>NC_139830.1:22819999-24028773 GCF_963691815.1 Echiichthys vipera
TTATTACATTTATTATTTTTACAAAACCCCTTGTGAGCCAGTGCTTAAGTCATCGGCATAACAATCTAGAGATACACTTTATGGTAAACCAGAGAACTCCAGGGAGCTGTATGGTGTTCAGAAAAAAATGACTCCTATAAAAGCTGCTACTTCTTCTGAACATTTTACCAGTTGGTCATCGTCATTATTGCCATTCCTGGGAGGTGATGTTACACTACATTTATTTTTTATTTCTGCAAGTGAATGAATGTACTGTTTCTCTGTATATTTTGTTCCCGGAGTTTTACTGCAATGATGCAACTCCAAAAGTCTGTAACTTGCTTTTAATGTATACTATAATTTGATGTTTACCTGCAGGGTATACGTGGACTTAAAGTAACATGGACGTATTCAGGCTTTAATTTGGTAAGTTCTGTCCTATAAGTTAGAAATTACATTTTTACAACATAATTTCTGCATTTGTTTTTTGTGAAGTTCCCCATATTCTTAATTCATAATCTTAATATTAATTATTTTTCAATCTTCTAGGTCGGAAGAGCATAAAAATGGATAACCTGTACAACACATCACATGTTGTAGTGATAAATCGCTTTAATCTCTCATCTGAAAATGTCTTTCCTGCATTTCTTTTTGCAACTCTGAGCTACATGATCATACTTTTCTGCAACCTTATTTTAATCCTCACCATTGCATTGCACAAATCTCTGCATCAGCCCATGTATCTTATTCTGCTGAACCTTCCTATCAACGACCTAATAGGCTCCTCAGCTTTCTTCTCACAAGCCATTAAAGACATATTGACAGGCAGCGGGACGATGCAATTCTCAACTTGTATTGCCCAAGCTTTCTTTATTCACATCTATGCAGCAGGTACAGTGTTCATTCTGACTGCTATGGCATATGATAGATACATTGCCATATGTTGGCCTTTGGAATACAACACGGTTATGACTTATGCTAACGTAATGAGAATAATCACAGTTGTGTGGATGGCTGATTTAATTTTGATAGGTGTGCTTTTTTTTCTGCTTTTGCGTTTACCCCGCTGTCGATCTGTATTGACACAACCCTACTGTGATAATCCATCTCTGCTGACTCTTGTCTGTGCCAACACAACCATCAATAACATTTATGGACTTTTTATAAGCGCTCTTACACAAGTGATAGCTAATGGGGCAATTTTGTACACATATCTACAGATCCTTATTGCATGCTTCAGATCCAAACGATCAGACACAAAAGCCAAAGCTCTGCAGACATGTGCTACACATCTAATAGTTTTTCTACTCTTGGAGTGTTTGGGTCTTTTTACCATCATATCATACAGAATAAAGAACATTTCACCACATTTAAGGAGGTTCATGGGGGTGTCAACTTTAATTTTCCCCCCAACATTGAATCCAATCGTCTATGGACTGAAAACAAAAGAAATTCGAGAAAAAGTGGTGTTGTTTTTTAGGAATAAAGTCCTTCCATCCTAAGCATGCAGCAAGGTGAAACAGCTGTGACATTATTTTATTCTTACACTGACAATTTTTCATTTGACCTAATCATTATATGTATATTCTGTGCAACTATTCATTTATTTTCATTTAAAACATATAAAACCTACAGTACAGTTTGTGTTTAACAGTAATAAAGTTTGGAATTGTTGTTCATGATCATGCATAAACAATAACTGTCCCATTTCTATTATTAAACATATATGTATATCAAATTGTTATTTTTCTCCTCCGGTATTTACACCTCATTCTCTTTAAAAAACAAACAAAATTCAAACAATGAATTCACCTGTGTGCGCCAGTTACTTATTTGAAGCTGTGTCATCTCCTATTGCCTCCACACTGAGGTATTTATCAACTGATAAAGAAAAAGTCAGGCCCTAACTGTATTACTACACCCCACTACTGTTTTTGACAGCTTTATTTGTGTCAACAGGTAAACTTGCTGTGACCAGGTTAATGTATGTTTTGATTATTATGATCTAAGTGTCGTATAACTTGTTAATGTTTTTGCACTGAGGCTGAGTCAGATTTGATGTGTGCACAGTTAAACTGAAAAGATAAAACCTATGAATTAAGAATTTATTGATATTGAAATATAAAACATAACCTAAGTATGAGGATAACACGGTTTGTATGAAAAATACATGTAAATAGTCTGGCTTGATTTTTGATTATTTTTATTTAAACATTGAGGAATGCCTTCCATTCTAGCATTGTCAAAGTTGCACTGTAGACATTACAATAATTTATTCATATTATTGTGTGTATTCACAAGACATATACAGCAGAGGGCGCCATGAGTGCACATTAAACTCAACCATACCAATAAATTAACAGAAAGCCCATGAATTTGCTCTCTATTGGTTCATCACTGAATGGATCTTTTGTGTGATTTGCTGCCCTCTTGTGTATTTTGAGCTCAGTAGACAGGAGAGGCCAGCCCTGAACAACATAAGGCTAGAAAGGAACAGCTATTTCTTCAAAAGCACACTATGGTTAGAGTGAACTAAATCTAGTCAGGTCAGCAAAAGGACCTGAAAAACTAAGCACGGAAAAGTCCAAAGAAAGCCCCAGCGTAAGGCATAGAAATTATGTATGTGGCTCAAGATATAACCACACAAAACTGGATATTTGCTTTCTTTATTGGTGAGCAAATTGACCCTTGATTGTTTCCATAATGTGGAGAAAGAATCATTTTGTAATAAATAATTTAGGGGTTGACCCCATTGCTATGGATGAGGCCATGTTGCATCAAACTGTGATTGGCTGTCTTGGCTCATGGGCTGTTTTGGGTCTCTGTCAGTGAATCCTTGATTTTAAAATAAAATGTACGCAAAGTGTCACTGATTTAAGAGGAAACAAAGAGTAATATAGTCGGCTGACTAGTCAGGTATGTGCAGCTAAATGTCAGCCTCTTACGTATCTGGCAGCTTGTTAACAATTATCAGGTATCAATGTAAGAAGCCTTGTTATTATCAGACTACACTAACCATAGCTGATAGTCAGAGGAGCAGATAACAACAGCTTTTATTTCTAGTCCAACTTGTGCATTAAGTCAAGATAACGACAAAAAAAACCCCAAATGTGTGTGAAAATATATGCCTGGAAATAAATGTGGCTTTCCCACTATCATTAAAGGTTTCTAACATGTTGACATGATTACAAGGCGGATTGCCAGAAGCAGCCATTTTAGCTGAGTGCAAGAACAGAAATAAATATAGAAAAGTATAGAAAGTAACAGAACTAAAAAATAAGATGTACGTAAACTCCAACATAATTGAACGAAATATGCAAGAGTATTTTGAGACATATGACATGATAAAGTAAGTGGTGCTGATAAAATGACAGTGGTGTGACTGATAGCATCGGAGACACCTCAAACTATTATAATAAGTGATAAAACTTAGTATGACAACATGAGATTTAGCAAAGTATAACTAGGAAGTAACTAGGAAGTAGAAATAGTTATTTGTTTCTGTTTGCTTATCTTTGTTGTATATGTGTATCTTCCTTTGCATTTGACCTTAACACTGTGTGTAGGTTAATCGAGGGCAACTGGAAACTAGTTTTCATATTTAGTCTGTTTTAAATATATTTTCAATCAAATGAATCCCTTCATGCTGCTGTGTATTGTACAGTAGGGTGATCAAATAAATCTAAATAATAAAATGCACCAGACAGCTTGATTGTTGGGCAATTTCCTTGTTGATGGTTTTATTTTAGGCTCATAGACTGTAGATTTTATACATGCAGCCTAAACTACAGTGTTTAAAACTGTGACTAACCCAAAGACTAATCAGAAACCATTGAAAATGTGTCTTTGCAATTTCCATCTCCATTCGTAGAATTACCAAAAGGAATGCTCTCTCTCTCTCTCTCTGAAATGACCTGTATGTGTGTATAAAATCTCCTGTCATGGGTTGGAGCTGGGGTGCCCAATTCCAATCTTGGAGGGCCACTGCCCTGGGTGGACAGTGACCCTCCAGATTTGGAATTGGGCACCCCTGGGTTAGAGCAAAGAGGAGATGCAGTATTCTCTAATATACTCTCAGACCACTTGAATTACATTATGTTGAAAGAGTATCATCACCATCATCAATAAAGCAAACAACCTTAATTGTATTTTATAGATTCCACAATGATGACTTGAAAATTAAGCAGCAGTACAGGACTGTAGTGAAAGGGCAATAAGTAAACAAAGAAATCTAATCAAATCAACTTTATTTATATGGCACTTTTCATACTTTGGGTAGCACAAAGTACCTCACAGAGAATAAAACAAAACAAAACAAAACATGAACAACAAAGAAACACCATGAAAACCCAAACCTCCCACTCACACAAATATACACAGAGATGCACAAAGACATACACACTCACGCACACACATAGCCGTATACAAACCCATACACACAAACATACAAACAACCACATACCCACACACATACACTACAGCAGCTGTCACTGAGGAGACATGGATAGGCACTGAGATCTGAGGTGAGGAAGAATCTACCTTTGGGGGCCGCACACACCGAGAGGAATCACGGTCCATGACTGCAGGGGGTGCCGCCACAGGGACCACCCCAGCCCAGGCAGACAGGAGGCTCCGCACCACGGTGTAGAGCTCTCAAGCCACCCGGCCAGCGTAGTCCACGGGACAGCACCCCCATCGGTGGACCAGAAACAACTGGTTGGCCCCCAGGAGGAAACACTGGAAAGCAGAGGGGTTGAAACAGAAAAAGATAAAGATAAAAGGTATAGAAGCTAAAAACTGAGGAAATAAAAAACGGAAAATGTATAAAAAAGACCTAATAAATAAAACAATAAAAAATAAAACAATAATATTAGATAATACAGCTTTGAAACAACGATTGCTACAAAATTAGTCAATGAAAGTAAAATACACCTCCCACCAGCAGTTTAATATAGTTGTATGGTGCTTCACAGGTTCTTTTTTGTATAGATAGGAAATGTGTTTTAAGAAAGTAACTGGTCTGGTAATGGCAGAGCAGAGCAGAGCAGAGCAGAGCAGAATGATGGCTATTTCACATTCATTTAGCTGACGAGAGTAATGATCAAATAATCAAAAACTGCTTCAAGTGCTACATTTTAGAAAGAGGGTTTTTCCTTGCGGAGCAAGGGCAGCAAACAGATTGCAGCATTTTGTTGGGCGGTAGCTAGAAGTAATGCTAGAAGTAAGGCAACAAGGTTCAGACACAGATCCTCTCTGAGTTACACTGTGAGTGTGGTCCTTGAGATAACTATTTTAAAATGTTACTTTGTTGAAGTTGACAGAAATTAAGTTTTAATTTGTTGACTTTGTGTTCAGTATTGACAATCTTTGCAAGAGCCTATCTAACAGGCTCGTCTCTGCATGTCAGACTACTAAAACAAGGATTTTACTCATTTGGTGCTCACTATTGCTAAAGCTCACTTTACTGATGATACTTTAATCATTTTTATCTACCCATAAACAGTAGCTTTTGACACAGGTGTACAATCTCGGTGTCTCACAAAGCAAACATATGGGCACAGGGCAGCTAATAGTGTGTCAAACTTGTCATTCTGAGTAAAATAAAGTGTATTTTAAGATTTTACTAATACTGTAATTGACAATACTATAGTGATATAACTAACACTTTGATCTCAAGACTTGTATATGTTGTGCTGTTGTATGTGTCCTTACATTATGTTTAATTATACATAATGTTATTATATGCTGTATGCAGTCGTTTTGTAATTCATGAACCTTGGGAAACAACTAAAAAATTTGCTTCTAATAATGTTTACGAGCATGTGACTAGTTGGCTGTGAGAATGTCATCACCCATCAGATGATCTCTTCTCCCACTGAACTTTGTTGCTAACACTGTGTAGTGGTTACTGATGCTTAGTTACTGTTTCTTTCTTTAACTTTGCTCATTAGGTTAATGACTTTGTTGTTGACGAAGTGTTGATCGGAAAGATGCCACTCTCAGCCCTCTGGTGTGATGTATCCTCTGTACACTGGTAATGAACCTCAAAGGATTTGGTGACACAATGCAGTAAACAGCTACTTTTTTGTTTTTTTTCCAACCGTGACACATATGAGCTTGTGAAAGTTAAAGAGTGGCATGCCTCTAAGTTGCACTTTATAAATAAAGAATTAAAGAAAGTAAAATACTTTATGAGCCATGTATGACAGAATATCTCACTCAAGTACGGTAAATGTAGACCACTCACAGTAACTAATTACATTTGGTTACAGGCCCAAAATCAACAAATAGCTAAAAAATATAGCACAAAACAGAGGGTACTTAGTTAGCTTTCGGTAATAAAACTACCTGTTTAGGTTTAGGCAATACAACTTTATCTTAAGGTTTAGGCAATGAAACTACATGTTTAGGTTTAGGCAATGAAACTACATGTTTAGGTTTAGGCAATACAACTTTGTGTTAAGGTTTAGGCAATGAAACTACAGCTTGAGGTTTAGGCAATACAACTTAATGTTTAGGTTTCGGCAATGAAACTATGTGAAAAACATTATAGTTTTGGTTAAAATACTATAGAACGAAATGTTAGAAAGTTGACTTAAAAAGTCACCATTTTAAATGGAACGTGAATTTTGCTCTTCCATGGGAAAGTTATGCATGTGTCTTACCCATCTACCACACCAACATTTCTCCTCGTGCAGAATTTTTATTTTTTTTTGTAATACTTCTTACCATCGTACTTCTCATCATACAGCCCATAGGTTAAGCAATTTAGAGCGGCCTTGATGGGTGACCCCAGCAAATCATCACAATAGATAACGGCCAACTAAGGCAACAAGGAGGTTTATAATGGGGCCACACCACCACATATGGTAGTGATATGCAACTGATAACACTAAATCAATCGTCTGGCAATGGTCGAATCACCTGTCTTCTTTTTAAGAAAGCTTTTTCAAAGTTTGACATACAAGTGAAAAGAGATTAAAATCATACTTAACTAGAATATGTCCCATAACATAATAGATGTAGGTCTTTTCAAAAGTAGTTTAGTTAAATATGCATTCACAAATCCATTTAAAAAATAATACTTAAGAAAGGTTGTGATATTAAAATTAGAGTAAACTATACAAACTGTAATTACCACAATGCATTTGTATACATCAGTTTACATCCATGTTAATCCAGACTTTCACAATATATGTAGTGAAGTATGCAGTGACTTTGAAGTAATTTAATAAAAGGTATTAAGCTTATTTTTTGGTGAAACGTGGATGCTTTACACATATCTTAAACCCAGCAGCACAAAGTACCACAGTGTCAAGATTAGATTCACCAATTCTGTATCCATCCAAATGTCATCCCTTCTGTCTGTGAGTTATAGTGGTCAATAATGGATGGAAACATTATGAGGTCATAGTGAAGTTTTTGACCTTTTGGATATGAAATGTGATCACTTCATCATTTTATCCTTTTTTACATTTTTTTAACTGTTATAATAGGCGTTGTAATTTGTGAGTTATGGACAAAAAATAGTTTTGTAAGGTCAGTGACCTTGACCTTTAATCTCCAAAATCTAATCAGTTTATCCTTGAGTTCAAGTGGACATTTATGCCTCATATGTAAAAGGTGTTCCGGAGGTATGAGAATGGGACAGACATTAGGTTACAGTGACTTGATTGTGCTAATAACAAGGGTTTCCTGAAAGTTACACAGAGAACCTTTAAGTAAAAGTAGCAATACTGAAATTTATAAATAAAACATTACAAATAAAGGTCCTGCATTGAAATTGCTGCCTAAGGTGCAATTTCATTGCAAAATCATCCCATGGTCATATTCTGCACTTACATACATAAAATAAGCCATCGAGGCTTTTTTTTTTTGTGTAACAACTATTAACGGAGGAATCCGGTAGAGCCGCTGATTAGCTCGGGGCAGCACGGTGAAGGCATTAAAACGGCTTTTTTTAAACAGCAGTTAAGAGTATTCAGCCTTCTTGGAGACCCTGAATGGAGTCCTGCATGGGGCTCCGGTAGGGGACTCCATAATTCTGCTGGGAGACTTCAACGGTCACGTGGGCAATGATGGAGACACCTGGAGAGGCGTGATTGGGAGGAACGGCCTCCCTGATCTAAATCCGAGTGGTCGTCAGTTATCAGACTTCTGTGCTAGTCATGGATTATCTATAACTATCACCATGTTCGAACATAAGGATGCTCATAAGTGTACGTGGTACCAGAGCACCCTAGGCCAAAGGTCGATGATCGATTTTGTGATCGTATCATCTGATCTGATCTATGTTTTGGACACTCGGGTGAAGAGAGGGGCAGAGCTGTCAACTGATCACCATCTGGTGATGAGTTGGATCAGAGGATGGGGGAAGATTCTGGACAGACCAGTTAAACCCAAACGAGTAGTGCGTGTGAACTGGGAACGTCTGGAGGAGGCCCCTGTCCAAGAGATCTTCAACTCACACCTCCGGCGGAGCTTTTCTGGCATCCCTGTGGAGGTTGGGGGCATTGAACCGGAGTGGGCAATGTTCAAAGCTTCCATTGCTGAAGCTGCAGCGGTGAGCTGTGGCCTCAAGGTCTTAGGTGCCTCAAGGGCCGGTAACCCTCGAACACCGTGGTGGACACCGGTGGTCAGGGAAGCTGTCCGACTGAAGAAGGAGGCCTTCCGGGATATGCTATCCCAGAAGACCCCGGAGGCAGTTGCAAGGTACCGACAGGCCAGAAGGGCTGCAGCGGGTGTGGGAGGAGTTCGGAGAAGCCATGGAGAAGGACTTTCGGGCGGCACCAAGGTGCTTCTGGAAAACCATTCGACATCTCAGGAGGGGGAAACGTGGAACCGTCCAAGCTGTTTACAGTAAGGACGGGATGGTGGTGACCTCAGCCGATGAGGTAATCGGGCGGTGGAAGGAGCACTTTGAGGAACTCCTTGATCCGACTGACACGCCCTCTTTTGTAGAGGCAGAGCTGGAGGCTGATGGGGAATCATTGTCCATATCCCTGGCGGAAGTCACTGAGGTAGTCAAACAACTCCACAGTGGCAAAGCCCCAGGGGTTGAGATTCGTCCAGAAATGCTGAAAGCTTTGGGTTTGGAGAGGCTGTCTTGGTTGACACGCCTCTTCAACATTGCGTGTAAGTCTGGGACAGTGCCAAGGGAGTGGCAGACCGGGGTGGTGGTTCCTCTTTTTAAAAAGGGGGACCAGAGGGTGAGTGCCAATTACAGGGGTATCACACTACTCAGCCTCCCTGGTAAAGTCTATTCCAAGGTGCTGGAAAGGAGGGTTCGTCCTATGGTCAAACCTCAGATTGAAGAGGAACAATGTGGATTCCGTCCTGGACGTGGAACAACGGAGCAGCTCTTCATTCTCGCAAGGATCCTGGAGGGGGGCTGGGAGTATGCTCATCCAGTCTACATGTGTTTTGTGGATTTGGAGAAGGCATATGACCGGGTTCCTCGGGAGATACTGTGGGAGGTGCTGCGGAAGTATGGGGTGAGGGGGTCACTTCTGTGGGCCATCCAATCTCTGTACACCCAAAGCGAGAGCTGTGTCCGGATACTCGGCAGTAAGACGGATATGTTCCCGGTGGGGGTCACAATGGTGCGGTGTTGCAGTCGCTCTACCGCACCGTTGTGACGAAAAGAGAGCTGAGCCGGAAGGCAAAGCTCTCGATTTACCGGTCAATCTTTGTTGCTACCCTCACCTATGGTCATGAAAGCTGGGTCATGACCGAAAGAACGAGGTCGCAGGTACAAGCTGCCGAAATGGGTTTTCTCAGGAGGGTGGCCGGAGTCTCCCTTAGAGATAGGGTGAGAAGTTCAGCCATCCGTGAGGAACTCGGAGTAGAGCCGCTGCTCCTTAGCATTGAAAGGAGCCAGTTGAGGTGGTCCGGGCACGTCCAGCTGGGAGGAGGCCTCGGGGAAGACCCAGGACTAGGTGGAGAGATTATATCTCCACACTGGCCTGGGAACGCCTCGGGATCCCCCAGTTAGAGCTGGTTAATGTGGCCCGGGAAAGGGTAGTTTGGGGTCCCCTGCTAAAGCTGCTGCCCCTGCGACCCGACCCCGGATAAGCATAATAATGAAGATGAGATGAGAAGACCATGGGATGATTTGCGCCAGAATTACACTTAAAGTAAAAGTATTAAAGCACTTTTAACAAAAGCACTTATAGTATCAAAGGTAAATGTTTCCCTGTGACTGGTATACTATTATACTGTATAACCATGTGCTCATTTGTCCTGCACACCTGTGACTGATCGCTCAATCAGCCCAATATGCTGTCAACTTTAACAGATTAAGTTACACTTTATGTGCAATAACAATTACTATTGCTATTAAGTGGTATTGCCTTATATAACGCTGTGATGATGATGTACTCAGAAATTATGAAATTACTGAGATATTATATTCCGGACGCTTTAGATCAGGGGTGCCCAATCCTGCTCCTTGAGAGCTACTGCCCTGCATGTTTTAGGTTTCTCCCTGCTCCAACACACCTGACTCGAATGTTTTTCAAAACTGTGACAAGCTTCAGCTGCTTGATAAGGAGCACATCATTAGACCCAGGTCTGTCAGAGCAGGGAGAAACCTAAAACATGCAGGGCAGTAGCTCTCCAGGAGCAGGGTTGGACACCCCTGCTTTAAATTAACATGTCCCAAAGCAGAGTATAGAGAGCATTTCAGCTCTAAATGTACACATTTATACTCCAGCCAACAGACATAAATATGAACTGTTTATTTGTAACTTCATATTTCCATCCTTCTTTTCCTTTGAACAGATTAATGTTTAATGTGCAATAGCTGCAAGAGAGAAATTAATTTTGGATTCAGTCAAATTACTCAGATACAGTATGACATGCTATGTCAATGTTAGTTTAATTAAGTTTAAGTAAAGTTTAATACATTTCAAACATCATTTAGATACACACAAACAACAGTATATTGTTTTATATATCATTTTGTTAACATGTGGTGTGCTTAAAAGTTTTAAATATTAAAATAGAAAAAATAATGTAGATGAAATGTTTAAAAACGTTGCAGACAACACCACCTAGGTTAAAAAGAGCCTATGAATCAAATAAAAACACAGGTTCTTTAAATTCAGGGTTGAGCAGAGTTAAAAACATAATTGTGTGAAAAGTTTAAAAGATTGATTACAAAAAAAAACCAAATTGAAATGGTTAACCCAGCTCCAAGTCTCTCCTAAAGCCTCACAGTCTCTTGGGGTCCGATCTGCAATCATCCAGGCGTCAGAGGAGGCCCTCAGTAACTCCAAAACACATAAGGACGACAGAAGAAACAGGGACAATTAGGAAAAACAAAATGTGTTGGGTTGAAAAGAAATGCCCAGGGTCTAAAAGTCCCAATTAAAACTCCAAACAGTCTTCTAAAGTAACCAAGAGGGGTACTTAGCTGGGAGAGGGGTGCGTCGCGACGTACACCCCTCTACAATCCCACGGTGCTTCCCCTCAACTCTGGCCAGAGGAAATCTCCATCGCCTTCGTTGTAGTCCACCCTCCCCCAATCTAGAACTCGATCCGTGCCTCCCCTAGGAAACAACACCTGCGTTTTTTTGCCACCACCTAAGCCTTGTTCCGCTGATTAGCAGCATCAGCTTAGTAAAAGGGACACACTGCATGCGGTTCCACAAATAAAAACAATCACAGCAAACAACAAAACTCAACCTGATATAATCAATAAAATCCCCACAAAGCAAACCAAATATGCACACTAAAAAACTGACCCTGTCACAAACACCTATAAAGGCATTATTGGCAAAGAAATGTTAAAAAGCAAATTATTGAGAAAATGTGTGGATGAATATATTTCAATTATATTACTTATAATAAAGACATTTTACATTTTCCAGTCCACCATTCCAAGAGACATAACACTGTACAAAAGACAACACAATATAAAGAATATAACATTTCATAATTTTAGCATAATACTTTAACCATCAAATTATGCAACTATTATAGTAAATTCATAGTTTACAAGAATCTACTGGGATGTCTTAACTTTTTTCAGTATCTCAAAGATCCTACTTTTGATTTCATTTGTCCTAAGACAGTACACCAAAGGATTCACAAGAGATGGACCAAGAATGGCCCCGACTATTAAACCCTGGCGAGCCTCCAAAGTTAGTACCACACCTATCCTTGTCAAGACAATGCGGACAAATAATGGACAGTAATAACAAGTAACCACAATTAAGTGACTCAAACAAGTGCTGCCCATTTTTCTTTTGTCATTATTTGAGGATAATTTCACAAAAACTATTATACAAATGTATGACAGGCAAATAAAAATGAAAGTGAATGATAAAAGAAAAAATGATATCATGGAAACCAGATTGAAATAGTAAGTAGGGTCAGCACAAGTAGTTCGTATTATGGCAGCATAGTCACAGAAACTGTACTTCAGCCTTGTGTTGCAGTGAGGGAGAGGAAGCACAGTTGCAGGCATTATAGCCACAAAACCACTGGCAGCAATCCACAGAAACCCTGTTAGGACAACAGTGCGCACATTTGTTAAATAACTGTGGTACTGAAAAGGGCAGCTTATAGCAATCAATCGATCAAGTGCCATTACCCATAAAGCAAACATCTCCATCACTCCTCCCAAGTGGAAAGCAAACATTTGAATTAAGCACGGCGCATACGATATTGTTTTAACCCCTGCAACTAAAACCCCAATCATTGTTGGACTGCTACTGGAGGTGTACAGTATATCAACAACAGAAAGGTTGCAAATCAGAATATACATTGGTTTGTGTAGTCTCTTGTCATAAATAATAAAGAGGATGTTTATCATATTGGCTGTAATAGTTACAACATAGGTAATCAAGATAACCACACCAACTATCAAAGGTCTTTCAGTTCTGTCAAAACCACCTATAACAAATTCTGTTACTTTGATTGAAGCATTCTGCAAAGGCATTTTAAACAAAATACTAAGTTAAAAAATGCAAAAAAAGTTGATAATAAAAAAATTTCAAAGTAAAAAGCTCGTTGGAGACATTGTAAATTATAACAAGTTGCATATTTTACAAAAATAACTGAGCACAATCAGACAGCTATCACTACTGCCAACAATGGAGTTTACCAGAGAGGTTTTATGGCTCACAAGAACAGACACTTTTCATTGGCAGACCCATCATCCAATCACATTGGATGTTTACATCAGGTAATTTGAGCTGGCAAGCTCATATTAAAGGGCAAAATCTGACTCAGAAATGAATCAGAAATATATTATTAAATCTCATATTTTATAGTTTTGGTATCAACAATTAATTTGAATTGTGATAACTTTGGCGATCACTTGGCGTTTTTAACTAGCCATCTTCAGGTTATTGTTTGAATTGTTTTAGTTTTGGTTTATTAACAAATAGGGGTGTGAGAGAACATCAATTTACTTGTGTGACGGCTTAGAGCCTGTTACCCGCATACTGGTGCTCTGCTCCTTTCATTGCAAGTCTGTGACGGAGATGATCAAATTACTGGGAGCACCTGGCCAGTAAATGTAGCAACACTGAAATTTAAAAATACAACGTTACAAGTAAAGGTCCTGCATTGAAATTGCTGCTTAAGTGAAAGTATTTAAGTACTGTTAGCAAATGTACTTAAAATGTCAAAGGTAAAAGTTTCCCTGTGACTGGTATACTATTATACTGTATAACCATTTACTCCTTTGTCTTGCACACCTGTGATTGATCGCTCAATCAGCCCTGATCTGCTGTCAACTTTAAAAGATTAAGTTACATCGAATGTGCATAGCAATTACTTATACTATTAAGTGTTACTGCCTTATATAAGCTGTGATGATAATGTACTCAGAATTAGGAAATTACCTTTGTCTTCTTTTCCCCAGCAGCTATCAGGACTGCCTTGTTAATTGCTTTGTCCTTAAATGGAGTGTGACATGCTTTACCAATGTTCAATGTTAGTTTAAATACATTTCAAACATAATTTATATAAATATAATTTTGCATGTCATTTTGTGAACACATATAATATCATTGTTGCCTTGAAAATATTAACCAGTAATGTGTTTTTTTTCTTTTAATCAGGACATCTTACATTTTCCAGTCAACAAACATCAAGAGACAGGCTGTTGATTTTCTCTGTCTGAATAAAACTTACAGTACAAAACATGCACAAAAGGCAACACATGATAAAGAATATAACCTTTCATAATTTTAGCATAATACTTTGTCCATTAAATGATGCAACTATTATAGTAAATTCACAGTTTACAAGAATCTACTGGGATGTCTTAACTTTTTTGCATATCTCAAGGATCCTACTGTTGATTTCTTTCATCCTAAGACAGTACACCAAAGGATTTAGAAGACATGGAGCGAGCATGAACCCGACCATTAAACCCTGGTAAGCCTCAAAAGTTAATATCACACCTATCCTTGTCAAGACAATGCGGACAAAAAATAACAGTAACAACAAGTAACCACAATTAAGTGATTCAAAAAAGTGCTTCCCATTTTTCTTTTGTCATTATTTGAGGATAATTTTACAAAAACTATTATACTAATGTATGACAGGCAAATAAAAGTGAAAGTGAATGATAAAATAAAAAAATGATATCGTGGCAACCAGATTGAAATAGTAAGTGGGGTCAACACAAGTAGTTCGTATTATGGCAGCATAGTCACAGAAACTGCACTTCAGCCTTGTGTTGCAGTGAAGGAGAGGAAGCACATTTGCAGGAAGCATTGCCATAAAACCACTGGCAGCAATCCACAGAAACCCTGTTAGGACAACAGTGCGCACATTTGTTAAATAACTCTGGTACTGAAAAGGGCAGCTAATAGCAATCAATCGATCAAGTGCCATTACCCATTAAAAAAAATCTCCATCACTGCTCCCAAGTGGAAAGCAAACATTTGAATTAAGCATGGCACATACGATATTGTTTTAACCCCTGCAACTAAAACCCCAATCATTGTTTGACTGCTACTGGAGTTGGAGACACATCGCGAGACATCATTCAATGCGTGTGACGTGTGACGTGTTACGGCGTGATGACGTATAGGCAGCAAGAAGCATTCCGCTGAGGCCCAGGTAGTGTAAGTACAAACGGGCCTGGCCTGCGGGGGGGGGACAAGTACTCTAAAGCACGGGGCGCGGTACGGATGGACAGTGTGAGTGCACCCTCAAGGACTATTACAAGGCAGCCAAACTTAGGCCTTTAATACGCTGGTGTACTCCTAGTTACAGGCCCGATGGAAAAATATTCAACATACAAAGGGAAAAGTATTTCCAGTCACAAAACAAAGGGACTGGAAATAGATTTGAGATTCTGTAGCCTGTAAGACAGCGATACAAGACTCCTAAAGCCTCACTCATAAAAACATATATTTGTTCATGGAGGCAAGCCACTGTGTGGTTCTGAATTGCCTGATATTGTGTCTGTCACATTGAAATGGAGGACAACAGTCTACAGGTGTTACTCTGAGACCAGCAAATAACTGACGTTTTTAATTGATAACGAACAATTCATCATTTGCTTTTTCCATTTTGCTGTGGAGCCATCCAACCAGAATAAATATGCTGAGAGACCACCATTAAACACAATGGATATTGACACATCCTCCTCAGTTTCAATTTAGGTACACATTGGGGTATTGTTCAAGTGCAATTGTTTACTGATGTGAGATGTATTATCAATTAGCATTATTAAATTAATTGTTCTTAAAAATTAACCTGTTCGTTGCAATGTATAGCATATACATAATTTCCCCACTGATCAGTTTAATATTAGTTTCTTTGTTATTGGTAGAAAGAAGGATATTAATATCTTCTGAGAAATAACGAACTTATAAGACATAAAAAGATTCCCCTATTAGTGGTTGTTATTTTTTTCATCTTGAGAATAACTAATGGCTGTAGAAACATCAGACGCTGCCGCTGGACCACCTGAGTCTCACAGGAGGACAGGAATTGACCCAGCTTGGCTAAAGGAGTAAAAGATTGTGGTAAAGCTAGCCATCACAACCACAAAGTGATTTCACAACCACTACAACTAAAGGAAAAAGGTCATTTCAATTCAGCTTCTGCCATTTTCAGTGACGTTGGCATTTGTACCCCTCTCAAGCGACATTATTAGGCTACTGTTAGTGTTTTGTTCAACTACATCATGAAATGTAGGTCCATTTTAGCTAATTGTTGACACTGTTGTTTTATGATGAGTCCCATTTCAAAACTCTTCTACATCACTGCCCACTAGTTAGCGTTCTTTATCACTGCACAGCTTATAGAATGGTATGAGGATAACAAAGGCTTCATTTTGTCCATAACCTACAAGTTTGGAGAGTTGGTGAATTTTCCTGTTTATCAGACTTAGACTTAGACTTAGACTTCTCTTTATTGATCCTTTGGGATGACTCCTGCAAGGAAATTGAGAAACCATAGCTGGTGAACACTCTCTGCTGCTACTACTAAACAGTGCTGCATGAAAGCACTGTAAAAAGCAAGACAGCTATGTACTATAAGTAACTGGCTTGTTACTGGCACCAAACACAGATAACCTCATTCATAGAGTCATAGGGGTGCGCCTCTGCAGAATGAATACATGGGAAACACTGAAGAGACTGAATATAGCGCAACATTCCTAACAGTACTTGCATAACTGAAAATGGTTCTGTTATCATGGACATGTGAGGACCATAATCGTGGCCAACCAATATCTACTTGAATGACAAACTTGTTGTTTCACCCAAGCCTACTTCCTATAGCCTTTATTGAATAGGGTCTATGCTTTCTTTCTGGGGTCCTGAACACAGATGCCTGTCTGTTCATACTTTGAGCTACAATGACTTTGGAGTCCCCCGACTTTTTCTCAAGAAGGACCATGATATTAAAAAAAAATTCAGTCTTTGGTTTATGACCAATACCTACCTACCTACTGTACATTCAAGTATCAATGTACAAGAAATGAACAATCTATCTTTTCATGTTGTGTTCCATACAATTTACCATCAAAAAGTATTGTCATGGATCCAGAGTGACATGTTTGTTTTAGGATGACACAGCAACATACATTAAATGAGTTCCAAGAGGAAGCTCATTAGTGTCTCATGTGTGTAATAAAAGTGCATGTGTGAGTGTAGGCCTTCCTGTCGTTGTATTCATACCTTAGTGAATTGTCATCTCAAAACAGTCTAATGCAGTGTTGTTTTCCCAAGAGTTACTGTACATATCCCAAACAAGCATTTCACTTATAGCTTTTGTTGAACGAATTCCTTTTTTTTTCTTACTTTTTATGAACATCAACACTATAGCATGCAATTCACACATGAACTGTCTTCATGTGATAAGATTTGGAAAAGGAAAAATATGAATGCTGTGAAATGCCAGTAGGAAATGGAAGAAATCCATCTACAAATTACTTTTGTCTTCCTTTCACAAGGAGCTATCAGGACTGCATTGTGAATTGATATGTCCTTGAATAGTGTGACACATATTGTGACAATACATTTCATGATGAACATGATTTATATATATCATTTTATAAATCATTTTGTGAACACCTATAATGTCAGTATTGCCTTAAAAAATGTTAACAAGCAAAGTGTTAAGAAAACGTATTTTATTTGTCATAATAGGGACATCTGAGATTTCAACAAACTTCAAGAGACAGGCCATTGATTTTCTCTATTTGCATAATCTTACAAGTACAAAACATGCACAAAAGCCAACACATAAAGACCATAACATTTCATAATTTTAGCATAATACTTTGACCATTAAATTATGCAACTATTATAGTAAATTAGTTTACAAGAATCTACTGGGATGTCTTAACTTTTTTCAGTATCTCAAAGATACTACTTTTGATTTCTTTTGTCCTAAGACAGTACACCAAAGGATTCACAAGAGATGGACCAAGAATGGCCCCGACCATTAGACCCTGGTATGCCTCAAAAGTTAGTACCACACCTATCCTTGTCAAGACAATGCGGACAAATAATGGACAGTAATAACAAGTAACCACAATTAAGTGACTCAAACAAGTGCTGCCCATTTTTCTTTTGTCATTATTTGAGGATAATTTCACAAAAACTATTATACAAATGTATGACAGGCAAATAAAAGTGAAAGTGAATGATAAAAGAAAAAATGATATCACGGCAATCAGATTGAAATGGTAAGTGGGGTCAACACAAGTAGTTCGTAATATGGCAGCATAATCACAGTACCCGTACTTCAGCCATATGTTGCAGTGAGGGAGAGGAAGCACAGTTGCAGGCATTATAGCCACAAAACCACTGGCAGCAATCCACAGAAACCCTGTTAGGACAACAGTGCGCACATTTGTTAAATAACTGTGGTACTGAAAAGGGCAGCTAATAGCAATCAATCGATCAAGTGCCATTACCCATAAAGCAAACATCTCCATCACTGCTCCCAAGTGGAAAGCAAACATTTGAATTAAGCATGGCACATACGATATTGTTTTAACCCCTGCAACTAAAACCCCAATCATTGTTGGACTGCTACTGGAGGTGTACAGTATATCAACAACAGAAAGGTTGCAAATCAGAAGATACATTGGTTTGTGTAGTCTCTTGTCATAAATAATAAAGAGGATATTTAAGATATTGGCTGTAATAGTTACAGCATAGGTAATCAAGATAACCACACCAACTATCATAGGTCTTTCAGTTCTGTCAAAACCACCTATAATAAATTCTGTTACTTTGATTGAAGCATTCTGCAAAGGCATTTTAAACAAAATACCAAGTTAAAAAAAAATGCAAACAAATGTTGATAATAAAAACTTCTCAAAGCAAAAAGCCCATTCAAGACATTGTAAATGATAACCAGTTGTCAGATTTTACAAAAATAACTGAGCACAATCAGACAGCTATGACTACTGCCAACAATGGAGTTTACCAGACAGGTTTTATGGCTCACAAGAACAGACACTTTTCATTGTCAGACCCATCATCCAATCATATTGGATGTTTACACCAGCTACTTCGAGCTCACTTGCTTAAATCGATAAGCAAAATCTGACTCAGAAATCCCATATCCGCTGGACTTGTCAGTGAACATCTGTAAATGTCAAAAACAAATTTACGGAGGCCCCCTTGTTGCCAAAGTGATTTGAAATACAATATGTTATTTTGTCAACTCAGCTTTAGGGATGTACATACCTTATAGTTTGCTAAATTTCCACATACACAACAATGATCCTTTTGAACAAAACTCAAAACCATCCTTGTTTAGTGTTGTACCCATTCACCATACTTTAATGTAAACAAAACTGATTAAAGCTTTAAAGCTGCAATCCTTAAGGATTGAGATACGCTGTTTCTAGGAACCTCATCTCCCAGAGTTCCTTTGGAAAAAGAACAGTGTCGACTGTATGATGTCAGTAGAATGGCAGCTCTCACCTCCGCGATGCTGCGTGATGTCTTCATATGATTCACATGTCTGTTGATCCGTCATTGTGAGTCAGCAGTGATGAAATGTTACTGCACAAGTCAGACACATCAGAGCGAGCCTGACTCGCAATTCAGACTTGAACTTTCCGTTTCATTGCAATTTTTCTTGACAGAAGTTGGAAGTTCCAGATTTCCAAGTACAATGGAACAATTGTTTGGCCACAGACAGTCCGATTGTTTCCTCAGAAAAGAGGCAAGTCCAAGTGCTTTCATTAGTGGGTCATATGATCACCATTGTTTAACCCTTGTGTGATGTTCATATCGTTGTTACTCAGCCAGTGTTTGTGGGTCTGATGGACCCGTTGCATTTTGTGGCTTTTAATGCTCACAATTGAACATTTTTATGTTAAAATTCTGAACAGTTACCAATTACAAGCAGTTTAAACAATATAAATGGTTAATATTTGCCCTTTACCTTTGTTAGGTCACATTTATAACTTATTATTTAAAACGTAATAAAGAAAATCAATTAAAATCAAGATATGAGTGGAAAAAAATGTACAAGTGAAGCAAGGTTTTTCAAAACTACTGACTTTTATTTCTTTGAACTTGAAATTTAACCCATTCAGGTGCACAACACAAGCTGAACACAAGAATACAGAGTAAACATAGTCAAGACAACACATCAGCCCCATTGAACACATGGCCTTTAGCCACTAGCCTATACAACACATGAGGGGCAGAGCTTTACTGTGTGTGTGTTGCAGAGATACTTTTTGCACTTGATGCATTTATGGTGTATTTTCCTGTCCATCTTGGGTCCGCACACCTCCCAACACTTCTTGTTGCTGGTGTTCACAACCTAGAATAATGAAAAGATCAAGAATTTTACTAACACCTCTCTTTCTCTCTCCCTCACAAGACATGAGTGCCAGACATGTACTGCAACAGCATCACACACTTACTTCAGGCTCTGCAGATTGTGGTTCTGTAGGTTGGGTGGACAGGGCACCAGCATTCTCCCCCTGAATCCACCTCACCATGTCTGTAGAGGCTGGCGTTCTGGGGATATGTTTTCTTCTCTCGATTTGTGGTCTCACCAATGCCTTTCCCAGATCCTCAAGAAAGAGCCGTCTTTTCTGGAGCTTCACTCGTTTCAACTCTGGGTTCAGTGCCATCCAAATGACAATGGCATTGTACACTGAGATGTCCAACATGTCAAAGAATATCACCAGTGGCCAGCATAGAGTCCTCCGTTTGCAGCTGTAGGCCGTCACCAGCTTGTCCATGTTGTCTACCCCTCCTATTGTGTCACTATAATCAATGATGATCTCTGCTTTGTGATGTTCCTGGTCACAGATTCTTCCATCCCCGTGCAGTGTACTCATGAGTACCACATTCTTGCCTTTCTTTGGCACATGGGATACCAGGGATGTGTCAGCCGTGTATACAAACTTGGAAGACTTGACAGGCCTATTCTTTGAAGTGAGCAGTTGAGGTGGGAGCTCTGACCTGTTTTTCCTTATTGTTCCCACCATGGTCAGCTTCCTCTTCAGGAGCTCCTATCCCAGTTTGTGCGAGGTAAAAAAATGAGTCCCTGAGACATGTCGAGGACAACTCTCATTCCTTGTTCTTTCTCGGGGGTCCTCCATCAGGTTTCCCTGTGTAGACTTTTAAGTTCCAAGCAAATGAGGAAGTGGCATCACAGGCATCCCATATCTTTATACCATACTTTGAAGGTTTAGATGGTATATACTGCTGAAAGGGGCAGCGGCCTCTAAATGGAATCAGTTGTTCATCAATGCTGACATTTGGCCCAGGGTTGTACAGATGGCGGAGGCGGTGCACCCACTTGTCCAACACTGTCCTCCTCCTGTCTATGCCTGCTCTGTATGTGTGTGTGTGTGTCTGTGGTACACAAAACATCAATTTCCACACTTCTATTAGCCCCGGGTCCAGTGGACCTGGACACCTTATATGTAATAGAAATGTGTAGGGGGGGTGTATGGTGTGTGGTCATTAAAAATGTCATCTGATATATGTTCTTCACAGAAAATGAGCCAAAGCCAGTGAGTCTCAGTTTGAAAAATGAATTAATCCTATCATTTTTGTTTTAATGAAAAACGAAAACGGGTCCCACAGACCCGAACACCACACAAGGGTTAAACTCACTCTTTGACGGATAGTAACCTAACAAACAATTCAATAGATGAAAATCTTACAGACTATAGCTTATTATAGCTTTACATGGGTCAGGAGACTTCTGGGGCACAAAATTGTAGTTTTGATTTTGTTAAATTTTCAGGCCATTAAAGAATTTATAATGGCTGTGTCTGTGGTGGAATGTTCAGACCGAGAGTGAGTGACATTAGTTAATGTTGAAGACTGAATGACTTTCATTAATGGGTCATATAAAGCATATGAATGGTCAGTGAATTTATGTTAGACTCCAATTTAACAGCGTATGCATATTGTGATGTTATTAAAACCATGACAGTTTTCCTAAAACTAGATTTAAAAAATCGCAATACATCAATTTCTTATAGTATTGCAAATTTCTTTAATCGTTAATCGTATTTCATGATATATATATCGTATTGCTGGATTATTGCCAATACACAGCCCTATAACCAAATACCTGCAATAGACATTAAATGGTATGAAAATGTCAAACCGGACACGATATTAGATACTCCAGCTATCAAAAGAAAAGGGAGAACTAGCTCTTCCTATTCTGAAAGACTATTACAAGGCAGCCAAACTATTAATAGGTTGGTGTACTCCTAGTTACAGGCCAGATGGAAAAATATTCAACAAACAATTGGATAAGTATTTCCAATCACAGTGTTGATTGGAGATCCATTAGACATAAAGTGGTATGAAAATGTCAAACCATGATTATAGTGACTAAAATCATCACGATTATCCGTTTTACCACAGTGTCGTTTAAATGTGCTGAAAATGTCCAAAACTTACTGTTACACATTATTTAAATGTCTATGCACACCGCTTGACAGTAATGTTACTTTGCTCCATTGTTTCCTGCTCTCCAGGCTGTATTCAGCTGATTATACACACACACATATGGACTTTCAGTCCAGGACCGCTTTTCCTCCCAGTCCTTTCACGTTAATGAGAAACACAGTGGTCTAGACTTCATGAATGCTTTATGTGCAAGTAATGCACAATCCATCTATTGTTATTGTGTTTGACGACTTAACAATTTCACATTAAAAACTTTTGTCATGGAGACCTGTTTGTTTTAGGACCATCATGATACTCAGAAGAAGCAACACAAATTAGTTCCAGGAGGCAGCTAATTAGTGTCTCTTGTGTGTGATTAAAGTAGTGCGTAAGTTGGTGTAGGCCTTTGTGTGTATGTCTTTGTACCTTTGTGAATTGTCATGTCAAACCAGTCTTATGCAATGTTGTTTTCCCCAGAATGTTCATATTACAAACACTGTTTTGCTATTCTTAAACTGATTTCTGTTTTTAAACTATTTTCAAGAATATCAACTCTTTGATATGTTTTCTTTTTTTACTGTGGCTTCTGAGTTAAGTTCCATAGATTTGGGGAAGGCAGAATATGAATGCTGTGAAAGTCCAAGAAAAAGTGTAATGTAGCCTGTAAGGCAGTGATACATAAGGCCAAAAGCCTCACTCATAAAAACATATACTGTTCATGGAGGCAAGCCACTGTGTGGTTCTGAATTGCCTGAGATTGTCTTTCACATAGAAATGGAGGACAACAGTCTACAGGTGTTACTCTGAGACCAGCAAATAACTGACATTTTTAATTGATAATGAACAATATCATTTGCTTGTTCCATTTTGCTGTGGAGCCATCCAACCAGAATAAATATGCTGAGAGACCACCATTAAACACAAGGGATATTGACACATCCTCCTCAGTTTCAATTTAGGTACACATTGGGGTATTGTTCAAGTGCAATTGTTTACTGATGTGAGATGTATAATCAATTAGCATTATTAAATTAATGGTTCTTAAAAATAACCTGTTCCTGCAATGTATAGCATATACAGAATTTCCCCACCGACCAGTTCGCACAGGAGGACAGGAATTGACCCAGCTTGGCTAAAGGAGTAAAAGATTGTGGTAAAGCTAGCCATCACAACCACAAAGTGATTTCACAACCACTACAACGAAAGGGAACAGGTCATTTCAATTCAGCTTCTGCCATTTTCAGTGACGTTGGCATTTGCACCCTTCTCAAGCGACATAATTAGGCTAAATGTCAACACTGTTGTTTTAGGATTAGTCCCATTTCAAAACTCTTCTACATCACTGCCCACTAGTTAGCGTTCATTATCACTGCTCAGTTAATAGAATGGTATGAGGTTAACAAAGGCTTCATTTTGTTCATAACCTACAAGTTTGGAGAGTTAGTGAATGTATTGCTGATCAGACCATAGCTGGAGAACATACAGTATCTACTGCTACTAGTACTAAAAGTCTTTTGTTTCTGACCAACTACGTACAAAGCAGAAGACTTTACTTATTTCCTTACCCGTACCTTGTCTTTAGTGCTAATTAGAAAAGTGTAATATGCTAAACTAAGGGACCATTGTAAACTTTGCAGTTCCAAGTAGTTTAATTTCTTCAAACTATCATCTTGTAATCCCCAACCCCAACAAATGCAGCTTTGGTGGTCTGGAATGAATGGTTAAGGCATGAACAATCTATCATTTTGTGTAATTAAAGTGCACGTGTGAGTATAGGCCTTACTTTGTTTGTCTTCTTACCTCAGTGAATTGTCTCAAAAGAGGGAATCTTGTTTTGTAAATATCCCAAACAATGTGTTTCAGTCAATGTTCTGTATAAATAC
Source organism: Echiichthys vipera (assembly GCF_963691815.1). Lineage (NCBI taxonomy): Eukaryota > Metazoa > Chordata > Actinopteri > Perciformes > Trachinidae > Echiichthys > Echiichthys vipera. The sequence continues at coordinate 22,844,238 of NC_139830.1, forward strand.
ATTTAAAACATAATTTATATATATCATTTTATAAATAATTTTGTTAACAACTATAATGTCAGTATTTACTTAAAATGTGAACAAGCAAAGTGTTAAGAAAATGTATTTTCTTTGTTATAGTTGTTGTGGGAATTTTGAATATTTGTAATTCATAATCATAGTTTTGTCAGGTCAGACAAAGTTCAGTGTCTCCTCTGTCTCACCTTCTTAATGGATAATGCAAATAATTAACTCATAATAATATATTGGCATATTTGTGCATCTGTACCCTGTGTTAGAGACCTTGTGATGAGAGAGGTTCAGAATTGTAATGTCTAAGGCATGTTTTTGTTTGGTCTAAAGACGTCACCCAACCAAGGCTATTCGCGTCCTGTCCCTCTCCCTAAAAGACTGTGCGAGATTTGGCGCATCATCATTTCTACTAGACTCTAACTTTGTGAGGATGTAGAGATGAACGTATTTTTGTCTGCAGAGGAAAATGCTTTGGCAAAATAGACCACGGAGAAAAAGCTGATCCTGTTTGTTGATCTTTATTGAAGAATCTATTTCCACAACATAGTAAAGACATCTTACATTTTTCAGTCAACCAACTTCAAGAGACAGATTTATCCATCTGAATAAATCTTACATGATGGCAACACATAATAAAAAGTATAACATTTCATAATTTTAGCAAAATTGATCATTAAATGATGCATCATTTTTTAGTAATTCACAGTTTACAAGACTTTACTGGGGTGTTATAACTTTTTTGAATATCTCAAAAAATAGTATAAAAAGTTGAATATATATACACACACATATGGACTTTCAGTTCAAGACCGCTTTTTCTCAGTCCTTTTCACATTAATGAGAAACACAGTGCTCTAGACTTCCTCAATGCTTAAGTACAAGTAATGCACAATCCATCTCTTGTCATTGTGTTTGACGACTTAACAATTTCACATCAAAAACTTTCATCATGACCGTCATGATACTCAGAAGAAGCAACACACAAGAGTTCCAGGAGACAGCTAATTAGTGTCTTGTGTTTGTGATTAAAGAAGTGCATGAGTTGGTTTAGGCCTCTGTGTGGGTGACTTTGTACCTTAGTGAATTCTCATGTCAAACCAGTCTTATGCAATGTTGTTTTCCCCAGAATGTACATACTACAATCACTGTGTTTTGCATATCTTAGCTTAAACAATTTTTAGGAACATCAACTCTTTGATATGATCTCTTTTTGAATACGTGAACTGGCATCTGAGTTAAATTCCATAGATTTTGGGAAGGCAGATAATGAATGCTGTTAGGCCAAGTAAAAGTGTCCTGTAGCCTGTAAGGCAGCGATACATGAGGCCTAAAGCCTACTTAAAACGATAAACTCTTCATATCGTGCCTACTTACCATAACCTTTTATTCTATTGACATCTTAGATTTTTAAACCATTCTCATTAAAATTTCCAATACTGTTTTATTCGTTAGGTTAAATTTTCAACTCGTGTTGTAACAGTTTCAATGGGCAGAAGTTTGCTTATGTTTTACACAGCTGTTTCGCACATGAGTAGCTATTTCACCTATGAAATGCGAGGGCCTGAGTTGATCACGCTGTTCCTACAAATATCACAAAAAAACACAGATTCATACCCAGAGAATGGAATTAAACTATCATGCTGGCACAGCACTGTCATAAATGAATTTCAAGAACAACCGACCTAATGCCTCCGTAACAAGCTGCAAAAACTCAGAAATCATCTAAAGCAGAAGCTACGGGTGGTCCGGGAATGGCAGATGCTAATGCTAGCAATGGCGACTCAGATGTGGCTAGCTCAAGCCCAATTCTTAACGGCATTAGCACAATGAAATGTGAATTCGTACTGAGGTTTGACGGCCTGCTCAGTGCTATTGAGGGAATTCAAAGTTATCTAAAGGCAGTGTCAGTACGTGTTACTGAAGCGGAGGACAGAATTATCACCAATCAAGATGATGTAGAATCATTGAAAACACAAACCCGCACCATAAAAGATTGTTTCAAAAGTGGACGGCTTGGAAAACCGAGCCTGCTGCTCGATCCTTCGGCTGGTCTAATTAATTAATCCGGCTAAACTCCTGGTGACTGTTAAGGGGAATTGAAGGACTTTACCCCGGGGTCCATGGAAAAAGGGACAACCTGAGACCTGATTGTATGGCTGGTATGTTCTATGCTCTCTGACCTCACAAGAAGCCAATTTAAACACTGTTTATACCCAGCAAAAAAGCTGTTTGGTTGCTATAAACAGAGTTTTAATTATTTTAATGATATTTCATGTGGGACTCTGCTACGATTATTCGGCATCACTTCATTTATTTATTTATTATCTTTTGTCTTTAGTTTTCAGTCATTTCAAGTTTACTACAGCCAATTTCATTATCCTTACAACATGTCATCCAAATTTTAGTTCACATCTTGGAATGTAAGGGGTTTAAACAAACTTGTCAAGCTAAAAGAGGCTAGGAGTAGGATCCAACAGTTACAAGCTAAAATAGTTTTTATCCAGGAGACGTACTTGACCCCTGAAGATGTAATCAAAGTGAGAGGAGGTGGCCTGATAGAGTATTTTCAGCTTCTTTCAATTCATACTCACATGGAGTAACACTGACAATTCTGTACCTTTTCATCTTATTAGAGTGAATGAAGATTGATTAGGCACATACCTCATAATTCATTATATATATATATATATATATATATATATATATATATGTGTGTGTGTATATATATAAACATCACTTGCAGTTGATGTATGTTTGTCGTTTGTTGATATACAGCAACAAATACATGCAGGTAATGAATTAGATCTGCCATCTCGCTGGTTAGGCTAGTCTCTGCTGGTTTTTTTCTTACAAATTAGAGAAGTGCAATACCAGCCTTCTTCTCCTCCCGAACGTCACAGTTTGTAACAGAAAATACATTTGCACCATGTAAGTGTCCATGTGTACAGCTTTAGGGCTACTGCTCATTATGGATGCTGTTAACAGAAAGAGTGATTATGATAGTGGGGGAAGAGATCCAGATTACAGTTTTTAAATAAAGTTTTTTTTTCCCTAAAACACTTCCACATAAAATTTCTAAATTTTCTAATTTTGTTGAATGTGCAAATGAGGCCTAAATATATCATTAAGCCTTGCTTCTGATATAGCTGTAAAATTGAAGGTTAAACTGTGCTAAATTTTCTGTTATATTTCAAAGTTTGAATACAGACTTCCGCTGTTAAAGTGAATGAAAGATATTCTGTATTAATGTTTGATATTATTGTTGAGCTGCTGCACTGTGTAGTTCCCACACTTAGAAATATGTTATTTTAAAGGTTATTTTCAGGATCAATGTTCTGTTCAAAGTCTGGCATGCTTTGGTCAGAGTTAAAGTATCATGACAACATGAGTAATTTTTAAACAATGAAAAAGTGAACCAATATGAAAAGAAACTACATGCTCAAACTCATGGGATTTGATCTGCCTAAGCTTGTAGATCTTACATCACAAGGCATAGTCTTTTTAAGAGCTGGATTAGCAGGTTACTCAGCAGTACTGTATATGCTGCCAGACTGTCAAGGTAAGCGTTAAAGGTGAAGTACTCGAAGATCATTGAGAGTTTCTCAAACAATTGCATTTATTTATTCTTTTTTAATGGATAACAGCTACATTAAAATGGTTAACAATGCAGAGAAAATGATTCATACAAAACATAAATTGGGCTTTATAATTGCTATTGATATTGTTCAAATGTTTGAGATGATGTTAAAGACTTTCATTTCACTGCCCATATTTCTTTTCAGTGTGTTAAGGAAGTTTCAACTCCATCATGCTAGAGGGAAATCAAAGCAGTGTGACTGAATTTATCCTTACTGGATTTCCTGGACTTCATCCAGAGTACCAAGGCCTTGTCTCAGCAATATTGTTCTTAGTGTATTTCTTAACTGTGACAGGCAATGTTACAATTATTCTTTTATTTGCAACCCACCACAGTCTCCATAAACCAGTGTATTACATTATTCTTAATCTGAGTGCATGTGACATGCTCTTTAGCACAACCACTTTACCTAAGATCATCAGTAAGTATTGGTTTCAATCAGGGACCATTTCATTTACTGCTTGCTTTGTCCAAATGTACTTTGTTCACTATCTCGGCACAGTGAATTCCTGTATTCTCTTCCTGATGGCCTTAGATAGGTATTTAGCAATCTGCCATCCTCTCAGATATCCCCTTCTTTTTAAAAACTCTACTATCCTAATTCTTAGTATTACAGTATGGGTGATTGCTAATGCACCTCCTTTAATGTTAGTTATTAGGGCATACCCTCTCCCTTACTGTGCTTCAAATATAATCAATCACTGCTACTGTGATCATATTGGTATAACAATTCTGGCATGCACTGACAGGGCCCCTTATGGTTTTCCTGCTTTAGTGTTTGCAATGGTAATGTTACTGGGACCTCTGGCATTCATAATATTCTCATACTGCTCTCTAATTATAGCAGTATTTAAGATATCAAATGTACAAAGTCGCATGAAAGCTCTGTCCACTTGCAGTCCTCAACTTATTATTATCTCCCTCTATTATTTACCTAGATGTTTTGTATATTTAGCCAGCAATGTTGGCATTAAATTTAGTGCTGATGTGAGAATAGTAATTATCATGTTGTATAGCCTTTTCCCCCCCATGATTAATCCACTTATATACTGCTTGAGAGCTAAAGACATGAAAGAAAGCTTGCGGAAGAAATTCAACAGAATTGCCATTTTACAAAACGCACAAGTTTTGTCTATTAGTAATTGATAAAGCAATGCATTTTTCAGTGTCTTTCTTTCTCTTATCTATCTCTGTAAGGATTGAAAAGGTTCATGAGAATATATATATATATATATATATATATATATATATATATATACTGTATATATATATATATATTGATATGGTAACAATATAATTTAGAAACCTTAATGTTATCCAAGTGAAGTGGTGGCTTCTTAAAGTGAAATTTAAGGATAGTGTTCTGGTCAGAGAATCACAGGCGATAGATAGGTCAGACTCTATAATGTCTATCTGTATCACATTCCACTATTATCTTGTTATCACTGTGATGTGATTTCTACAGGCAATTAATGCATGAACAGCATATGAGTAGGCATGTATATGGTCCTGAAATAAACGTAATAAACACAAATAAACAAACATTCAGTGTGATGGCTTTCCATTTCATTTTTTATTTGGGGGGGTTAGCAGATAAAGTTGACAAGAAATCGCCAAATCTTGAGATTTATGGCAAACTATGATGAACAGACTACACGGAGAAAGCTTTCATTTTAGAATCTTCTTATCAAGCTATTAATTGTTGGCTTAACAAGCACTATGGTCGTGTAAAACGTGTCGATGGAAATGTCGCAGTTTATGCTAAAATATTATGCATTTTTATGCTTGTTGAAGAAGTGGTACTTACTGTATATCAATTAACAATTTAATATTGAGTAACTCCATTAAATCTTAAGGCTTAATGGAGTTACTCAATATTAGACTTGGGCCAATTTACAAGTAAGACACCAATGAGAACACACACATATTAGCAACATGTAAGCTAATTAGCTTCAGTTGCCAGATATGCAACAGATATCAATTTTAGCATACAGGTTAAATATCAATCATAATGATAAACTTTATTTATATCAAGCCTTTCAAAACCAGAGTTACAGGGTGCTTCACAAATAAAAATAAGGACTTCAGTCTTATCTATGTTCAGTAGCAGAAAGTTGGAAGCCATCCAGTACTTAATTGTAGCAAAGCAGCAGTGCAAAGAATCCAGATTGCAGTCTGCATTAATTCCAGTCGATTCAATTCAATTTTATTTATAGTGCCAAATCATAACAAAAGTTAAATTAGTACACTTTACAGAGTAGTTATAGACCACACTCAATGACTTATTTATGATTTACATGGACACAGCATTTCCTCCTTAGAGTATGGTGTCAACGAAAACCATTCCTATAACAGGCAGTAACGTCGGACAGACCCAGTTCTATGGAGGACAGACATCTGTATTGACAAAATCAGCTCGTAAGCCCTAGCTGTAAGCTTTATCAAATTAGAAAGTTTTGAGTTTACTCTTAAATATGGGGACAGTGTCTGCCTCCCGAATAACATTGGGAGTCGGTTCCATAGGAGAGGAGCTTGGTAGCTGAAGGCTCTGCCTCCCATTCTACTTGAATCTGATGCCTGCAACGCATTTAAAAAAAAGCTGGCAGAGGGGCAACAAAAATACTGTGAAAGTGGAGGTTTGCTCAGCTAACACCTGACAGGTTCATTGGAAACAGGTGAGTGTCATGATTAGGTATAAAAAGAGCATCCACGAAAGGCTCAGTCATTCACAAGCAAGAATTGGACAAGGTTCACCACTTTGTTACCTGTGTGAGCAAATAGTCCAACAGTTTAAGAATGTTATCTACAGTCATCATCTACAGTCTCTTTCAGAAAAAGATTAAGAGCATCTGGGGAAATCTCTGTACTTAAGCTGCAAAGCCGAAAACCAACATTGAAAGCCTGTGACCTTCAATCCCTTAGAAGGTCACAGACAGCACTGCATTAAAAACAGACATCATTCTGTAAAGGATGTTTACCATGTGGGCTCAGCAACACTTCGGAAAACTATTGTCAGTTAACAAAGTTTGTCGATACATCTACAAGTGCAAGTTAAAACTCAAAAGCAAAAGCCGTATAACACCCAGGAACACTGTTGGATTCTCTGGGCCTGAGCTCATCTGAGATGGACTGAAACAAAGTGGAAAAGTGTGCTGTGGTCTGAAGAGTCCACATTTTAAATTGTTTTTGGAAATCACAGAGGCCTAGTCCTCCGGGGCCAAGTACCATCAAGATTGTTATTAGTGCAAAGTTCAAAAGTAAGCATATTTAATTTGGAACACAATCCCTGACTGCTCTTTTTGGGCTCCCTCCGTCTAAAAATATGCCCATTACTGCACAGCGTGTCGTGGCCTTTACCACCCTGATCACCAGAGGTACCATTCTCCTGAAATGGAAACATGTTTCTCCATCGACTCACGACAGTTGGATACGTGAAATTTTACAATGTCTATGGTTAGAGAAGTTAATGTTCTCACAGAAGGGATGTTTGACAGCATTCCACATATATTACTTAATTACTTAGTTGGTTATTGTGATTACCTCTGACACAGGTTCTTTGTTGGGATAGTGGTATTTATGTTGGGGTTTTTTTGTTTTCTTTTTCACTCTAAGGCAGACGCGTTGATGCACTATACAACTGCTGTACTTTTTCTTTTTGGCCTGCCTGCAAAATTCAATTTAAAAAAAGCCAGGATCTTTGATGGTATGGGGGTGTGTTAGTGTCCATGGCATGGGTAACTTGCAAATGTGAAGGTACCATTAATGCTGAAACGTACATACAGGTTTTGGAGCAACATATGCGGTCATCCAAGCAATGTCTTTGTAATGGACATCCTTGCTTACTTCAGCAATACAATGCCAAGCCACATTCTGCATGTGTTACAACAGCATGGCTTTGTAGAAAAAGAGTGCAGGTACTAGACTGGCCTGCCTGCAGTCCAGACCTGTATCCCATTGAAAATGTGTGGCACATTATGAAGCGAAAAATACGACAACAGAGCTGTTAAGCAGCTGAAGTCATACAGTACATCAAGCAAGAATGGGAAAGCATTCCACCTACACTTCAACAATTAGTGTCCTCAGTTCCCAAATGCTTATTCAGTGTTGTTAAAAGGAAAGGTGATGTAACACAGCCTTTAACATACCCCTGTCACACATCCCTGACTTTTTCTCTAGAAGGATCTAGATTAAGATTTAAATGTTTCCAGGTTTTGTTTTATCACCAAATACCTACAAAAGGGAAGACTTTATTATGTTCCTTACCTGACTTTTATCTTTAATGCTAATTAGTAAATGCCAACATGCTAAACTAAGCGACCAATGTAAACACTTTAGCCCCATGTAGTTTAAATTATTCCAGACTAACATCTTGTAAACCCAAACCACAACAGATGCGGCTATGGTGGCCTGGATAAATATATGTACAAGAAATGTACATACCTATTCATGTTGTGTTCCAGAACAGTTAACCATCAGAAAGTTTTGTCATGGATGCAGAGTGACATGTTTGTTTTAGGATTATGACACAGCATCACAAATGAGTTCCAAAAGGAAGCTCATTAGTGTCTCATGTGTGTAATTAAAGTGCATGTTCGAGTGCAGGCCTCTCTGTGTGTGTCTTTGTCCCTTAGTGAATTGTCATCTCAAAACAGTCTTATGCAATGGTGTTTTCCCCAGAATGTACTTTACAGGTCCCAAACAATGTGTTTGAAATAACATATGTTGAACCAATTCCTTTAAAAAAAAATTAAAAAAAAGAAATTATTTTGTGAGCATCAAATCTTCAATTTGTAATTTACACAAGAACTGGCTTCTGAATTAAGTTCCATAGATTTGGGAAAGGCAAAATAGGAGTTCTGTTTAAATGCTTGGAAGAAAATGAAGGACATAACTCTACAGCTTACTGTTATTATAAATGTTGATATTAAAAACTTTTTGTATTTATCGAGTGGGTATAAGAGACAGTGTTTTGCCTAGGCAAATGTAAATGAAAAATAAAGTTTATGTAAAGACCCTTGTGTCTCAGATTCCTACTGGTGATGTGTGCAGTATAATGTAGACAGGTATGTGTAAGGCTCTAAACATCATCACAAGAATCTTGAACTGGATTCCACATTTTACGTGAAGCTTGTAGAAAGAAATCAACATTGGTGTTGCATGAGAAGCATTTTGGACTGCTTGTAAGCAATCAAGGGAAGTTTTGCTAAAGCAGGTGTAAAGGGAATTGCAATAGTAAAGACGGGATGGAATGAATACATACATAGTCTTTATTTCAGCCAGGGAGCCAAGGACCTGAGTTTAGCAATAACTATTAACAATGAATTGTTTATCAGCTGGTAAAACAAAAAAAAACTATTTGTAGGGGTGAATGATTTGGAAAAAAGTATTTAATTGGGATTATTTTTGACTGATATTGCGACTGCGATATGATTCACAACATTGGAGGTAATGATAATTTTTACATCATTAATCTAATTTCCAATTTAAAATACATTAAAATGACAATGTTTCTTGAGTGCTCATACTAAACAATTTGATGTAAGAAATTTACAGTTGACTTTTCGTGTCACATGGGATGTGAACAAATTTTGCATCTTCTACTCCTCTGATTATGTTTTTGATAACAATTAATTGTTCACCCCTAATTTACATGTTGGTAAAAAAAAAAAAATTATGAATAGTAGATTTAACAGAGTAGGAAAAAATATTCTTTACTTTCTATCTGAAAGTCATTGCTTTCTAGAAAAGCAACACACCCTTATATTTGTAACCAGCAAGTCTTTGAAATGTTGTAATTGATTGACTCATTGACTTATTGCAAGCTATAATTAATCAACTCTATAAGTGGAAAATACATTCTGATGAAAGGACTCACGGTGGCCTTCAGTTGCAACTTAAAATAGTTTGTGTGCTTTTGTTCCATTAACCACTGGGGATATTAACACTCCATCCTCAGTGTCAATTCTGGTACACAGTGGGATTTGGTTCAAATTCAACTGTTAACTCCTTTGTGAATTATAATCTGTTAGTATTATTAAATTAATTAATTAATGGTTCCTCCAATTAACCGTCATGAGGTGAGTGTTCCTTGCTATGCATAGACAGTATTTCCTCAACAACCAATTCAATGTTAATGACTATGTTAGTCAGAAATGTACGGTATTAATATCAGAGAAAAATGGGTTGTTATGTTCTCTTGATAGTAACTGATGAATGTATTTTCTTCATTATAAGATACAACTGCCATTCATGTGGCTTAGAGAATAAGTATGACACATTATTAGTGATCCACATTGAAAACAATGGATATGGACATTAATCACAAGGCATAGTCTTTTTATGAGCTGAATTAGTGAGAAAGGTATTATAAATGTATAGTCAACTAAAGTCTGATAATAAGAGTGAATCACAATTTGATTTATTGTTGTATTTTAATTGAGTCATTATTATGACATTTTTGACAGTACAGACAATAAATCATATGTCAGCTAAAGCTAATATGTGTATGATAAATATACTATTAATAATCTTAGATAGTTTTAACATGATCTGGATTTGGGAGCAGATCATTTATGGAAAATCTGGTTATATGAGCAAATCAAAGTTTTATTTTAAATTGTTTCATAATTATTTTTTATTTTTTGCAAACTGTTATTCCTAAACTGTGTCCTAAAATAAGGTTGAGTCCGTATACTACCAGTAATTGACACATTTGATCAGAAAGGTATTGGTGCATAGTGCACACAGAGCCCTCCCCAAATGCGTCATTACTCTGTGTGCTAAAAAGTGTTTATAAGATGCCATGTAGAATTGCAGATGCACTGTAGCTTTGATTGTCAGGACAGGGACTTATCGCCTCAAATGCGATAGAAACACAGCTAGATCCTAAAGACTTAATGATGATTAATGACCAAATTCCTTTTTAGAGATCATTTCTCACAAAATTTAAGTGCAAAAATTAAAATAATGAATACGAACATTACAACGCTCAAAGACTTTGTTATACTGGGATTCTTAGGACTTGACCCATTATATTATGGACATGTGTCTGTTCTTCTATTTTTCACCTACTTCGTTATTCTGGTTGGAAATATTTTTATTTTAGTTTTTGTTGGATTTGAGAAGCAGCTTTATAAGCCAACATATCTGATCTTTTGTCATCTGGCAATGAATGATTTGTTGTTTGGGACGGTGACCTTACCAAAAATGATATCCAGATATTGGTGGGATGACAACATAATATCTTTTGGTGCCTGCTTCACTCAGATGTATTTTGTTCATTCCTTGGGAGCAATTCATTCTCTTCTTCTGCTTATTATGGCCATCGATCGTTTTATTGCAGTTTTTTTTCCATTCAAATATCCTGTTCTAATTACAAACAACATTATTTCTATGGCTTGTGGGTTGTCATGGATTGGGACATTTCTTAGGATGTTAGCAGTTGTATGTCATGCCTTAACCTTGACGTATTGTAATTCTTCTAACATAATTGCACAATGTTATTGTGACCACATTTCAATAACAAACCTGGCATGTGGTGGAGATTTAGAATATGTTAAGGCTGTTGCTGTATGTCTTGCAATGCTAAGTCTCTTACTTCCACTTTCATTTATATTATTTTCATATATTTCCATTTTTGTAGTTTTTTTGAGAAAAACAAACACAGAGGGACGATACAAGACCTTATCAACTTGTACACCACAGTTATTAATTTCTTGTCTGTATTACCTGCCAAGATGTTTTGTTTATCTTGCTAATGCCACAGGATTCTCCTTCAGTTTGGACATCAGAATATTATTGATTTTGTTGTACAGTCTTCTTCCTTGTGCTGTTAATCCAATCATATATTGCTTCAAAACCAAAGATATTAAAGACATTATCATGAAGAGATTAAAAAATGCCAAAATTGGGATTAAGTAGTACATACATGTTAATTAAATCGTTGCCATATCTCTGTATAGCAAATGAAAAATGTTTGTCAATTTATACCACCTCCCTTTTAGAGGGATTGAGATTGCAAGCATATGCTACATGTACTCCTCGTGGGGCAGAAGAAATTTGGTTTTAAACACATTCTGTTCTGCTAAATAAATTAAAATGCATTGTTTGACCTGTACAAAGTTACTTAAAATGGAAATGGGAAAAAGTAACATGATCCATCTTGCATTCACATAAAATAACAATGTTGTATTTGAAATACCACAGTTTGCTTTACTTTTGTTTACATTTACTGCATGCTTCTTTCACATGTTGATATATTTCAATGAGCCTGATTAAAATGAGCAAATTACATTTTCATCAAAAAGTTGTTGGACTTAATTTTAAATAATTATTTTCAGCATTTAAATGTCAGATCAAGTCAACTTAGGTATATTACAATACAATACACTCCTAAAGGATTTTCAGCATGTGAGCTAGATTAAGATATAGCAAGATGTGTCGGAGTGAGTGAGAGGAAACTGTGTCTGATAAAGGCACAAAGGCAACACAATAAAAAAACATCACTTCGCCCGCACATCTTTATCAGTACAGTCGGGGGGATCCGGAATAGTCGACTATTCAGCGATTCGATTCGAGGAACCTGATTCGACAGCCAATCTCACTGTCAAATCATCGCAAATCACCCTATCTGGGCACCAGAAATACAACAGCCTGCTACTGTTTAATCATCAGCATCATTTTTAATTTTTTTGGCAGTTTTTCAAGCCTTTATTGGGAAATTGGGTGAGCGAGAGAGAGAGAGAGAGGATGAGACATGCAGCAAAGGGCTGCAGGTCTCTGCCTCGAAGACCTTCAGCCTCTTTACATGGGGAAACTGCTCTAAACACTGTGCCACCGGCTGCCCCATAATTTAATCTGAATATTTGCCCATTTGTTGTTTTTCATTATAGACGTTCAATTCTGACACAGCCCTGTGAAAGTGAAACAACAGTTCTAAATATATCGTCAGCTATTGTCATAGAAATATAAAAATAATACACATTCATGTTATAACAACAAACGCGTTTTATAAGATGCCCCTATCAATAATCAGAAATCACATCTCTAAGTAACCCTCTGCCTTACACGTGTGACAGCGCAGCGCTGGACTCACATGCAGCCGCCACTGTCTGCGCTATGTCCATAGCTTTTTCATGAGGAAAAAAAACTACACTATACTAAACAATAGGCAAGACTTGACATATCAAATTCGACTTTGAACATTTTTAGGACACCCCTACAGTACAGAGTATCAGCCTGTTAAACTATAATACAGAGATCAAACCATGACACATAATGGATCAAGATGAATTTAAACCTTGAATCCTGAAGTAAATGTTCTATTAATAGGAGGTGTCATTTTTCAATTTTGAACAATTTAAGACAATAGTTCAGAAGGTGGGAAATCCGAGTTTGAAGCCCGAAGTAGGATAAGTTTGGGAGCCCTGCTTCACTATGGATAGACAGATTCATAATACCAGCTAATGTTTGCAATTATTACCCTTATGCATATTATTTGTACCTATGTCAACATGACAGGCTGCAGTTACTGTATTTGATTGCTTAGCACCTTGGGCTTCACGTTGCTAGTGCTGCAGCACCCTAATGGTCAGCACAGAGGGGCCTAGTGACCAGCACACAGTAGGTGCACAGGGGCAGCAGTGGTCAGGTCATGTTTTAACACCAAGGGGCCTGTTGGGCTTTAAACTGAATGTGCTGAGGGTCTGTGGGGCATTAGTTAGAAGTTAGTTTTTGCAAATGTGTTCCTCAAGTTGAACTTGTGTTTACTCACATCATGATCCTTTGAGGAAATATCAGGTCTGACTTGATAAAAGGCTGATATTACCTGGCATCCAGATATTGTAATGTGTTTTTGGATTCTGAACTCCAATCTGGAAAGTAAGAGCTATATTCAGAAGGAGCATCAGAGCTATATATGTACATTTTGGCAGTGATTTTCAGATATTTTGCATCATTTTAAATAGTTGGGTTTTTGATTGGTTTGCTCTGTTAAATTGCATGGTATGTTGGTAGTATAATCTGCAATTTAAATTTTAAAGATTCTTAGAATAAACTCAAATTATGATCGGCAATTTAACAAGAATGAGAGGCTTTTTCTTCCTTGGATTCCCTGTACTTTCACCACAATACTATGGACCTGTGTCAGTTCTGCTTTTTTTTCATCTACCTAGCTATTGCAATAGGAAATATTTTCATTTTAGCACTTGGTGTTCATGAGAAGTCCCTGCAAAAACCAACATATCTGGTGTTTTGTCACCTGGCACTGAATGACTTAAAATTCGGCACTGTGACGCTCATTATTTAGGATCAGTAACCTATTTTATTTTATTGGAAATGGCCCTTGATCGATTTATTGCAATATGTATTCCTCTACGTTAACAGGCCCTAAACACAAACAACATCATATCTGCACTCTGTGGGTTTGCGTGGTTCATACCTCTGCCTTCGATGGTAGCTGTTGTACTCCATGTCCTCACTTTACCTTTCTGTAAATCAAATGTTATTGGTCAGTGCAACTGTGACCACATTTCTATAACAAGCCAGGCATGTGGTGAGGATGTTAAAATAGGTGCAGTCACTTCTCTGTGTAGCCATGTTTTGTCTTTTGCTTCCTCTTACATCTTGTTTTCATATGTTTTCATATGTTTCCATTATTGTGGTTATTTTGAAAAGGTCCAATGTGGCAGGCCACACAAGAACCTTGTCAACTTGTACCCCACATACAGTGGTCATACAGTCTTGTTCCTACTGCTGTTAATCCAATCATATATTGTTTTAAGCACATGCTGATAAAGAGGCTGAAGAAAACTAAAATTGGAATGAAGATAAAATTTTCACATGAATGTGAAGCTGACAAATGAGATGGATTTCATACATGTATAAAATTGCCCAAATAATTCTAAACCATGGTTGAGCCAGTGCTTTAAATTACATGTATACTATGTTGTAATGTTGTTTTTAATCACTTCACTTTTTTGCTTGTTCTGCCAGTTCATTAAAATATGATTATGACATTATTATTACAATCATCCAAGGTTTAAATATACATTGTGACTGGTAGCTTATCCCTTCCCTTGAGGCCATAATACCATATAAACTAACATAATTAGCATTATTTGTTCATTAAGACTGGTTTAAATATGTGTAACTGTTGTATAATTTTGTTTTACTCCTCCAGTGTTTGATTAACTTTCCCTGTTGGACTACATCGCTTTGGGATCAACACAGATGCTGCTGCATGCCGTGTAGGCTACTATGTCTGCAGCAAGCTCTGAAAAATGCTGTGTTTTGAAGTTTAGAAAGAATGAAGGATGCTACAAGGTCCAATGACATCATATATAATAAGCCACCTTTGGTAGAGAAAGGTGCTGGTTTGGTTCAGCCAGCAGCTCCTTTAAGACTTAAAGTGGCTCTGATAACTTTATAAGTACAATGAAACTTTAATAACACTTTTATTTTTGATAAGTAATTCATGCTAATAGTGAAGTGAGCCGCAGCACACACCAGACGGCTTGGTTATACTGTTATATGTTTAACTTATGCCTGAACAGGTGTTTTGATAAGGTATTAAATGCTAAATTTAGCAATGGTCCCTGGTGCAGATGTAAGTGGAATAAAACCTTTGTGAGTAAAAAGCTGATACTTTATTAGCTTACTACTCTTTTCAACAGGCCTAAACATGTATAAATAAAGGGATATTTCAATCTGCTCTGTCTGCATGCAGTGTGCTGCGGCTTACTTTACTATCAGCATTAATCACGCATCAAAAATAACAGTGCCATTAAAGTTTTATCGTACTTCTTACGTTATTAGTGCCACAATGCAGTCTCTCATCCACTGCCATATAACACACAATGTTGTCAGACCTTGTAGCATCCTTCATTCTTTCTAAACTTCAAAACAGTATTTTTCAGAGTTTGCTGCAGAGATAGTAGCCTACACTGCATGCAGCAGCGTCTGTGTTGATAATAGAGTAAAAGGCTTACCTTTTTCTCTTATTTATTCTTTATGTGACTTGTTTTCACTGTTGCATTATAAGCGGAAAATGCATGTCAAACATGCCAAAAAGTTCCACCTTTTACTGCCTTAAGAGTAAGAGTCTGAAGAGTAACACACACTGACAGCACTGTAATGTCTGTCAAATCACTCACATTCATGGTTTTTTATGTAAGATGTATCTTGATGCATGTGATAAGAGATATTTCATAGCACCAATATCTAAATGTGTTCAGAACATGGAAAACAAATCTTAAACACTTGATCTTCCAAAGGAACTGACCATACTAAATGCCATTGTCACAAAATAATCCTTAACTATGAGCTCCACTCACTGGTGACTGAGAGCACTAATCTCAGCCATGATTATTTGCTAGTTAAATGCTTACTGAATGACTGTGAAAGCCACAATCATAAGCAATCCTTATGTTATGTGATTAACCATAAGTAAAAAGAACTTGTATAGGCTGAATTTTTTAATTAACCAAATGTAATGTAAAGCCTAATGATGCACATCGAGTATATTTGAACAATGCTTTGAAAAATAAATTAAGTAATTGTAAATCGTTGAATTGAACAAATGATTGAAATTGTGATTCATAATTTTCACCTCTATAGTGCTCATCAACTTTCCAGAAACATTTGCTCCCAGATCAGCACAGTACCTCAGAACTGTACCTTGAGTACTTGGTCTCTCTGTCCTGTGTATCTGGTCTGTTTTATGGGCACTGATTTATGTGTCATGACAGAATACTGCCACTAAATACTTTCCATGGTGGTGATGGAGTGGAAACTATAGCATTTTACTCTACTCATTATGTGTAAACACTGATTCTAATAAGAATGGGTTTAACTCATTTGGGAATATGACCCTTTGGGATCTATCGGTTTACAAAAATATAGTATCAACAAAACTGCTGAGTACATATTGGATGTCACAACAGTGAGATGTTGCATTATGCACAGAGAGGCAGAGCTCTAAGTTTTACGGGGTAAGGTTTACACTTTATATCCAGAAAACAGGAAATTACACTGTAATGACTTTTGCTTGCATAATTGTGAAATTTGAAATAGTCGGTCTATTTTAACGCTTCCATGCTATTTAATATTGTTCTCAACTTGTCACATGTATAATTATTTCGATCTTTGTGCTTTCGTTCTGATAGGTTGTCACTTGAATTCAAGTTATTATGTTCTACACTAATGTAACAAGTATAAAACATTTCTTTATCATGGGATTTCCTGGACTTTCACAGGAGTATTATGGACCTGTGTCAGCTCTGCTTTTTGTTCTCTTCTTGGCTATAGCTGTAGGAAATATTTTCATCTTAGTGTTTGTTAAATGTGAAAGATCTCTTCATAAACCCACATATCTGATCTTTTGTCACTTGGCACTAACTGACTTAGCATTTGGGACTGTTACTCTGCCAAAGATTATAACAAAATATTGGTTTGATGATGGTATTATTTCCTTTTATGGATGCTTTGCACAAATGTACTTTGTTCACTTTTTAGGGGCGACTCATTCTTTCATCCTGATGGTGATGGCCCTTGATCGCTTTATTGCTATTTGTACTCCACTGCGTTATGCAGCTCTTTTAACAAACACCACTGTTTCTGTGTTTTGTGGAATATCATGGTTTATGCCAATGTCATGGATGGTGGGTTTAGTATTTGATGCGCTTTCATTGCCTTTCTGTAATTCAAATGTAATTGCACAGTGTTATTGTGATCATATAGCATTGACTGTGCTTGGATGTGAGGGTGAACGAGAAGTTCGGGAAGTTGCATTAGGTTTTGCCATGTTCAGTTTGTTGTTGCCTCTGTGTTTTATCGTCTTCTCTTATTTTGTCATCATAGTTGCTGTTATGAGAATGTCAAACTCTGAGGGCTGCCGCATCAAGGCTCTGTCTACCTGCACGCCACAGCTTCTTATCACATTTCTGTATTACATGCCAAGATGCTTTGTGTACCTGGCAAATCATTTGGGATTCATTTTCAGTGGTCCAGTTCGCGTTATTGTTGTAATGCTGTACAGTCTTTTACCTGCTGCTATCAACCCAATAATATACTGTTTCAAAACCAAGGCTATCAAAGAAAAGATGAAAATTAAATTATTTACTAGGAAAATTCATATTAATACGGTATCCCTGAAGGCACAGTGATATTTTTTTTTTGGGCATTGTTGGCCAAAAAGTTTATCTCCTACGTAGGTGAGATAAACTTTAATGCTTAGTTATGCTGTTTTGAGGGCAAGAAAGACGTGCTAAATGAAGGGCCTGATGAATGATACAAAGGGAAGTGAAAGTTCAGCAAAATGCAGAAAAAACAAAATGTTTTACTTTATTAGTTAACTACAAATGTCTGTAAAAAATTAAAATAATGGAACTTTGAACAGTGGATAAGTCTGATGGAATCCACATGGCTACTTAATATTCAAGTCAATCTTGACATGATCATGGTGCCTGCATGCAGCGTACACACACCAAATGTGTATATGAGGCATGTGGATGCGTGCGCAATTTTTCACGTGCAGACATAAATTACCAGTCACACGGGTGGTGAAGTGAGCCGCCGGACATAGATCTTGTGTTTATCTTCTTAAATCGCCTGAAAACATCACATACACTGGAGATCAAAATTAGAAACAAATTATTAATATTTGTTTTATTCTGAAATGTTACTTTTTGTTTAAATCTTATCTTTTGACATAATTGTTACTGTTCTCTAATTTTGCTCACTGTTTTTTTTTTCACAAAAATAAAGGTTTTTGTTGAAGGTTATTTCAAAAAAAGTTTAAAAAACTGTAAAATCCAATATATAGCCACAGCGGATATTCTATCAAATTCTGAACAATAAATAATAACAGTATTTCAGAATTAATCAAATATTAATACTTTGTTCTCTAATTTTGATCTTCAGTGTATGTTATGTTTTCAGACGATTTAAGAAGATAAACACGAGATCTATGTCCGGCGGCTCACTTCACTACCCATGTTACTGGTACTGTATGTCCGGGCGTAATTTTACATGCAGACATACAGAACCAGTCAAAGCTGAATAAGAAAAGCGTGTCCAACTTTTTACTGGTACTATAAATCTCGAGGTTATCTTCTTAAATCACCTGAAAAGCAACAACAGTCTGCTACAGTGAAAACACTGGTTTGGCTGCTTGCAGGCATCATGATCATGGTTTGTCAATGGGAATATATAATATAGCCATGTGGATTCCATCAGACCTTATATCTACACTGTTTAATCTGAGTCGGCACCAAGTCAGTCCCATTATATTTTACAGACATTTGTAGTTAACTAATAAGTTAAAACATGTTGTTTATGCTGCATTTTGCTTAACTTTCATTTCCCTTTGTATCGTGGGTCAGCCGCTTCCTGGCCCTCAAAACAGCCTATTCAAGCCTCAAAGTTGATCTTGTACATAAGAGCTACTACCTCCTCCTATTTTTCTCACCTTGCCTTTCAGGGCTTCCCTATGATGGCATATTAGGGCCAAGTATGAAAACAAATAGAAAGGAAGGGGGTTAATATATCAAAAAAAGTTGCAGATTTGCAGACATTAAAAGTGGCAAACCAACAAGAAAAGAAAGTCGCAGATTTATGAGATTCAGATCTATGAAAAGATTAAAAGTTAGAAAAATAATGTTTTTTTCCCACCATCAGTGTACTGTTTTACACTCCCTGTTGAACTACATCGCTTCAGGATCCACACAGACACTGCTGCATGTCGTGTAGGCTACAACGTCTGCAGCAGACTGAAAAATACTGTGTTTTGAAGTTTAAAAAGAATGAAGAACGCTACAAGGTCCGATGACATGTATATTAAGCCACCTTTGGTAGAGAAAGGTGCTGGTTTGTTGCAGCCAGCAGCTCCTTTAAGAGTTGGCCAAAGATTTGTGGCAACATAAGAAAAACAGCTATACAGACAGCTTTCGTCTTAACTATTTAATCTGCAACTTTTTTCTTGTAGATTTGCCACTTTTTATGTCATAAATCTGCTACTTTATTCGTTTCATTCTTAATTCTGTTATATTATCCCGGGTCCATAATTTTTTTTTTTTCATACTTGGCCCTAATACGCCCTCGTACATTCTGTATATCATCACAAAAACTGGATAAAATACATTCCGGCTTGATGCAATTAATAAACCTTTAACTTTCACTTCCCTTACAAAAAATATATGTATTCATCTGTGCTATTAATATGCCATATATTCTATATACTATATATACTTATTTGAAAAAATAATAATAAAATAAGAGTATACTTTAAGTTTACTTTATATGTACTTATCAGATACCTAATGAAAGTATACTTAAGTATACTTGGCCCATACTATGGCTTATAGTATTCAGAAAGCCTGAGTAAACATGATATAATAATATGCCCACATCTTAGCCAGGACTAAATTAAGAAATTGATGACAGTCTTTTTTTATAGACGTTTTTATGTATGTGGTCTGATGCTGTTGCAAAAAATGCTGTAAATTGTTACATTTTGTAGAGCCATCCGATGGTGACACTTTGTATCTGTTACCTGTGAGTTTACTGGATCCTTGTTCAGGTGCTTGCAATAATCTCTTATCTACAAAAGGGGACACTGTGTGCTGAGGTCTACATCCTGAAGAAAGCTGTTTGTGCCACTATTTTTAACATACAAATAATTTCAACATTAAAAGCCATCTCAATAAAGGCCTTTAAACTTTTTTCAAGATGAGTGCCTTTGACCTGTCTTCCTTTTTAAACATGGTTTACGCTTGTGCTGAAAAGTATATCTATAGGTTAACTTGTATACTCAAACCTATACTTTCAAAAACTATAAAATTAGTTAGAAGTATATTACTAGTAAACTAAAAGTATAATCTAATTTAACTTGTAGCGTAGTTGTAGTAAAAACTTCACTTTGACATAAACTAGTTGTGTATCAGAATATCGTGTCACATTGGCGCTCACATTGGCGCTCTCTGTCCATAGAATGTGTTGAACAAGCTGTAAAATATGCCCCTTTATATGTCCCGTGTACCAGTGCAGTCCTAATGTGTTGAACAAGGAGCCAGACCGTCACTTCACAGAG
The DNA here is from genome assembly GCF_963691815.1 of Echiichthys vipera. Classification (NCBI taxonomy): domain Eukaryota; kingdom Metazoa; phylum Chordata; class Actinopteri; order Perciformes; family Trachinidae; genus Echiichthys; species Echiichthys vipera. Next base: position 22,864,973 of record NC_139830.1, read on the forward strand.
GCTTCCGTCTGCCCAAAGCTACCGCACACACAGTCACGGACACACATGCAGTGACTCTCCTTTCCTTTGAGTCTCTTCTGGCTATACCTTATCTGGCCTGTTTATCTAAAACAACACATTTATGTAGGGTTTGAAGTGAAATAAGGAGGTCTTGTTTTGATAACTCACCATTTCAACAGATTTTTTGAAGCAATGTAAGTTTGAGGGGAGACAATCAGGCTAAAGCACAGCGCGGATCAACTGGGCTCAGTGTGAGTGCACCGTAAAACACTGGCTCAGGCTCAGGCTACTAACTGCAATTTATTAAATCCTCTTTGAGCTACAGCACAGCCTGCTGCAAAAAACAGAACAGTTTAGCTGTCACATTTTCATTAAACATGGTTGTCTTTACTGTTTTATACACACATCATCACCAGGTACACCCTCTGGCTGCTCTGAAGATATAAAATGAATCATACACATGAAAGGACCAAGAGCTTTGGGTTTAAGTGAAACATCCTTCACTGTCTGTTAAGCTTAAAGTCCAAACTAAAACTTAGGATTTTCACGGAATTTATGTACAATATTGAGCCTCAAGAAAATCAAAAATATTTCAATTAGGTACATGCTGCATTAATATTTCCTATTTTCCTCCTGAACCTGAAGCAATGCTAATGATGGCCTTCAAATAATTTCCTCTATGTCACTTTGCATGTCATAGCTTTGACTGGGGTCAGTGGGTAGACATGCTAAATCCTCAAATACAGGAGCATAGCTGCTAAAAGGTAGGTGCATATTTAAAATATTTCCCCATGGCTCAAACATAATGGAGGGAGCACTTTGAGTTTCATGCTGATCTGCAGCAGAGTGACAGGCGTGTTTTATGAATGAGCTGAAGCTGCATGCTGACAAGGAAGACTGGTCATGTCGATAATTCCTGGTGCTAATAGAAAACGCAGCACCGCACTCAGACTCTGAGCAAGTGAATGTGCTTTCAGTTTCACTGCCAGATGAGGCGCAGATCATCGTGGTTGACTTGGCAGGTTCAGACTTCAGGGATGCTCGATGTGAAATTGTTTTCTCCCAGGGAGTATTCAGTTTACTAATTTCTTCAAAAGTGAGGCATTGCGCAGGTTCCAAGAACTCTGGGTGAAGGAAACTCTTTGGTGGTGTATGCTGGGACTGCTCTGCATTATTCTTGGTCAACAACTGCTTATTTAGAAAAGAACCATCTTGAGGCTTTGTAGGACTTGTTGCCCTCTCTTCACTGGAGCGTTCTTTTTTAAATCCTGCTAACAGCATTCTCAAATCTCCCCACAGTTTAGGATCAACTTTTGCAGATTTTGTGCCGTACAGATGCTTGTGCCAGCCCTGCTTCAGTGAGGCAGTCTCTGAATGAAGTGCACTAGAGATGCTGCCAATTTCATAGTACTCCAGCTCATTGTTTGGCACCGGCTGAACACTCGACAGACTGGCATCACCATAAAACTCGACACTTAACGTCTGCTGGTCAGCACTCATTGGGTCCTGTTGTTCCTTGTTCTCTGCAGGTGTGGCATCTGTGAGAGTTCTGTTGTTAGTGAAGCAAAATGCTACATTGTCTGTCCCTTGCTCTGTTTTCTCTGGGGAGCTATCACTCTGACACTGTGTATTCTGCCGCTTCACTCTGTAAATGGCAATACACATTCCCACAATCACCAGGATGGAGATTAGAGGAAGAATAACAGCTATAAGCCACAGCAGCTCACTGCCCTGCACATCAGAGCATCGATTATGACCTTCTGTTGTAGAGATGCAGATATCACAGGCATGGTTAGAAATGTTATGTAAACAGATGCAGGAACTGTTCTGAACAGAAGGTTCACACACACTCAACCGGTTTTGACATTGTGCCGAGAGACAATGCCCCCTAGCTGTGTTCTCTTCAGAGCAGGGCGAGGTGAAGCAGACACCTGGAGAGCTGCAGCTCGACTGGACAAGAGTCAAGCTTGGCCAGACATCCGCAATCACACTGTGTCCACTGATAGGCAGAGTGTAACCGCTCACATTGAAATACTGCACACATCCAGTGAACCCTGCGATAAGAAGAGTGAAGTGTTGCTCAAAGTGTTAAAATTTCAGTTGACCAATTTATGTAAGTTAGACATACAGACAGTATAAGAAAAATCATGCGTTTTTTAACATTAAAGCATGTAAATATGTTATATATGTATATATATATATATATATATATATATATATATATATATATATATATATATAGTAGAAACCCAAAAATACAAGTATGAACCTGAAAATGAACATAATATGGGACACAATTTTGTAATATTGTAACAAATGTATTATATACCGTATATATACGTATATACATACATATATATGTATATATATATATATATATATATATATAGTCAGTATTGTCAGTAATGATGACTGTATATTTACCTGACTGTTGGAGCTTTGAATCACCTGTCAGAGCTGCACCAAAAATTATTTTTTCCACACCAACAGGAGTGAGAGCCATTCTGCTGTCAGTAATGTTCAATACTGATTTACTATCCAAAAGCAGAAAGGTGTTCGGTCCATTGCTGAACAAGGAGAGAACATGCCAAACCCCATCAGCAACAGGAGAGTCTACAGTAAACTCTGATCGTTGTCCTGACAGTGAATCTTTGGATATATACACAAGCCGGCTGTCTTTTATCTGAATTGGACAGAGAAAAAAAAAAAATAATTTACACCTCAAACATAAATCCAATATGAGTAAATATCTGAATAAATGCATCCCATAACTACCTTCAGCATAGTGAATCCTGTCTGTCCTACAACAAATATTAACACTCCATTATTTTGGGTCTTGAACTTGATGTTAATCCCTCTTTGGTCTCTGGTGTTTCCCTCTTTTTCTTTGTCCAGCAAGTCTTTTAGCAGGTAGTCTCTTCTGAATCGCTCCTTGATGACATACTCAATGTAGTCTTTCCCAGTGAATTGCAATACAAGCTCTTCTGACATTTCTATTTAAAAAGACAAAACATGAAAGAAGATGTATTAAAGTTAAGATGAAAATCAAAATCAATCCTGTGTATTATAAGGTGTCTTTACCTTGAGCACAGTTGCTTCCGGTAAAATGGCTTTTACAGTCGCAAAGATAATCAAACCAAAGATCATGGCACACACCGCCATTCTTACACGGGTTGCTGTGACATGGTGATAGTGTTGTCCGCGGACACCTTCATACAACAAAAATTTGATAAATAGCTTAAATGTCAACATATACAAAGGTAATAGAGATAGACATATTCTGCATTATGTTAATAAGTTAATAATAAAGTTTCTTTAAAAGTATTTTGGCCATTCTCATGCTTTTATTAGATTGGGACAGTAGAGATATGACAGCAAATGATTTGAGACTGAAGCGTATGACATACAACTAAGCTCCACAGCATTACTAGAAGCATGGATGCTGTGACCAAAGGTTAGGCATCCCAAGACTCAACACCACAAAGATGCCCTGAAAATATAGGTTATTTCATAGACAGTCACAGTTCATTATTTGACTTGTGTATTTTGCATGCTTACCTATCAAGGATGTTATGTGTTGTAAGGGCCATTGAAGGTCTAAGCAGGATTCCATTTACATGAATGTTACGAATACATCCAACAAAGTCATGGGATTTTATCTGAGCGGGATGAAGTAAAATAAATTCAAAAGTCCTTGTTCCTCCAAATGTCATATTACTGCCAACATCTAGTGTTCTGATTGGAGATAAAGACAGAGAGACCATTAACAAAGATTAAACACATGCCAAAAACAGAAATTGTGAATTGTGGCTAAGTAGTGATTACTATTTCAATGTTACCTCTTTAAGCTATTGCCATCACTCTGTGAAAAACAGAATCCATTGTTCTCAACATCTGTGCAGTTGTCCACATGCAAAGAACCCATCTGTTAAATAAAAATAATGCTATATCAGTTACCGATTTCCAATTACAGATGAACGCAGCATAACCGTTAGTGACGAGTTCCACCGGCAGACCAACCGCTGTCAGCACTAACATGGCGGCGTATTTGCATTTAGGGAGGAAATGTCACCAACGACATGGATATTGAAATACTCGACAAAAAGGCAGGTACAGGCACTTTCATTTGTGGGTCATATGATCGATCACCAGTGTTTTAACTCAGTCTTTAACTCAGTCTTTGGTAGATAGTAACTTAAATATAATTTACTAGATGAAAATATTTCGGATTATAACTTTAACCATGTGTATGTGCAGACATATCTAAAACTCACATTCCCAATCCTCCTGGCTGTGACACTGTGAAAATATCCATCTGCTACTTGCTTGTGTGTCTGCAGCCTCACAGGTCCTGAGCCCAAGTCATAAGAGAGATGTATGGCCCCATTCAGTATTTCCAATGCAAAGAACTCCCTGCTGGATGATCCACCGGGGTTGTACAGGAGCAGGGAGTTCATCTGCACTGTTGCAAACTCTAGAGAGATTAAATTAATCCTGCGATCCAACGGGGGAAACTCCATGAAGGACAGCTCCTCAAAGCCACAACTGTGCTCTTCGCAGAAGACTCCACTGACTCCTAAAACAAAGATGAAACATAGTGTTTGTACATTTTAATAAGTATGTTGCTCTCAGTTGTAGCTTGAAAAGTTAGGGTACATTTCATGATGGAATGGAAGGAATAATAGCCGACAACATTTTGCAAATTACACTTAATAGCTTTCTTGGGAATGTTAGATGATCGATACAACTCTCATATTCTGTCAATTAAATATATGGCTGCAGCCAGCAGCTAGCTTATCTTAGCACAAAGACTGGAAAGAGGGGGTGGCATCAAGCATGCTTCTGTCCAAATGAAAAAAAATCCACTAGTAGCACCTTAAAGGTCAATTAAGACGGAAGTTCGGAAATGTTAACTTGTTGTTTCACAGAGGATTATGGCAGCTTGTACATTTATGCAAACCACAGAAACATGGATAACTAATGTTTTTGACATACTTTACATCTGTATGCAACATACTGGGCTTTCAACTGACCCCAATGTAAAACCCAAGGCCTTAATATAACATGATCAGAGCAAGGGCTCTGGAAGTATGGCAATGCAGAAAAACAAGCTTTTGCTTAGAGAGCAGCTATTCAACTAAACAACAATCCCTAAGCTAACCTAACCAGCTGCTGGATGTGGCCTTGTATTGGACAGACAGATATGAGAGTGGTACCAATCTTATCATTAAGTTTCTGAAAATAAATGTATTAAATTATTATTATAAATGTTGAACTTTTGCTTTAAGGATTCTTCTTTCTGCATTATTCTTACCAAAGGGACAATGACAAGAGAATCCTGTCTGTGAATTGATGCAGCTGCCCTGAACACAAGGGGTTGATCTACAATGGTCTATGAACTGCTCACACATTTCACCTGAGAAAAAACAACAACAACAACAAAAACAAATTAAGTTCAGTCTTTGAAGAGATTCTGGAATCTATTCTTGCAGAATAGTGACATTTTTTTCAAATACACCAAAGTCTACCCTCAAATCCAGCCACACAGCGACATTGATATCCATCCTGAATGGGAATACAAGTTCCTCCGTTTAGGCACTTCAACTTTAGGCATTCATCAACATCTTTAGAGCAGAAATATCCAGAGAAGCCACTCTGACAGTGGCAGTAGAAACTTCCTGGAGTATTCACACATGTGCCTTTATTCTTGCAGGGATTCACTTCACATTCATTAATGTCTTCTTCACAAAGTGCCCCGGTGAAGCCGGCTCGACATGTACAATTAAAAATCTCTTTATGGGGTGACACAAAGATGACCACCGTGCTTTCCAGAACAGCAACATCCTGGCTGATATAAATGTTTTTGTTGCATGTTCCCTCGTTTTGACAAGGGCTGTTGAGACATGGATCACTTGTAATGTGAGAAATCGTCACATTGCTCTGAGCCTCCAGTAATTTCTCATGGCCTGCAGAAATACCACTGGCTACCTCTCTGCTAAGATATTGACCGTTGTAAGTTTTGACCGCAGCCAATAGAAGGATTTCACTGCCAATATGTTTGATTCCAAATACATGAGTCTTGGAGGCCTGTAGGTTAAACAGACTATCCAGAGCTTTTACAAACCGCAAATACTTATTTGACATGAACTCTTCCATTGAGGATGATGACACATAGAAAAATATGCAGCTGTCTATGGAAGCATTTGTGAAACCTTTATAGTGTACATAGATGCTGTTGTTGACTGGGAAGTGAAACTGGTCTGTAGCTTCGATTGTGATGTTAAATGTAGCCTCGCCTTGAAAAGGAGACGACCACAGCTCACATGTGCCATTAGGTATTATAAACATATTAAGCTGTCCACTTTTGATGTTGCAGTTGAATGTGTCAGACTCATCCTGATCCTCAGGATGGACATTGCCAATCATGCCTCCTTGGAAAGAACTGCCAAAGTATTTCACCTCAATGAAGATATTTCTAGGCATCGAAGGGTTATCGTTTTCATCCACAATCTTGATGTGGATCATTGTTGTTGATGACAGTGGAGGAATCCCTGCATCCCTTACAGCAACCAACACTCTATATGCAGAAATTTGTTCCCGATCAGTAGTCTGTGTGGTGAATAAAACTCCATCAGGAGTCAGTGAAAAGACACTACCTGTTGAAGGATTTACCAACCAGTAAGTAAAAGGTCCTTGGTTCTGTGGCAAATCAGAATCAGATGCATTTAATCTCACAACTATTGTGCCTTGAGGCTGATTTTCCTTCACTTGAGCCTCAGTGAATGTGAGTTTGGGAGCATTGTCGTTGACGTCATCAAGAGTCACAATGACATTAGTCTTCCCAGTGGCTGGTGGAGAGCCATTATCAGTGGCTGTGACAGTCAGATTATAAACTGGACACTCTTCTCTGTCAAGTGAAGAGTTTACTGAAATAGCTCCACTAGATGGATCAACAGCAAAAGAGAAGTTTGTGTTTCCAATTTCAATACTGAAGAAGAAACGATTCCAGTCCGAGACAGAGTCCTCATCCAGAGCACTCACAGTTATTACAGATGTCCCAACTGGGCTGTCTTCTGCAATATTAGCCAAATAAAGTGCAGAGGTGAAAACAGGTGCATCGTTGATGTCTATCACACTGATGTGGACTGAAGTCTCATCTACATCCACGCCAGTGATGACACCAGAGTTCTTTGCCAGAACTTTCAAAACTATGTGACTGTTGCCTTGTTTCCTCAAACTGCCAGTTGTGTAAATTTCTCCAGAAAGTTTGTTGATTTCAAAGCCCATATATTTGTTTGGACCAAACATTAGGTAAAACACTTGACCTTTAAAGCCTTGATCATAATCTGTAGCTGTTACTTTTCCAATCCTAGTTACAACAGGCACATTTTTAAATACAGAAAAGTTATATTCTTTTTTCCTGAATGTAGGTGTGAACTCATTGACATCTGAGATTTGGATGCCAACATGTGCTAAGCTAAATAAAGTAGTACCACCAATGTTTAAAGCCTTGATTGTTATATCAAAGTTCTGCTCTCGCTCATAATCAAACACTTCCAAAGTGGTGATACTGCCATTTCTTGAATCAATTGCAAATTTATCCACATTGCCAGCAATAAGAGAATATGATATTTGTGCATTTGCATCTGAATCAGCATCTGTAGCCAGCACATGTAGGACATTTGTTCCAATTTCTGAGTTTTCAGGCACTGATGTGGTATACTCTGAGGACAAAAAGACTGGATGATTGTCATTTACATCCACTACTAACACTGTAACATTTAACGTGCCAGATTTAGAGAACCAGCCTCCATCCATGGCTTTGATTCGGAGAAGATAAATACTTTCTTTTTCAAAGTCAAGCTCTCTGATCAGTGTTAGCAGCCCAGATGCTTCTCCTACAGATAGTGGTAAATATTGATTCTCTGTGGTAATGCAGTACTTAATGGCACCATTGGTACCATAATCCCTATCTTCTGCTTGAATTTTCCCAATTACTGATCCTACCGGCAAGTCCTCAGGGACAGAGAAAATTAGATCCAGCTCTCTAAAGCTTGGAGAAAATCTATTCCTCTCAGTAATTTCAAAAGTGATTTGAGATTGCGATGACATAGAGGGGCAGCCCTGATCTTTAGCAATAACTAATACAGTGAAAAACAAATTTACACTCTCCACCAAACTTTGATTTAAAATTACTTTTCCATTGTGTGATTGGATCCTGAAGAAATCAGAAGCATTACCACCACTAAAAAAATATTCAATGCCAACATTGATGTTACTGACATCCTGATCTATTGCTGTAAACTGGATCACCTCAGTACCAACAGCCATATGATAAGGGATAGCAATCAGATGCTGGAAAGGTAAAAACATTGGTGGGTAGTAGTTATATGGTTCTAATCTCACTTTGACAGTGGTGTTACTGTACAAAGGAACACTGCCAGAATCAAATGCAATGATTGTAAACTGGTAGATTTCAAAAGCAGAATTATGTAACATCAGTGGCTGCTTCGTGTAGATATCACCAGAGGAAGCATTCACCCAAAACAGCTCATTTTGAGGTTCAATGATATACACAATTTCACAGTTTTGGCCCATGTCTGCATCTGTGGCAAGAACCTGCATAACAAACACTTCTTTATCTTTTGTTTCAGGGAGGACAATGCTGTAAAAATGATCAGAAAATACTGGTCTATTATCATTGACATCTGCAACGACTACAGTGACGTCCGTGCTGATGCTCCACGCTGAATCATTTGCATTTACTCTCAAGATGTAGTGATCCTGCATCTCCCTGTCAAGAAGTCTTTCAACAGTGATGTAACCAGTGGTGAAGTCAATATTAAAGGGTATGTCATCACTTTGGTCGATTATGGAGTAATTAATTACTGCATTGGCACCAGTATCGTCATCAGTTGAGGTCACTTGTATAATTGTGTATCCAACAGGAGAATCTTCAGGTACCTCTGTGAGAAAAATCTGTGAAAAACGAGGTGCATTATCATTTTTGTCTAAAACTAAAACAATAACAGTTGCTTTGTCTTTATTGAGAGGGTTGTTTAGTTCCACAGCTTCAACTGTTAAATTGAATTCAGGGGTATTTTCTCTGTCTAAACTTGCAGTGGTGCTCAATAAACCATTTTCAGAGTCAATTGTGAAAATATTATCAGTGTTTCCTTCTGTTATATTGTACTGCACTGTGCCATAGCTCTCTGAATCTGCGTCAACGGCAAGTACATCACAAACCCAGGTTGGAGGGGAGTTCTCAAAAACCTCACACCTATACTCAGTTTGGGTGAACTGAGGGAAGTTATCATTTACATCATGGATGTTTAAGTGAATTTCTGTAAATGACGAAAAGGGAGGCGAGCCAGAGTCTCTGGCTTCTATCAACAAAGTAAAATCCTTTTTGTTCTCATAATCCAGAGGGTTCTCAACTGACAACGCTCCACTCAATTGCTCAACATGAAACATGTCTTCAAAATTTCCCGAAGCCAGATAAAAAGAGACAGGTTCAGCTCTGATGCTTGCTGCAGAAACTACTGCCAGTAATGTTCCCACTGGCACATCCTCAGAGAGGGAATCACTCAGAACATCCACATATATCTCTGGAAACTCAGAGAGGTTCTGAAACCTGATACTGATGGTAGTGATGTCAAATTTAGGATTTTCTCCAGCATCTTCAACATGTACATTGACAATGATATCATCCATTCTCTGGAGAGTAATTGTAGCGAATACAGTCCCACTGTATGGATGGATGGAAAACAGATCTGAACTTGGTCCATATAACGAATAATGTAGTTCTGCATTCATCTCAGTATCTCCATCTGTTGCTTTTACTGCACAAACAACTGAGCCTGTAGGAAAAAAAAACATGAACAAATTTCAACTCTCAATCCTAGTAAATCCATGTTATCGAGGATGAAATATAGAACTATCAAGTAGATGTAAAAACTTTCACCTGAAGCCATCTTCGTGGGCACATAAGCCACATATGGGCTGTTCATAAACTGTGGCCAGTGGTCGTTAATATCTCCAATGAGAACAGTAACAAGCACTGAGCTTGACAGCGGCTGAGTAGGATGCGTATCACTGCCAATCACCATCAACCTGTAAATGGCTACTGTCTCCCTGTCCAGCACATCGGTTGTAAACAGCTCTCCAGATGTTTCTGCGATAGCGAAAGGCACATCAAGGTTCTCCATGGAATACCTTTTTAAGGAGAGTCAACAAACCAGTTGCCAGAATAAAATAGTTGTATTGTACATTTCAGCAAACCACAGTTACGATGAATCTTAACATTTCGTTTCTGAGCTGCTACAACAAGTTCTCATTCCTTACTCGCCATCCGGTTTTTGAGCTTCACAGTCGCAGTTCTAATCATGTATTTAATGTTCTTAATTCAAACAAAAACTATTATGTGTGTTTTGGCATCAAACTACATAGTTAGATTAAGGCAACAACACTACATGGTTTGGCTAAGGAAAATATTGTGGTTTGGATGAAGATAAGGATGTCTGTTATGTAGAGTTTCACGTTCACATGGGACTGGATACGAACTGCAAACAAACAGAACAGGAACCTGGGAGAAGGTCTGGTGTGTGTGTATGACCCAATCATCCACCCTGACCTCCTTACTAAGTTGAGTTTTGGGCTCGGTGCACTACATCACCTGACTTCCAGAACACTTGCTCTGAACGTGCAATATTAACTTGGATGGTTTTACTTTGGAGCAAGTTGAAAGCCTGGTGCATCTCATATTCACGCTAAAGGGTGCCAACAACGTCATGTCAATGTTTCTGTGGTTTGCAAAAATGTACAATGGTAAGATTTTTTCGGGAGACTGGGCTAGAGTCAAAAGAGGTTATATCAGTGTAGCACGGTAAAGAAAAAACATTGTATATAGAACCAAAGAGTGATTTCCAGTTGCTCTTATGCATCATATTCAGCAAATATACATGTACAAGAAAGACCATTGTATAAGAAATGTTAATCCTAATGTTAAGCTGATATGCTTACAAACATGATACCAAAGTACACAGCCAAACTTTTTTAGCTTTAGCCGCAATTTCTCAAATATGCAGTACCTCTCGACATTGCGCTCAAATTTGGGGTTTTGATATACAGTATTTACCTTATTTCTCCACTGACACCCTCATCAAGGTCAGATGCAGTTATCATGGCAAACACAGTACCCGTGGGGCTGTCCTCAGACACTATGTTGTTGTAAACTTCCTCATTAAACTCTGGACGGTTATCATTGCAATCATCCACCACGACGTGTATGGTTAGAGTTCCTGTTAAAGGTGGAAATCCTTCAAATGACAAAGTAAATAATGATTTATCAAACTGTTAGAAGTGACAGTGAAAGATTAGAAATATTACAGAACAATATAAGATAAAGCTATCACATTTTAGGTTTGACCTGAATCACCTGAATCAACAGCAATGATGGTAACAAAGTGCAATGATTCCATCTCTCTGTCCAGGCTGTGTAAAATTCCAAACATTCCACTGCCAGTGATGGAGAACAAATCATCCCTATTTCCTTTCTGTATAAAATAAGTAAGCTGGCTGTTGACGCCTGAATCTTCATCAATTGCTGACACCTGGATAAAAAAGACAAACAATCTAGAAATGAACATAAAAAACATTATGTATTGTTTGGTTAACAAGAGCCAGTAGCACCTGACGTGTTAGCTGAGAGGGGTCCTCCTCATTCTCCATTACATGTATAGTCAGTGTTTGTGGAGTAAAGAAGGGTGCAAAGTCATTGACATCCAACACAGTGAGTCTGATAGCAGCAGTAGCAGACCTGCGTATATTCCCCTGATCTTCAGCTGTTATGATTAAGGTGTAGTTTGATTCCCTCTCTCTGTCCAGTGTGTCCATGACTGAGATGACACCCCGAACCTCATCCACCACAAACGGACCTGCCTGGGTCAATATGTACCGCACTTGTCCATTTGTCCCTATGTCTTGATCAAGAGCCAAAACCTGAAACAGGCTCATTCCTCTGGGGATATCCTCTCTGATTGTCAGGCTGTAGGTGCTTTGAGAAAACTCAGGGTCATGGTCATTAACATCCTCAATGTGCACCGTGAGATTCATAATGTTTGCCATCCTAGGTAAGCCTTTATCAGTGGCTGTTACAGTGATAGTCAGGGTATCTGCCTGTTCTCTGTCCAATAGCTCTTCCAGGTATATTTTCCCACTCCTGTTATCAATGCTAAACAGGCCACCAGAAGTGTTGTTTAAATAATATAAAAGGTCCCCGTTGGATCCAATGTCTTTATCCTCCGCATGTACAGTCATTATAACAGAATGAAGTGCAGTGTCCTCTGGTATACTGACTATTTTGGCTGACACAAACAATGGAGCATTGTCATTGACATCATCAACCATCACAATAACATGTGCTGTGCTGGTGAACTGGAAGGACACAGGCTGGGCACAGTCATTGGCTGTCACAGTCAGATTGTAGAAGGGTTGTCTCTCTCTGTCTAGCTCTGTGTTCAGGCATAAACTACTCGCTGTGTTTATGAAAAATACTTCCTCTTCATCTCCACCGACCACTCTTAGTTTTATGTCTCCATTGTCACCTGGCAGAGAAGAAAAACACAATACATAACGTTATCAAAAATGATGGAATGTCCTTCTTATAATGTGTAATGTATATAATATAATGTCTAATATATCTATATATGTATCTATATATCTATATCTGTATATATATATATATATATATATATATATATGTCTGTACCATACATAAATCGAAACATATATCGAAACATCACACTTTTCTCATGACAGACTCAAACAAACCCCTGTATGCTTGTAAATGCATAGGCTAATGTCAAGTATCCGTTATTAATAAACAAAAGGCATTCACTGGCAAATTTGAAAGTAAAAGATGCTGACTATTAGCCTCCTACTAAACAGGAGATTTAGATGCTCAGGCATTTTCCCAATCAAATGAATAAATCAACTCAAAGATAAACAAGACTCTTGTCTGAAATTGATTTTCCAAATGTGGCATGTCTAGCTAAAAGAAAATAATGGTGCCATTCATACTGATCACTGGAAGGTTTAATTTTCACAGTCATTCATGCTTTTCTTCACACTAGACGAGCAGATTGAGTTTTGCCATGTAGGCAGGTCAATCCAATTAATGGGGAGACATTTTTCGTTGCCATATTTTTTTATTGCTATGATAAATTGAAAGTTCAGAAAGCGTATAACATTTGAAAAAAAAAAAGCTACACTCATCTCTTAGCTTTGGCTGAACTGTGCAATCCAGTAAGGATTGTCGATTTGAACCCCAATTAATTGCGTAGATCTAATAAATCCCCAGCAGGAGCAGCATGTGAAAAAGATGATACATAGTGAAAATAAATCATGTAGTACAAGAGCAGAAAGAATATGAATATGAATATGAATATGAATACACTCTAAAGTATTAATGAAAAATAGTAGCTTAAAATGTATAAAAAATGAATTAGTAAAATTATTAGTAAATTTATTATCAACGTTGTTGGATTCACCATCTTCATGTTTGTACCATTACAACAAAATTGGCTCCTCTACCAATGTTTTTTTATCCACAACAAGGTGTTGGTTTATGCATCATCATCCTGCAAATGCTAAACTCATATCAAATACCTGTATGTTTTAATATGACAGTAAATTTACTTTGGGGGACATCTTTCCCCTTCTTACCCTACATGTTAGGCCAGTTCCTCAGTTAAGCCACTGGAGGGAGTAATTTCTCAACATACTTGTTTCCTATGAGGAAAACAGGGTGCAAACTCACCTGAACGCTGAAAAACTATTAGCATTTCCCACACCTTTGGTGTGCAACAATGTGGTCCTTTTGGGATTCTTTCTGACTGGTAATTATGTTTTGCATTGCACTTGTCGTCACCTAAATGATTATTTTGCAGTGTTTTCTGAAGATTCACATATGATTGCACACTGTATATGGGCTGTAATCTGTGGCTGCTCAGTTTAGTCACCTGCTGCAGATTGCCATCATCTCAAGATTTGTATGTTGTGATGTTTGTTGGGGCTGATTTGTGTGTAATGAGCATCTGACTGATAGAAATGTTTCAACTAGCAAGTGAAAAAAGGAAAGGTATGTGGATTCTACTTTGCATTCAATGTGACTTTTGCTGAACGTTTGATGAATGTTATTTTGCACTTACCATCATCTTTATCTGACACATTCAAGGACAGGAAGCAAGTGCCAACTCGTGCGTCTTCCAGCAATGATGCAGAAAAGGTATCTTGACTGAAATCAGGGGGGTTGTCATTCACATCCAGCACATTGAAGTACACTCTGACACTGGATACCTGTGAATCCCCCTGCTGCACCACCACAGTAAGTATGTAGTATCTTTGTGCTTCGAAATCCAGGCTGCGGGATAATAGGAACTCCCCTGAGAAAGGGCTGAGGAGAAACTGGTTTTCTCCGTCATCCTCCTGCACTGAGTATGTGATAGGCGTGAGAATCTCAAACAATGTTTCCACCTTTCCCACAATTGTTCCTGTCAACACAGACAATGCACAATCAATGGACAATTGAGTAACTGTGAAATGAAAATAAAACATTTGGCAACAATATTGTCAAAAACAGAATGACTCATGTCCTAAATATTGTAAATGGCTATAGTTTATAAAACCACAAATTAAATAATATTCTAAAAACTATTGTGTAATATTCTAATTCAAATTGAATTAATTATGCATTTGTGCCTAATTTACATGCGGAATGGCCTCGCTGCACAGATGACCAACCTGGTAATGTGTCTTCTTTCACTCCAAACGAATAAACAGTTTTGGAGAAAGCCATCTGTGTTCCCCATCTGTTATGGGGGTGTAAGCCAACTGTGCCACGCTTGGGCACAGCATCAATAGATGTATAATACCAGGAGGGAAGCGTATGCTGCCCTGAGACGATATCTGCAAACTGTTTCTCACTGCTCACATTCACTGTATTTCCAGATGAAGGTTCATGGGAGGAAGTAGTATTAAACACCTGGGCAACCATAGAAAAACAAAATAAATTATGGTTTCAAATGATGGTAACTTTTGAAGCATTTAAATGATAGACAGATACTTTATTGTCCCAGTGAGAGATTTGTTTTCACAGCCTGTACATATTCAACACACAGTGAAAGGTTTAAAATTATGAGCTAACAGGCCAACTTACCAGAAAATTAAGCAATAAAAATGTATACTGTCTCCAATGTCCAGTAGAGTCCATTACAACGTTTACTTCCTAAGTGCCTCTTACTTGGTCATGACTGCAAAATCAAGTGAGAAAATGAGCATAACAAGACAGACATGGCAATTAAAAGTGAAGTCCTGGAAACTGCGAAGCATTACCTCCACACAAGACCAACAAATGGAAAACTATAAAAGCTGTATCCATAGTGATTACTCAGCTTGTAATCCTGACTGACACGCCCCTTTGACATCACTCTATGCAAATCCTGTGGCAGAAAAAAAGCTTTTGGGGGGCTCCAAAATGCTTTGATTAAAAGTTTGTTGTTGTGTTTTTCTAAAAGGAAACGTGCCTTAAATGAATTAGTCCACATGTCCTTCATTCTTTATAAAATAAACTCTGAAGTAATAAAGAAAAGAGAAATAATATGCATATATTACTATGATTTGCTGAATCAGTCTGTTTTTTATTCTCTCCATGCATTTTACAATTGAGGCTCTTTGATATAGAGATGAAATGGACTCTTTGAATAGTTGCCAGTAAGGTAGCCTTTCTTTCTGCATGTCATATTGGGAATTCTTTCGGGGACTGCAAGGCGTTCATTCAATGGGTGAAAGGAGAGAACAGAAAGCTGCTGCTCTGAATCCCAGGTTTCAATAGAGAGCTGACATGGCACTGGCACAGCAAGTTAAAGCTGAGTTTCGATTAACAGATACCAACCTAACTTAAATGTCAGGTTGTTTTTTTAGCAATTGTAATTAATTAATTTGAGTATATTCAGATCAGATCAGAATCAGAAATACTTATAATCCCGGGGGGAAATTATTTTTGATACAAAACTCCAGATATACAAACAACAAATATTATACAATTGATAAAAACAACACAAAAAGAAACACGAAAACTAGCGAAAGTAACCTCATTGTAGAGGGTGTAACTTCACAGAAGTTGGGGTGAAGAAACAAAACGAACAAAGGAGAATAAAAGTAAAGAAAGTTTACAAAGCAAACTCAAAGACCAAAGCAGTAACAGGCAGCATGCAACTTCCGTGCATGAGCACTAGCTAATACATTATTTTATTTATTCTATATTTTTTAAATTCAAACGGGACATACAGCCTTTTACGGGATAACATCTTTGGTTTAGTGAATTACTGGTAATAAGTAATGTAACTGGTAAACAGGGGAACAGGGCCCTCATGATCACTGCTTTTTCTCCTAATAAAATCAACTGTCGTAATCCTAATGAGTGACAACACTGAGGATGAAAGCCTGTTTCTGTGTGAGGCCCGCTGAAAGGAGACCACTGTGGCTCCATTCGTATTTGCAAACACTTTTGATAGGACAGTTCTTTGTATGGTAGAGGTCTATGCTGCTGAGAAAAGCCTGATAAATGGACATGTGAACCCCCTTTAAGTGACTGTGAGGCCACTGTGACTGTGAGACTGTCTCCAATTACATGCAGAGGGAACACTATCCCGTCAAAGGATTACAAAAGGTCCCCGTCTGGACTGGGGAGGGGCTGACACAAACCACAAAAAGAACTTTTCTCTGGACACTGTGGAGGGTCTAAAATAGATGCGCAACACTTTATTTCATCTTTTGGATGGGGTCAGTATAACTCAGCCGACAGTTGGAATCATCCTCCTTTAGGTCACCAAAACTCAACTAATTTTTAGTTATGACTATTAGTCTTCTTGGATTGAATTTAACCTTCATTGATGTTATTAAATTTAGGCACAAACATTATAAACAATGTGCAGTATATTTGGTACAAACCTAAACTGTGAACAACTTCTCTGATGTAGAACCTTTTGTGGAGCATTAAATATTTCAAGTTTTATTGCTCATTTTATGATTCTAGAGGGTTTCTTTTAGTAAAATGGTGTTCATTTCTGATATAATTTGTTGAGCCCGGGACAACTGACAGTTACCTTTTTATGTAATGTTTGCAGGTATGTTCATGTTGGCTGGCTGAGCACTATGTGCATGAAGCAATAAGAAACGTAACTATGGTTTAAGGTTCTAACTACACACACTGTAGTTTATACCCAATTGTGGCGCCACCTTCTGGATTTAGGTTACTGAAACCACAATACAA
Source organism: Echiichthys vipera (assembly GCF_963691815.1). Classification (NCBI taxonomy): domain Eukaryota; kingdom Metazoa; phylum Chordata; class Actinopteri; order Perciformes; family Trachinidae; genus Echiichthys; species Echiichthys vipera. Next base: position 22,882,305 of record NC_139830.1, read on the forward strand.
TAACCAACCAGGGATTACTCATTTTTCAAGGCTATTTGGAGATAAAAACAAAACAGAACTGTGGAAGCAGAGATCAAAATAGGATATACAGCAGGCTGTTACATAACATACATTGTTAATATCCATAACTTATACTATGAACTTTTGCACATCCCCAAAGAATTTATATATATTTTATATTTGTATATGTTTTTTTATATTTTGTCAGCTTTATTGTAGATTTTTATATTCTACGTTTGTTACTTGGCTTTTGCAGTACTTGCCTTCTCATTTTTTTACTTTGCAATACAGCAAATGCCTGTGAATTTGGGAACAGATGAACTACTACCAAATCACGCCACTGGGATGTTGTTGGAATTAATAGCAAAAGCTCATTATTGTAGTAATACACATTTAATTGTGTTCATATTTGCCTGTTTTGCTAGAAAAACATTTCCCAAGTACAACTATGTAATATTTATCCAACGGCAGCTTCACTCTAGACAACGGATCAACGGAGACGGAGTAAAAGGGCTGTTCTGTTATCTTGCACATATTTACTTGTGCAGCCACCAGCTACACATTTTAAATGAAAAACCTCAAACCCTAGAGCGTTTTAATTATTTGTGTACACTTGATAGTCTCAGGCCCCCAGGAAGTGCATCGGAATTACAACTTCTGCATCAGTTTGCTCAATGAGCCCAACAGTATGAGGGAAATAGTGTTGATCATTAAAGTATTTTTTTTTATCTATGCACCACTGAGCAGCTTTCATAGAAATGAATGGGGCTCTATCTCAAATTTGATAACCATTTCTCCTAATACATCCATGAATAGGATAAATGCTGTGTCTTTGATAAGTGACTGGTAGACTTATGAGATATTGAGACTAAAATGAGAAGAAGGAAAAACAAAGTAAAAAAAAAAAACGACCTTTATTGAAGACATCTTCAATGTTAACAGCTGTATTTGATATTAGAGTGGTATTCAAATTACAATAAAAATACATTGGGACAGCACATAAAAAAATATTTTTCAAAATAAAGAAAAATACACAACCAACTCAGAAATCTCATTTTTGAGTTGTAACACCTAAAGACTAGTGACTTTCAGACTGTTTTTTATCCTCCTAAACTGTTACATCATATGGCAGGGGATAAACAATTACCACTAGAAAATCTCAAACTTATATGTAGTGTTAATTTTACAAAAAAGGAGAATAACACTGTACATCTTAAAAACATTAAATATACACATGTTCTTGTTCAATCTGACTTGTGTTTCAAGATGGTGAATTAAGTATAATAGCATAATATGGCATAAACAAAACCTCAGGTCCCATCTCTCTGTAATCTACTCATCATCGTCATCATCGTCGTCTTCCTCCTCATCTTCCTCATCGTCATCATCATCATCGGCTGCAGCAGCAGATGCAGTTTCGACTGTGCCCTTGGTGCGGTAAGCAACAATATCCTGTGGACGGCCCAACAGATGTGTTTTAGTACTACGTAGAACAGGGGCAGCCAACCTTGCTCCTGGAGAGCTACTGCACTGCATGTTTTAGGTTTCTTCCAACTCCAACACACCTGATTCTAATAATTATCAAACCCCTTAGCTGAGAAACCCCATGGCTACACCTGACGTAGAATATTCTTTTACATCTTTTAAAATAAAATAAACCTCAAAAACAACAAAATATGATTTCAAATTTTCACAACACGAGTCCAGAAGTGGCCCTTTACCTTGTCATATTTCTCCTTCAACTTGGCAGCCTTCTTCTCATACGGCTGCTTGTTCTCTGCAGATGAGCTGTTCCACATCTCTCCCAACTTCTTTGCAGTGTCCCCAATGGTGAGTCCAGGATGCTCACTTTTTACCTTGGGGCGAAAGTCTGCACAGAATATGAAGAATGCAGACCTGTAGGGAAAATGTGTCAGGTAAGTTTAAGATATAATTCACTTGACAGTCAGAAAAAGAATTGGTGTGGAGCAAGTTGAGTATGGTACATACGGTGGTCTTTTGGGGGCATTGGGGTCCTTGAATCTCTTCCTCTTCTGGCCCTTGGGGGGAATGTAATTCTTCATTTCCTTCTCATAACGCACCTTGTCTAGTTTGGCCATATCTTCGAAATTGCCTCTCTCTTTCTGTGACATTGTCTTTGGGAAGACACAAGCAGTTTTAAAAAAAATCTAGAAGACATACACTGATTGAAAAAAAATATTGGATTTAATTTTAAAAAATAAATTGAAAATAATTGATATTACCTTCCATCGCTCAGAGCACTTCTTGGAGAACTCTGAAAAGTTAACAGAGGCACCAGGGTGTTTCTTCTTATGCTCCTCTCTGCATGTTTGCACAAAGTAGGCATATGAGGACATTTTGCCCTTCGGCTTCCTCAGATCCTTTCCCATCTTGGATTACTAAATAGAAGAAAAATTATATTTTAAGAAAGATGTATCCAAGTCTAATCAAGCAGCAGAAGTGGTAATATCTAAGTATCTCCCTGCTGAATTCCGTGCCTCTTTCTTTGTTAGGTCCATCTATTGTTTAAACCCCGTGGTGGGAGGAGGGTGTCTGGGATGACTAATAATGCATTGTATGTAGAGGCCAACATGATGCATCCTTTAACACTGCACTCAAACACACATCGGTTAACTGGTACTTTACGTTCCAGTCTACATTCACTGTGATATAGTTAGTGAAAACAGCACGGTGCGTTAATTATACCATCTAGTAATGTTGGCGTTTCGTTAAAATAACATGCACGTTTGATGAATACATTAGCATTAGCTTCCACCGCCTTGATTGTTCGCTAGCTGTTAGCCATTGCTCCTGCTTTGTGTCCTCTTGATAGCATTGTAGCTAACGTTAGCTCCGCGAGCTAGCGTGACTGAGACGATTATTAAAATGGCTGATTTGATTGCGAACAATGGCTAGCGGACTGTAATCTCAAACCGCCCATCTCCCCCGGCCGGATAATGCAGATAAAGTGAAGTTTAAATAAAAGTGGTGGTGATTACGGGGACAGATGCTCTGCCTGCATCAGTGAACCCGGGTTGCCTCAGCACCAGTCAGCGGCATTAACCTACAGTCACTTTCTCGCTCGCGTTGTTAGCTTTCATGATAGCAACACGGCCGAAGCAGCCACCCACCATTACCGGGCTAACCGAGCAGGCTAGCTCATAATAACACATTACCCGACGATAAACTATCCCGAGCGTAGTAGTTTACTTGGCCATTGGGGAGTTTTACTTTAACATGCAATGCTGCCCCTTTGGTTATTATTTAAAGCCGACGCTGACGCCAGAGTTAAGTCGCTACGCAGTTAAATTAACAACATAGTAGCTTGGTATTGTGTTAGCCTCCTATCCAACTCATTCATGCAACCAAACATGTAAAGGTTGATTGTATTGTGACTGTGCAAACCTTATCGTTAACCCACGGTTGTATTTCTAACAGGAAACGTTACACACTAGTCGCTTTGTTAATAAGTTAACATGTACTATGCTCACCTCTGCAGCGCTTACAAGGCCAGTCCTACGTGGGTACGTCTGAAACAATGGAAGGAGAAGCAGCACCGTCACTGCGCGCTTTGGAGCTGTGAGGATGTCTCTGTTTGTCCCGTGGTGTCGGCCGTCCGGCTGTCGAGCATTGGCTGCTGTCATCTCACTGGAGCATCTTATTGGACACGCGCTGTTGTTGTGAGTGGGGGAGTTGGTTGTTCGAAACACGACGGGACAGTGGCGCTTCATTTAAAGAAGAATAAACAGCCTTTATGCAAGTAAAGGCAAAGTTAGTCAGTTCAAGTGCAGACCTATGTGTTGGAATAATTACCCATATCATTTACTCAAGGAGATGAACTAAATATTCAGTACATTAATATAACAGTAAACACGTATTTGCTAAAACAGATTGGAGTAATAAAAAGTAGAGAATGAAGTCACTCTCCCTGTGTGTGTGTGTGTGTGTGTGTGTGTGTGTGTGTGTGTGTGTGTGTGTGTGTGTGTGTGTGTGCGCGCGCGTGTGTGTGTGTGTGTGTGTGTGTGTGTTTGTGTGTGTGTGTGTGTGTGCGTGTTGTCATAGAGACTGTATGGTTGTAATCTGAGTTTCTGTTTGTTTTGAGAGCGGCCAGCCGCGCGTGCATGTTAGTGCATTTGGCCTTGTAAAAATATAGTCCTCGTCTGTGAGAGCCATATGGAGTCAATCTCAGTCCCAACCCATCAGTATTTCGAGTAATTACTACATTTAGTAGCTTACACAGGAAAAACGTAAAAACACTACCCAAAAGTGGGCTGTTGCACGAATTTACAGTGTTATAGGCCCATATATGATATTATATTGGGTTACCAACATGTAGGCAACATTCCAATGCGTATGAGGTTAAGGTGGAACTAACTTTATATTATTTTAGGTTTTATTTATTCCGATAGGTTAAAAATCTGCGGAAGTGTATTTACAGAAGAAATTAGACACCTCATATACTAATGTAGATACGTTCTCGTAATTATGAGAACATGCAGTATCTCGTTATTATGAGATATTATCTCGTAGTTAAGAGAAAAGATCTCGTTATTACGAGATAAGGTGTCTAATTATTTTTTTTCTATGGTGCAGTAAGCCTCCGTAAAAACAGAGGCTATGTTAGTTTTGGTGTTAAATTCACTCCATTTAGATGATATTTATATCATAAACTGCATTTGTGAGTTTCCTGAAAAAATGGAGTAGATGAAGTATGACTATTTCAAGTAGGCTTTATTGTATTATTTTATTTTATAAGATAATTGTGTTTTCTGTAAGCTATATAAAAAGTTTATCTGCAGAGTATCTATAGCTGTCATATAGTAAGTAGGCCTAGAGTATTAATCTCTGAAATGTCTATTATAGCACTGGATGAAATTACTTGATTAAATGTACTCAGTTATCAAGGAGATATATAATGCATATCTGTCAATGTTGAATTTTTAATGCAACATCTCCCCTGCTGAGCAGTTAACTGTTGCCATCATAGACTTCAGGAGGCCATTTGAATGTTGTAGGTCTCCATAACCACAGCACCTAGAAACACTCCGCTGGGATCAGTTCTGCCTCTCTGCAGATACAGACAATACCTGAAAGACAAAGTTTCTAATTGTTATGCACACACGATTTTTTGATTCAGAAAGTTGTCAATTATTTTTTTTCACCAAGCCATCCATGAAGTGAACCATCATCTGGAAATGGAAATGGTTAGATTACACCAAAAACAACTATAGCACAAGATACCTAAACAGCGGTCACCAATGGCAACCAAAGGTAATGTTAAACCAAAGATAAATATTACCATAAAGATTGAAACATGTTAACTAACTTTAAAGTAACTTAACTGGTTTATATTTGAAAAAAAAAAATTTATATTTGATGTAGCACGCATCTTATAGTTACTTTTCCATTAGGTCTATACTGTATTATTATTTGGAATAGTTCCACTGTATTATTTTTGGACTCTTGCTGAGTCAAATTTCACTATCACTTTTACTTACATTTCCACTCACAGTGAGTGATTTTATAATTATTATTATTAAAAAAATGTCACATTTAATTGCATGCTTCCTCGCTTTGGGGTAATTTTGGTTTCTACCTGTTGTTGTGAGTGTACAGTAAGCAGGTCATTAATTCCTCTGAGGATCCAAAGTCCTATTTCTGTCCCCTTCACTTTTGTAGTGTCTGGTTAACTTTCTTACCAAAGTCTCAGAACACTGTTCTCTTACTGATAAAAAGTAAAAGGAAAAACTAGTACTGAACATCAAAAATAACATATACAATATATCAATTTTCTTTCAGAAAATGTCACTTATCTTTTAAGGAAAATAAACAGTGAGCAAAATTAGAGAACAGTAACCACTGTGTCAGAAGAGAAGATTCAAACAATGTTTTCTTAGGGCTATAGGATTAAAAAATGAATAGGAAGTGTAGAGGCACGTCTGCACCCACAGGACATCACTAGTTTCTCACACTGCTCTTGTTTGATCTTGGTCCATTCTTCTTGCAGTCTCTTCCACAGTTCAGTAACTGTAGTGTGTTTCTCAGACATTACTTTGTTGCTAAGGATTTTCCAGAGATTCTCTATGGGGTTCAGATCTGGACTCTGGGTTGACCATTTCATTGTTTCAATATTCTTAGCTTCAAGTAACTGCTTAACCTATTTTGCAGTGTGACATGACGCATTGTCTTGCATGAAAATTGCAGCTGATTGGGAAACATCTGTAGTGAAGGTATTACATGTTACCGAAGGAGGTTCACATAAACATTTGCATTCACCCTTCCATGTAACTGCACAAGAGGCCAAACTCCTGCTGCAGAAAACATCCCCAAACCATGACACTTGCTCCTCCAAATTTAAATGACTTCTTAACACACTTTGGGTTCAGTCTTGCCCCAGTCCTACGCCCAACATAATGTTTCCCAACAGACACAAATAAATTGAAGGTACTGTCATCACTGAAGTGCACTCTGCACCAGTTCTCCTCTGTCCACACAACATGCTCTGTAGCAATGGCAAGTCTAGCCTTTTTATTCTTTCTAGCTATGAGAGGTTTGGTCACTGCAGAGTCGGCTTTCAGTCCAAATTGTCTTAAATGACGAGACACTGTGTGCTGAGACAGATCCTTGCCTTGTTCAGCATTGTCAGCAAACTAATGTTTCATATGTGCTTGCAAGCCTGGTAAAGTAACTAGTAACTGAAGTAATCAGATAAATGTAGTGGAGTAAAAGTAGAATATTTCCACTGATTTGTAGTGGAGTAGAAGTATAAAGAAGCATGAAAAAAATACTCAAGTAAAAGATAGGAGTCCCAAACTTGTAGTTTAGTCCATTAATTGAGTGAAAACCTCTGATTAAAAGGTATGTTCATTTGATAAGGATTGTTTTTTGACAAGGCTGTTGCACTTTCAGTTTGCCTATTAGTACTTGTTTTGATCAGCTGTTATGCTGTTGCACTTTCAGGCCTATTGCTACTATTCACATTGATAAAATAAAGACAATATATGCACTCGTTTTACAATATCCATTAATGTGATGCTTATATTTTTCCGTTTATTTTGATTATTTTCGACAACTGTCCCCTATTCCAAATGAATTGAATAGCCCTGTTGTACAGTATCAATATTCTTGAAATCACAGACTTGGAAAACCCAACCTCTCTGTGATGGCTGAGAGGGTCATCCCTTTGGCCTTCATCTGGACAACCTGGTGTTGCAGGGTTTCAGTCACCTTCGAGCAGCTTGCCATCTTGCAAAGTAACTAGGAGAGCTGTCAGATGAATAGGGTGTGTCCAACAATAAGTAAATTGTCACCAGGTGTCAGATTAACACCAATAACTGGGAGGGATCAGAAAGTGTTCTCTAATTTTGCTCACTGTATTTTTCACAAAATAAAGGTTTTTGTTGAAATGCTTTGGTTATTTAAAAAAAATGTGCTTAGACACCAGTGGTATAGCCACAGCAGATATTCTGTCAAATTCTGGACAATAAAAATAACAGTCTTCAGAATTAATCAAGTATTTATGAGTTCTCCACTGTAGCATTTGCTTGATTGACTTCAAAACACTTTTTTTTCTTCATTGTGCATCCTACAACAGTCACTCTAGGCTACAGCTAAGGAACCTGTAGCCTAGAGTGACTGTTGTTCACTACATATCAAGAATTCAGGGTTGTGATCTATTTTTTTATGTAGAGGGCAAACAGTGGTGGGATCCATATGAAACATCTAACAGAAGACATTTTATCTACCGGCCAAACTCAGCTGCGGAGATTCCGCTGTAAGTTCTGAATAGGCATGCAGAATGTGTGTATTTGTATGTGTGTGTGTGTGTGTAATTGTATGTCTCTGTCGATACATATGTAGGTGCCCAACGTCAACTTCATTTATAAACTCCTCTACACAGTCTGGACCTTTTGGTTCAACTGTGTACAACAAGGATTTTTGCTGGAAGCCAGTCTGTAAACCTGAATGCATTCACACGGCAACAGCCTCAGGGCAGAGGAGAAACAACCCCCATCCTAGTCAGGTTGGTATTTAGGCTGTGTTAGACTCAATTTTATTTATAGTCCAATGCCATGCTTGACCTCTCACAGTGTATCGTAACCTTTAAATCAAGCTATTTTCCCAAAGTCTTTCATGATGTGGAGGCTGCCTAGGGATGTCACACGAAGCTCTGGGTATGCCGGCTTGCCGTGGAAATGTCCCCCATCTGAAGGGGAGATCCTTAAGGCCTTGACAGCTCAGTACAGCTCCATCTACAGATGTGACTACATGGGTATGCCTCAAGGTAGGACAAGTGTGTTCGTTCAGTATTAAAGCATGGCAGAACTGACAGAGCTGACATTCAAGCACTCAAGCATGTCCAAATCAAACAATCACAATATTTTTCTCTATGGCTTATTTTCTTTTTGCTGTGGAACATATTTGACAGGACGGGATTATATTAAGAGCACAGAAAGAAGACTTGCACCTCTGCACAGCAGGCGTGAAATGCCACTTTCTTCTGATACAGAGATGAGGGACAATTACCGCCAGCCAAAGCAAAAACCTGAACTGCTGTGCAACTACTCTCACTACAGCTTGAGCACAGATCCTAACGTGGCCTGCCGTGGTATAGGTGGTGTATGCAAAAGAAATACTGATGTAATCAAAGTTAAAGGTGTTTGCAATTTACCAAACCTAAGGTTTTCTAATTGATTATCCTCTCTGTGTTTCAGTTCCAAATGTTGTGCAAAGCACTCAGCAGAAAAGATTACATTTGACAAACTGTGACAGGTTTTGTGGAAAGAGAGTCACTAATGCCATGATGAAGTCTCTGCTGCCCAAAGAGCTGCGGCACTTACACAGCATTTTACCTGAGAAGGGTAAGCATCAACTTATGTCATTGGATGTTTTTTTTAATGCATTTTAACAGGTTAATTACTGAATTTTCATGTTTTGTTTATTTTGACTGTACAGAACAGGACTCTGTAGGAACAGTTTTGAGTGAAGATGTGTATCCAAACAACAAGGATAAAGTGAATAAACTTCCAGCGGTTGTGCTTAATTCCTGCTCACCACAGTGGATATCAAGCTGGCCAGGACCTCTCTGAACCCTTTTGTTTATCTTTGTAGTCTCTTTTATTAGTCTATTTTGTGACAAATAACGATAATAATAGTTGTATGTCTATTTTTTTTCATGGTACGGATAAAAAATGTAATGTGTCTTGCAGAATTCATTTTTATGTGAATCTTGATAATTAAACATTTCTGCCTAATGGAAAAATATTTGTCTGCCTTCATGTTTCATCACCCCCGTACTGTATTCTGCTATTTGACATTATGCAGTCTGTTTGCAGCTTGATAACAAGACTCATACTTGCTGCATTGATTTAACGGGTTTTCTACACTGAATATATTTAATTCTTCTGTTTTGTGTTAGGGGAATATTAATTATTACATTTTGACCTTATTAAATCACATAGTAGTTGCAATGAAAATGCAAAAATGCATAAATATTAATGAGATTAGTTAAACTATGATTAGCTGGAGACTACTAAAATAGTTGACTGATTAAAGTATAGTGCAAACAATGCAATATACAAGATTCAACGTGGCTTTAATAAGGCTGTTTCTCTCTCTGTAAGTTGTCTTTAGTTTTGTAGTCTCAGTTGACACTTGGTTTCTTAGTTACCATGGGGCCACCTGCTCTGCTCAGGTGTAATGCTAGAGTGAGTGTCAGGTAGACTTATGTGAGATCTGTCTGATTAACATCTGTTTGGAGGTCTGAGTGAGGAAATGTGCTGCACTAAAGTCTGCTTTTTACATCGTATCAACCTTTAAGATAGACTATCTAACAAAGATGCCATTGGGGAAAAAGGTCCGCTCTTCTTCAGCTCCAGGAAGATTAGAGACCCAACATGTGACAAGGTGATCTGCTATTTTGTTGCTCGCTTTTTTTTTTTAATTTGGTTGATATTTATCACCAATGTTATCTTAATTGTAAGAGTTTGAATGCCTGGACATGGGATAGTGGGAGCACAGGTTAAGACCTTGCTTTGTTTCTCTGTCATGTTCAGGAAATGTTTACTGTTGTCATGGTGCTTGAGCTGCCATCTTTTGCAGCACTGAGCAGTTACCATGTACTAAATATAGCCAAATCATCTGGAACTTACAATTAATTGAACAACCCTGAGTCATGATAAGATACAATAATGACCTTATGACAACGCAACAAGAAATTTGTAACAACAGTCTCAAGAATTGTAAAAATATCAGATGAGAAAACTTTCAGATCTCCAAGTTTGTTTGCTGTTCAATACTTTTAAAAGGTGCATATACAAGCATTAGTACATAGGGGATATCCAAAGTTAAGTAGTTATGGAGTGTGGACTGGACTCTATGAGGTCATTTGGACACTTGAACAATAGGGCTTTATAAAACAATAACTTAAGATGGCTATTTCTTCTTGATTGTAAAGGGATCAATCCAACAGTGTGATACGGGGAACAATGATAAGCGAAATTTGTCATTTGTGATAAAGCTCAATTCACTTTATTATGTACTTTTAATGTGTCCAAGAAATATATACCAATAATAGCAATGTATTATAAGAACAGTGCCTACATTTAATCAAAACCGCATCTCGAATCCTCCAGCATCCTCTCTGAGCTGGGGAGTACAGAACAGAGGATGACAGGGCCAGGTTGTCGGAGTGAGAAAGTCACAGGTGACTTCTCGGCACCAAGAAGAGGGGGTGTCAGTGAGGTCAGACAAAAGCAGCCTGAATGGTTGGTTCGAGAGCAGCTGAGACAGAACAGGAGAAGACACTCTGTCACACATGGAGATGAGGCTCAAATCATAAGACGACAGCACCTCAGCATTGACTCAAGTTACAAACACTGCAGCCTCAAGGTACAGTTTTCAAAACATCCATGTGAAAGTGAAATCTGAAAAGTAAGTGTGATTTGAACCTATCGCTGCATCTGAAAACTTGTCCTAATCTAGATTATATCAGTGCCATGATAGTTTTTAATCCTTTCCCAAGGGGTCTACTTTCTTAAAGTAGCTGTTTTTAGCCTCAAGGTGTCACTAGAGTGTTACACTGTTAACACTCACCAATTTACAGACTCTTTCCAAAGTGCTTAATCTCAACTACAGCTGAAGTATATCTCAGTCACAAGGTAAGTAGCAGAATGAATGTGAGGTAATGCCAAAAGTGCCATTTTAAATAAAGTTGATTATCAATTTACTTGCAGTCTGACAGCACATTGGGCAGGGCAATCTAGGGATGGCCATGTTTCAGACTAAAATAAAACATACAGTTGCTGAGCCAACAGCTTAAAAGGACCCCAGTAGATTCAAATCCAGGCTTTAAAGCTGACACAGTGAATGATGAACTGATGTAAGAGGCTGGTGCAACTACACAGGCTGAAGTTTCTGTTGCAGATGTCAGTCACACCTTCCTGCTTAATGTAATGAGCAATGCCATGACAGATTAGACAGAACAGGCTCAGGAGTTGTAAGTTATGCAGTTCTAATAAAGGGATGCGGAGAGCACTCAAGTTTATGTGAACACATTCAGCACTTCTGTCACTCTGACCGATAAAAAACAATTATCTCTGCAATTCAGGAGATACCATGGGGAACCCTCGACTCTAGTTACTTCCTTGAGGAATTAGGCTGTTTATCCCTGTTATTTATTAATGATAGCCTAGTTTAAAGAGTGTCATGGATCAAGGACCCGTTGCTAGGAAACTGTGGCAAATTGAAGAGAGACCATTAACACAGAGAATGGCCTGTCATCTGGCCTTGTGCAAGCAGCCAAGAGACATAGCCAGTGATGGTCTTATAGACAGCCATTGGTAGTCAGAGGTGGAGCCCTGATCATGATAATAACATTATATTAATATGATTTCTCGGGCAAGCAGACTTTATGAACTGCTGGGTGAGTGGATTTGAGTGCATATTTGCCGATTAAATTTTATTATTGTGCATTATTCTCTTTTCTTAGAATATTCCTAATCGACCTGCATAATTAATCGGCTCATGTCATCATATAATAACACCATTTTTCCTCCCTCCAATAAGATTGATGAGATGATATCACTTGACAACCTCAAGAAATTGAAACAAGCATTTGAGGTACTGTATAAGCTGTATCTTTTGAAAACACACTGACAGTCAGGTTATTAACTCCTGGAATATTTGACTGTATTCTTCCTTGTAAAGGAATTCGAAATGGGTGGCTTGAGATCCATTGATGTGAAAAGCTTTGGGCATACAGTGAAGAAGTGCTTGGATTTGCCTGAGACAGTAAGACAGTGTGACATCTCTCTCTATATATATATATATATCTTACTGTACTCTCGCTCACCTTTTCTCATCTCTCTGTTCTCTGTTCTCCTGTTCAGACAAGCTTACCTGATTAATTTACAATAAGTGTCATTGTTCTTTATTCTTTTGTTCTTTGAATTTCACAGAGCAATGCACAGATTCAAGGGTTATTTAAGAAGATTGATTATTCAGGCCAAGGAAGGATTTCATGGGTGAGATGAAATTCATATTTGTTTCTTATGAAGCATGCAGCCTTTTTATTCAGGAGAATTATCTCTTCTCATGCATGCTAAAACACGGAATTGTGTTAGGCCACTATGAAATATGACAGGGTTATTTCAGTTAGGATTCCTGAGCAGTGTAACTGTAACTCACATGGACACAATGTTTCAGGTTAAATCAGCTTTTATAATGCCAAGTTGACTGTATAATACCACATTTGTGTTGTGCTGACTCAACCGAGATGAAATGGATTCTTCAGTAACAGCCTATTGGTATTGACTCGTGATGCTTGACTTAATAATCTTGTGATCTCTAGGTTTTTTTTTCTTCAGCTGGGTAATAATAGTTGTATGGATTGTAAAACTGAAAAAAACATATCCTGGTTTGCAAATGTTAAGGAAGTGATAAGAATATATTTCCACTGGAATATGGTTTGTTAATATTAACAATTTTTATGATAATAATATTAATATTTATGTCATAAAGTACGAGGACGCAACACAAACTAAATTTCAGTATGTAAGTAAGTAGGGTTACTGAATTAATTTTACAGCAATTACGCTAAATTAAATTTTTGAATAAGACTACTATTCATTTGGAGAGCATGATGTGAAAAAAACATAATTTCTAGATGGATATACATAAGCAAAATGTAAGAATTAGCATTAATCATCCTTACATTTAAGGATGAAAACAAACAAAACTACCTTGCTCATAACAATTGAATGACTGTGAACATGGAAGATTCAACTCAAACAGATCTAACACAAAGTGATGTAACACAGGGTGAGTTCTGCTCACACATGCTGCAGGAGTACAAAGAGAAGCAGGAAACTGCAAGACGCAATAAGCAGGTGGCTTTTACTCTGCCAGCCATCGTGAAGGCGTTGTGTAATGGTATCCCCATCACCAACATCCACTCCACCCATGATGGCACCATTGTAACAGTGCGAGAAGATGGGGTTGTTTGCTACTGGAGCCCTGAACTTAAACCACTGAAGACCAAACAAATGTTTGTATGTGGCAACTTTTGTACTTTTGCTTGAACACTTTTAGGATGAGTCTGGTGTCATTCTTTATTTTTCTTATTGTCAACGAAATCGATAAAAAGACCAAAACAAACAATGTGGTAGTCCATCTTTCATTAACGTCTCTCTGGCACTCATTGGTTCCTGCTGAAGACACAAATCTTTATAAACTTTACTTCTTTTCAGGGGATTTGTTAATGATTAAAATAATTCAAATATCACCAGACCTGACTTAACTATTAATATTAGCCATATAGGCTATAGAAGGTCTAAGGTGCTTGTTTTATTTGTCACTCTGCACAGTTAAAAAATAAAAAATAACGAACACTTTTCACTGTTTTTCTGTAAATATAACAGAAACTCACAGGTGCAAAATATTAACATATTAATTTGATCATTTCTTGAAGAATGAAGGACCTGCAAACAGGAAGTCAAAGTGGGCAAGTGATTTTACTCTGATGACAGAGTTCAACAAACTGATGATCGGAACAGGGTAATATCAGAAAAGATTTAATGACTTTATATTTAATGTATACACTGATTAGTCTGCAGGTTCCAGACTATTCTGTTTATCGTGAGTGTGTTTGTTATCTTGCAGGGACAGAGAGATCCAACTTTATGAACTTTCCACTCTGGAGCCTTATTGTCAGATCAGTGCACTGGACACAGTGCCTTTAACATTAGACTACAGGTGAGCAACAAAACGGCATGTTGACATATCTTCCAAATGTCACAACAAGTCCTAATCTTTTTTTGTGTGTGTGTTTTTTGCTCATAGCTACACTGGCCCTGATGAATGCTGTATTCTTTATGGAGACACAGAGGCAGTTTTTTTTTTTGTTAAAATCTGTTTAAATTCTCAAACACAAATCATTATTTCACTTGATAAATATTGGCAGCGGTTAATTCTTGTGTTTGTGTTTCAGGGATGTGTGACTCTCATTTTAATATCCTCCGTTGGAGACACCCTCAGGTAATTGTGCTTATATCCAGAGACTTACATCCAGTCTCATTTCAATTGTTCCAATAATCATCATGCACACTCTTATTCAGTATTATTTGAACAGGAATTAGATAACTCCATAGCAAAGTATCATAAAGACATAGTTTATACAGCAGATACTATTACAGTATGTCTGTATCAGAACATTAAAATCATTAAAGATTAAATATAAAGATTGAGCAGAACACAGCCATGTAGTGTCTCAAGATCGTAGTTGCAACAACAACAAATAATTTGAGCAGTCGGATTGCCAGGTTTGTCAGACCTGGCCCAGAAGCCTACAGGAGACCAGAGTCTGTTTGAGCCTGTTTGCGCCTGCTTGAACCCAACCCCCTCCGGCAAATTGCACAATAAAAGTAGTATTGCAATAGTATTGCAGAAGAGTTTGACTGACAGTTACTGTTAGCCGTTGGCCATTAACGTTAGCTGTTACCTTTAGCCGTTACAGAGTAAACATGAAAGTTAGTTTACCGATCAAGGAGAAACGTAGCCATTTCGGTGTGTGTTTTAATGCCGTTGAACTTATTTATCTCAGTCCATCGAGTGAATGCTTGGCCTATATTGATTCTTGTTTTTGTCCATCTCCGGTCACTCAGCTGCAGAAAGCAGCTGCAGGATTGGCAAACTCCATTTCACCCAGTGCTAGCCTACAGTAGAGCTTGGATCAGGCCCAGAAAACCAAGCCAGTCCATGCATGTTCGGTCTGAGCCCGGTCCGGCCCGACAATTTTTTAAATAAATGGGCTGTTATATTTAACATTCTCAATTAAAACTCTGAGTTGTTTGAACTACAGAATGGAATTATTCAGAATGAAATTGATCACAAAAGGATCTGAATGAAGAAACGTGAACCGCACTTAATACACTGGACAAAGCTGACACATAATGTAGGTTGTCACTGTCCGGGACTTTTTAAAAATGGAACCATACCTCCGACTTTCCTCCAGCCTTGATAAAAGTTAATTCTCCTGTTTTTATTTTATCCTTTACATCTCCAAGCTTCATGTTAGACTTAAGCTGCACAGTACAGCAGCAGGCGGCGAGTGGAGGAGACACTGTGCGCTGCAACATATGGCGTCTTTATCTACTTTGTGCAACTTTGTACACATTTGTGACTTTGGCCTACTCTGCAAAATATATATGGGCCTAGAATATTTCTGTTGACGGTATAGCATTCTCCTCAGATTATGCCAAGACCTAGTCAGGCTCGGGCAGAAAATCTAAACTCTAGCCTACAGTAGCTGCGCCGAACCACCGACAACCCTGGCAACCCTGGCAACCCACAATGCCGACCGCTGTTGGCTGGTACAGTGTAAACAGGACGTGACAGAAAGTCAGTATCAAACCCTTTAAAATTATTTTAAAATATTGATTCAGACTAAATATATTTTTTATGGAAAAGCAATTTTCATTCTGTACCCCTCAAAACGCCCCGTGAGTGTATTATTTTTTGAAATATATATAGCTTTTAATAAAGATACTACATATATACAACCATTAAAAATGTTTTCCAGCAATATTCTGCCAGCTACTCAAAGTCAGTGATTAGACTCTTTGATTTCCTACACACCAAAGAAAACTCCTGAGGGAGACATCAACCTTTAACAGCCAATCTGATTTTTTGTACCGTCTTGTTTCCCCTTCAGATCATGAATGATCAAAAGGAATTTGTTAATGAAAAACAGAATTAGTTTATTTTGTACATGAGATACATTTGCTGTGGGTTTGGAGATTACTGAGAAAAATAAGATTTGTAGTGATGAGTAAAAAGTTTGGGGCTCTCTGTGAGAATGACCCATAGCAGCCATGCCATAATTTTACAATGAATGCCACTTCAGGCTCAGAATCAGAATGGCTTAATCAGAGACATTATTATTCAAATACTTTGATTCAGGCCTGATAGTATATCTCAATTTGTCTTTTTATAGGTTATGGAATAAATTACCAAAAACTGAAAATATACCCAACATAACTGTTGACAATGCAGTGCTTTCTCCGAATGTGACATTTGTCAGATGGAAGGTTCATCAGGACTGGGTAACACAGGTGACATTTTACTCTACCATGTGTATCTATGCATGTACACTTACGCAGTATGTATGCTTCCAAATAAATACATTTTATTTCAGCCAAGCGAAAATTGATATCTGCAGAATCTGTGTAACAATATATTTTTCATTATTATGATCAGATCCCTAAACAGACTGAGCAACTCTTCTCTCTTTACTTTAGGCAAGATATTTTCAAAGTTTTCAAGCTGTTGTCTCCTCATCAAATGAAGAATCTTCTTCCCTGGTTATAGGTAATTTGTGTTTTTTTTGTTTCTTTGGCTACTTTTTGGGCAAAGGACAGGATAGGACAATAACTAAAAATTCAAGACTTTCATTATTGTTACTTCAAACCACACCGCCTCGCCAATTGTGCAAGCAGCTTATAATCACGCATACCAACATATTCTCATCTTACAAAATATGATGTTCTATTTAACGCTAAGAAACAGATTTGTATGATATCTTACGAAATATGAAATTACTATATAAAATATTCTATTTAACACAGCGAAAAGCAACCAAAGTTACCATTACGTGAAAGGTTAAGTTAGGGTAACAAAGGGTGACAGTTAGGGTTAGGCATCAAAGTAACTTGGTTAGGATTAGAAAAAATGTTGTGCTATGACTTAATACATCCGGGAGACGAACACCGCCGGGACACAAACACCAGTCCCAAAGGTGATAGTCCTTGGGACCCATCCAGCACCTCGATCTACCTCCCTATATGGAGATTAGGAGGGATTAGGATTACTTTCTAACGTAACAAATACGTGGAATACACGCAGGTTGCAGTGCATTACTTTTCATAGTTATATGTATGAACGATGGATGAGGACAACCTGCCCATATTTACGTTTGTTGTTAGGCAGTGACCTCTAAGGTCTGTAGTTTTTATCATGGGAGCAACAAAGTAAGGTGACATAGTTATAAGTGACCCAAATTCCACAGAAGGAGGAGGGACAAACAGAACTTTCACACAGGAGACCAGAGTTTTTGTCCCATGTAAAACCAAAAGTCAAGTTTTGAAGTTAGACTTCTGTCTGTGATGTGATCCATCCATGACTTATTTTAAGCCAATCCACCAAGTATTTTGGTTGCCTAAACTTTAAATACAATGGTCACATGATCTCTATGATCATGTGTTTCGACGGCTTGACCGCTTCTAAAAAGTGAAGCCAAAACATCTTGATCGTCCCCTGGTGGCTGGGTGCAGTGTAGGTCATAAACTTCGCCCCCTCTGCATTAGCAGATTGGATGTGGGCCAAACTAAAAAGTCAACGTATACAGCAAATAATTTTTCCGCAAAGATGGTTTCTGTCATTTTAGGTAGTTCTTTTCACTCTGATGTCTGTTCAAGGGTTAATTATTCTGATAAGTTTGGTTTAATTAGTTATTTGATGACATAAAAACAGGGTGAAACGTCATAATTGATGGCTGTGATCGACTCATGATTAATCGGCCGTGTCCCAACCTTACATACAGTAGAATATGTTACATGTTGTTTTTGGAGTCATTAGTAATCACCCTATTCTGTCGTTTAGGTAGAAGGATGTGTTGCTTTACATGAACACTGACACATACATGTCTGCTCTTACCCATGCATATTCTTCATGAATGTTTATTTGGTTTAAGATCCAGAAAAAATGAGGAATACTGAAAATGACGATAACAAGTAATAAGTCCTCTCACTCCACAGTGTGCAGTAATTAAACTCAGTGTTGAACATTAGGCAGTCTGGAAGGAGAGCTGTGAAGGATGACTCATGATGACATATCTATCACAAATTCGCCAATCAATGCTAGCATTTGTGTGTGTGTGTGTGTGTGTGTGTGCGCGCGTGCGTGTGGTTGGTCAGGTCCACTTGCCAGCTTGGTCATTTATTCTTATAATGGCTTACCCTAGCTCCAAAAAGCCTGTTTGATCGATGCTCATGCACATTGCCTAATAATAACGCTTTCTTTTTCCTTCTTGAGGCTGTGTGCTGCCTTTAACAGATGCTGAGCAGCAGTTGAGTGAGATCAGAGAGGCCTGCTATGAAGGAAAGACCAAGAAGGTCCAACTGAGCTGGACTCCACAGCTCCGTGCATCATGTGACCAGAAAGTTTTCACCATCTACAAAGGTGTCAAGACCTTTGACCTTTGTCAGAAGCACAGCTTGCTGATCACTGGAGGAATGGACAGACTCATACGCATGTGGAACCCACATTTTTCTGGGTGAGGAGCCAGAATTCAGTGGACTTCTTTCAAGGCAATTGACATTAAATTAAAAAGCAACCTCTCCTTGGTTTTGTTTCTTATTCTTAGGAAACCAACCGGTATTTTGAAAGGCCATTCTGCTCCCATCATCTACCTCCGCATCGTCTCAGAGGACAGTCAGATGTTCTCAGTCTCCATAGACAGCACCATAAAAGTGATTATTTTTTTGATTTATTTCGTATGTTGGAAATGATCCAAAGGAATACAGCAGTCATGCTGTATTACTGTATATGCATTAACCACTGCAAACGTTTTCCATGTTATTTTTGGTGGAAAATAACTCAAGTATTTCACTTCAATAAACTTTTGAGACACATCATACCAATCCAGGACAGCACACAGTCTGGATTTTGATGAGTAGTAGCTGTCCTCTGTGAACAGGGAAAGAGTCAAAGTATGAGCCTCCTAGTTCTTGGAGAGTGGAGAGGAGGCTTGGCTGCTGATGGTCCAGCAGGATGATGTCAGAGGAGAGGTGGGGTGCTCTAGCAGGGTGAAGTTCCTCTGTGACAGGGCAGTCTCTGTTGAGTAGCCTGCCTTGAATTCAGACTGATGAGGGTCAAGAAGGTTGTTCAAGTACGGAGATGTGTAGAAAGTTGGGTAATAACAGCACATTGACGAATTACATTTGGTGTATGCAAGGTTATTTTTATCTGATAGATATGTATATTTATTAGAAAATGTATATGTTTATTAACTAGCTCCTGTCCTCCTTTCATTTTGCAAGAAATTATCCCTGAGTAAAGCAAAGTTGAGTATCTCTGCTTTAGGGTAAAAGTTGCAAACAAACTTCCGCACACTTGCAACTTGCAAAGTTACCATTATTGGCGACATTTCTGTATTAGACCTTCATCGGCCAAAATGTTCTATTCTGATACTTTAGGGTGCAAATTCTTGCTAATGCTTCTACTGAAATGAAACTTTAAATGTAGGACTTTAATGGAGTATGTCTTTAGTGTGGTACTGCTTTTACTTCAGTGAATTATGTAAATATTTCTTTCATCACTGTTCACCTGTTTCCATTTCAGATTTGGGATATTCAAGATCAGTGTTGCCTGTTTACAGCAGACTCCAAAGCCAGCAGGGTTCATGGTGACATATCTGCATGCTCATATTCCTCTGCTATGAAATCCTTTTACATTGCAGCAGACTGTGTGGCTGTGCTCTCCCTGAGGATAAGGTTGGCTGTCATGACTTTGTGCTTTATTCATCATAAAATCTAATGTACTCTGAAGATATTTTGAAAATATTTCTCAACTGAACTAATTTAAAGATGATGGTTTTGGAAATTCAAAAGAAGGAAAAAAGGCAGCTGATGCTTTTGAAGATTAACTTTTGAGTGATTAAACATCTTGCTTTCACTCAAAGGATAGGGATTTTAAGATTTGTTTTTCTTCAGAAATGACTGCAGCACCTTTAATATCTCATCATCTCCCTTTTATTCATTGTATTATCGTTTGCCTCTGTAAGGCCGCAGCTTCACAGTCGGTTGACTGTTTCACATAATGAGACTGTTACATGCTGCGGCTACAGTGAGGAGTTCCGTCAAGTTGTCAGCTGCACTGCGGGATCTGTGAGTAAATTAGTAGGCTTACTTTACAACATCACAGACACAGATGACCCAACTTCACATTTCCACTGAAAAATGAATCCTGACTGTTTCAAAACAGGAAAATTATTATATTTATCTGATTTATCAGCTGTACAATTAACTCAAAAATATTATTTGTTTCAGGTGGTGAAAGTCTGGGATTTTGACACTGGGTGTCAGTTGTTTGAGTTTGGTGGCACACATGGCCTTTCTGCCATCACATGCATGACTTTTGACCCCAAAGGGAGGAGGTACAGTGCATGAAGCAAAGGTGTAATGTTTTACTTAGCCACTACTTCATCTTACTACAGAATGTTCTTGTGTTTGCAGACTCATCACAGGTGGAGGAGATGGTTGTTTAAAGATCTGGAACTTCAACAATGGCCAGTGCCTAAAGACACTAAAGAAGGGTGTATATTGTATTATCACTTCCTCAAAACAGAAATGATACATTATACTATACTTTATCCTTTACTGTATTATCTTGTATTATAATATAATACTATTATACTATATTATCCAGTAATAGTAAGAAATATGAATTTGTCCTGTAGATGGTGAATGCCAGGAAGTGTGCAACTGCATCTTTCTGCAAGTTCACAGGAATCTGTGAGTATCAATCAAGTCAAGTGTTCTTGTCTCAGTATAAATTTTAATTCATGTTGAGCTTGTGCAATTTTCTGTTTGAAGCTATGTGATGTCTGTCGGCCGGGACCGGATGATTGACATTTACCCAGTGAGTCCAAAATAAATGAGTTCTAGGTGTTTTTTTGTGAGTTGTGTTTCAGAAATCCCATTCCAATTATTTTTCCAATTCCCCCATCCCTCCATTGTGTTGCACCCATTTGCATTTGTTTACATTGTCATCACCAGCTGAACTCCACTTTGAAACAGGAAAAAGTACTGATAGTTCATGCTGCATATATCCTGTTATGAATTCCATTATAAAACCAGAAGTGCACATTTTACTGCATGGCACTTCTTATTGTCTGGTTAATAAGAATTTTAATGTTTTCCACCAGCTATTTTTCTGATCCAAACATAGCAACATGTTTTAATATTGAGATGTACCGTATAATGTCCTGCTTTCTGACTGTGCATCTATTTTTGTCAGGACATACCTGAGGACATTCGTCATGTCCAGAGGCCACAGCCTTCATGGCAGGATGATATGGTGATTAATGAACAGAAAATTGTCTTGACAGTGACTTTGAGAAAAGATGTTCAAGCAGACCAAAGTTCAATGGGCTCTGACTCTGAGTTAGTATTCTCCCTGTGATATGTATTTCCTGCTGACTAGATAACAGCGGTAGAAACACTGGATGGGCCCAAAAGATCAGAGCTATCTGTGTTGAAAGTGACTAAAGGACACATTGGGTGTTTTTGTTGTCAACTGAATGCATGATCAAAAACACATCAGGCAAGTGCAAAATGTTAGCTAGCTCTGTAGCCTGCAGTGCTCCTTAATGCTGTTTTTAGACACCTTGTGCATTATATAGTAGAGGTGCTTGGCCAGTTCTTTCCATGCTCTGCCTCAGTAACTGGTGTACCTTCAGGGTTGTGGAGATACTGTAAAGCTTCCCTGCTGGTTGTGTGTTCATGTAACAACAGACACATGGAGGACACTGTAGTCTTTATGGTCCGAAAACTTTTTTTTTTGCTGACTGACTGGAAAACTAAGAGAGAGATAGGTAACAAAGCCTCGCTGATCTCTGTGCAGCATTGCACATCACACATTGCTGATGTCCTTTCATCACATAGCTTTTCTCTGTGTCTAAGTCCCAGTGCAGCCACACTTTGACCTGTCAGTATTCCCTGTCATTTATGACAGACTCTGCTCTAAAGAGTCTGAGCTCCCCCTGAAATGTTGGCATATGATTACTGTGTATTCGAAAAGCAATACATCTGTCTAAAAAAAATCACCTTGAGAAGAAATTTAGATAATTTGAGCATCTAAAATGTCATAGTTTTGTTATCCAAGGCATGTCAGATAGCTACCAAAAACCATTGGTATTCTTTAGGCATTCTATTTGTCATCACTGAGGTTTTATATTTGGTGGAATTTGAAAGAAACCCCTCATTTAGTCTAATGGGCCAATCTTTAGAATAAAAAATTTTCTATAAATAAAATGAGGCAAACAACAATTGCTGTATTTGTACTGTAATGTAAACATTCTGTGGTTTCATAAAACCACTTAGGTTGCCCTTTAATTTTTATCTATTCACTTATTGCTGAAAGTCTTTCGTAACCAATTTCCTCAGAAAATGTCAAGCAAACCATTAGCGGACTCGAGTGAAATCAGTTGTGCAACATAAGACAATGGCTGAATTTATGGTGATATACCAGTATGCATTTTTGCATGGAGACACACTGGACACTAGAGTGATGTGCAAGTTGTCAGAGTAACGATATGGGTTTGACCTTCTGTCTATCTTCAAAATCTCTACAAAACTCGGTGAGCATTAGTCTTTCAACTGTCCCAACAATCAGCAACTCTGGTACAGTCAAAAAAAATCATTAGTTCACTGATATGTGAAAAAATGCCTGCTGTCTCCCCACAGAGCAGCAGCTCCCCACTCACATGTCGTTATACTAGCAAAAGAAAATTACTTTATAATGGCATTATGGACTATATTCATCCCACTAGTAGCTAAGACTGACAATAAAGCTGCAAATAGAACTGTGAGTCAAGTGTAACCATGATAACTGAAATGTACATGCATGTGCCATAATATAACAACAATGATGAAAGCCTTACTCTAAACACACAGGCAGGGAGACAACCAAAGAGGCTCTATGCAACACATCTAAAATAACTCCCTAGCTTCAGGGAAATATTATGCATAAGTGATAAACTTAAGTTTGAAACTTAAGGTAGTGCAACTGGGCACTGATATTTTAGCCGGTATAAAGTTTACTCTACTCTCCATCTTAGTTCAGCACGCTAAGATGTCATAAACCAAAATATGGGACTAATTAATATTTTGACTTGATATAATAATTAGTATTTATTATCTAAAAAACATGGATATCTGTGCCAGATGTTATTGTAATCAATCAAATAGTCAGTTATTCCCAAATAACTAAATCAATTTAAACATTTCTTCTAAACATTTAATAAGCAGAGATTTCACCTGATAATGAGGTGATATTTAATTCAATCTATACCAAATGAAATTGGCAACTGCAATAATTAGTGCAGCCTCATGCTCCCAAAGCTGTGTATTCAGTCCCAATTAATGTCACATAATAGACTCCAGTTTCTTTATCTGACGTTACCTGTATAAAGTGGTCAGGTTACCTCTGACAGCAAGGCACTTTTCTCATCCACATGAGCTGTAGGAGGGAACATTGATTCTCAGTAATGCTGTATGATCCATTGTAGGAGCCTGAAGCAGAGTCCCCTTCCATCTCTTTCATTATTGTTGGTGGTTACACTCACCCCCAAAGAGGCCCATTAACAGAGCAGAAAGAATGCATTAGAGGCCAGTAAGAAAAGTGACCCCTTTGATTATCTGCATAGCCCTCTCTTGAATGTGTTTTTCATTAATGGCTTGCAGGAGGAAGATCAATGGCCTGTTCTATATATATTGGTCTCTTTCCCTTATCCGCTGAGCCTCGGGTTCACTGTGAATTTTTCTGTTCCTCCATATGGTCAGTGTTGTCTTGCATCTCATTAATATTTTAAAACATGGCCGAGTTCAGCTAAATATTCCGCTTGGGTTTGGAATGTCATTTAGAGTGAGTCCACTGATCAGTGTCTAAGTTGAAAATGCCATCTGCTTTTTCTTGATTTGTGTTCAGTTTCTTGTTGGCAGCATCACCCCAAGCAAAAATATGCCTGTTCCAGTTCAGTGAAAGAAAGCAAGAAGTATATAAAGCACAAGATGACCTGGGTGTATCATTCTGAAGTGAAGTGGAAGAAGTAATGTTTGGCTTGTGTTTGCCATTCAGGGATTTGACATCTAGTCAGTCATTGATCCAAAATGTGTGACATTCTTCGCTAGAGAGTGTTGAAAAAGCAAGACTTCATTGAAAACTCCTTTAAATTCATACATGACTTGACACGAGGCAAAACATCATTCACCTATGATTCTCTAAGCTGATGAATGGGACCCGTTGGCCTTTCAGAGAGACATTTATTTGAAGCTTTTAGTGAACAGACTGGTGACCTTTAACCTCACTTCACTTATTCTGAAGCATGCAACCTCCTTGATCATCTGATCGTTTTTTTTTTAAATGGTTTCACATTTCGGGATGTGTGCTTATTTGCTTTCTTTTCAAGAGTTAAATGAGAAGATTGACACCACTCTCAGTCAAATGTATTAGAAATATAAGCTTCGACCCTAGCAAGAGAAGATTAGCATGAAGACTGAAAAATGGGGGAAACAGCTTGCCTGGCTCTGTCTGTGTCAGACCTTCAATTTTTGCACAGACAAAATAAACACCATATCCTGTGTTAATGAATTATGTTAATTCATTTTTTATATACCTTTTGATAAACCAGGCTAGCTTACCCCCTTTTTCAAGTCTTTTTGCTAAACTAAGCTTCCGACCTAATTCTCAACATGAAAGCCCATAAGCTTTTTTCCCAAAATATTACCAATAACTGGATGTATGATCCGTGCTATTAGTACAATAACAGACTATATCTGCTGTTAGAAAATAGTATTTGTTTTTAAATCTTTGCATTTTCCTTGCCAGTGTCAGAGATCATCTTTGCAGCTTGAACACATTTCCATAGTTGACTAAAAACATGCTAGAATGATGAAAAATTAAATGCACATATCTTTTTTGTGAAAACAAAGAAAGCAATCATTCAGAACTTGGGAACTCATCGAAATTAACTTACTGTGGTTGAACTGATCTTTTTTTTCTTACACAGATGCTCACACTTTGTCTTTCCTCAGAAAAATGGCCATAAGGAAGACATTCTTTGTGTGGCCCAGTGTCCCCCATCTCTGCTCGCCACCAGCAGCTATGATGGAGAGATTATAGTCTGGAACGTGGTTTCTGGACGAATACAGTGTCGGTTTGTCAGCCCTCCTCTAGTTGAACAACAAAATGTTGAAGGTGATATTGGAGCAAATAATACAGTAAATATACTCAAAAACATTCAACATTCAACATCACATCATTGCATTTTCTTTTGTTACACAGGACTAGATACAAGTGTTCCAAGCATCATCTTCCTACAGAACTCAAACTTCCTTTCCTCGTCAACAGCTCTGCTGTCATCTGGAGCCAAGGGTCAGTGTTATTATGAACAGAACTAATTATAACACATGATTGCATTTTGAAGCCTTTCACAATGACTTTTAAGACACTGTTAATCATTTATTGTCTCTTTTAAAGGCTTCATAAATCTCTGGAACGTGCTCAGTAGAGGAACATTTGTGGGCAGCTTCAAAGCTGTAAGATATCTAACAATAATATTTCTTGGTTTCACCTATCAAGCTATAGGACTCCAATTTCACTTTTCTTTCCCTTACCTTTGAAATAAGGGATTAAACAGTATAATTTGTGGTGCACTGTTTCTTTGCTTAGTTCTAGTTTTTATAACTGTACCATGCACCTTCCTTGCAGCTACATAATGCAAAGCAGGGCCTCTAAATATTGGTAGGTGGGTGAACACGGGGGCATCTCAAGTAAAACATGTGCCAAAGTCCTTCTTAGGAAAACAGAAATTGGGTTTTGAGGCGATAAAAGATAAAAAATGTTAATATTTCTCACAAAGAAACAAAAGAAACCTTAAACTTAAAACAACATTTTTGCTTTGCTGTCATACCTCCCTTTTTGTGTTTTGTAACCAAGCAACAATGGCTCTTAACAATGTCGAGTTGCTTTTATTGCATATAACCTTCTTTCAGAATTAGTTTCTACATTTGTTTCCAGGCACATTTTGCATAATATTATCCATAAGATTATTTGGAGGGGACTATTATCGAGGGGAATGTTTTAAGTCTGTCTGCAGGGAGGATAACACAGTCAGCCATCGCCAAATAATGAATATTAAATAGTTGGTGACATGTTAGTGCTATAACTGAAAAGAAACCTTTTATTCTTTTTTATTTCCATTTAACAGTCTGGATTGCAACAAAAGATTACAAACATGGCTAAAACAGACAAGGACACGTTGCTGTACGCTGCTGACCGAATTGGTTACATATATGTTTACAACATGGAGAAGTTTACCCTGAAGCAAAACTCACCTAGAGGTTAGCTGCTTTCATTTCTTTTACGTTGACTTGCATTAGATATTTGGTGAAAATATGAAGAGATACTGTCAAAATGTGAAAACTCACATTTATGAGTGTGTTCTTGTTGGGTTTTTTTTTACATTTATTCAGCTGAAAACTTCTGGCGTGCCCACACCAGCAGAATTACTGGGTATGTAAAATACACATGTTTTATCTGTGAGTTGAAAATTAATTTTGTCTTAAGTTAAAAATGATTGTGTAACTGCAGTCAACAGCTAGAGACTTTATGTTGTGTCCTTAATTTTGAATTCGTTTTATATTAAAGTCCCCACAGTGGAACCAGTCATTCTCAGTCTGAGATGGTGGCAGCAGGAGCATAACATCCTTCTTCTGCAAACAAAGTATAGTATAGTATATATTATAGTATAGTAAAGTATAGAAGTAATTTTGTGTGGGAAGATCTGGTCCAAGATGCTGCCTGGGGTGCATCTGCTGTCAGACGTACCAACAGAACGGATGATTTAGTGTTCTGCCAGAAATGCCTTCTCTCATTTCGTCTCATGTCTCTTTATTCTGGTCCAGCCTGCAGATCGTTGACAATGATCAAGTGGTGCTGACCTCATCCACTGACTACACTGTGCGCCTTTGGAGTGCACATGGAGAATTCATAGGTGGGTGTCACTTTGTATCTGTCAATCCCCTCTTTCTGGAGAGTTTGAATGTTCATGCAAGCAACATTAATCATGATGCAGTGTTTAAGGTGGAAATGCTGTTATTTGTGGACATGTTCATTTCAGTATGATGGTTCACATGGCTGGAATAAGCCACTATTGGGCATGGGGTAAATTTGGCTGTTGGGCCGTTATGGTACCCCTTCCTCTCACTCTCTTCTATCAAATACAGTGCACATCACAAATTACATAGCAGCTTAATTACATTTTGCCTAGAGTGTGTGTAAATAACTAGTACACCAATGCAACAATACTACCTGGATCCAGGTTTACAGGGTCATTTCTATTCTGGTATTATGTAATAAAACAAATTGATTTAGGAATATATTACCTAAATAAAAGAAAGATCTTGACATAGAACATTCAGCCAGGTAGGTATGCAGGACCTAAAGGTCATGACATGGCAAACAAGCATGGGTTATAACTGCCCCTCCCCATTCCGCAGCAGTGGCTTTTGACACGAAAAAAGAATAAACCAGGAAAACAAAAACATTGAAATAGAACATTTTGATCTTTGTTCATAGGGACCTTTGGGCAGTTCGATAGCTGGAGCGTCCACATCCCCTCTTCGTGGAAACATCCTGCTGTCCCCTATGAGGTTCTGACTGATCCTCTCAGTATGCCAGATCATGAAATCCTGAATGTAAAAACACGTCTCCCCGAAGCCATCAATCCTGACGGGACAAGAGCTCATAAAGGTGAACTAAAGGTGAGCTGCTTCACTTCATTAATGTATACCTGAGCTGTGTAAGCTGTGTGCCTCTCCCTGTCTGTCTGAATTGAACTAAACTATACCTGCTCCTCTTGTGGCATAATTGCAGTCAGAGACACACAGTGAGCTCAGACTTCCCCCAACATCCATCAGTGACACAGACAGTGAGGGAGATCAAAAGCATGTTTCACCCAGAGGAACACCAGTCTGGGTGAGTTATAACCATTTCAACAGCAAAGACTACTGTACACATGCTATGTAAGCCTTACAATAAACTCATCTTAAAAAGTGACAGATTTATATATGGAGTGAGTGTGTCTTCCTTGCATTATAGGCTCGGTCATGAAACTGTCAGGCATACTAACAAGCTATCGAACCACTGCGCTGTGAGAGGCTTTTATGCTGTGGAGCCACCAAACACCAGTGGAAGATATGACCTTTCATAAGCAGCACTGAGGAACTGCAGTCAACTGAATACAATGAAACTGTATTGATCACAGTTGGCAAACTAGATCATCGCAGCATCCAATATAAAGACAGAGCAAGGAACATTTGAAAATAATTAAATGTTAATGAGAATGAGGGCTTCATGTAACCATGCTCAACTGGTTTTTTTCAACAACAGACCATGTTAAGAAAATGAGCGAATGAATAATGCGTGGAAACGTGGATTTCAACAGTAAGAGGCTTTGAAAAAAGTGGGAAGTTAATAAAGGATAGGCTCTAAAGAAATCAGAATGCTTTTTTGGATTGCTTTAACACAGACTTCAGGCTGTCATTTGCATTTTGAAACGCATTATCTCTATAAACAGACAAAGAGATCTGCATAGGAATGTAGAATCTGTAAGCAACAGGACAGGAGTTGGGTCGTGGAAGTGATCTGGTTTCCGTTTGTAGTATGTAATAGTATTTACCAATCACATTTAAGCAAGCTTTGGTTGCATTCTGGTAAACAGTCTTTGTGGAGAGCAAACCAGGCAGAATGCTTTTGATATCATGCAATCAGGGAACCCTTTGGCTATTATGTGACAACAATTCAATTTTTACTCCATAAGAATTGTAATACCTTGTTTCTAGCGTTTCTAAGTTTGGACTTGGGACCTTAGAAGCTCAGACTTGGCAAGTTCGACTCAGGAGTCCACACTCCGGAGGACGGGAGGTTGCAGCACGACCGTTAATGCGCAATGCATTCTGGAATACCTTAATCCACACAAGTCACCTCCAATGCATCCTCGACAATATGGGCAGAGTAAGTCACATCCGGGCATTTGAACTGTACTTGGCGAGATGCGAACTATTGAATTGGAACAGTACTTGGGCTGCGACTGATGGCGTTTCACAAGTCCGACAGAACACAAGTACAGACAAGAACGCAGATTGAAAAACTGCTTATGTGTGTTGACTTTTTTTTTAATTTCACATTTTTTTCTCTTTTGTAAACTTTATTGACACACATTCACCTTTCTACTTCCGGTCCTTCCCCTATATGGTACGCTTTTAAATCCATACCCACAAACACAAGTTCCTATAACACTTCTTCCCTTACTACAAGCCTGACTTAGGTCCAACATTCCTGATTTCCGATTACAAATGAACGCAGCATAACTGTCAGTGCTGATTTTGGCTCGGTTGGTCTCAGCAGCGTCACTAATATGGTGGCTTGGAATAAAAAGATTACCATTAGACTAAAGCAGCAATGATTACTTTGACAGGAAGTTTCCTTCGTGTTCCTGAAACTTAAGAAGGTCTTAAATCTCTAAAAACCCATAGCACTCTACCTGCTCAGCACCAACCAGTTGTAGACAGAGACAGTTAGTGACTAGCTAGTGAGGATAGGGGAGCATTTAGCAAAAATGCTAAAAAGACAGATATATTTCCCTCAGGATTTGGAGACCAAAACAGAGTTACTCTAAAAATTGACTGAATATCAGTCACACACATGACAAGTAAAATGCTTATGTTGCACCGTGCCTGCTGGATTTGTAAATAGCTACTACTAAATAAGTACTACTAGAAGTAGCCATATTATGTCAGTGTTGTTTACATCTCGTCTCAGTTGCCCTCTAGTGGCCAAAAAAAGTGTTATTGCAGGTTTCAGTGTCTGTCAGTGGTTTGCATGCTTTCTTTCCTTTTATTTGAGATGTATTATTTGTACATGTATAAGGATCTTGTGAAGCTGCTCTTTTGTTGCTCTGCTGCTTTTGAACTAGCATGCATTGTATCATTAATAAAAGCAATTCATCCTTATATTTTTAAATTTATACATGCTAAACATTACATAAAATATAATTTATGTCATGCCCTTGTTTGAGCTATTCTCTACCAGTTCTCTACCTGCATTAGAAATTTTAAGAAGTAGTATCCAAGTGTATAGTTGTGACAGCATACAAGGCTTTTAGATGTGCGTTTTAGGTAGCAATGGAACATAAAAACAAAATGAGGTCTATAGTGCTAAGTAAACTGTCACTGTGGTGTTTATATTTTGTTGGGACACAGAAAGACTGCAATTTATCACCCCCTTTAAACTAACACACACACACACACACACACACACACACACACACAAACACACACACACACACACACACACACACACACACACACACACACACACACACACACACACATACACACACACACACACACAAACACACAAACCCACAAACACACTTACTTACTTACCTGAACACTCCACCTCTTTATCTTGAAGCTGTGCAATTTAATGTAACAAACAATAATTTCAAGAGCATCCGGAGGAGGTTATTCACACCACATTTATTTTTTGATTACAGTAACAATAAGCTCCATAACCTGTTGTTATAACCCACATGGAATCAAAGAGTTGTGAGTTTTGAATTATTCAGTATTAGTGCATATAAGCAGAGCGATGGAGGTAATAATACATTTGAAAGTGGAGAACTAAATTATTCTACGTAAAGATCTTAATTATATGTCATAGCTAACCTCAAACCCATGTGCTTTAGTTATACCAAGGCTATAAAAATTGAATGTGATGTTAAAGCGAGAACTTATTGTAGGACATTAAAATGTGATTTTAAGTACAGTGTTATTCTTTTTTTCCCCAGCATTTTCTGCACATTATCAATTGTCGTGATGATGCTGATGCTGATTTTCTTCTTTCTAGCTGTGGGAAAGATGTGTTTATAGTCACAAATCTAGACCGATGTGTCACAGTACATTTCAATGAATGCAGCCTTTACAGGGTGTCTTAAATGTGGTTTCTACAACTGCACAGACAATTAATTAATTATCATGTTGGAAAAGTGGAATGCCCATTTTCCCAAAATGTGGCATTTATAGAGCTCACAACGCAAAATTTCATGTTCAAAGTTAATGAGATTCTATCTATGTATAACCAACTTTAGACTATGTTTGGATTTTCCATGCTTGTTTGATTGTTGCATCTCACAATGGTGACCTGTAAGTAAAGCATCCTTACACACAGTATATTGCTTTTAATCAAAATGAAGTAACAGTGATTTAACATTTCTCCTTGTCTGTCCTTTAAAAAGCTAAATCAATCCATCACTATGGTCAGGGCTTGGACACTTATCTCATTTCTATAGGATCGTTAAACTCTTCATTAGAGCCCTCAGAAAACCATTCCCTTCAAATGGTGTATTTCATAACTCCGAAAATCTGTGAAAGAGATATAGTTTTTACAACCCTGTTTCCAAAAAAGTTTGGACGCTGTGTAAGATATAACTAAAAACAGAATGCAATACTTTGCAAATCATTGAAACCTCTAATGTAATTGGAAATAGCACAAAGAAAACATTTAAAAGGCTGAAACTGAAAAATATAATTGTTTTTGTGTCAAACAAAGTTCCCTTCCTGAAGCGCAACTCAAATTTTTCATAGTCATCTAACCAAGAATGGAGGTAATTTTAGTAAAAATGGATCTCATTGTCAATTTCACAGAGCCCACATAACAAAGGCTGTCCTCCTCTGGAGTGCCATTAAACCTGCCAGTCTCTAGAGCTAATGGTAATGTTCCTGAGCGTAATTGTGCACACAGGGATATTTGTCTTCTGTTTAATTATACTTCACATAAAGTTCTACAGTGTGAGTCCATAATTTTGGTTTACAGCATATATTAACAGACCATTTTTCTGCACGAGAAACATTTTGCACCTAATATCCTGAATATCACAAAGTAACCTGTTTTGGGAAAATAAATGATAAATGATGATCAAAATAAATAAAAGTTTTAATAGGTTGTTCTCTGTCTTCTCCAAGTGAAAGCACAGTATCCATCTGGGCATGGCACCACTGGAAGGCACTGACGTTAAATCATTAAGACTGTTCTATACATTAGTACTACAACGTATTACTGTAAGATACATAAACTGTGACCCATGACCTTTTTCACAACCAATAATGTGACTCAACATTGCAAGAAAAGCACAGATGTTATTTAGACATTAAAAATGGCAGCGGCCCTTGTGTTTGACACCCAGGGACCACTGGCATGGCTTACTGAGAGACCTAAACAGAATGAAGCCATCACTAATTAATGCAATTAGTCACACATGTGCCTTAAAACATAATAAGTGTCAAAACTCAGGGCTTTTTACAGAGGAGGGTCACTTGCCTGTACTTACATAACTCTTGAAAAGAAGGTCATAACAGCAAGCAGGTAGGCTTACTTGCTTTATGTCAGCACATCTGATCAGGCACAGACATTTTGATGGGCTGTCACTTTAACCTGAAAAAAGAGAAAATATAATATTCACTTAATGACAACCTCAAACCTCAAGTATAAAGACCAAATATAACAGTACAATACAATACGGACAACTGAAGCAGGGCACAGTATATTCTCCAGAGTCAGGCAAGGTTTTGATATTGCATTGCCACGCCTCGATCGTGATGGCAAGAATAGTACGCATGCTGTTATCTTTATTTAAGTGAATCAGTGATGCATGCATGAATCATCAATAATACCCTGATTTAACACATGATCCATGATGGAGATACAGAAAAATAGAATATTACATATATTGGAAAAATTGCATATTTTAGAGACACCCAAAAATTTCACAAAGCATGTATTAAGGGGAGATTATTGTAGTCTGATCCCTGGTTTTACACATCCAGAGGAAGACTTTGCATTACACATGGGTGTGTTCCAATACCCATTCTACCATACTAGTATGCCAGAAAAAGATTAAGTATGCCCCAATACATAGTTGGCCTACAGTATTTCAAATGCAAAATGCTGGGATTAATATTTGGTATAACACGGATTACCCACAAAGAAAGTACATAAAACCCCCTCAGAGATAGAGCTGGACGCACATCTACTCTTTCTCACTCAAGGAGAAATTCTAGATCTGGCCTCATCGTGCCCACCACTGCTCGTGCTTGCGCTAGGTTGAGACTCTTCGTTGACTACATTCTAGCTTCTGCCCGAGGTTCACCAGTGAAATAGCACTGCAAATAAGGATGGCTAAACAACAAAGAGATTAAGCCATAGGCCTGCATGTTTAAGCCGGCTTCAGATAGGAGGTGGAGTCCCTTGGTTAGATGGCCATCTTGTGGAGCCTTGCGAGTGGATGGTCAATTTATGGAGCCCCTCTGATGGATGGACACGGAGCCCGCGCTGCCTGCCATCTACGGGCGATCTGCAACTAAAGTTTGGGTGTCCTGAATCCGGCGCCAGGCCTACCCATGGAGCCTCCCTGTCCTATAGAAAATATGGTCAATACTAAAAGCCGACATGAAAATTGCACATGACTACCCCCTCAGGTGATAATATCCACTTGGGAGCTCATAGATTTTTTGATACACGAGTTGCCGCAAGAGACTTGAATGGTAATCATTGCAACTATTAAACATTTTCTGCAGGTCAGGATCTGTGGGTCCACCATGTTTCATTTCACTCTGAACACAACGCACTGGTAATTTCCAGTTCACAAATGGAAAGGACCATATTTTCCATAGCACGTGGAGGCAGCGCTGGATTCAGATGCAGTGTGTTGTGCACTACACGTCAACTAGCATTTGTATCAGATTGGTAAGTGTAGTTAGCATTTGTTTCTGTTGTTTGCTAGCTTGTAACTGTCAGTGGCTGACAGCTATGATGGTAGTGTGTTTTCTCCCTGTACTGACAGTCCGCTCAGCGCTGAAGGCTTTAGGTTTGTTCTTTGTGTTGTATCGAAGTCGTCTCCCATATTCGACAGCGACTGTTGACGTACCAACTAAGTATTACCCGGGATACATTTGAATCTCAGATTTCAGAGAAGTGCACAGACATATCCTCCTTCAGGACAGGAACGTGAAAACACCTCTGTAGTCTAAACTGTTCTCAGATACAAGTCAGTACAATTAATGTTGGACATTTTAGAGGCCGTTAAAATATGAAAAACACATTTTTGAGTGTAAAATTAGTGTGCTTTGAGAATGAGTGCTTTAATAGTTTAGGCCAAATATATGCTTATGATGATTTACTGTGCCTTATATTATTATACCGAATATTTTTGACTGTGACAAAAACAAGACAACACAACAAAGATGGGCAGCTTTAAGCTTTGTTTTGTTGATAATTTATTAACCAAGCAATTCAATGACAAAGTAATCGTTGATGGAATACAATCCTGACCTGGGTTTCCTAAAATGCTGGCTACGGCCCTGTTAAAGTTATCTCTGTATAAGTTGAAGCTCAGAACAAACTATGCATCTTGGAAGCAGAGTTCCACGGGAGCCCGTGAAGGCTGCAGCAGAGAGCCCGTGCTGTAGCCTTTAGTACAGTAGCCTCTGTGACGTTTTCTCGGGCTGCCTGTCAGCGGAGCTCAGTGAACTCATCCCGCCAGCAGAGCGCGTCCCTGCGCCTCTTACCGAAAATGGGGATGCCTCCTAGCAGAGCACAATCCCACTCCCCGTTTTCCGTGAAACTGTGAAAAGGAAAAGCCCTGTTATTGTTTTTTTTTCCAACACTGTCAGAAAGCCCGTGAACTGCGAGCTTTCCCACCGCCTAACACTGCTCACAGGACTCTTCCAGGATGCTGTCGAACAAGCCTCACATCGGGTACAAAGTGGCAGGCTGTTTGCTTTTCCTCTCCTTCTGTAAGTACTCACTTTACTTTCTGATCTTCGTGTCAGGGGACTTCACACAACTGTGACGGACGCACTGACGCCCTCAGCAGTGAACAGTTTGGGCTGTTTTCAAAGGTGAAGCTTGTGTTTGGAAAGAAGCGACGGTGTAACGCTGAATGCAGCGTTTCCAGCGGCGACCCGGGGGTCTATTTCCATAACTGTTTGAGAAGTGCGGAGCCATGATTTGCCTCAACTTCCTGAGGAGTTGAAAGGCGATTTCACGTACTCGTTGCCATGTGGGTTCATGGAAATCCACTGAATAATAGTTTATAATAGAGTTAATCGCAGGAAAACGGAGTGTGTGTTGCGGAGATCCCAGGGCATTTCGGTTAAAATCTCTTCCCGCGGCGTTAAGTAGCTTCTTCCTGACAAATCGACGTTGCACAAGTGGGAGTCAAGCCCGAGGATGAATGCACCTCAGGCTAATGGGCTACTGTAAGCTCTAAGTCCGGGTTGTCTCTGTCAGTCTGGATGTGCACCAGCCAGGAATGGAGCAAATTAAGTATAAGAGTAAACGACAT
The DNA here is from genome assembly GCF_963691815.1 of Echiichthys vipera. Lineage (NCBI taxonomy): Eukaryota > Metazoa > Chordata > Actinopteri > Perciformes > Trachinidae > Echiichthys > Echiichthys vipera. The sequence goes on from NC_139830.1 coordinate 22,918,048, forward strand.
ACAATAATGTATTCCTCTTTTCGTTACCATAGAAGAGGAACAATCATATCCACAGTCCTACCAGCCAATTGAAAGTGTCATTCTAAGCAATGCATTTGAATTTTCTGCAGAAATAGTCTTATGTTCACGTTGATTCATTATTGAGTTAATTTGACGAATACTTTATGGCTTGAATGTCAAATATCTGCAGGTGAATTTAATTTCACGGGAATAAAAGCATATTTGAACCATCACAGGCAGTGCTGTCTTTCACCATTAAGTCATTTGCCATGAAAAATGTCCGAAAATGTCACTTTTCAGCCTCTCAAGTATGGCTAGTTCCTGCTTTCCCCTTTTTTTTTCAATCATATTAAACTGAAGTGAGAAAATAATCGGCAGTGTAATCAACAGTGAAATAATCATTAGTTGCAGCCCTAAAGAATAGAGATATCTACATACAGTGTGTCTATACATAATGTTCTGCACATAGGCTACCGAATCTATTCAGTGATGTGTCATGACTCATATCCACTGGGTGGGGTGCAGCACACAATATGTGGCTGCAGCTGTGGAGAGAATTAAAGTATTGAAGTGACCAGTATTGCATTGGCCCTGTGTGGATGTCCTTTCGAACAGTGTGAGATAAATGCTGAGCTAGGGACTCTGCCTGCCTTGCTGGGATGGAAAAATGTCACTGTAATAAAACATTTTTAAAAAGCCTGAATACACAAGGATCTACAAATATTTCAGTACTGGAAGAAAAGGGCAACATCTGCCTGGGTAAATGGGAACCACAGGAAATAATAAAATAATGTTGTGATCATGACCACAAACAGATGGTTAGAAACTAATATAATATCTTTGAATCTTAATCAAACTGATGTATTTTGAATTTGATTGGTCTCCAGTTGTTTTTCAGATCGTTTTTTAATTTATCTGGGAACACAAGAAAAGTTGTCACATATAATTTAAGATCATCTTTCACTCTCAATTCTTGTTAAAAATATTGAGGCTTGCCACAGTTGAATCCGTGTTTAATAACTTGATATGGGTAAAATGTTGCATTTTAGCTTTCCTGAAGATGCTCCACATTAAAAAAAACACAGAGCTACTATTCACATGCTTGTGTATATGTCAGAAATGCAGTACAGTATGGGGAGCCAGGGTGAATGCTGCAATCCACCGGTACCCTGTGCACGAGCAAAAACTTTGACTGTGTTTGGCGCAGAGTCAAGCAAGTTTAGTTGGGCATCAAACTCTGACAGGGCTGCTTGTCTGCTCACCCTGTATGTAATATTCATGGACCTAACATCAAGTAGCAGCGGATGTCTGGAGAGCATCCAGTTCGGTGACGTTAGGGTTCCACCTCACCTCTGCTGTTTTTCAATGATGTCGTCCATGAGTCTTCAACAGTCTGTCATGTCTGATGTGCACTGGTGCGGTCTGACTATGATGCAGTTGGGATGAGGAACAGCGCCTCCAAGTTTGAAGCTACAGCATTCTTTTTGAGCCCACATGGGCGCATTGCAATTGTAGCACTTGTGACTGCCCCCCAAAGTCTGCAAGATTGTTGATTTAGAGCAGAGAGAGTACTGTACACAGTGCGTGTGTTAGGTATTTTAAAGCTGATTGTAATGCATCTATTATGCAAATGTGGAGATAATATTCTTACTCTGCTACTGAGAAATGTTCCTTGCACCTGTTGGGTAGAAACTGATCACTTTAGTAAATCATGAACACTTGGTTTGTTGGTTGATGACATTTTCATGACATACCAACAAATGACATCTCAAAGGTTATTGCTCTTCGTCATCTTAATTTAAAGTTGAACATCTGAACATCTGAAAAATTACAGATGGCCATTTTAATTCTCCATTCCCAAATTCAAAGACACCTTGATTCAAGTGTCCTGGGGTTTCACTCAGAAGAGACAAAAAGGGACTGATGTGGATGATGATGTTAAGGGGAGAGCTCTGCTACAGAGACATTCTTGCAGACAACTGTATGAGTTTTTGCTGCATGCTGCACACAGCCTCACTGTGGGTGAGAGGGTGAGGAGGTTTTGTGACTCAAGAGAGCTTCAGGGTCCAGCTGCTGCTATGGCCCCCACACACTGAAAGGAGCCAGCTGAAGTGGATCAGGCACCTGGTAAATATGCCACCAAAAGAGACCAAACTCTTTCAGAATATGCTGGAGAGATATGTCCCTCACTGCTTTGACATTGCTCCCAAAGCACTTGCTTTTGCAATCCTGTCCTGGATGAGGAATTGATGTGCACTTAGTCATGCTACCAAAATCAATCAATAATATACCATTTTAAATTTAAATTAAATGGCTTATCATGCAAGCCAAATAAATCAGAAAATCATATTAGAGCAACTGGAACCAGAACAGTTTTGCATCAAAATGGTTGCAAATACATTTTCTGACAATCAATTAATTTATGAATTAACTTCGCATGTTAGCTCCACTTTTAGCAGGACTGCTTTCTTTCAACCGATTCTAAGGTGATTTTTGCATCTGTGAATGTGATCAAGTACTGAAAACGTTCAGATATTTAATTTCCTGGATCAGCCTTAGATAAAAAGATCAGGAGAGCAATAACTGCATTAAGATTTGACGGTATGGCTTCTGGCTGTGCTTGAGTGGAAATAAAATGTTTAGATCAATATGACACAATGCCAGATGCATTGTTACAATTGTATGTGCAGTGCAAACTGTGTGCCATCTGTGCCAGTTCTTTGAGGAGCTACTTTTATTATAATAGTGTTTGCAGCCTCTGTCACCGCAAAGTGTCTATCCCTGAGATAATTATAGGAGGAAAGACTTGCAGTTTATGATTAACTTGACGGATTTTCCCCCCAACAATGAAAATTACGTAAATCTGCAAAAATCTCTAAATAATGTTTGATTAATAGAGTGGAATAGAACAGTAACGGACCTTGATATTCTATACCAAGATATCATCTTCTTAAATTGGATTCAAACTGAACACAAAATGCATTTTAAATGGAAATTGATGTCACACAATGGAAGAAGCACACAGACATGGATTTGTTCTGGGCAACCCAAATTGAGGCCAAGACAAGTCTGCATGAATTCAAATTGTTTGTCATCAAGCTGTGTGAATTCACTCCTTGAAACGCACAGAGACAATAATAAAACTGAGAGGGGCCACAACGGAAAGAATTGGAGTTCTTGATAAGTTTTGACATCTGTCCGAGTCTGAACTGTCACACAGGCACAAACCATAATGCCTGACAAAAGTGTACATACAGTATAGAATTATTCTGCAAAATGACAGGTTCAATGACAGTCTATTTTCTCGTCTAATGCCAGTGTTTTAAAAATTCTCACTTTCTCCAATATCTGTGTGTGGTAACTAGGTATTGTTGAGGATATGGTTGAAATAGAAAGGCAAATGTACATTGCCTTGCAAAAGTATTCACCCCCCTTGGCTTTATTTTGTTACATACCAGCCTTTAGTTCAGTGTTTGTTTAATCTGAATTGTATGTGATGGATAAGAACACAATAGTCTAAGTTGGAGAAGTGAAATAAGAAAAATATATACATAAAACAATTTTTAGAAATAAAAATCTGAAAACTGGCATGTGCATATGTATTCACGCCCCTTGTAATGAAGCCCATAAAAAGCTCTGGTGCGACCCGTTACCCTCAGAAATCACATAATTAGTGAATGTGATGTCCACCTGTGTGCAATCCAAGTGTCTTATGATCTGTCAGTATATATACACACCTTTTTTGAAAGGCCCCAGAGGCCACAACACCTAAGCAAGAGGCACCACTAATCAAACACTGCCATGGAGACCAAGGCACTCTCCAAAAAAGTCAGGGTTAGGTTATAAGAAAATATCGAAAGCTTTGATGATCCCCAGGAGCATCATCAAATCTATCATAACCAAATTGAAAGAATATGGCACAACAGCACACCTGCCAAGAGACAGCTGCCTACCAAAAGTCATGGACCGGGCAAGGAGAGCAGCACAGAGACCTACGGTAACCCTGCAGAGTTCCACAGCAGCGACTGGAGTATCTGTACATAGAACAACAATAAGTCGTACGCTCCATGGAGTTGGGATGTATGGCAGAGTTGCCAGAAGAAAGAAATTACTTTCAGCCAAAAAGACAAAATGGCACGTTTTGAGTTTGCGAAAATGCATTTGGGAGCTCTGGTCTGATGAGACAAAAATGTAACTTTTTGTCCATCAAAGAAAACGCTATGTCTGGCGCAAACCCAACACATCACCAAAAAGCCATGTTTTTTTCAGCAGCCGGTACTGGGAAACTGGTCAGAGTTGAGGGAGAGAAGGATGGTGCTAAATACAGGGATATTCTTGAGCAAGATCTGTACTACTCCCTGTGTGATTTGAGGCTAGGACGGAGGTTCACCTTCCAGCAGGACAATGACCCCAAAGACACTGCTAAGGCAACACCTGAGTGGTTTAAGGGGAAACATGGAAATGTGTTGGAATGGCCTAGTCAAAGCACAGACCTCAATCCAAGAGAAAATATGTGTTCAGACTTAAAGATTGCCGTTCACAAGCGCAAATAATCTAACTTGAAGGAGCTTGAGCAGTTTTGCAAGGAGTGTTGGGCAAAAATCCCAGTGGTAAGATGTGGCAAGCTCATAGAGACTTATCCAAAGCGACTTGGAGCTGTGATTGCCGCAAAAGATAACTCTACAAAGTATTGACTTTAGTGTGTTTAATTATGCACATTGCCTTTTTTTTGTTTTGTTTATTTTGTCCTATTTGTTGTGGACATGTTAAGTAAATTGCAAATCCTCAAACAATCCATGTTAATTCCAGGTTGTGAGGCAACAAAACACGAAAAATGCAGAGGGGGATGAATACTTTTGCAAGGCACTGTAAATTGAACTTTTGTGCCGGGTGGCAAACACCCATCTCATGAGAAGACTTACTTTATACTGTCTATGACACGGCCAACACAACCCCGGGTATATTACTATTTTTAAATAGGCATACACTCACGTCTAGGGCTTCCGAGGCTTGGCTGCCTGTTCATACGTTTCAGAGGGGAACGATGTGGCTGCCAAGCAAAGGGGTGAAGTGTGATGGCTCACCTGCTTCTTCGTCAGTCTCCTTCGACGCCCGTCACTTGGTCAGCTCGCTCCCAGCGGTCCGACACTCAGTTACGTTCGGACTCCAGTTGACAGTTGATTTTAGACATGTAGCACACGGACAAATCTTAAACAAAACGTAATCGCACGAGCAAAGGGAACACGGCAATCTTCTCTCTTCGGGGTACTCAGGGTCACTCTTCTCCGCAACTCTCTCTACACCTGTCCTCGAACGCCCTCTTAATTACATGTCCATACACACATACTTTATTTTCTGTCTGGCTACTTAGGGCAAACAGCTCCCTGCCTAAGCACTAACTGAACATTGGTTTTGAATACACAGAACCATCCCATATGGATGTAATTCCTAATTATACTGGGTTGAAGGAATAATCTGCACACACAGTCAGTAAGCTAACAGCTGCAGCGAACCTCTATAGTTGGCATTCATGCTGTGGTGAACGCGGACTGCAAAAAACTCTGCAGCCATCAAATTTGCAGTCAAGCAAGATCAAAATTAACTTAATGTTCAATTTTAACACACCTTGACAGGGCAACATAAGAATCCCATTTGAGTCCACTTTGTCACCGCCAGAATTTAAGTCCAATATTCACTAGCCTTGTATCTCTCATTTGATTTGCCAACTGCAGAGGAAGAGTCTCTTTGGCCTGCTGAATGTTTGAATGTCCTCACTATTCACTTTACGCCTTTTTTTGAAATACAGATAGCGTTTCTGTACAAGCTCCAGTGCTGGGAGCTGCTGTCAATGGTTTTATAAGGGGTTGTTAAGTGCTGAATCCAGGTTTAATGGTCCTCAACTGGGGATGTTTGTGCATTGGTGTGGATGGCAGCTCCACCATAAATATCAGCATTGTGAACATGGTTTTTGATGTTATTGTCTTTGGCCAAATTAAATAATTTAAATAATAATTTCCAGACTAGTGCAGCTGAAGTATGGGCTCTTCACTATTAAGTCTCTGCAAGCTTTTAGTTGTCTCACTTTGCTTTGAGTGCTCACACATGGACGTGGTGATAATTAGAGCCCCTTTTAAAGCTGACGTTGACTGCTAATTAGCGTTCAAATTAATGTTATACACCTGCATAGCCGCCTTTTGTAAATGTGATTTAGTGACTTCAAAGTACTTTCATGTGGCGTCTCCCTTTATTTCCACCCCTGCTGTACCAATTAAATCTTGGATGACGTGGAGAGTTCAGTCAAACACTAAACAACTGTCAACCAAGCAAGTCATTGCCTAATTAATCAACCATTTTAGCATTTAGACACGTAGTTCCTTAGCATGAAATCGCTTCTGACAGAACATATTTTTTCTTTGTAGACCTATACCAACCTGATTCCCTCCTATTGTTGAGTCCATTGTTTCCTGGCTAATTGCATCGGGCATCTGCTTTTATTACAAAGACAATGTAAAATGAGAAGCTTGATGAAAAGAATTCAGCTGAACCATTCAGAGCTTTCAGAATGTACAGTGATTTGCAGAGTTTCCTAAATCAAAGCAAGCTAGTTCCCCTCGGTGCGGCTCAATTGAAAACATGGTTGGAAACAACAGACCTGATTATGCGGGCTGAGGAGACGATGAGATGGAGGTGCTCCCATCAGCACTCCTGACATTATGTGGGGAGTAACTCACACTCCCACCCCCTCTCTGTATGTCTCTGCCTCTCCGTCTCCAGGGTGAGCCAAGGAAAGATGGGAAGTTTGAGCATCTGTAGCAGAATGTATTGTGAACATATTCCTGCAGGAAGCTTCATTTCACGGCAAATGTTGCATTTTTAATACTGACCGAAACTGGGATGCCAGATGACAACGTAATTGTTCTACTCGCTCTACGGAGGTTGTGATTTGCTGGAACAGATTTAATGTTTGTGAACTTCACATGGCAATTAAGATTCATGGACATTACATAATAATGTGTTTAGCCTTTCTTTTTTTTCTTTTTTTTTAAGGAGCCAAAATGTTCTTCATTTAAGAAATAGGGGATACTTGTTAACAGTTAAAAAAAATGTAATTTGTGAATATTTTATCTTGACTAGGGATTGACCGATATGGTTTTTTTTTTAAGGCCGATGCCGTTTTTTTTTTTTCATCAGCCTTGGACGATGAACAATACGGACTGCCAAATTTCTTAAGCCCATTTTTTTTGGGCTGATACTACTTTTGCTCCCTCAATTTATATCATAAAGATAACACAATGATGATAATAAATGTTACAAGTTTTGTTTTGTTTTTTAAAAAAGGAACATTTATTGAACTTAAAAAAGGCGGCTCCAGCAACACGGTACTGCCAGTGGACGCCTGTCTGTAAATAATGCTGGCAAAAAACTATCGGCGAACGCAGCAGCGACCGATACACGTAAAAAACGCAAAATATAGGCCAGCTGGTGTATCGTATCACTAATCTTGATATCCTGGGAGCAGTCAACAATTTTGGCTCACATTCTTGTTTTCTTCTGTTTGACGCATCCATCCACCCTGACCTCCACCCTATGCAAACTATATGCTAAGTCACCTAACGTCCTCCTTCCCCGACAATTATTACGGCCACTAGAAGTAGCTGATTGTAAACGTAAAATTGGGTCATAATAAGCTGCTTGTACAAATCGTAAGCCTTCTCAGTTGTCATGGAACTGAAGATGTTTAAACTTAACATTATCATGAGCCTTTGAACTTCTCGTCCATGTTGATTTAAAAATTAAAATGACAGTTTACTCAATTATCAATGATATCACTTATAGTATAATTAATATTATCACTAACATTATTTGGTACTGTATTAAATATTCAACAGCTGACAATTGAGGCAAAAACCGCTGTTGAAAATTGATGAATAAGATGCCACTTGCCCCAGAAGCATTGTGATTTATTTTTCATTATTTCCAGGGACTGGTCAATATGCGGAATCATCAGCAGCTCTTTTGTGTTTCCTCCTCATTTGCCTCAGCACTTTCTCCATTGGAGGCATATTCTGAGCTTTCCTCATCACAAAAACACTCTATTAATAAACCGCAGTGAACAGTGTCCTTTTGCAGCAACAAACAAAATACATCTTGTAAAATAAATTTGAAAAAAATAGTGTATGAAAATGAGATCCTCTCACTTTTTGAAAATTCAGTGCATCTTTGTGTGAAAATCAAAGACCTTAGGTGTAATCACTACTTTAATGTGGGTATTTTCTTCTCTTTAAAGACATATTTTAGGTCTTCTCTTTGGCAGGAGCATGCAAAATAATATTCCTTTGGCTTGGTTGGCAAATTTGGACTATGTGAAAACTGGCTTATAACTGGCTTTAATCCACTGTTGTGTTTTTTTTTTGTTGCTTTCATGACTACAATCATTAGGTTCATTTCCCTGTTCGTTTGTTCTGATCTGGTGGCTTTACTCCAGGCTTTACACACTGAAGTGTTTTGAAGTTAAATCAGCCCTTTGAATAATATAAGGCAAGGGTTCCCTTGAAATGGAATTAATATCTGACCAAATTACTTCAGATTGAGTCATGAAAGCAAAGTTAGAGAGATATTATCCAAGATATATGTACGTTTGAGTATCTTGTATACTGGAAGGTAATTTACTTGGATTGTTACTCAAAAATGCTGCTGCTTTTAGGTTTGAATCAACACCATTGTTGCTCTCTAATGGCTACTGCAGTGAGTCAGGAGAGGAAATGTAACTATTTCTGGCTTCTATCTCCTAATTAAAGTCAGATTTAAAATTGACAGATGTTGGAGTGCGGGCAGCCTGATTTGATATCGAAGGCTGTTAGGAATTCAGTCACTGCTGTTTTTGATACATTGATTTGAAATCCTGGGATTTTCTCATCTCAGAATCGATAGCAACGTAATTTGATAGAATCTCTCTTGGCTCTAATTATAAAATCGAATAGATGAATGGCACTCTCAAAGATCCAACATAGACTCACCAGAACAATAGAATTAGGCCAACTTATTTTGTTCTCAATATAACCTTTTAGATAGTCTAAAGAAAAAGGGACACAGTTATGGTTGAGTCCGAAAGGACTCATTGCTGTCTGTATCATGTCTAAAAGAATATTCTTTTTGCTCCTTCTGTATTTACAGTTCATATCAACTTTTCTGCTGGCAGCTCAGGAAAAGGCTCACAGGTAAGAAAAAAATGTTGAAATGGGATTATTTATTTCATGTGTGCAAATTAGTCTGAATCTTTTGTTAGTCTGAATCTTAATCGTCCATTTGCGTGTCTCGTCACCTCTATTAAAGCTTTAATTACCTGATCAGCTGAAATTATGACCATGTTTTTCATTTAAAAAAAATTGATTGATTATTTTCCTCCGGATCAGAAACTTAATTTTCTCTGCAGTACAAATCCATTTGCTCTTGCCTCAAGTGTGAGAAGATTTTCTTGCAGTTGCAAGTCTGCAGTTGCTGCTCGATAAATAATTAACATGTTCAGTTGCTCTACTTCTCATTGGTGTGAGAAGATGTTGACAGGAAGTCTCCTGGCAGAGATGCTTAGCATCACAGAAACTGGAAATTAATGTCTTGCTTTTTACTGATGTCAACAACTTCTGTCCCTACCGAGCAAGTTTCACACTCCTGCTTTGTCACATTTTAATTTTTCTCATATTGTTGTAAATTATGTTTGGCAGTAATTGTCATTAAATAAGCCTCCAATGAAAATAAAATAACACCCTGAAACAATTATTCTGTTGGATGGATTATATTTATGAGAAGCACACAAAGACATTGCCTCTTAATTTGAACCAAAAGAAATATGCTTAATTCTGTTTTCTTCCCAAATGTAATTATGCCACATTGTCAGTGTGCCTTTTAAGAAAGATTACTCAGTCAAAGCATTATCTCAAGTCCCCCCCCCCCCCCCCTAAGAACGGGACAGCTGCCTGTCATAGGGAAAATGCAAAGATTTAAATTACATCCATTCAGGAGAAGAAACCCATTAAAGGAATGAAAAGTGCAGTGTTTTTGATAAAATCAGGAATAAAAATCATGTCTGATGTGCTTGGAAAAAAGACATTATAAAAGCTTAGAAACTGGTCTTTGGTGTTTATTGTTCTATAAACACGTATACATCTGAATAAATTTCTAAGAAAATAATTCGAAAAAATATTTTTTTCTGTCCTCTCCCACCTTCTTGACCCTGACATGTGGCAACATGGGGGGGGGGGTTTCTCCCCAAGCCCGCCTACAAAGTTGAAACTAGGTTGTTGCCTCTGTGTTAGATCTCCTGAGCTAAAGAACAACAGTAACAAATTAGAGTGGAATACAAATGTATAGGTCATGGTAGTGCTTAACTTTACTTATGGATAGTCATGGAGGCTGGGCAGTCATTTACATGCAGTATACAACATTTTGCAACACATGCTTATAAAGTAGTCGAATTGGATTCAAAATTTGATTCGATTCCGATTCTTGGTGTCAATTTTTTAATTAGTACATGCTTCAGGATCTACTCCAGTCCTAATTATGGCATGAAAGCATAAGATTATACTTGTTGATACCTTTACTTTGACAAAGGTATCAACTCATTACAAAAATGTCAACAAACAAAGGCAAATCTATGACAAAATGTAATTTATTCATTTTTTAGTATATCTCAATTCTCAGTGACTTCAAAAACTAAAAGTGCTATTAACATTGATACAATGATACAATAGGCTAGTAGCTGCCTTAAGTCTCAGGATCTTGGCCAATTCCAAAATAAAATATACTTCCGTAGGTTCAGTAACTGTAGTTACTTTGTTGCCAAGGATTTTCCAGAGATTCTCTATGGGGTTTAGATCTAGAGTCTGGGCTGGCCATTTCATTGTTTCAATATTCTTTCAAGGAACTGTTTAATCTGTTTTGCAGTGTGACAGGGGGCATTGTCTTGCATGAAAAGTGCAGTGAAGGTATTGCATGTTGCTGAAAGAGGTTCACATAAACATTTGCATTCACCCTGCCATGGAGCTGTACAAGAGGCCCAACTCCTGCTGCAGAAAACATCCCCCAAACCATGACTCTTCCTCCTCCAAATTTAACTGACCTCTTTACACACTTTGGGTTCAGTCTTTCCCCAGTCCTACGCCAAACATAATGTTTCCCATCAGACACAATTAAATTGAACATACTCTCCTGGCAGATATGCTTAGCATCACAGAAATTGGAAATTACTGTCTTGCTTTTTACTGATGTCAAATACTTCTTTCCCTACAGAGGAAGTTTCACCCTCTCGCTTTGTCACATTTTCATTTTGCTCATATCAGATGTGTCGCTAGCTAGTGAAAAATACGGGGATGAGAAAACAGTGAGACATTAGAACAGCCTTTAGCCTTAGAAACACTGACATGCACCGACCTGATGTTAAGTGGACCGGGTTGAATCCACTGCAGGTCTCCTGAAACTGTGCAAACGAGAAGACATAACTGCTCCAGTCGTTTTCTCTCCTGATCGGTGTTTGGGTTTAACGACTGACCCGATAACTGGACACTTTCAGCTGAAAGCGTCTGCGGTTGCCAGTGACCCTACGTGTTTAAAACAGGAATAGAATGGTAGCTGTCCTGTGAATGCCTCTTTGTTTCGTTTTTCATTACAATGTTAAACATAACGTTACCTACTTATCAGTCTTTATAGTTTTGTTTGAGTAAATGTGTCAGTGGCGTTCTGTTCTTTGCTTGTTGCTACGGTAAACAGGAGAAGAGTGAGCTTTTCCTAATAATATTTACTGTATTTCAAATTAATTTTCTAAATAATTATTTGTCTTTAAAAACCTGCTTGTGTAAACACTTGTGTGTAGAATTTTATCCACCACTTAAAAAAACACGAAACCCTTTTTACTTCTTTATAGTCATGCTGTTGTGAGAAGAGATTAACTCGGTGCGCCACCAGCCAACCTGATGTAACATTAGTAAAACATATCTCTCAGAGTATTTCCTTTTTATACAGTCTATGAGTATCTCTCCCAAAAAACACAATCCTGTTTTCATCATCACTATGTTCTTGTTTTTTTTATTAGACAGCACAGAGGTCTGGGGCTATTCCTAAGAGATCTGCGACTATAGACCCGAATGCCCAGGTCTAAGGACGCGTCTGGCTCATATTGTTGTAAATTGTATTGGCAGTAATTAATTCATTTAAGCCTCCAATAAAAATAAAATAACACCCTGAAACAATTCTTCTGTTAGATGGATTATATTTATGAGAAGATCAGAAAGACATTGCCTCTTAATTTGAACCACTGAACTGGTGAGCAATTCCAGCTGCAGATTTCCCATTGAGTCTTTGCTTAATCCTGATGTCTCGTGCACTTGTTTTACGTGGATGACCAGCCTTTTTGAGGGACTCAAATGAATGTGTCCTTGTAAAGTTTCAGTACTCTTGAAATCACAGACTTGGAAAACCCAACCTCTCTCCGATGGCTGAATGGGCCATCCCTTTGGCCTTCATCTGGACAACCTGCTGTCACAGGGTTTCAGTCACCTTAGAGCAGCTTGCCATCTTGTAAAGTAACCAGGAGAGCTGCCAGATAAATAGGGTGTGTCAAACAATAACGTAAATTGTCACCAGGGGACAGATTAACAACAATAACAGTTGTTTAACACATACTTTTTTTTAATTATACAGATTTGTTCTGAAACATATAAATGTAGTTCTGGGTAAAGGACATGATGCTGGTATGATACAAGACCATGTTGGTGTTTGGTGTCGATTTGGTCCTTTACAATGAATGGATATCTCTTTAGACAGTATTACCACCCATTTTTTCCCCAAAAGTGTAGATTGTTCAATATCTTTAATGCCTTTTTCCTATCTTTTAGTCTGTCACTGTTTTGGATATGAAAGTCAATCGCATAAACATAATAGTTTCACCACAGTCTTACAGAGCTTCATTGTGATTATTGCAGCCTAAATTACACTACTGGCAGTGCTTTAATTTGCAACCTGTCTTGTGCTCTTATTTTAATAAAGGGCACTACTCTTTAACACACAGTCTGGTTAAACAGTTGTAAGTAAAGTGATATGGTATGTGCATTGCAAATTAGCTTAGGTGAATATTCTTTTAACTTTGCTTCTGAGAAGATGAGATTGTCCCATGCTTTGGGAAACAATGATGTAAACTGCATATCAAACCACCAATTTAGGCATTTGAAGCACTGTTTGATTAGCTTATTACACAAAATGTCTGGGTCAGTGGTCACCATAGAAGATCTGGCACTGAATAAGAGGGGATTCCCCATCTGACTTCAAACAGCTGAGCTCATTCCATCACGATTAAAACTCTGTGTGTGTGTGTGTGTGTGTGTGTGTGTGTGTGTGTGTGTGTGTGTGTGTGTGTGTGTGTGTGTGTGTGTGTGTGTGTGTGTGTGTGTGTGTGTGTGTGTGTGTGTGTGTGTGTGTGTGTGTGTGTGTGTGTGTGTGTGTGTGTGTGTGTGTGTGTGTGTGTGTGTGTGTGTGTGTGTGTGTGAGTCACATGGGCAACACTGATCTCAGAATGCAAAATACAAACCGCCAAGTGGGCAGCAATATTTTTATAAAATTGATAATTATCTTTTTGCTCCCTTACTGTGGAGTAATGATGATCTGATTCTGTTTGCAATGTTACATGCTCTGCTTTGATCAATATACTGCATATTTTGCTTGCTAGAAAAGGCTTATGATATGTAAAGCAGAGAAGATAGTTGCAGCAGTAAACATTAAAGTGCAATTTTCAGTGGTTGTCTTTGAACACAGTCCGTGGCTTGCATACATAACACGTTTTATAACTCCCTTCCTCCGCTATAGACAGCCTGAGGACTCTGATGATTGACATCAGTTTGAACTTAAGATGACTTGGAAAAGTTTGCGAAGGCAAGCGCAGGTACGTTGATTATCTGCAGCTTCAGGGCTCCATAAACAGCCTAAACAATAAGTGTACTAGAAGTTTGCTTATGTGAGCAGAAGTGTCTTGATCTCATGCACTCAGAGGGCTCACAACAGTAAAAGGATGCATGAGGACTACACAGTGTAAGAAATTATTTACAGACTTCCTGTAGAGAGTCCTGCTAAGCCAATGAACAACTTCAACCTGTTGATGTTCCTGTCACTTTGCCACCATTAAGGTTTTCTCAAGACACACAAGGACACTTTTAAAAGAAATTGCAGGGACCAAGCAGGAAGCTTTAATCTGAAAGGGGTGACATTTCCTTCAGGCTATGCTCCTAGATTTGGGAAACAATAACCAGCTGGACAACATACACAAAAACACAACCATTAAGCAGAAGTTATTGAAAGTGCAGATCTTCGAAAGTCATTGCCAGGCTAAATGGTAGCTTCACAAAGTTACGCCATTGAAACATTTTCTTCAGGTTCATCTTAAGGCTGTGCTGGAGGTGACATGAATAGCAAATTTATTTATTCTTATTTGACCCTTTATTCTTTTGAAGAGTACAGATCTTCATCTCTGTGTAGATTGCACTCAATTTTAAGTGCTGTTCAGTTGTTGACATTATGACAAGTCTTGGTCTGCCTCCTTGATGGCATGACGACAAAGTGATTTAGCAAAGATTTGTGTTTAAACTGTCCTCCAAATAGCTGTCACAATAGTTTTTATTTTTCTACAGCACCCCTTTGGGAAGTTGTAAGAAAAATCAAACTCAAGAGGAGATGCATTAGCTAACAATTGCCTCAACTCCTCCGCAATGACTTTACCTCAGCAGACATGTATTTCTCTGTTATCGCAAATTAAACTCTGCTTATCAAAAGTTTTCCAGGGTGTACACACTCACCTCTATCCATTAACATCATCTCTTTCTGGAACCATATTATAGACAGAGTCACAGTAACATTGCGCTGACAACAATTACTTCCGGGTAGACAACTGGCAGTTGATTTGCAGAGATATGTGAAAAGGGCAAACTTGTTTATTTCTGTTGTAATTTTCAGCCATTGCATATTATGATATATAGTTAACCATGGTGGTCTGACCTGTCATTCCTGCTGTGTTTATCTTACGTACTGTGTTGCTTTGCTAGTATCTTTCATAAACCAAATATGTGTTATGAACAGAAAAAAGGTTTCCATCTTTGTTGCTGTCTGGCTCAGAGTCCATCTGCTCTGCCTTTCACAGAACCCTGACATCACTGCTTTATGAAAGATTTGATCTCCACTAACCATTTATGCAAAGGCACCGTTGCTGCATGGGAGACAGTTGTGATTGGGTTAAAGAAATACAAACAAGCTAGAGCTATCCCAGAATGATAAGCTGGTGTAGCTAGACAATACTCTTCTGTGTCAGCGAATGAGAGACTGTCAGAATGATATTATTTACGGTAGTGGGTATAATGTAGCACCAAAAAAAAAACAACCTTAAATGATTTGTTTTTCTATTTGTTAGACACTAACCACCCTTAATTAAAAAACTTTAATGAAACAACTTATTCTATTACCTTGCTACATGTATATAATTGTGCCCATTAATTTAATTTACTCTGATGACTGTTTGCTAATTTGTTTATTTGTTTATTTGTTAGAGTGATCATATACATATATAGGTTTAGCATTTCATAGCAATCAGTTTCCTTTTGTAGCCCTTTGACCCAACTCTGGTAAGCCACATTTACAGCAAGGAAGTCTTAATACTGATACAGACCAGAAAGCTGAAGCATTACAGCTGGAGCGGTTTCATTTGTAACTATCATGTGAACAAAGTGTTATGGCTAAAATCTAGTTTAAGAGTTTCTATCAGGCATCTCATGTAGTGGCCAGCAAGCATACTGTGACCCTAAATGCCTTGCAGCGCTTGACAGTAACAGTTGCCCAGTTGTCCCAGGCAACCAGATTTGGACCACTGTCAACTATTTTGTGCGGTCTAGTCCCCTTTGTTGGCAGCAGTTGTTCCTGTGCTTAGAAAAACAAAGCTGAATCTCTCTGCATACACTCCTCTAACTAAGTGAGAGTGCCCCTGATGAAGTGTTTTACTGTGAGAAAAATGTAAAATACAAACCTTTACTGAATAGCACACAAGAGTGGTGTTGATACTGACATAAGTGGACCTAAGAAAAAAGGGAAGTAGAAACGTTTTAGTTTAAATGAATGGAGATAATATGCCACAGATTATGGGCAACATATACTTCTATCAATAAAAAAAAAAAGTTAAACACAGAATTTAGAGTGACAGAGCTAAATAGAATATAGAATAGAATAGAATAGGAAGAAAGCAGTGCGGCAGGTACACCTATACAAAATTGTACAAGAAAACATTGTTTACTGCATTCTGGACAGCAAACTGCATTTTTATGCCTCCGTGTCTGCAACAGCCGTGGCTGGAGGCAGTATGTTTTCGAATTGTCAGTCCATTCCTTTCTTGTGAAGGCGATATCTCAGGAACCCCTGGAGGGGAATGTCTTCAAATTTATCACTGACGCTCACTTCAACTCAAGGATGAACTGATGACATTTTGGTGATCAAGGTCACTGTGACCTCACAAAACACGTGTTTGGACATAACTCAAGAATTCATATGATGATTATGACAACATTTCACACAGATAGGATACAATTATGAATTTTTCTATTCAAAAGGTTTAATGTCAACTTCACTATGACATCATAACGTTTTCTATTGTTCAACACCACAACTCGGGAACAGAAGGAGAGACATTGGTTGAATACTGAAATGGTGACACTTATCTTGAAACTGTGGTGATTGTATAAACAGGGGAATTTCTAGGGGGTGGCCCTGTGTGGCCCATGGTGCCATCCCAGTAAGAGACCTGCGAGGCCGCCTGCTATCAATCTTGGCTGGGAAAACAGTCTTTAAGTGGCTGTTGTAGGTTCAAGGTAAAGTTAATATGTTGGTATTCTGTGGAACTAGAAGATCTAAGGATCCATTGGTGCCAAACGTGATGTTAGCTCATTGGGAGAGGGGCTAATAATACTACTAAAATTAAGGGATACATCGATCCCATATTAAGATTGGATATCGGTCCTGATATTGACAATTTAGCTGGATCGGGTATCTGATTGTTAACCAGATCCATGGACCGATCCATTAAAGGGTTGCAAGCGCCGCATGTGCAGCACGCCGGTTGATCAACAAGCAACACCAGCAACAACATGGAGCGAGCAAAGACTCAGCTGTACAGAGGTATTTCACCTAGTTCAGTGAACTGCAATATAGAAATAAAGATACAAATGTACAAATTATAGTGTGTTCACAACACTGTAATAATGGCCTGTGCTACGATTTTCTTTTATTAATAGTTTCGAAAAATGGCAATTAGCATGCATGCTTACTCAGCATTAGACAGGCTAGCGCGATTAGCATCTACCAACAGCAGTTTTAATTAAGTTTCACCAGTCGAAATGTTACATATTCAAATCAAATGTAGCTGGTTACTTATAGACATGGGTTCCTTGAAGTGTAATTCCATGAGTACTTTCATAATTCCTTCACCGTACTTCCCCGAGCTAATCAGTGTTAGCCAAGTCCGGCTGTTAGCGACATTTCCTTTTTTCTCCATTAATAGTTGTTACGTTATTGGTTGATGTATATAATTGCTGAAAAAGACCATGGAATGATTGTGCGCTGCATTACACTTTAAAGTACAGCTTAGAAAAGTAATAGCAAAAGGTAAAACACAGCTTTGCCCAAATATCACTACTACGGCAAGTCGGAGTGGACAGACACACATTGCACATTGTTAATTAAGTTACTTTATCAGTAATGTTTAAGTCAAGCCTGATGCCTTTGATCTCTTTCACATGCTGAGGTGTACAGTTATTAATTTAACAATGGTATCGGAATTGTATCGGGAATCGACCGATATGCAAAGCCCATGTGTATCGAGACTGATAACGCTGGTTTGTGCATCCCTACCAAAGTTAGTTTAAATTTCCAGCTATAATTCTTTCTGATAATTTCATTACCTTGCAAATGTGACATTTAAATGCAACATTAGTCACTCACTTTTATACTGTGGTTATTAATTAAGCTAAGCCATTTGTTTTTATTCAAATCCATACAAGTATGCATTGTTTGTTAAACAAAGGGAGAGAAAGAAAAAAGGGAAGCAAAAATTAAAATTGTGTCATTTAAAGTTGTTTACAAGAAATCAAGGTTTATGAATTAGTCATTTTACAACACAGGGTTGCACAATGAAATGTGGCGCCCCTTCACACTATACACAGAATGTATAAATCGTAACCCATAGATATAAAATAATGCAAATGGGTAATAGTACCCCACTTCAGTGTTCACTGCCTTACTGGGGACAGGTTGATGCTTGTTGCTATGGATACCATCCAATTATATGAACAGAGCATCTTAAGCCATTTAAATACATATTAAAGATACCTTAACAGGAGGTGTATAATTACTTTGCCATTTGTTTTAGATTTTTTTATCTGCACAGTAAAAATTAGTAACAGTAGCTGCAGTAATGTAGCCTGGTGTTTGTTGACATGGGCAGTTTGCAACTTTCTCACTTGATTTTCTCTCTTCTTCTTTTTTTTTTGTGACTTTTTGGGCAAATCTGAACTCTCCCTGGATAAGAGTTGCCTATTTTCTATGTTAATGTGCTCTTGTGGCTATGACCCTCCAGACGGACTGTTTTGAGTGAGTGGGGAGAGCAGTGCATTCAGTCGACCAGTCAGCAGCCAGACAGAAATGCGATTGTGCACAACTAACGGCCAATCACTGATCAAAAGCAACTACTTGTTTTTATTCCAATTATTTGACCATTCAAGCTTGTCTTTTTTTCTTTGCAAGAGTGACTTTATTCTGGTGTTTTTTATCACTATTTATGATGCTTGAATTACAACGTCTATACAACATAACCTGATTTGTCAAATGGTTTTCTATACAAACCATCATTGAAGACTGTTTGGGAAAGGGCAGGCACTTTCACTGTCAGTCAGGAGACGAATGAAAACATCTTTGCCATCAGGTAAAGCCTTCAGTGCCATTTTTTGCTTTTAAAGCCCCTGAACACCCACACAGGTGTCGATTAGACCTCTGCTTGGATTGAAGGTGGGCGGGGGCTTTGATGAGAATTTGATGGGAATTTATGAGGTCATAAATGTCCATCTACCAATAAGAATGATAACAATGTACTTTGTCCCGCCTTAACAGGTGAAACAAAGCTACCAGGAGACTCAGGAAGATGTCAATCAATCACAGTAGACACACCCACACAGTCCTGAGAAGAGGTATAATCAACGGATTAACTGAAAACACCTGTGTCGGTGTTCAGGGGCTTTAAGGAAGAAATACTCTCCAGTTCTCATATAACTGATGCTATTGCAGCATCTACGCAGTCTTGATAAAAAAAGTATTTCTAGATTTAGATGCATATTGGTGGGATGATAACAGCTTTGAAAAATTTTAATAGCTCATGATAAAGCTAGTTAGTCAGTTAAGTTTAGCTTGACTTCTTTTTTTTTCACTTTACAAGCAGGCACTGGCAATCGTTGAACACTGAACATTACCCATCACTTTATCTGCTTCTGCTCTACACAGGTTCCTCCTGAAAAGGTACAGAGACTTGCATGACGTGCAGAACGAATCCGCATCAAGTAAATTGGTCACGGTCTTTCCTGAGGTTTGATTACTTCTTCTGTATTTGACACAGAGCCAGAGTCCAGTCTCTATAATTTTAACTCTGTTGATAATACTTTTATAGTTTAGATTGGAGTTGTAATTGACTGTTCACTAAATCCTTCCCCTGAACAGGGATTGTCCAATTGTAGCTTAGCAACTGTAACTTGGCACAGCAGGTCTGGCCTTCTCCCCCTGCCGAAACAGTGCATGGAGCTCTTTATAAAAGCAGTACTCTGCATTTAAAAGGTTAGGAGGATGTTGTCTTTTTTTAGCCTTTTCAAAAACACAAGAGCATGAGAGTAAGGAATGGACTATAAAGTGTTTATCTGGTCTAACATGCTGCAATCCACAGCATCTCTGTCTAACTACCGTAGTACAGTAGTAAGGGAGCGTTACTTCAAGGCCGAGGAGCACATCTTTGACTGCATTATTTTGTGGGGTTACAGGTTCTGTTGTGAAAAAAATTACTCACAATTAGCATGTGCACTATGTAGTATTTTGGTCTGTCAATGTTGGGTCACCCATCAGCTCTGTCCTGCCCTTTATTCGTGGAGCAATCCCCGGCTATTGTTGCATTATGTTTGTTAAACACATCGGTTGGCTGTAATTGTTCAAGCCTTATCTCTTGTAAAACTTGTATTTTCAAGCAGTTTTTTACTTAAAAAGTATGTACATTAAGCAACTATGTTATGTTAGAATGAAATACAGTCTGATCTAACATTTTCCTTATCATACTCTAACTATGTTTTTATCACATGTCTTCTACATGGACCATCAACCGGTGAAGATATTGACTTTTTGCCTGGGACATGTACCTTTAGTCTCAATCTTTTAGCACAATATCATGTATGTAGCCATCAAGCATATATTTAAGTTCTGCTTTAAAATATTCTCATTTTAAAACAAGTATGCTGGAAACATTACGGTCGGTTACAGAAGTCCTTGGTTGCCAGGTTGACTATCACTTCTAAAACTGCCAAGCACATAATCTTGTACATCGTGAGGGAAATGGTTGATATCATTACGAGAAAAAGGCGATGCAGAATAGAATTGCTGATGTTCAAAGGCAGCCAAGGTTCCAAGTCATTAAGTCAACACACATTAAGAGCTTTTCCTTGTGAATGAAACATGGATATTGAATAAAAATGTCACTGTCATCTGTCACTTCTTTAGCCACCCTGGCATGGAGGAGGAATACAAAAGGTATATTCATTCTTTCATTACTCAAGAGATTTGAAAGCATCCTCAAAATGAAGCTGACAATTTGCACTTTACCGACTAATCGTTTTATTCCTTAGTTAATGTAAATATAGAGGAGGGGAACATGAATAATAATGTTCAACTCCTCAGTTATGTAAGGTGTTCAAAGTCTTTCTAGACAGCCAGCTTCTGTAAACATCACACATTTTTCTCACATGTCAAAATTCTGAAAATCCTGCAACCTTGAATCATTCTTGCCATCATTGAACAGAAAGCTAATGGGACCTGACGGATCACTCACTTCAGTGGAGCGTCTGTGCCCTCGGGATTGAGAGATGTAGCAGGAGGCAGGAGCTCTGCCTTGTATGTGAAGAGCCTCCGAATCAACGGCAGGGCTCAAAGGGTTGTCTTTGCTGGTGTCCTTGATTGCATAATAATCACATTAAGTTGGTTGAGCTTGAGAAAAGTTCTTGAGGAGTTTATGCATGTACACCTCAGCCGGGAAAATCTTAGCCGCTGTGCTGCTGTTGTTGTGAGGTTAAACTTTATGAGGCACAATCTTTCTGTCTGTGTCGGCATCAGTGCTGACGTGCCACAGACCAAAAGCACTCAAGGCATGGTGAAACTAACCCCTTCAGAAAGACAGTGTTGACTCATAGAAATTCCTTTTTGACACCTATGGGTGTCTGATTCCCGCTGCAAATGGCTGACAGCCTGCTGTCAAATTGGATTAAGGAGAGCGTTACCTGTGTGCAGAAGCATAGAAGGCCAGAAGAGCTGAGTTCTGTAATCAGTAATGGGGAAAATGATGTTGGACTTGTTCTGAGTTCACTCTTCTGCAGAATATTGGATCATTTACTAGAGAAAGATTTGTAGCCCTGCTGCCCTTCATCTGTGGGGATTTTTTTTAAGCATGACCTGGGAGCAAGATTTACAAAGGTATTTTTTTAAAGGTCCAATAAGTAACTTTTTGATCATGTACATTTTATGTCCTTTCAACTTCTTACCAGGTCGTTTACGTTTAGATTATAGATTGTTTAAAGAAAAATACATTTTATAAAACATGGCTTAGTCATATATTTATGTATTATCTGGATTATATATTGGCGTGTAAACACCAAGGACAATGATGGAAATTTGTCTACGACTTTATAAAATTTTGTTCCCTTCCCTACTTTCAACCCCCTACTTCTGCCATCCCTTGCTCTGACCACACGCACCTTCAAACTCAGCCTTTATTTTGATCTCGACTACACATCTGTTAAATTTTGTGACTGTATCTTGCATAGTTGCGATGCTCTCCTGCTTACAAAATCTCTCCACAGACAGACAGACATATTCAGAACCGCCTCAGTGTTAGTTCCCTCTACAGTAGGTGTCTATAGGGACCACATTTTGCATTTGTGTCTAGATGGCTACCGACAATTTGCGAAAGTCTCGCAAAATTGTTAAGGTTAGGCATTGAACTTGAATGGTTAAGGTTAGTAGTGAGAGTTTTTGCTACTTTGCAAATCTAGGGTTCCCATCTAGACATGACTGCATTTTGCCATGGTGACACATGCACACAGACTCAAAAGATGAAAACTATACCAACGTTGCTGTCACGGCTGGAAATAAATTATCTAAATTTGACGATATGGCTCTTAAAAATATGGTTATAGTTATAGTATACTATATTTAAAACAACAATTCAAAAAATATAAATTACCCTTTGATCTGTAAAAATCAACACTCCCTAGTTAAACAATGGAATAGCCATCGGTGTGTAGGGGAAAATAATTAACTAAAAAATATTGATATGAAACGTGACCTTAAAATCAGAAGTCAAAACATATTGTGAAGTTGGAGAATCATGACATACCCAGTAAAAATACACTAGAGACCATCTTGTGATAAGATCACAGCAGCTGTGATGCCAAATCAGACCAGGGTAATAAAGTGTGTGTAGGGGGGCCTTCTCTGATTTCTACTTCCAGCGCCCTTTCTACGACCACACCCATCTTTGAACATGGCCTTTATTGATTTTTGATCTCGACTACACACAGCTACAAGCAGTTCAGGTTGAGTAATGCATCCATGAGATTGAAGGCTAAGACAGCAAAACAGACAGGACTTTACAGCTCTGTAAAGTTCATCTCATCTTCAACCGCTTATCCGGGTTAACAGTTATTTTATCCTCAGTCACAGTGATCAGTCAAGAGTAATCTATGGTACAAAGTATGTGCAGTTGCATGGAACTGATTGTCCAGAGCAGTACCTTGCTAGACGCTGTATCGTGGCAAAGCTGAGCCAAGTTCAGGTTTTTTGCCAGATGACCCTGTGTTTTTGCCGGAGGCAGCTGCACTGGGCACCCTGATGTGCCAAAATAATGGTCTAACTGAAATGAATAAGGAGGCTGTCTTTTTTTCAGACTCAACACAGCGTACTGTATATTACAACAGCTCATTACAAAAGAGCTCCTGAAATAAGCATTACAAATTGATGTAGAACAGTGTATCTACAGTTTGGCTAGATTTAGAGATTTCTCATTAAAGCCTCATTAAAACCTGTCATAAAACATTAGGTATTATCAGCAGTAGGTCCTGTAAAATCACGAAGTAGACTCACATGTACACATATCAGACACACAGTTGCACACACAACCAAACAATATAATTAGTAACGTTTCACCAACCAGGTAATTCATCACACTGCTTTCTTGATTTATTTTGTTTGACAGTGACAGTGCTGTGATTTCCTGTTTCCTCGCTGCCTGAGAGTTGAGTTGTGCTGAAGGAGATGGAATATAAAACTTTGCACCTGCCACTCTTCTGTCACAAGTTACCATATTTATACATACATTTGTTTTATGACAATTTGACTTTTGCTATAATCTATAGTATATTTTTGAAATTGATAAGATTTCGCAAGATTAATTATCTGATAACGAGTGAGCTTCTCCTGGTTTATAAGATGCATTTTCTCCTTGAGGTCCCCTGTCTCTTCAGCTGAGCAAATGATTTCAGAGAAGTAGTGTATGATAAGATGAGACAGAAACCTTGCGGGCATGACTAATGCTACCGAGTCCAATTAAGCTGATGTCTTGTACCTAATGAATTATATCACCCTTATATGATCTTGTCTGCTTGTGCATATATTTTCCTTTAACTCTGAAAAAAATTAGAAAAGACAAAGAACCTTGCATATGCGCGAATCATCACTGTGCTGTACTCTCTACTGATATTTATACAACGCTGCATTCATGAATATAATAGCAAAGCGAGGACGTGCAGGGGGAAAATAATGATGTGTAGTTATGGCAGTTTCAGGAAACTGTTCATGGGCAGGAAATTGACTAAATGAATAGATGGTTCCCTATTATAAAAATCGCTAGCCCTCCAAATGTGCTGAGATTGCGAGTTACTGTACATATAGGCTGGTTCACACAACTGCCACCAAACTACTACGATTCCCTTTAACCCTTGCACCACACCCACTGAGAGTGAATTTATGACTTAGTTAAGCTCTCTGAAGGCTGCAACAGCTTGCCAGTAAAATGATTGTTAGTCTAGCGGAAGTCATAAATCAAAACAGGCCTTGGTTTGTCATTATCTATTAATACTCTGCTGCTCTCGCTCTAGAGTTCTGGAAACAGCCAGAACTTGCCCGTTCTTGCCTTCTCCCAAGACTGAAAGATTTCCTCTGAAAGATGGAGGTAAAAGACAACTCTTCAAAGTTTGCTCAGCTTCTGATTGATTTACTCATCTCTCCACGGTCTGCTGCATGCGCTGACAGCTCTGGAGGTGGAACGGTGTTCATCGCCTTAATTGAGCCGAATTCACACAGCTTAAACGCTGCAAGCACAAAACCCACACAATTAGGAAGGACTAATGACGTTGAGTATCACCCATTATTTCTCCAAATATCCCTCAGGGTGTTCCATATTTAGTATCACTAAGTCTTAATTAGTGATTAGGAAGATGAAATGAGAGTATTTAGCTGAAACTGAGCCTCTTCACACAAGCCGTTATTTGGCAGTTTCTGCATCTTTTGTTGAAACATAAAAGTGGATATATGTAGGTCATAATTTGAAGATTTGTTTGAAGATATATTTTTTTGTTGTAAGTATTCAAAAATCTTTCTTTTTTTCAGAGCCAAGATGATATGCATGTCATGCACAACAATCAACTGGGTAAGTCTTATTTTTTTCTAATTTCAGTAGGAGCAAAAGTAGTTAAGACATTAAAAAGAAGCAACAAATAAATGGGGAACCCTTAAGATTACAGCCAGTACTGTGTCATTTTAGAAATGACTATAATAGTTGTGTCATGAAAAGTTGTCAACATACATCAACCACTTTATAGAAAATATAAAAATGATATAAATCTCAAATAAGATTGATTGAGTAGCTGGGGAACCAGACAAATTTGCAGGTTTCATTTGCTTTGTCAGATACATCTGCCCCTCGCGAAACTCAGATTCAACTGTCACAGTAGGCAGCGCTGATCAAATATGATTCTGTTATTGTATTGCCTTTTTCTGCCTCAAATGTTTTCAGAAACACATTGTAGTGTACTGTTTAGCTGTTATTTAACAAAGTTTGTGACCCGGCTTCCATATCTTTTCGGACCAAGCCCAACCTCAACTTGCGTGTGTCAATCAGGACTACATCGTTTTGTTGCTGTGATTGGTTGTGGGTCTAGTCGTGTCCAGAGGCATCAAAAATGATCTGAGAGGTTCTGGTGATTCCAGGCTAGGATAATACCATGCCGATTTTTCGATAATTTGAAGATGGATCTTGACACAAAGTTAGACATAAACAGTTTTAAAGCTATTACAATGGCTCATTTATCCGTCATTCTTCCCAGACTCAGCCTACTGTTTTGTTTGTCCCCTGCAACAATAATGTGCATCATGTTAATAATAATAACAACAAAAGCTTTTACACTGTAATTCCCAGATCATAGTTTTAGGATAAATGAGTAACTCATTTGATTGCTATATCAAGAATGACCATCCCTGCCTAATGATTCAGTGGGGACAACCCTATAATTATTGAGTAAACACTTTCTCCCCTAAACACAAAGTTGTCACCCCCTTATTGCATAACCTCTACCCAATACCCAGTATTTCACTGGTACTCCATATATACAAATTACAATATTAACAGTCATTGGCAGGCTGTAATCTGAGCTGTTATCAAAGAAAGACTATAATATGTGTCCATAAATATTTGTGTTTATTTATATCAGTGATATTGCTGCTGTGAGAGTACCTGTGTTCAAAGCTGCTATTCATACTATGGGCCATATTTTGGATTCTGTTATTAAGTTTAATATTTAAATCTATCTACATCAGAGGAACTCATTTGTAATGTTGAATGACATTCAAAGGGATGACCTATTACTGAGTATTTTTCAGTTTTAACTGTGTTCAACAAATTGAAATACATTGTCCCTTGAAGTAATCATGAATGAAATGAAAAATGTGAGACAAGATGACATTTGAATTGCAAATGCTTTTAAACAAATTGGTAAAAGGCCTTTTGTCTTATGCCTGCCTTGAAAATGTAAGAATTTTTCTTAAATATAGTCCGATCTCTTCAATCATTTGACAGCAACTAGGAATTTCATAAGTCTAGCAAATAAAAGAATGTCATGAATGCCTTCCATGCTACAGGGGGCTCATGCAGTCACCATCTGAGAGAGATTTGCAGGAGCCTGTCTGCAGTTTGGAGTCAGTTGCCTGGACCTCTGCCTGTTACTCATTCAACTGGGTCACCACAGATGCAGAAGCACACAAAAGCAACTTCATAATGCTCTCATTTGGCACCTCACCACAGAGAGGAAATACAAACAGACAGCTATCTGAAATATGGAGCTTCACTATCTGGCTTTGCCATAGTAATTCCCTTTGTCACAGCAGAAAAGCTCCGCTCCCCTGTGGAGAATGTTGTTTGTGGGCAGGAATTCAGTAGATGAATAAAGGAAAGTCTGGCGTTCCTTTGTTTTAACAATAGAGCAAACATCAAAAGCTACTATTGGTCTGTTTATTTTAAAGGAGCTGGTGACATTTTAGAAGGTATGGAAAATAATCACTCAAAAGATGTGTCTTTACAGGGGATACAGTACAGGGTGCCAAATGCACGATTGCAAGTGACGATTATTTTCATTGTTGATTAATCTTTCTAATATTTCCGCGATTAATTGATTATTTGTTTGGTCTATATAAGGTCAGAAAATGGTGAAAAATATATATCACTGTTTCCCAGAACCCAAGATGACTTCTTCAAATGTTTTGTTTTGTCCATAACTCAAAGATATTCAGTTTACTGTCTTGGAGGAATCAAGATACCAGATATTCTTTTATAATCTGTTATAAAAATGGTCAGCCATTAATTCAATAGTTGACAACTAATTGATTCATCTTTGAAGCTCTTGTTTGCATCACTAGTTGCTGCTAGATTGTATGCTTTTATTGTTGTTTATTTGCACGTTGAGTACTGATCTTATTTTGACTTTCTTTTATATTGTTTTTCACATCAGGTCTCGCACAGCAGTAAAACAACAATAAAGTTTCTTATCTTTAAGGGGTGCTAATCACGATACAATATTATTTTGATTTTTGGACAATTGTATGATGTTTGCTGATTTCACAAAGTCTGCCAATATGATTTTCATTCAATTCAGGGGTCTGCGATTGATATGGCACAATGTCAAATAACCATTTATACCATGACAAAACGCAACTTAAATTTGACAAATGTATTTCTTACTGAGCTCTTCCTGACATTTAAATATATATATATAAATTTTTTTAAATAAAAATAATAAAAATAGATCTCCCGTTGTCGACTTTAATGTGCCACACTTCTCATGTTTAATTATTACCATGGGAATATCAAAATAAAGGCATATCATAAAAATGAAAATTATTGGTTGTTTTTCCTTTGCAACAATGATATTAGATTGTCAGATCAATGTATGAATGAAATAAAATACAAAAAACCCAGAGGGATTATGAATGTCAAACATCAGAGGATAAATTAAAGTTAGAAATACATTAAAAATTACCAAGATGGGATGATTTAAAACCTAGCAACATTTTAATATTCATGAACCCTTAACACTAAAGAAGTCTTAAAAAGGGATTTAAAAGATGCTACATTTGTGGCAGGTCTGATCTCAATAAGAAGAGTGTCTTGGAACAACCAGCAGAGCTGCATCGACTGTTCTAAGGGAACACGCCGGCATATTTGGGAGGTCAATAAATCATTGATATAATTTGGAGCAAGGCCATTGAATGCTTTAAAGATGATTATTAAAATTGTAGAATCAATACGGAACATAACGACAGCCAGTGTAAATTGTTTAGCACAGGGGTCATGTTCTTATTTCTTGGTGCCTGTTAAAATTTGGGTGGCAGTTAGATACGGTAAAGGAATCTCTGACTGATACCAACATAAAGTGCATTACAGTAGTAGTAAAAAATAAAAGCATGTAAAACCTTGTATAATGTTAAATACAGTTTGTACACACTTCACTTCTAAATGATCACATTACAAAAAGCACGGGTTTGTGTGTGTGTGTGTGGGGGGGGGGGGTGTCATCGACCATATTGGGCTGCATGTAGTGTTTTTTAAAAAAAAGCACTGAAACCTTGGAAAACATATACTAAAACAGCATCTCTCCTCTTTATCTCTAAAAACAATGTTATATCCTGCAGCATCACAATAGACATCATAGTAGCATAGATCTCATCAGGCCTTCGGTGTCTAGTCTAATCAATTAATTCATTTTTTAGACTTGTAGTCTGAAGAAGAAAAAACTCAATAGATAAGATAATGTTTTATATGCAGTTTCACAGCAGAGGAGTCACAGTAATGAATGATAATGCATGTGTCATTTAAAGTATTTAGGTTCAAGCCCCTTCTAACAAAGTACTGCTCCCGGTTTAGAGGACACTGTACATGCACAGTGAAGCAACGCATTTGGACAGGAGTAGCTGTTAACCTTGCAGCTGTTGAGAAAAGTTTTTTCCTGATTCAGACATTTTGATGTCTTCTCTGCCGAGCTCAGCTGTTTAAGTAAGTAGATGTAAGGCAATAATGTTCTTATCTCTTATGTAATATCTTAAAAAAAGGCAGATTTCATTAAAATCCACTTAGGTATTCACGGCAGAGTAATGTATCTCTTACTTTACTATTAGACAGATTTTATGTATTTTTTAATTTCGGCAGTCAATGTATTTCTCAGACTATTTTAGTAAATCGAAGAAAATAAACAGAAGGTCATATTTTAAGGCAACACTTGTGCCACCTAGTAACTTCATGTCCTGTAGGTTGTATTTGTTACAGTGAAGAAACCTTAATACAAAGACCATAAGGGAGGATTTTTATCTCTGGTCAGCTTGGCTGCTATGCATTATGTTCTAGGGGTGCTACAATGGTGGAGAAATTGGTATTTCCTATCCTCTCTTTCCTACAGTTTGTATCTGTGTTTCTTAGTACTGTTGAACATTGCTGCAAACCCTTGCTTTTTGACCTTAAGGGAATAAAACCAAATTCAGATGTTCACCGTTGATGTTGTGGAAAAATAAATGACCTGTGGGTTTAGTTCTTTATACGTGTTCATGTGGGAGAAGAAAAATGTTCCAGTAAAAAGCAGGTGCAAGGTACATCGACAAAAGCAGTTTTTTAAAGGTGGATTTTTCTTTTTAATGTATAGTGTTTGACGATTGAGGGTGCAGGGCAACTCTGTACCACAAACTGTGAATGGTTTTGCTTGGGAGCATGAATGTGTGCCAGAATTTTAATCAGATTATCACTATAACAATAATAACGCTCAGGAAAGCAGTGCTACTGTCCCCTCAGCAGTTGTATTATGTCCATGAGTTGGCTTGGAGCCAGCTTCTTCAGGCCAGGGACATAGGCATTGCATCTTCAAAAAAGTACAATGTTCCCAAGATGTCGACTGAGCAACTAACTAACATTCCCTCTGTATTTACTTTTTCTTATTTTCTGTCTATCTCTACCTCTCTTGTTTCCTAGTGCCTGGCTGCATGCTATCCCACCGTTTCTGCTTTTCTTTATTTATCATTCTGAACACTGCTGATGACTTTATTTTCTCAATTTAAAGAGCACCACACATCCATCCTCCAAAATGTCACATACAGTCCTGGCGTATAATGATGTATGAAATTTCAAAAACAAAACTTCAGAAATGAAGGGGGTGAAAAATTCAAGTGGTGTCCAGAAGTACTATTATGGATAATGAGTGGGTTTTGTAAGCAAAACCTGGAATCTGTTAAGCATTAATTGCCTTAGCTTCCTCAATTATTGATGCTAAGTAAGGTTTAAGGGTTGAGTTCAGTCCTCATTAGTCTTCAGCTGGGTTGTCCACAGAGTCATGAACTCTAGAGAACCTTTAATGGGTGTGATTATCACAGATTGGATACCCTTTTTCCAACCTTTACATGTATCTACACACACACACACACACACACACACACACACACACACACACACACACACACATATATATATATACACACACACACACACACACACATTCTTCTTCTTTTGCAATCGTAGTGCATCTGTCTCGACTGGTTTGCTTCCTCATTTCACTCCCTTCTGTCTGCCCCCTCTCTGTTTTACTGAGAGATATTTATGACACTGACCTTTTCAGCAGTAAGCTGAAAGTTAAATACACCATGCTCCCCATTGATTTTGTGCAAGGCAATTAAAAGTCCGTCTTAATATGAGAAGTAGGCTGATAGAAAATCGTTTCCATAGCTGCACAATACATAGGCCTGTGCCACACGAGATGATTGCCCATAGGGCAGGTAAATTATTTTTATACAGCTAAATCGAACTCTCAACCACCTAAAATGTTGGCTATATTGAATTCGGGTCTCCAGATTGAATATCGCCGGATGTCTGTGTATTGGCTATTAAATCCTAGTGCTTTGTAGTGTGACGGTCATGGTTAGTTTGGCCAGGAAACCGCAACCCAATTCTCTTCAGTGTAGTATGTCTCACAGATGCACCATTGTGGACGTGCAGAGAGATTGAGGGGATGTTTTAGGAGAAGGATGATTCTGGGCCATCTTGTCCCGGAGAGTTCAATGATGTGAGTCATTGGAGTGTAGCGGGTTTTACACCAGCGCAATCAGCTGCTGCATGAGGAAGTCAGGCTTACCCACAATGAAAATTAGCTATTGACATCCTCTATCATCTCTGAATATAGTATGTACTGGCAATGAAGAGCTCTGGATCTGTCATGACAGTTTCATTGTTCCCACAACAACCTAATGGCCCTGCTTGCAGAATGTTATCCCTCTCAACTTTTGGAGACGTTTGTCATTGAAATTGCACTATTGATCTGATTCCCCCCGTGTGCTTCTCCTTTTTCTTTCAGAAATGTGAACTAGATTGCAAATGCTGCTGTCCCAAACTTACCCACCATTTGTTTTTGCATGCTCAATGTCGGCTGCCTTGCTGTGGACGTGTTTATTTAACCAGTGAGATGGAGATACTCCAGGCTGAAATTATACTTTCCTGGGACACCTTAGGTGAGCACACACACCTGCTCTATGACACTGATGGAGATGACAGAGCTCCAGAAGGACCTAGAGGTCAGAGTGCTCTCAGCTCCTCTGCCACTTGGCTACATCTGGCATCCTGCTCTAAGGAAGTGTCACTATTGATTTGTGTCAATGAGGTGACAACACTGCAGGGCCAGGCCACTACGAGAGCGTATAATCTTTATTCAAGTGCAGATATGAATTAGACCCTCCTGTATGCGTGCACACACCAAGAAATACATACACATTTTGGTTGATCATTCCTGTTTATTTAATAAGTCGGATCATCTGCCCTTCTTATAGAGAATCCTTCACACAGAGGTTGCCATAAACCAGATGGTGATGGCCTTTAAAGTGTGGCTCCATGCAATGAGAAACAAGTCAGATCAAAGACAGAAGGAGGCAGAATTCTCTTGTGTCTCATTTCATCCAATATGTTTCAAGGCTGGTACAGTCTTTTTTTTTTATAGAGTGGCCTCTGTGGAATACTTAATGAGTGAGAGGAGACAAACGAACACTGGACTCTTGCTTTCTAGTTCCATCAGCCTGGCAAAATAAAATCATCTGTTCCAAGGTGACCAGAGCTTTGGCTTCATCTCCCCAGGAAGCCTTCAATCTCTTTCAATCGAGGCATATTATTTTCAGCCAACGGGCATCCTTTGATAATTTCACTTAACCACCAAAAAAAGAGCTTAGCGGAATGTTTGGCACCAGGCTGATACTTCACATCTTTGCCCCTACTATTAAAGAGATGAGTTGATTGCATACTTTCACCTCTGGGGATACTGCTATTAATGCAACTGGAGTTAATATTGCTGCTACTGAAAGCATTACAGAGTAAAACAGAACAACCATACAGGTTTATATACACCTTGTCAAGCTCCTGGAGTCACCCTAACAACCACTGCAATGGCCACAAACTCCCCAGCAAACATCTGTGATAAAGGCAAGCAAACTTATTTTGTGAGAGAAACATGACTAAGGCTGCCCACACATCATTAGCGGTAAACCCGTTATGCTCTGTGCCATTGTTCTCCTATAGGGACAGCTACCCCATGGTACCCTGCTCTGAATTGCCACCTAATGCGGTGCACAAAGTTCAAATCATTTCAACTTTAACCTCAGCTGCTGCGTAACCTATGAGATAACAGCTGGACCAAGGTGGAAGTTGTGGAACAACAGCTCAATCTCTGTAAACGTACCACACTCTCACCAGGGAAAAATAATGCTTGGTGAAATGTCTACCATGTGTGTGACATCACATTAGGAAGAACTTCACCCAATCCAATGCTAAAGTTTGCTTAGCTGTTTATGGTCACCTATATCTGTGCTGCGCTTTGTCTCTGTATCGACACTATGATCTGCGCCCTTCTTCACATTAGGCACCAAAAAATATGTTTTTGAAAGATGTACACCATCTGGGCTTCTTTTAAACTTTGCAGCACACTGTCACATAAAGTCAAGGAGCAAACCCAGCTAAAGCATGATAATGTCTGGTGTGCTGCGATGCCCTGGACAATCAGAAGTCCCTGCTCTCAAGACCTAAAATACCTCTCATTGGTCACATGGCACAACAACAAAGACAGTAGCACCACTCAGAATTTCCTAGCAACCACCTACCGACACCCTAGTGACCACATCAAACACTGAATCCTAGCCACCTCCCAACACCTCAACATCCTTTTATAATGCCCTGGCAATGCAAGGGCAAGGCAGAGACAAAGTGTTAAGCATGCTATCTTATTCATATTCTTCTCAGCCCAGAGGAATAGCTGGATAATAGCTTATATCTACTAGGAAGGGATTTGTGGCAACCTTGGCACCAAAGGCATTGTTTTAACTCTTTGCCCTATAATAAAATACAGGCACACCTATTGATTGCACAGTTGTAATCTTGCATGAGCTGCCATGAGTGTCAAGTGAGAGCAAAAGGTGATTTTTACCTGATTTGAGAAGTACATGTGAGTGATGGAGGTGAAGCAGGAAGGGCATTATAACCAGATTTTTCCTTTTCTCCCTGTTTTTTTGCTGATTAATCGAAACCCATTAGTGTGGAGATGAGGTCAGTGCATTCAGTCTTAATTAGTTTCTTTTTTACCCCTCAATCTCCTTTGTTTTGACATGGGTTGTACACATTATCTGCAGAGTGAGGGATTGGCAACCTGCTTATCTGATTTTGCTGTTAGTCTCATGCAGCTGGTATTATTGCTGTACTGTGCAGTATCTGGAAGCTGGTACACCTGGGGCTTTAAAATGAAATGCTTTATGTGAAACCAGATGCACACACACACGTACACACACAAAGTCATTCATTTAGTGAACTCTGCAGAGGACATTTAGAGGTGGTGTAGTGGTGTTCGCTCTGTAAGCTCAGCTCTCGGCGGAGGTTAGATCTGTTGGGAGATGGACATGCTGAGATTTAGCAAATAAATTCCCCCTCACCAGGGCTCCAGGATCAATGGGATCTTTGTTATGAGCAGAGCAAAAGAGCGACACACTCACCAACACTTAATTAAAAAGATCACAGATACTGCACTCTGACATAGTGTCTACCCATGACCCCACTGCTAATATCTGAACCCGGAGTGGGAATAGGTTCAAGTAGCGTAATTGAGGAGGAGGCGATCCATCTAATCCTGCCATTGTCAGCATTCACCCTTCCCCTTTTCTGCTGTATTGCTTTTGCCATATTCCACAGGGGAGATTATAGACCTGTCAGCAGTGGCTGTTACTTATTTATGTTTTGAAACACTAAAATAAACTTAGTCAGCAAATTTTGCAATGCTACAAAAACAAGTCCTTCTGGAAATCATAAATTACTACATAGTATATAGCCTTTATGACTGTATTCTGTACAAATACTTAAGCAGCTGATTAAAATGTCTAAAACAAATGAGAAGTATTTGGCACAAAGCCTGTTATGTTTGTTTGAGCTCAAATTAAGAGGAACGTGGAATTCCCTGCACATCTCATTACTGGGAAGTTTCTGAGCTGCCTGTCATAGCAGGAAAACTCTGACATGTCTTCTGCTTTACTTCGTACATCACACCTGGATATTGGCTCCCACCTCTCAGCTCTAAATCCTTGAAAAGCCTTTTTGTTGTCAGTCATTCCACAAAGGCGCTGCAGACTTCAAGTTGATGTGAGGGACAGCTTACAGGATTTAGGAGATGTCAAATGTAATTGTACAGAGCCAAAGACAAAATGACAGGTTGTTTTTTTTTTTATTCCCTCCCCCTGGTCCTTTGGTCTACTTTTGATTGTACTGGTCGTGAGAGCCACAGGGTTTTTGCAGACGTTTTTGTGCAGCAATGTCATTCCTCATTGAGCTGTGTCAATATTACCCTGTAAATAGATTTCACATAAAGAAGAACTGCAATACACTGGGTCAATGACAAAGATGGTATCTAAACACATTGCCAGCATTGAAATAGCCTGTATTAGACGTTTTGTAACTGACATTATTGAGTTAGAGTCTCCCTGATAACCTCAGCCTTAACATGCAGTAACAATACTGAGTTTCACTGTCAATGCGTCGTGCAGCCAGATGTGGACAGCTGGGCCGTGTCAACCTTTGGGGTGTTACGGCATCTCAGAGGAAGACACATCTGACTACTAATCTTTTATTAAGTAACAGCCTGGGCTGTGACATTTGCATAGTCTCTCCCCAAGCCAATTAAGCTCTTGATGTGCTGGTTATTATCACCAGGCCAATAATGGAGATTAGCAAAAACCATCTCAGTTATTCAGACCATGGTTCTTATCTTGTCCTGCTCTCAGAAGGTCATCGATTGCCATGATCCTTTTTCACAGTATGTGAGCAGTGTCTCATCTCTGTCCTTTGTGTTTCTGCAGACCTGCGGGAGATAGTGTTTATCATCCAGAGTCAAAGCAACTCCTTCCATGTGAGGCAGGCAGAGAGGCGGAGAGCAGACTTACTGAAGCAGGCACACAGTCTCAAAGAGGTAAGATTCCTTTCACTCGTGCACACATGCTGTTATGTAGGGATAGGAAGAGCACATGAAAGCTCACATATATTTTAGAAGACATTAAGGTGAAGACCAATGCTAGCAGAAAAAGTTGCATCTGAATATGAGTTGTTGGCTATAACATAACATGATTTCACTACAAAGAAAAAGAAAGTGTTTGCCAATTGTTACGCCTAGTTTTAATTGAATGATTGTGCAAATAATTATTTGTGGTATTCACCATATTAAACCTCTTGTGTAGGAAATATGAAAGTATAGTTTGAAATATGCAACCATCTCCATTCCTTGTGTCAGCAGATCGTGTGCATGCTTATAATTTCATAATTAGGAAATCCAGGCATTTGTGCAGCTGTAATTTTCGGATATATCGATCTTCTTAACACATCAACCTTCCATTCCTGGCCTATTGTGGGAAATTTGTGATGATCATCCAAAGGCATTTGTGAATATTGAAGTCCCTGATTATAATTCAGATATTTATAAAAAAAAATAATAAAAAATTTAAAAAGCAGAAGAAAAATATGCATTTTAGTAGGTTATTTCATACAATTTGTAAAATATCAGTAAGCAAATCAGCATTATGTCAAAGAAAGAAAAAAAGCAGATTTACAGGTCAAAATGGCAATTTACTTCTGTTAATTAAATCCCTACAGAGGCAGATCAAATGTGGTGTAATACACAACTTATATTCCGTTTGGTTAAATAGTGAATGCCGCATCACTAATGACAATAATACGTTACGTTGGATGGCGAAATTGCTCACTGTGTTTTCTGTAGCAAGAGACCAATTTAGACCTCATATGTGGGTTTATATTTCTGTGGCTTTGGATGTGTTGTTGTTATTGTTGTTGTTTTTTTCTGTTTCCTTCACTGCTGAATGTCACATACCTTTTATCTATTGGAAAATACATAAATAGAGCAAGTCATTATTTCTCTGTTTAGTGGTGTTGTTGGTTTGAAAAATACTTTGTATATCACACCATTTTATTACAATGCTCTTGGAAAAGTACTGGACAGCCTGCATTTATTTGTCTCCTACTTGTATGGATGGGAATTGATAAGATTGTACTAATACCAATGAAGAATACTTATTTTGATAATCGGTGCAATTCTTTATCAATTCCCTTATTGATTCCAAGTCAATTTTCTGTGTAGAAAAAAGTCGGCCGACACAGGTTTTCAGCGTCAACTCAACTGTTTTATTCTCTCAGAACACAGTGTAGCTGAAATAAGACATTTGTGCTGCTTTCTGTTTCATGTTTCCTGCCTGCGTGGTTAGAAACATAGACTGTATATCAAGATGGACGGCTTAACAGCTCCCTGAAATCTTGATAAGAGGTCGAGTCCTCCGGCCCACGTGTCGTAGTGTTCCTGAGGAGGACACGTAACACCAAAGTGCTCCCCGTGCTGCTATTGGGTGTGTGAATGTGGTTTGAATGATTAGATTAAATGATGGCAGCCTCTGCCATTAGTGTATAAATGTGTGCATGAATGGGTGAATGTGAAAACTATTGTAAAAGTGCTTTGAGGGATCAAACTAGAAAGCCTCTATATAGGTATAAGTCGATTTCAATCAATTAACCCTCTGGTGTCTGGCTACACTATATGGCTTCACTTTTATGTTACCGGTGGAAATGGAGAAACGTCCTTCATCTTTATATACAGTCTATGGTTGGAAAGCAGTGGCACTTGTGCTTAGTGTCAAATATTTGTCATTCCTGGAATTTAATCGCATGTAGCGTAGAAAGATGTTTCAAGATATTGCCGGTGTTTCCACCCTTACTTGAAAAGATTGTTTTACAAACATAACAAGCTGTACTGTTGTCATATTTCATCATGAAATGAAGCCACACTTTGGAGCATTTCTTCCTCTCTGCCATGACTCCTTCTTGCTGCAAGTTTCCAGCAGCGTAAATGCGTGAGTTTCATGTCTTTATTTTGCAATGCGCAACTGTCATAAAAACCTGCCGTCATTGATAAAGGGAATTGATAAGCAAGATTTCTCTTCTGAGCGCAGTCCCCACTGTATCGCCTAATAATCCATGGGAAAAGGATTTGGGGGTAGACATTACTGAGGTCCAGTGGAGGGACATTCTAAAACTGCACGCCCTATTACAGTGGAAGGTGCTTCATAGAGCCCATTTACCAAACGCTAAATTGGCTAAGCTATAACCTATTCACAGTGATGCTTGTAACCGTTGTCAGCAGTCCCCAGCCGACCACGCACACATGTTCTGGACGTGCCCGAAGCTTGCTGAATTTTGGTCCGATATATTCCAAACCTTCAAACAGGCTCTTAACACAAATTTGGAACCGAATCCCCCTTGACTGCTGTTTTTGGGCTCGCTCCGTCTAAAAATCTGCCCATTACTGCACAGCGTGTCATGGCCTTTACCACCCTGCTCGCCAGACCTAACATTCTCCTTAAATGGAAACATGGTTCTCCACCAACTCACGTGGGATGCGTGAAATTTTACAATGTCTATGGTTAGAGAAGTTAGTTTTCACAGAAGGGATCTTTGACAGCATTCCACAAGACTTGCGACCCACTGCACTTCTTTTATTAGCAATAGTCTCACTGTCACTCCTGATGATGCTGAGGACAGTTCTTGTGCTTGAAAGTAGAGACCCCCCCCCCCTTTTTTTTTCTTTTTCCTTTTCTTTTTCTTATATTACTTTATCTATTTTGCAATTAGCTATAGTTTTTACTCTATTTGGTTTCATTGTACCTTACTTATCTACTAATGTTATATGTTATTTAATTACTTAGTTGGTTACTGTGGCCACATCTGACATGGGTTGTTTGGAGGAATAGTGGGATTTATGTTGGGGTTTTTTGTTTTTGTTCTTGTTTTTCACTTTAAGGCAGATGCGTTGATAAACTGTACAACTGTTATACTTTATCTTGTTTGATTGGCTGCGAAATTCAATAAAAGAATTTGGAATTGAAAAAGGAATTGATAAGCTCCGGCATAGGATTCTATGGATCTCAACTGGGATCTCATCCTTACCTTTGTCAACCTAACATCTTTAACTCCACCTTCAACAACACAAAGTCAAAGATTAATTTATTATTTTTTGAATTTAATCAAGTCAAATTTTAACAACAAATTGGAAGGCTTGTTTCTTGTTTTCCTGTAATGAATATTGGCATCAGTTTGTGCCAGTAGATACAATTTGTCATGAAAAGATTTAGTAACACTAATGGACATCAAATTTTATAAGAAGAGACAGACTTTATGAATACCACATCATGTTGTGTTTGCATTTATGATCTCAGAGATGTCTGGCATTTTAGTATCTGTTGCATGCAATTACAGAACTAAGTCCAGGGAGAATTTTAATCAGCAACTTCTCAAAGAGGAGGCAGCAAAGGCTTGACAGCTTTTCAAAGAGATATAAGACCCAAAGACTCAAAATTAGTTATCTTCACAGGATCAGAGTGAGGATACCTGTAGCCTCAAGTGTACAGAAAACACAAAGAGAGTGAGTGCTGTACCTCCCGCAAAATATTGAAATAAAAAAATACTAAACAATACAGCTTTAAAAGCCAAATGGAAAAGGACAAAATAAATACTGTATACAACAGAAAGATAAGATCATATACCAATGCTTCTGTTTTTCATTTCTTTTTTCTAAAGATTTTTTTGGCAGTTTTTCAAGCATTTATTATATAGGACAGACAGAAAACTGGGTGAGTTGAACACGGGGTCACTGCCTCAAGGTCCTTCAGCCACCAGCCGCCCCCTTGTTTTACACTTCTGTTACATATTACAATTTCGGCTTTTGCATTTAAACTTTTTTTTTTTTTGCATTAACATTTAGAATTTTCTGTTGAAATTCAAATTGCCGTTTTTTCAATACATTTGTAATTTCATTATCCAGTAAATCCAAAATATCTGCATCATAATGTATAGGGTGATCAAAGAAATCATCTGCTTAAATTTTTGACTGGACCGCAATGTGAGGCCAGTCCTATAAGCATGAGTCTGTCACTGAGTGATGAAGTTACACTGTACACAATTGGTCGGAGTGAATGTTTACCCATTTGCCATTGCTCTCTAAAAAAAAAAAAGTCAGCTGGTAATGTATTTGTCTCCGTTTTTGCCGATCTGTCAGCTGATCAACTTCCTCAATAGGTGGATGATGTTTCTGGCCCACTGCTGTTTTGATGCACAGGCTTACCGCTGAAGAGAGAGGGTGAAAGAAATAAACAGTTTAATTAACAACTACATACATCACATAAGCCATAGAGACACTTTTTTTTGTGTATAATCTATTAATGGAGAAATCCGGGAGAGTCGCTAACAGTCGCTAACAGCCGGACATGGCTAACACTGATTAGCTCGGGGCAGTACAGTGAAGGCATTAAAAGAGCTTTTTTTAACCACTAATACTGCTCAAAATAACACCAAACCTCTGCAGTAGCATGATAAGGTGTTTTGAAAGACTTATCTACTGGCCCCGGTATCAGCTCCTCTCGTAGTAAAGTCCATTCAAGTGGATTAACAAATGCAATCCAAAAGGAAGGAGCCCATTGGTTGGTTAGACTTTCAAAACAGTCTTTTAATAAACTCTGGGTTCGCTAACTACGTTGTTGGTGCTTCATTTTATTTGTAGGGATACTCATCATGCTTCTGCAGAGGTTTGATGGTATTTTGAACAATATTAGTGGTTAAAAAAGCCGCTTTAATACCATTTTCTGCCCCCGGAGACATTGCTATGTTCCCACAGCCCTATGTTCCCATATTTCTAACATTTATTTTTCCACTGAGAACTAGGCCCTATGATCCCCCAGCCCTATGATTCCACATTATTAGATTTATTTTAAAAAATTAGGCCCTATGTATTAGGGTTAGGGTTAAAAAAGCATTCCCAATCTGTCACACTGTGTGATCAATTTCAAATGTGGGAACATAAGGGTGTAGGAACATAGGGCTGTGGGAACATAGGGTTGTGGGAACATAAGGATGTGGGAACATAGGCATGAACCGAGCTAATCAGTGTTAGCCACGTCCAGCTGTTAGGGATTTATCCGTTAAAAGTTTATACACTACGGCTTATTTGATGTATGTAATTGCCAAAAAAGACCACCACATATCTGAGGCTGTGGGCATATTCATAGGTCTTGTCTGTTTAACAAAGTGATAATTACACAATAACACTTTAGATAAGAACATGAAATTGTTTAAAATGGCATGTTGAACAATTCGATACATCAAATTAATTAAAATAAAGCAATCCTAAATTGTCTGCCTCAAATGTAGTCTGACCATGTCATGATATGCCACTTCAGTTCACAACAAACAAATATTATAGCTGAAAGGCTTGTTTCTTAGAGCATGGCCCAACTGAACGTAACATTTTATTGAAATCTGTTTTTGAGATGTACTGCTAAAAAGCAGGCAGGACCGGACCATAACTGGTGTTTCAGATGTAAATAAACAGCCAGCAAAGCTTGAAAATATAGGAACAACCAGCTCTCATGAAAACTGAGAAAAATAAAACAAAAGCAAGAAACTCTAACTTTAGTATTTCAATTCAATTCAGTTTAATTTACAGTGTTGAATCATAACAAAAGTTATCTCAGGACGCTTTTCCATATAGAGTAGGTCTAGACCGCATTTATTTTTGATTACAAAAAATCCCCCCATGAGCAAACAGAACCTGAACAGCAACAGTGCTGTTGAAAACCTTCCTTTTAACGGGTAGGAAGATCTGAACAGACCCTAGACTCATGGTGGATGGCCATTTGTTTTCGTTTTGGGGAAAGGGATTGACAGATAGCGAGGGGGAAAGAGAGAGAAACCCAGAGATGCACAAAAAACACTATAAAAGCATGAACAACTATTTTAATAATAGAAATATTACTTATAATAAGTATGACAGTGAATATGCAGTAAAAGAATGGTATGCATAGTAGCAGTAATGGCAATGATGTATGCAATGTAACATAACAACACATTACATTACATCTAGTTACATTAGAGTATATAGCCTCCTCAAGATCAAGTGTAAACTCTCCAATTCATCTGAAATCCTACCGCCCCCAACTTCTTAAGCCAAACAAGTTACAAGTAGCCATCCACCACTTCACTCCCACCTGGGAGGCACAACACACACAAGCATACAATTCTGATGTTTAACAGTCTTAGAGGGCATTTATGAGATACTGCCAAAACAAGATCAAAACCAAATAAGCAAAAAAACAACCACAGATTGGTTTAGTCTGTAGCTGTAAAGTATGTTTGATGTAGGGCTGGGTGAAAATTCGATATTATAATTTTTCATGCAGTAACAGATATTGTGATACAGAGTTACATCCTCTAAATTGACAATAACAGACGCATACTAATTCAAATTTTTCAGAAAATCTGATCTGAAATAGTTTGGGGGAATACTATTATTATTGTTATTTACATTTTCACTTACTCAATGTGATTAACAAACTAATCGCAAGGTCCGATCACAAGCTTCTCCAGGCTTTACGTTCCATTTCCCAACAATACAATACAGCTCAGGACTAAGTTATATCTGCATAATAATGGTGGAGAATAATGTGGAAAGGTCACCTTGGAACCCAAGGCAGCAGTTTTTTCCAACACCAGTGTGCAGGGTTTTCTTCAGTGTATAGCTGGGAAATGTATTTATTTCTACATTTCTTTATATTTTCACTTGAAATCCTAATGTTTATTTTTCTCTACAGTTTCTCATAAAATGAAAAATACTAAGTATTAGATACAAACAGCGGGATACAAAAATAGGCCTTACCATTTATTAAATTATTATTATTATTATTATTATTATTATTATTATTATTATTATTGTTAAATTAGGGATATATATCGTTATCGGGATATGAAATTAACTATATAAGGATAGAAGATTTTGGCCATATTGCCCCAGAAAGTTTTATGCAAAACCCTTAAATATCTTGAAATCAGAAAGACAGTGGAGACATTAGAAGCCTGAAATAACCTTTGATTTCTAGACCTACAAGATTCAGGTTTTTGTAAAACTACTGTCAGCCAGTGGTATTTGGTACTTTCTTTTCTATAGTTCAGAATAAAAAGTACACATTACCAGAAATGTGGTCAAAAGAATTTTAATATAAATATATTTTATTTAAAGCGTCTTAAAATATTGCAGGCTGACTTAGTGCCAACATCAGTGATAACTTAAGAAGATTTATGACCTGGTCACTGCACTTCCGAGACAGGAAATGCACCTACTATCAGTATGTCAGTCTCCAAGCCGTTTCACCCTCAGCAGCACATATTTCTGTTTTATTCTCTTCTGGCTGGGGGAACGCTTTGTGCTATTCACAAATTTACACAGACAGGAACTTGTGTATTCTACATAGCAGCTCACAGCCCATGTTCCTACAGTCTGACATTCTGCCCTCTGGGAGAAATTCAGATTTCATTTATACAGTATTGTTGTCGTTTAGCCGATGCTCATATCCACAGAGACGCACATATACAACAGATTAAATTCAAAACTCAAATTAAACTCAAAAACCTTATACAGCAGTCGTCAAATACACCATCTTTCTCAATGCTTTTTTTTTTTGCAATGTAGGCATTGAAAGAGCTCTGGGATGGAAATATTTAAATATTGATTCTTGTTATTCAGTTAGAGATCTGTCCATCATTGGCATCGATACTCTCATGTTTGACAGCTGCTTGTCACTGAAGTGGTTTTGACAGGTGGCTATCTCCAGTCTCCCCTCCAGCCTTTCCTATAGGTACAAGCGTCCTGTCCCTCCATTACATCCCGGTCTCAGTGACCCCCATCTTCTCCCAAGTCGCAGAGCAATCAGTCTCCTATTCGTTTCGAGTATGTCCACAGGAGGACCAGCTCTTATCTGTTGAACGATTGCCATAGAAGAATCAGCCTCATTCATCACAGGAATGTCGATAGCTCTTTGGAACAAAAGCTAGCTGAAGAAGGTATTTCTTTTTTCTATTTAACGTTTCTCTAGGTTATTCTTTTCATATAACCATGATGGTGTGAACATCAAGAAGAAAGCAGTTTAATAAAACATGGCAGGTGTCACTATCTAATTAGCTCTAAGATAAATATATATATTACATGAGAGCTAACTGACTAATATGGTTTATTAAGTGTAAACCCTGTCAAACTCTTCCCCTAAATCAAACAGGCTGCTGTTAGACAGAACAGCTCAGAGGAGACTGTTCCCCCGACTTCCTGCATGATGAGTGAACCATGCAGTAATGAACCACAGGGTCTTACGCTCTGCTGCATCGTTTTCCTCGCAGTGTGAAACCCTCAGACTATCCTTACACACCTTCTACTGTCCGTCGGCACTGCAGAATAATTCGCTTAAACAGACTGAAATATCCTAGGTTTTGTTTCAAGTGACACTTGTGTCTTACTTGTTTATTTCTTAGTGCAATGGCAAACAAGAGCAGCAACCCTGGAGGCAATATGGGTTTTAAGGGATAACACCAGCGTGTTAACAAGCTTGTTTTCCTAAAAGATAACATTGAAATTATTCTGAATTTTTTCTTCTTTTCGACCAACTACATGAAAAGATCAAAACGACACACGCACAATCAGTGCATTTACATGCAGTTTAAAAACCCGATTATTATCGGGTTATGGCCATACCCTGATTTCTTAGGGTGCACTCACACTGTCCATACTAACGTCGGCTGTTTGTGATTTTGACAAAGGTGAACCGGAAAAAAAGCTGTATTCATTCCAGCTGTATATTGGCAGAGCGCCACCTACTGTACCAGAAGTCATGTTACTCCGTCATTTTCCCATTCAACCCCCGCTCATGTATACGAGGGAAACTTCAATAATCCAATCATCCAATCATTCCCTTAACCAGGGTAAGGCCTTTTTTCGGGGTACTGTTATGCATGTAAACACACTGAGTATAAGCCTGATAAAACCCAACCAGGCAGACGTTGGGAATGAAAATTAGGAAAATGTGAGATTTATGTTATAAAATGTAAATGAAATTGCCCTAACTTGAGCAATGAATGCAGCAATTGCTTATCTTATCTTGTGTAGTCTGACACAGTGGAAGACAACTAACACAACATTTGGGATTCTTCACATCGTCCCATCAAAAAGACCAGTATTAACAACTTGTACAATGAGTTCTGTGATGTCGGCCTGTTGGCAAAGTGAAAATGCAGTGATGTTTTATTCCATTTCAGAGAACCTGTACCCATTTAAAATATCATTATACCAAATGAATTACACCTTTGAGTTGGATATCCGTCACCCTCTGCACACAAACTGTATGTTTGCTGCGCTGACTGGAAAGAAAGAAAGACAACATTCGCTGTTGTTGCTGTCAGGTGGAATAATGAAGTTGTGTCCTGGCAGCCAGATTCATGGTAATGAAGAACCATGTCAGTGCAACAGTGATCTGTTTTTGGACAACAATGAAGCTCTGTGGCACATCAGACTTTGGTAACACAAGCTTATATGATACACTTTTTGTATGTTTTAATGGGATTTGTAGACAATTAAAAGCATATAGAATAT
Organism: Echiichthys vipera; assembly: GCF_963691815.1. Taxonomy (NCBI): domain Eukaryota; kingdom Metazoa; phylum Chordata; class Actinopteri; order Perciformes; family Trachinidae; genus Echiichthys; species Echiichthys vipera. Next base: position 22,962,978 of record NC_139830.1, read on the forward strand.
CACCAGTCTGTGCTGATTTTGTCAACATCACTCAATATTGCCATCAGATCAAGCAGTGCAGATTGAAATTGCATCATCATGTGGTGGTAACATTAACAAAAATAAGTGCACACTTGATGTTGACTGAGCTTAATAAAAAACGCAAGCAAGGTTTAGCAGTCAAGAGTCTACGTAAAGATTTGCAAATCTCGCAGTCATGAATTTAACTGGCTAAAACATGCATTGGTATCGGACTTAAAAGAGACTGGAAGGTCAATTCTGATGAACCAGATCTGGACCATGCTTGTCCCAGTTACAGGCCAGTCTCTCTAAAACCAGGCCACACTCACAAGTTGCTATGTCTTTGTTTAACTGTTGTACAGTTAACGTCAATATATCTTTGGTTTGTTTGGTATTTTTTTCAGAAACCACCGGTGGTTTTGCTTCTTCACACTTTATCAGATAATGAGAGGGATTGGAGTATCCTTCCTCTGCTGCCTCAGTAAGTGTCCCCGTATCCTCTCAGGATTGAGTGAGCATGTGAATTACCAAATATTTGAGAGTCCAAAATGTGGACAAAATGTCAGAAACATTATGTCTTCCTTCATTTGAGATCACAGAGGTTATATTTTGGTTTTAAACGTATTTTGTTAGCCAAGATTTACAGCTACATATTGCTGGGAAGCTATTACCTACACAATAACTGATTGATTGCCTCATATTATGATAAATGTATTCCTAATGTGTCTATAACTGCAACAATTAGCCTATTGCTGCAGTTATCCTTTGGTCTGAACAGCATGAGTATGACATTAGTTACAGTCGTCTTCAGCCATCTCAAAAATCCAATATGTACTCAATATTTTGGGGGGGGAGATATGGCACAATTTATGAATCTGCTTTTGTTTTCCATCATAACGTTTTAGGACATATCACCAAAAGCACCCCAAATCATCACAGAGTCACGCTTCTGAACAGAGTTTGTGTGCCTGTGATGTGTTTTTTTTTTGTCTCTCTGCCCTCTAGGGAAAACTCTGGCTGCCTTGATGTGATGGGGTCAGGAGCCTCAGTTAGATTGTTCCTTAGAGTGGACTAAAATGAAAAATAAAAATGATATTGTAGATATTGTCTGTGCATGGCAATGTTCCATTTATTCTTGTTTTATTATTCAACTCAAGTTCTGATGAACCTTTTTTTTTTTTTTTGCATCCTCAGCTTATCACAGTCCTTTGGGAAAAACTCATCCTGGATTGTATTTCTTGAGGAGGAAACAAATGTGAAGATAACTAAGCTGGTTCAACTCCTTGCGAAATATGACAAGAATAAAGTAAGTATAAATCATTCCCTCTAAAACTCCATCTCCCTTTTTTTCTCTCTCTGTATCTTTGTTGCTCTGTCTCTTTGCCAAACTCATCAGCAAGACCAAAGCTTCCTGTTTGGAGCTCCAGCTTAGTTGATCATCGGTTCAATTAAGAGATACAGTATCAGTTTGGCTCCAGCTTCACTGCAGCTGCTGAGCTGCACTGAGCTGCACAGAGCTTTGCCAACTCACAATGTTACCTTTCAGACATGTCACTCCAGTCTGCTCTAGACCTCATTTAAACTCTTTCGCTCTACTCATGAAATTATTATTTTCTTATATGTGGGTCGGTGGGGTAGGTTGGACAAACACTGCAGTCAGAAAATCATATATTGGGGTTGTAAGAAAAAAACGACAACTCTTAATCAAGCTTATCAAAATATAGCTTTCTCCATCAATAATTTGGTTGTTTATGAATTCTTAAAATAATCCAAATAACTGACATTTTTTTTCTTGTACTTGTACTTTTTGACAAGTCTCTACTCAAGATTGAACTCACTTTCAAGTGAAACGGGGCCAAAAATGATGTTAAATACACTTTGATCTAAAGCATAGAGGAAAAAAAGATACATTTTGATCAGCAAATACTGACGTTTGCTTCGGTCTGTCTTCTGCCAAACAATAAATGGAAACCTTTTTATTGTCATCTTGGACTATTTAGACCTTGAATGGTATTTCACTTTCAGGTCAGAGATGGAATTCATTATTGCGTGACTATCCAAAGACCTTATTCTGAGGAGGAGGAGACAATTGATACAACGCTTTATGATTTGATTCATTACAATGTGCCCTAAAGCACAGTCCTCTCTCTCTCTCTCTCTCTCTCTCTCTCTCTCTCTCTCTCTCTCTCTCTCTCTCACTCGCTCTCTCTCTCTCTCTCTCTCTCTCTCTCTCTCTCTCTCTCTCTCTCTCTCTCTCTCTCTCTCTCTCTCTCTCTCTCTCTCTCTCTCTCTCTCTCTCTCTCTCTCTCTCTCTCTCTCTCTCTCTCTCTCACACACACACTCTCTCTCAGGTGTTACAGGGCATTGTGGTCAGTAAGCTGATTTGCATTCTCGTCTTGAGTTAGATGAGAAGATTGATACCACTCTCATATCTGTGCATTGAATATGAAGTTACAGCCAGCAGCTGTTTAGCTTAGCTTAGCAGAAAGATTACAATGGTGAAATAGCTAGTATATCTCTGTCCAAAGGTAACATAAATCTGCTTACCAACACCTCTAAATATCAGTAATTCATATTTCATATCCAGTATGTTTAATCCTTACAAAAACAGATTTAGCTAAGCTAACCAGCTGCTGGCTGTAGCCTTATATTTACCGTACATACTTGAGTCTGGTATTCGTCTTTCATCCAACTTATACCGTAGATAAGGAAATAAGAAAGGCTGGCATTATGATGATATATAACACCAAAACGATATACAAATGTCATTCATTTTTCTATATTGTTTCTATCGCAATGTCTAAAAGCCAGCGGCCAAACTGCATTGCTGTAATAATTCTGTCATTTGGACGACTCCTTACATTCTGATCCTTGCATTTTGTGTTCATTTTGCACTGAAGTTCTTAATAAAATAAGAAAATACTCTTTAAATTCACACAGGAGTATATAAGAATATGCTTTACCATGTGGTTATTTCATATAGACTATTTATTTATTGAATTACCAGAAATCATGCTATAATGTGGTGTATATCATTATCAAGATATGCAATTTGGAAAAGATGATAATGGTAATATCGCCCAGCCTAATGTTGAACTATTCAATGAAACCTCATATACTATTAACTGTTGGTAGATTTTTCTATCTATATATATGATTCTTTTTTCTCCAGATATGTTGAGAAATATGATAATGATAGTACCTGGTATATCTTGACCTTTGTTCTATCAAGAAATCTCAGGATTTTCACAGCCAGCAAAAATCTTAGCCACCCAAAAGTCAATGTAATTTCAAATATTTTCTGTGAAAACTCAATATGTTAAGGGTGAAAATGACTGATCTCAACATCTTAATCTTAAATTAAGAGAAGTAACCTGCACTCATGCTGACAGCCTGTGACACCATTTTCCATTATCAGGAGTGGTTTCTTGGTAAGCCCCTCCATGACGAGGAGTCAACCATCATCCATCACTACGCGTTTGCCGAGAATCCCTCCATCTTTAAATATCCAGACTTTGCTGCTGCTTGGGCCATTAGCACTCCCCTTGTTGTCCGGTGAGTAATTGTTTGTGTCTGTGAAATTGAGTCATTCACTTTCTATCACTGCACTTTTTGAGAGGTTATATTTTATATTGATCGCATACTAAAACTAAAAATATATGATTTGTTATTTTAGGCTTGCCAACAAAGTGAGAAAGGAGCCACTTAAATCTGACTTCACCATTGACCTGAAACATGAGGTGAGATAACATGCAAGTCACATGGTTACATTCAGACCTTTTGTGTTTGGAAAGTGATTGTGATGCTTCTGGTTTTCAGCCATTTTTTAACAATGTTTTCATTTCTCACACTCAAGCCAACTCTGACCTACTGTAATTTATTTGCACAAAAAGAGCGAGGCACGAAATCCATCTAACCTTGAAGTAAAATCTCATTACTTTGGAGAATTGTCATGGCGCAGCATTCAGGTTCTTATTTTTATCACTGAAATTCAGTCAGGGAGGAATCTAGGGATTTTGCTGAGTAAATACGGCATCAGACTTATCAGGCAACCAGTCTGAAAAAGGTGCTTCAGTTAGAGATGGCATAAGTTCAGCCGTACAGATTCAATTATAATACGTTATATTCTTTATATAAAAAACAGGATGTGATTTTCTAATTCAGAGTTTCAAATGGAACAAAGGAATTTTTAAGTGGTTTTGAAATTACATTGAATTGTATTTTTGCAGATTAATGAGAATTCAAACGCCACAATGCACATCACAAACATGCACATGCCAGTAAAAATAAAGATTACTTTCATGCAAAAGTACAGACAACTGTGCATGAATCCTCAATGTCGATCCAGTTCACTGTCAGTAGATTAGCTCCGGGCTGTGAGTCGGCAAAACATCACAGTGTCAAGATTCTTTAGTTTCTTATACTTTGAGACATTTTCCAGAATTCAGACTCTGATTATACTGTCCTCATTACGTATTCTTTTACTGTAACGTCTGGATCTTTCCCTGCAGAATATTCAACTATATCCTAGATTTTCTTTTGCTCTACTTCAGATAGCGGTACAGTAAAAATCGCCAGCTCTCAGTTTCCCCCTTTCTATCATCCCCTCATATTTTTTGCAACTCATCTTAAATATTAAATTAGCTGTGAGTCAAATTGTTGTATTTATAAAAGAAGACAGAAAACATTCCACATCCCTTCTGTTAAGTTTATTATAAAGCATTTACGTATGTCTGAAAAATTGCGTCTTATCTTTGGCTTGGAAACTTGAAAAGATCAATCTGTGTTATTACAGGTTGCCTTGTATATCTGGGACAATGGAAAGGGTCCACATCTCACTGCTGTTCCTGAGCTGTGCACGGAGCCAGAGGACTCTCCTCAGACCCACCACTGTGCCACCACTCTGAGCACCGAGCCCCCTCTGTGTGTGAGTATCTGCTCTGTGTGCAGATCAATTAGATTTTCCTCCCAGGAAAATTGAACAATATAAAATAGAGGGCCCTTCACTGTGAGATGTCAGTATTCCTGTGATGATGGACGATATTCGGCCTCCTGCCTTCGTGCCCACAGCTTCATCGAAGCAGCGCAGATTTTTAATAGTGCAGTACGGCCTTGAAAAGGACTGCCTCTATACACCATTCAATAGAACATTGCGCACTAACCTAAAACGATAGGAGCCTTAGGTTTACTTGTTTGCTTGCTGAATTCGGTTTTATCATCTGCCAGGAAAGATATACCAATCTGTTGCGGTTCCTCTATTTATCTCAAGTTTCATCTGACCTGCTCAATTAATTTTTTATATTCTGCTAAATGTGTTTGTCCATCTCCAGCACTTACATTAGATGAAGTTGTAACAGGTTTTTGGCTAATTTTCTTCTGTTAGATACATACTTTGATCATATCTGGACTAGGAATTCCAATCCACATGCAAATGCATGTTGTCCACAGCTGTTGACTAACAAACCTTCTCCTTTATCCATCAGAATTTTGTTACATGAGCACATATTTTGTGTTAATATCAAATGAAGCACAAGTGTCGGAGGGATATTTGTTGCTTGTGAATAAGCTGGATGTGTTGTTTCTTTTTTAGTAATGCAAAATGAGTTGCAAAAGTGTTGGGAAGTTGGTTATTCACATGAAACTAAAAGGAGTAATGCTACTAAAGGTGTCAGTAACTGGTGCTACACTGCAACTTTACAATTAATTAAATAACTCTCATTACTTAATAAAGGCTTAATTACAAAATAAGTATTTATCTCAAGTGTAGTTTCCTTACTAGATAAAGTATTTTACAGTCCGTTTTATGTGGAAGGCAAAAATGTCTAGAAGGTTGGCAGTTTCTTACTATACAATATTCCTGCAGGAAATAATTGGCCATAATTGATGTTGTGTTTAATCTGAGTGGGAGTCAGTTAGTGGGTGTGGCTGAGAAAAAAGACACCATAATTAGGTCGCAAAGTGAGAAAGGCCAATACTTTTAGTGCCATGTAGAAAGAATAATGATGTCTATTGTATAGTATTATATTGCATAGTTTTATTGCAAGGATGCTTTGCTACATGATACCTTATATATTGTTAGTATTATGTTGCTGTAGCTGTAAGAACACTGGGTGTGTGTGTGAGCTGATGAGAAGTGTCAGCCATTCTTTAGCTGGTAGTTGTTAACCCCACATGCACCAGTAAAACGATCAATACTGTTGTAAAGAACAGATTTAAACGTGACTGTAGCTAACATGAGTGGGTGAGTTGAATTGAATGTAGGATGCCAGAACTGCAGAAAGTGTCCCAGTTCTGATTTTTCCTTCCTCCCCTCTTAGTTTTAACATAAAATATAAAATCTTTTCATTTGTGATTCAAATCACATACTGCATGTGCATTTGTGGTCTGGAGTCTGATACATGCTTGTTGCAGTCTGAATTGTCAGATTTATATTCATGTGGTTTTTACCTCCTGGAAATCACTATCCTTATAAAACTGCATAAAACCAGTATACAAAGACTGGAGCAGCCGGTGGAGAAACATGAAGGTCACAGGTTTAATAAGTATTCAGGGAGAAGTTTCCATTCAAACAAAACAAGAGGGGACATATCGTAATCGGCCAGTGTTCGAAACACTTCCAGGACAAATTGCCAAGTAGGGGCCACAGCAGCACTTGGCTGCCATATCAACAAAGAGTCAAGAGCCTCAAGAGGCAGATTCAAGGAGGCAAAGGACGCCGATCAACAAAGTGAACGTGGCAGCAAAATATCCTTTTTATTTCAGTTCCATTGCTCTCAGCTCTCTGCATAGCAGACATTTCAGGACAGAAGCCTGCCTAAAATGAGTAAAAAGACAAGAATTAGACAATGTGGTCTGATGAGGAAACTGGAAACGAGCAGTGAAGCCCATAATAAGACTGTCGCTTGAGCCTTCTTTAGTTTTGGGGGTCAACAATGTATCTGTGCTTACAGTACACACTCATTCCTGTAATGTCTGTCCGTCCGTCTGTCTTATTGTCTGTCTGTCTGATTGTCTGTCTGTCTGTCTGTCTGACCTGTAGATAACTGGCTGTGCAGCCTGATGTTCTGTATGATCAACACTTGTAGTTTCCACATTCTCAAATGTGAAAAAGTAAATCGTTCGCAGCCATGAACCAACAGAGTGTTATCACCTAAATCTGCAGCTCCCCAATGCTTTACCGAACATTACAGCGAGGTCCAGCTCATTATTTAGCTGTCCGACCAGCAACTTTATGGTTTTGGTTCACTCTCACTGCTCTAGTGTCGTTTTCCACTGCAGCAAGGAGCTGTTTACGGCCATAAAGCTCAGAAGACCTACAGAACACTATCCGCAGAACCAAACTGAAGACAGACACAGACATAGCCACAGATGACTAGCTGGTGGACATGGGGGAGCATTTAACCACTTAAGAGCCAAATATTTCTCTCAGGAGTTATTAGAGACCAAAAACAGAGTTAAAAGAGAGTGAATATTGGACTCCAAATGAGAGCTAATGTTGCCCTGTAACTGCTGGATGTGTAAGCAATTTTCTCCTAACAGTAAAATAAATGGAATGATTAAAATAATCATTAGTTGAAGCCCCTTTTCCTTATTGTATACATTTCTAGCATCTGGTTTCTGTGCGATGCTCACACTTTATTGGGGCACAAGAGATTGTTGCTGTATATCACATCTGTCTACAAAAGAAAAGTGATGTTTCGTACAGCAGCCATTTGACATTTGTAATGTAGCGTACATTTTTAATGCATTCTGTCTGGTGTTGATTTAGTGAATCTTTCTGTGTGACTGTTTGAGCTTGTCAAAAGAAAAAAACATCCCAGCCTCTTCCATTTTGGAATACATGCAACAAAGGGCTCAGACATACACACAGGGATATTCCTTTTTAAGCTTTATCCTGTCTGTTATACTTTTATCTTTCTCAGTCTCACTGTTGCTTGTCTTTTTATTTCCAGGGCTTTTACATTTTGCAAATTCAGCATATAATTCAGCGTAAAATCCTAATTTCTTTCTTTTTATATATATATATATATATATACTGCACCGTGTTATCAGCTGCTGCGTTGTGTGTCTTTAGTTTCGGAGTGACAGTCAAAGACAATCAGAGAGCCTAATGACCTTAGACCATTTACAGAAATATCCAATTCTAATTTCACTTTGAAGATAACAACTTCCACAGATCACTCAGACACTTAATATCGTGGGGAAAACTGAAATTCAATCATTTGGCTGCATATAAAATAGATTCTTTCTTAATCATATGTGATTCACGTGGAGTGTTCATGTGAGCGACTCTTTGATCCATGTCTTTTATTTTCATCAAAGGGGGAGCCTGTGAATAAAGAAGATATATTTGTTGCTGTTAAAACGTGTAGGAAGTTTCACAGTGAAAGAGGTAAGTCCCCCCCACCACAGAATCCACTGAAGATGCAACGTTTCCCCTTTGAATGGCACATGCTTTTGTCATGTTGTTGACTCGCAATGGATTTGGTTTACCCATCATCCTGACAATCCTGCAGATATGAAGAAATCACTTGTTTATTTTTGCAGTAAAGCTGCTTCTATTTTAAGCTGATCAAAGAATATAGCAAGTTCAGTCAGTGGATCGAATTGCAGATTAATTTCAGAAGGATCAGACAAATTGTACACTACATTCAAAGAGTGTCGCTCAAAGGTAATTACACTAATTACCTTAATTAATATTTCCTCTGGCAAGCTGCCATTATCAGTTTCAAATGTATAGAAGATGAAAATGAATATTTGATTTATATATCAACGTTTAGCTCAGATCAATAAAAAATAGACATGATAAAAGCCTTGTATTTAATTTACGATGTCACTAAGTGTTCCGGCTTTTTTATCCTCTTTATCTTTAGTGATTATACAGTAGTGCAAAAACAATGGGATGGACATGAAAATGCAGAGTAATCTATTTAGAAATGAGTGTTAATTTGTAAAAGGGTGGCTGAAGAGTTTTTCATTCTTTTTTTCTTGGGGTGCACTCACACTTGGCATTCGTACCGTGCTCAAGCATGATTCACGGCTAATTTGTCTAGTTCGTTTAACCAGTGTGAGTTCAACCGGCTCGGCACGCTTCCAAGCCCTGGCCCGGTTTAGAGAGGTGGGTCACAGCATGACACAATTGTGCATGTACGAGCACGGGCATAGGATGTGTATATATAGGCTTATAGGCAAGAAGCAATTGTGCCGTGGCCCGGATGTTTTGAAGCAGTGAGAGTACAGGCCGGGCCTGGCCAGCAGGCGAGCAGGGAGGGGTGACAATCGCTCTCAAGCACGACATAGATCAACCGGGCCACGTCTGAGTGCGCCCTTATTATTGTAGCTAAGAATAGTTCAGTGTGAACAGTATGGAAGATTCGTCCTTCATAAGTAGTTCAACTTTTTGAGTCTTTGGTGCTTTCATACTGCAACAGTGGTAAAGCTACCTTGAACTATACCATCAAGAAGAAATGGGTAAATCTGTGTAGATTTAAAAAATCATGAAAAATTCTTCCCAGTTGGTTTGATTTGGTTTGTTGAGCTTTATTCTGTCAACAACAATCCACACATACAACACTTACATACAAATATTCACAAAACAAAAGAGAAGAAATTTAATTACTACATGAGACAGACCATATCAAATAAAATAAAACAAACTTTAAATATCATATCACACAAATAATGGGTTGTGTATAAAGTTGAAGAGTGCTGTACCTGCTACATTACAGTAAATGTTGTGACATTCATATAAATAGTATAGTGTTGCGTAATATAGTATAGAAATGTAGTACAGTATTAAAGCAGCTATTACTCATTAAACATATGGTACATTTTTACTAAAATACTAAGTGCGTGTTTCCATCGCTTCCAATTTCTTTATTAAGACATTTTTTCAAGTGTGGGTTGTTTTGTTTTTGATGTGCAGGTTTGCGTGTCTGTTTTCCTTAACGTCTATTGATTGTCCACTACAGAACAGCATGCAATCAACATCTGACCTGCATGATGCACTTTAGTTTAGTTTGGCTTACATAATTCAAATGCAGTGATACATAACACATCTGCTAATAGCCCCTTGGGGACAAAGAATGTGTTTTTGAATTTGAAAAAATATATAGCAGTGTGATATTTGAAGCTAGATTGTACTTTTAGTTGTAGCTCAACAGTTCTTCATGAGTTCAGTTGCTTGCTTTCCAACGAGCTTTTAAAGGCAGTGAAAGCCAGCCAGCTCAACTTTTTATATTTTCGGTTCTTTCTTTCCGTGTTAGATATGCCACTCTGATTCACTTTTGTTGATTTATGAGAGTTGAACACAGCCTCGAGCTGCTGCTGCAGATCTCTGGGTATTCTGTGTTTCTCAGCCCGCATACACTCTCGCCTCAACAACCCAGAAACTCATCACAAAACCTCCAGATCTCATCAGTAAGACCCAAATCAAATGTACAGAAAAACTTCAAAAAGAAAAAAAGAACTGCTTAAACTGAAGAATGCTTTTGGTTTTCAGTATGTACAAGTTTTGTGATTTTTTTTTTTTTTTGGTATAAACATTATTAAAACAAATTTAACATGAAATCCCACTGATTCAAAGTGTGTGTACATACACATAATACCTAGTTCTGATATTTTATCTCTTTATCTTTATATTGAACTTTCAACAAAGTGGGAGGATAAAAACCAGAACATCTTATTTTCCTCTTTTATTTCCAATACATTTTACAATAAAAGACATCGGAGGAACCATGTATTGCAATAAATATGAAATAATAATTTGCTCAGAGAAGTCTGCATCACACACAGAGCCAGAGGTCTGCTTGTTATGAAGCTTACTGTAGTGAGCACTATTGATTTGTATCCCCTATGCTCTAGTTCCAGTGATAAAGAAGACCTGGGAAAAGGATGCCTTCTTTTTAGAGTACTACAGTGACCATGCTGATCCTTCAATACCTACCATTAATTTAGGAATTCCAAATACTGAAAGAGGTAAGTGCTCCTTCCATAGACGAAACTTCTTCAGCCTCATTTGCACCAACAGATATAGTTGGCCTATGGTAATGGAGACACTTCACATACAGAGCTACATTACATGAAAAACGTTGTTATTTTAGTTGATTGTATTAGGACTTTTTTCTGTTTATTGTGCTAAGATATTTTCAAAGTATTGCATGCTTTCTTATATATTGTTTCTCAGAGTAATTCTGAGATGATGAATGGGTCTGTGCCTGCTGTTGAATGTGAGGGTCTTCCCTCTGGCTGCCCATTTACTCACCAGAAGCGTGGCCAACATCCCCTGCTGATTCCCGCTGAGTGTAGGACGGTCGGAATTTAATGAAATGTTTGCGATTATTGGTTTGTTCAAGAGCTGGTTATAATCTGTCTTGAGGTCATTTCATCACTGGTAGTGGTGAATTTTTAATCACAGTTCACTGAAGCCCTTTGAACAGGCTGTCAGGTCCATCTTGACGAACACTTATAGCATACCCAAGTCTTATCTAGAGAAATAGTTTGTCATGTTAGAAACATGTTTCTAGACTTTCTTGGCAAGAGTAAGATGAGAAGATCGATACCACTGTTATATTGGTTCATGAAATATGGAGCTGAAGCAAGCAGCCAGGTTAGCTATTTCCAGTCTCTTTGCTAAATTAGAGAGTGACTAGCTTCTGGATGAACTGTAGCCTTATATGAGAGTGGCATTTATTTTGTCATTTAACTTTCAGCGAGAGTATTTCCCAAAATGTCATGAGTTGAAATCGAGGAGAAAATCAAGAGTTCAGAGGTTAACAACCATTGCAACAGGTAGCAGGAAAAGGTGGTTCCCACTGTAGGGGCACCAGGAATGGCTGACTGGGAGACCCTGGAACAGATCCCCCCAGATGGTCTGAGATCCTGGTGACCCCTCAGGAGAATCTGTATCCTGCAACAACATCCTTCAGCATCTCCTGCTGACAATGTATAATGTATGATAATAAGAAACAAGTATGAGAACGGGTACAAAAAGCAATCCAGAGTAGTTTGTAAATACAGCTTTAGCTCCTCAGCTTCTGCACCCGCCTGGTTGCCTGAGCTAGAGGTCATTTGGGTGCAAATTACTTTACAGGCTGATGGCTGTTGGCACAAAATGGCACCGAAGACCTCTCATGTTGCACCTTAATGTGATAATGCTTGGCCGCAGACACTTTCAGCCACAGGAGGGGTGAGGGTTGTTGTTCGAAAGAGTCTGGTTTAGTCTCCAGCCTCCCTTCAGTTACTCTCTCTAGGCAGTTCAGCTCTTAACAAGGACATATTTGCTTTGAGGCAGTGAAGGATACAAGCGGCCACCAGCTACTTGCTGGAACACGTGGACTAGTCCTTTGCAGAGTTGAATCTGCACGAACAAAAGTCAACCTTTTCTTGTGAAGTTACCCTGTTATCTATCCAGGTTTTTTGTTGGAATGCAAGCCTGGTAGTTGAGTGCTGCTTCATCTCCACCTCCTTGTGGATAGTGACAGGTATCAGCAGCTTCTCGCTCTGTAACAAATCCACTCTCAACTCCTTTGCCTTCCTGACACTGAGCCGCAGATAGTTCTTGCACCAGTTGTCAATACTCTCATGACTTTTTTGCTGCAGTCACGTTTGATTTTTTTAAAATCAAATGTCTATAGAACATATCCTCAAGGAAATCGATTTTTGCAAATCTGATTTAAGAAAGTTTTATCAGATTTCTTAGGATGTATCTTACTTCAGCTGCTCAAATCCGATTTTTCCATCAGATTTCAAACCTTTATGTCACAGCTTGATGTAACATTCAGAATGATGTTATTATCCCTGTCAGCTAACCACATGGCAGCAGAAGGAATCAGCAGTGATGGAGGGGTTTCACACTTTGACTAGATTGTTGGTCTGTGAAGACCAAGACAATACAAGGTTTCTGCTTGTTATTAACAACAGTCAATACATCCTGACTTCACTGATGCATCTTATAAAAGTAGAGTCCTAGCTGCATCATCTTAAAATGGCATAATAGTGTAAAGGTGGAGGTCTGCTGTGTGAAGAGTGATAACGAAGGTGACAGTACAATCTAGGCCACCACAGTTCCACTCTGCAGCTTATAATGCATCACTAATGTGTAATTGTTTGGAGTCGGGCCATGTTGGACTGAAACCATACCTGCTTTAATTAAAAAATGAAAAAAAAAGAAGCAAACATTAAAACCCTGAGAAATCATTAAACATGCCGCTACCATATTGTATTATACAGTTAATGACTGCTTACTAACTATTTGACATATACTGTGCAGGGATAGTTTTAAAAGAGAATTTACGCTGAATAAAGCACCATGATTTAAATACGTAATTAAAATCTGGCTTCTATTGGTGTGTATTATATTGACTTACTGATTGCACGCTGTTCATCCCATTGGTGGTGCACTAGATTGCATTTTACAGAAAGAGTTTTCCACCTGCATTAACACACATGACAGGCAAATAATATAAGAAGCACCACCACTTAATATAATAGAGTCCTATCAGCAACCCTTACTCATTCATTCCGGGCCTACCAAAATATGAGACAATATTGGGCTAAGGTCTTTGAAACACTCTTGTACATGTGCGACAAGGCCATAGACCCAGGTGTGACAGTTTTTAGCATTGCTCTCAGAGATCTGCATAGCTGCTGGGTTGAGGAGGTAATGGTTAATTTAATGTTTGTCATCTGTTTATAGAGACGGCATCTCTCAACTCTAGCTCCATTCTCTCGGCTCAAGTTGCTAATCAGACCGTAAACAATGAAAGCCGCTTGGAAGAGAAAGTGTTGGGCCGGATATCCACTGGCTACACCAGAAAGCTCAACGTATTAGCTGTTGCACCAGAGGCTTATCTGCTGATGGGTTCCGAGATTGTTGTTTAGATAAATGGTTTGCCATGATTGGTCGGTGCTGAACCTATAGGGTAACCTATTCTGACCCAAAGATGTGCCTGTTCATTTGCCCTAAGCAGAGCAACATTACTATTCAAGATTTTTATCATGATATTCTCAGGGCAAGAGATCATGTGTGCTCCCATTCAAAGTTGCCATCCTGTCAAACTGGCAGGATGGCAACTGTAATGCCTTAGATAGAGAGAAAAAAACAAGTGGAAGTTGTCTGACTTCTTAAACCTTCATTTGCATAGCACAACACATAACCTGGGGCTGCAGTGAGTGAGTGTGACTTACTTGCAAGTTTAATGTCTTACTCTAGAATGAACCAGTAAATTATACTAATATTTACTGAAGACAGTGTTGATATGTATTTCTCATAGCTCATCTTAGAGAAAGTGTCTTTTTTACTTGTAATTGTTCTCTCCACTGTATGCCAGTAGATCTGCTTTCGGGAGAGAACAATCTAGTGTTGGAAGTTTGGCAGCAATCCACTGTCCATCATCAAGGCAGGGATATTTTTTCTAGTTTGGTAAGCGGCCAGATGCTGAAGCTACTCTCAGCATACTGTCAATCTAACAAAGAGTACTTATAATACTATTTTTATCCTGGAATACATACAGCAGACGGGTTGTTGTAGTTTTTTTTGTTGTTGTTTTTTCAGAGTTTTGAATCTGAAGTCTAGAAAAAAGGAGCTCTTAAAGGTGATTGGCACTTAGTAAAACAACACCATGACAACAGACAACAGTCTTACATCAAAATGTGTCATAATTATCAAAACTTGTCAGATGTTTTGATATTACTATTCTTTTCTATAGCCCTTCTGGCTGAGGATCATCGGATATGTAGCTTTCCACAAAACAAACGGACATATAAACTTTTATTTATCCGAGTCGGAGCTGATGATTAAAACTGATGACCTTAGCATGTACCCATCATATTGTTAAGTTAGCAAGGACACTTGGTGGTTTTGTGTTGAGAAATGTGGCGACACAATGCAGAGACAATGATACAAACCACTTGAGGCTATATGTGTTGGCACAGTGGCCTTAGCAACCAGCATAGAAACGTTGGTAAGTGATAAATGGACTTCTATAGAACCTTTGTAGTTATCTGACCACTCAAGGCACTTTCTACACTACTTGTCATATAGGCACATTCACACACACATCTATACACTATTCTGAATCTAATCATTTAAACGACATTCACACACCCATGCACAGCACTGGTAGCTATTTGAGGTTCAGAGTGTTGCCTAAAGTATTCTGCCGATACCTGAAATAATGTTTGTAATAACTAACACACTTACGATCATATACATTTACTGAACAAGATAAGTATGCACTGAAATTATATATGATTGAGGTCAAATGAAAAATAAGCAGTTTCTCTATCTCTCAGTGCCAAATACCCACATGGTACTTAATCAGTTATCAGACTAAACTCGAGTTTAAGTCAGTATATACATAATTTATTTCTTTTTGTCTACCTCTTTGGGTTAGTTTCCCAAGATATCAAGGTTTATGCTAACGAAGGCCTTGGAGTTCATCAACTGTCAATGTGCATCAATATGTCAGGAATCTGTAGTCACCACCATTATTCTTTCGTTTTCACCCTCCACTGACTTCATTGATTCCATTGACTTGCCTGTGCTTTGAGAGCCAAGTCTTCAAACAATATCACTAATGTATGTTTGTAAAATACAGTAGTTCTGTATATTTTAAAGAGAATGGTCAGAATGGCAAGCTAGCTATTCAACAAAAAAAGCAGAACAAAACTGTAGCTAACAAGATGTGGGGGTAAATTCTCATACTTATGAAGTCGCTGGTAAATGATCAATAAAACCAACCTTAAGACTATTTTAACAATAAAATACATTCACTTGGTTATCTGTAGAAACAAGCTTTGAGTCCATTTAAAACTATCTGGGTAATCATGCTTACACCTGTAGTCACAAATAAATATGAAGAAGAAAAAAAAAAAACCTTACAGTATATATATTTGGAAAAAAATAAATTTAAAGTTAAGATACAGCAAGTGAGTAGGAGGGTGATGCAAGACCTTGAAATTGGAAAATAGCAAAGGAACTTTATCAAGTACTCTAACTATTCATGGTCCAGTGTGTTATACTTACCACAAAACGGAGCCCATAGACCCGCTGGTGGAAGACACTTCTTTGTGTATTATTATGCTCAAGTCCATGTAGCAGTGGTAGGGCTCTGTGTTGTGCAGATATTTTAATGACAGGTACTGCATGAGACATGAATATGGAATCTACTGCATTTTTCCATGCCCCGGAACTTCACTCACTAACCTCCAACTAGAAATAAGATTACCAGACTTGTCGGGAGATCTGCCTCTAAAAGCACATTTTTGGATTTTATTCCTGTCAGCAGTTCAAGGTGTCCTAACTCATTCTATATTCAGATACTCTGAAAAAAACACCTTGGGTACCTTATAAATAAAACAGTGGGCCCTCAGTATTCTTTGTGATGCTTGCCACCGGGGAATTCCGTGTCTCAGCTCTCAGTCCTGATGTGCGCAGATATGTGGGTTCTGATGAGTATATTTCTTTGGGTTCCTTGTATTTGTTGTGTACTACCACATCACTGTTTTTGTTTTCAGGTGTTGGCAGGGGACATTTTGTTCCATCTGGCAGTCATGACAAACATGCCAGAGTAAAAGTTTGATCTTCCTGGCCCATCATGCCAAACATAGGCCCTACCTTATTATTTCTTTGAGACGCGAGAATATAGGCAGCAGCTTTCTCTCTGCTCACAAACCTCTAGAGGACACATCCTTGTATTGACAAGATTTGTTGTAATGTCGCAAATCCTAAAAAGGTTGCAAAGTCATTTTTGCCTCCTTAATTCTTTGACACTTGTTTGATCACTGATGTGCTCACCTATAGCCACTACTTGTTCAAACGTTGTAACTTATGATTCATAAAACTGTCAAGTAAATGCTAAAATATAAATTGCAAATGTTCATCACCCTTGTTAGGCTTAGAAACAGTAGTCCCACTCATTTGCCTCCTCCTATTAAATGAATGAAAGTCTAATTAACAATAGCAACGGCAATTTTCTTTCATATTGTTTTAATTAAACCCCATTGGCTACATCTAATGATTCTTTTTCGTATCAGTTAGAGCATGATATTAACATTGCCCAAGCTGGATTCCCAGAGGAACAATTTGTGTTGAAAAAATAATTCACTCATCAGCACGTTATTGCCATAGTGTTGCTGTTTTTATAGTTACTTTTTGTGACTGTTAATTAGCCTTTCAAATCGTTTAACATTAACAATTTATGGCTGTTCTTTTTTTGCTTTATGTGGCAGAGCTGGTGTCGAGAGTACTGTATGTGTACTGTATGCAGGAGTGTGCATGCATGAAATAACCTGCTTATGCCAAGAGTTTTTGTTCCCACATCCGGGTAATTTATCTTGGTGGACCTCTATGCAGCGCATGGTCAATATGTGATTAAGTCGTACAGGCCAGTGTATTGATAGCATGTCTCTGTTTGCAGGCCACTGTGGGAAAACATTTGCAATCCTTGGAAGATTTCTAAGCAGCTCTGTCCCAAACACAAAGTGGCTCCTTGTTGTAGATGATGACACACTTATCAGGTACATTTTCATGATCTGGAAATGGGTTTTCAACATTACGTTTCCCTCCTTTTTTTTTCAGCTGGGACACAGTTTCTCATTCCTTAAATGCTGCACGTTAATTTTTCTTCCATTAAGTTTGAGTGACATTTATTCATACATTTAACAGAATATAACAATAATCTAGTCTCTCTCTCAGCCATAAAAAGGTTTGCACAGTGAGGGAATTAAGTCATTTTGGGAAAATGAGTTTCAGAGATATTACCATCCTGTCGAACATCTAAAAAGCTCAGTACATAAATTCAAGTCCAGCTGGCTTCACTTTACATCTGCCAGGTTTCCGCTTCATGTGGAAGCCTCTAGATGTGTAATAGTGCCTGAGGGAGAGCAGTTATTTCAGCTTCTAAATGGATGGTTTCATATGTGTGTACTCGCAGGCATGGGTGTATAATGATGATGAGTGCATGATGAGTTTGATCTGTGCTTCCTGTAGCCTCTCCAGACTGCAAATATTGCTGAGCTGTTACAACTCCTCGGAACCAGTGTGCCTAGGGGAGAGGTACGGCTATGGCCTGAGCCAAGGAGGCTACAGCTACATCACAGGAGGTGGAGGGTGAGTTTCACAGCTCCGATGCTCTGGGAATAATAATGAAAGATACAAACGCAGCAGAGGGACTATAAAATATGTAATGGAAAACTTGTAATCTGTAATTTACAGATAATCCATTTCAATTCAGTTTAAAGGTGTGTTGCTCCCTTAAGGGAAATTGTGGTTTGCAGGCTGCACTACAGTAAAGATGCTCCATAAAAATATGTAATAAATCATTGCAAAGTATTGTAAACATATGGTCCTCGGGTGATAGGACAAGACAGGGAGTCAATGTTTACTCAACAACACATATAGCCCAAAAGTTACAATTCCAAAGGATCCATATTTTCTTATTGCATGCCAGTAAAAGTGGGCCATAAGCACAAGTTATACGTCAGCTGCCAGTGCTGGAGAAAAGCTCTATGGCCGATAAGTCTTGAGCTGTGAGTGAGCTGTGTGAGCAACACTATATAGAGACACTTCAGGGGCTGTGACACTTTACAGCACTGCAACTGCCAGTTTTCTTAAAAGTGATATCTTATAATAACTGTTTTGAGTGGCAATGAGTGGTGTTTTTTGGCAGCCCGAGATTTGTTTTTTTCATGTGTAATTGCGTCTCTTTTCAAAGAGATGTCGCATCCTTGTCGTGCAGAGCCGGTTCACATCTCACTCTCAGCTTGAATTTCAGTTTCACTCTCTGTCGCCCTTTCACGACTGAAGAAAATAAGCACGCTGAACCTTAAGATGTTAGCTGAAAGCTACTTATTTTCTTTCCAACATTTGCTATGAAACTGATCATTTAAAGTACAGCTAAATCGACTGTGTAATGTATCTATTTGAAGTCCATCTTTGTGTTGCTGCAGTATGGTGTTCAGCAGGGAGGCTGTGGTCCGACTTCTTAACAGCGGCTGCAAGTGCTACAGCAATGACGCACCGGATGACATGGTGCTGGGAATGTGTCTCAATGCTCTCGGACTTCCTGTCACACATAGTCCACTATTCCACCAGGTTGTATTCACACTCTAACAATACATTCTTTGTGTCTTTCTCTGTATGACATTTGTATCCGTGGTGGGGAGAGTTATGTAGCTTTTCTATTATTATAAAATGCCATCCAAATATTACATAAAATGTTTTTCTGTCTTAGTGAAAAACATCCCTTCAACACTGTTCAGTTAAAGGGGACATTTTGCAGTGTGATACACGGTGCCTTTAAATGAACTGCAAAGAAAGTGAGATTTCATCACAGGTTTTTCATCATCCAGAAACAGATAGAGACCTCGTTCTTATTGGTAGTCGATAACACAACTGGTATCTCATATTCAGAGGCCCTGCACACCCTCACAAGTGTTTTCAGCTTTCCTGGTTGATTAGATTTCTGCTTGTGTTTAAGTCATCTTAGATCTCTGTGCTTTTAATTCTCTGAGATATCAGGAATTTCTGACAGCCACCATATCTCCCATTTGGCATACAGAAGTAAAATGACTTCACAACATTCTTCCCATACTGCTGACATGATTTAAATGCAGCATTGTGTCACATTCACGTCACATGTGAAAAATGGGCAAGATGGGAAAGATTCCCAGGGGTATAACTTGATGGTTGCAGAATTGATTTTGTGAAGGTTAAAAACACTGTGCAATGACATTATAGCTCTATATCAATTAAATATGAGTTTAATTACCTTGCATGATGGATTTGAATGAACATCTATATTTGTTTTAACCTTTGCAGGCAGTATTAAGTCAGCTGTATCTGAGCTTACAGATTCACAGCAGACATTTTGGCTTGTCATAGTAGGAAGAGCACAAGCGTTATTAAAAACATTATAGATGGATCTGTTCTATTCAAATGTCAGTACGCCATGCCACTGTGACAGTGAGTCAGTGTGTGCAATACCAGGACCCTGAAACTGAACCAGCTCAATGGAATTCAGCCATCATCTATTTTATTATTTACACTTGTGCTTTTTGTACTGTAATATGTCAAAATGTTTTCTGTGGAAAAGTTGTAAATAATTCAACAGAAACAAAACAACAGGAGAGTTAGTTGGGTGTCAATCAAGCAACATCTGTACAAAATGACACAGTCCCGATTAGAGTGCTAATTAGCAGAGGCAAGTGAAATCACTTTCACACATATAAGGCCCAATCCCATTTCACCCCTTGCTTCTACGCCTTAGCCCTAGCCTTCAGTTTTGCATGTTCACAAGTAGGGGTAGGGATGTCTTAATTCCCTCTGGCATCGAGGGCTATGTAAAGCCGTTTGTAATGAAATATCACGTTCAAAGGGGTGTCCCATTTTGTAGGGGTAGATTTTTATCCCCTACCCCTTTCATTCTGTTTCAAGGAACAAGGGGAAGGGGGAGTGGTATAAATGAGAAATGGGATTGGGCCTAAATAAGCGTGCAGTAATTTTAATAAGACACCCATTCTCTAAAAAGGTTGACAAACCAATACGTTTATTTAACCCAAATTATAGGTCACTGTCAAACAATCAGCCAATTAAATCAACAAATTGTTATAACTAAAAGCTCTTCTAATTATTACCATACCATATTGGAGCAGGCTCTATGCTAGAGTATGCTTAAAAACGCGGTGAAGATATTGGTATCATACGAAACTAGACAATCTAGGGAATACAGTGTGTCAACAAAAAAATGTTTTTTCTCATGCAGTACAAAATACTTTTTTGGGTCTACTCTAAATTGGTGTATTTGAATATGTCTGAATATTGATATTAATTTAATTGTATACATTGGATATGACTGAAAAAATGACACTCTTAGCCCAATGGTATCCATGTTAGTCCCTAAAGTAGCAATTTCTGTAATGAGACCATTTTTTTTTAAACTTGAGCTCACTGTATAAAATTACCTGTTGTGACCTCTTGAAAAATCACAACCACAAAGAGAGAGAGAGCATTCAAAACATCATGGTTACTCTAGCTTTATAACTGAGCCCACAACAGCCTCTGAAGGGCAAATAGCTGGAATGTTAAGAGTTAATGTTATTCCGACATATATCAGCACAGGCATATACTTCATGCACTGAAATTCAATTGGATAGAAAGGACATTGAGCTGTTTGCCCTGGTAATTTGACACGTACAAAACAAAATGGTATTTGTTGTTAGTTGTCAAGGTGACCAGCCCGCTGTTCAGCAAGCCAGCCAACCCCACCAGTGGACAGCTGGCTAGTAAGCTAGTTTGCCAACTCCACCAGGGATCATCCCTATGACAGCATTGGGTTAGGGTAAGAGGTTATGGTTAGGGTCTACATAAGCCTATTTGTCGGGGAATTCAGCACTGATGTGGAAAAAATAACAGACCGGGGAACATCGGACCCTTTTCTTAAAAAAACACACCTCTGCGACTTTCTGCCAGTACACATAAAAATGGCCACTGTTCTGACCATTCTACTACATTTATTTGAATGGGAATGTCCTTTCTATTTAATTTCATTTCTATGTGTTTCTATGCCACCCTTGTATAAGTCACTGCCCCACTTAGGCGGCCGCATTCAAAAAACTCGATACGACAGTGATGCATATAGCCCATACTCAGAAACTGTGCCTTTCAATGAGCCACCAGGACTTCTGTACAGTTGTGATGTCACAACTATACTATAGGTAGAAAATACTGCTACAGTGCTGTCAAAGTCACTACCCGGCTGCAATTATTGTGCAGAGAGCAAAGATGTGGAAGAACTGGAAGCTTTGACCAATCAGAGCAGCTTTTTTTTGTCGGGGGAGGAGTTACAGACAAAGGGTGAAGACAGTTTGAGAATATTATAAATGTATTATTTATGTATTATTATTATTATTATTATTATTATTATTATTTATTACATTTATTATTATTTTATTTTTTTAATAATTCAGTTACAGATGTTTGGTTGAAAATATTGTCTGAAAACACAATAGTTTCAGTGGCATACTTTTCAGTATGCAGTATCTGTTTCAACAAAGATTTAGACTTTCAAGCCTTCACTCTTGCTCTGTGCAGCACTTGTCTCTTGTGGCTGCTTCCAAATATAAATTACTGTACTTAATCTTACCTTTCAGGCACGCCCAGAGGACTATGCCAGAGACTTCTTAGCACACCAGGTGCCCATCTCTTTCCATAAACACTGGAACATCGACCCCATTGCGGTTTTCAATAAATGGCTTAAGGATGACTTGAGGGCAAAAGCTTCAGATGGACTTAATAAGAGCGTCAAGACGGAGTTATAATCATTTTAAGCACACAACTAGCCTGTATGAGTTTGTATGTACTGTGTGTGCGTGTGTTGAGTCATGGAACTGAAATATTGTCCTTCACAGATGTAAATGTTTTTGTATTGTTGATGTTGAACTGTTATTAAGAGGGACCATGCGAGCGTGTGTCCATGACTTAATCTGTGAGTGTCTTTATGACTGAGTTGCATGTTGAGGTTACTGTTATTTTCAAAAAATGGATATAATATGTGTATATTCATATCATATGAATAATCTGAACCTTACAGAGGAGGATCCTCTTCTCCTCTAGGAGATACTGTATCTCCCAAAGTATCACTAATGCTGTACAATGTGCTCTATTTTGACATAAAAGTATAAATACTTAAGTATGTTTTGTTTTTCATTGGAGACAGGATTTAGTTTTAATCAATAACGTATACATTCTGAAGTTATAGTTTAACTGGGGCTACGACTAATAGTGAATCACAGACTGTTTGGTGCAGCTAAAGGGCATTACAGCTCTTTAAAGGATGCTAAAGATTTGTAATTACTCCCAAAAGGTACCCAACATGTCTTTAAAAAGGGTCAAATTGCTGCTCAGGCAGATACATGTCTTCCTTTACTTTAGACTCACCTAAACACCCTCATTACATTTTTTGCCGAGACTATCTGTTTCTTAAGGCTATCTCTGACCTCCGTCACAGGACCAAAACGAAGCATCATTTCATGGACATATTGTCTTGTAAAACATTCGCTGATATCCTGAGGCATGTGGTAGAAATGAGTTATATCAACATCTACAGACATTTTTCATTTAGCTTTTTTTTTCACAAAATTAACTGTCTCCAATAATTAATTGGTAGACCCAATGATTTGCTGACCATTTTTAAAGGTCTTTCAAAGACATTCAGCGTCAGTTGAAGAATAAAACATTTCTCCTGGCTGGTTGCCATCTTAGAAAACTCATTTGCAGCTGTAAATGCTCAATTTTCTGAAGAAGTGGCTTCTTCTTCATGGTCACAAAAGCTTTAGAAAACCTGAGGATTATGAAAGGCTTGATATTAATTCCACTGAATGAATGGAAATTTGAAATGTTAATATGGGAAAGTCATTACTGTCAGTCTCAAGAAGGAACACTATGTATTACAGAAGAGGATGCTCTATTCACAGGCTCAGCGAGTATCATGGTGCTAAATTTACACTGTCCTAATGGCACAGTAGGTCGGTTTGAGTTCATGAAAAGTCTATTAGCCTCAGGCATTTGAAGCAGTGCAGTTAGTCAAGTAGAAAAGTCCTCACACACCTATGACTTATAACCTATTTTCAGGAAACAAGTTAGATTCAAAGTGGGACTCACAAATGGAGCGATGAGTGGTGGTAAGACAGTATTTTGCACTGGGGGGAATCCTTTGCGTAAGTAGGTCCACACAACATGCTTGCTCCGCCAATATTTCTAGTGTGTCAGCAACAATATCCCAGTGGGGTTAGACTTTGTCTGGTGTTGAATTATACGCTTTACTGTGAAATAGGAAGATGAATGTGTTGCTGTATTTCTTTCTTTCTGTCTTACGTTTTTAGATATACTGAGGTTATGCACTCCACTCCCACTCCGTAGAAAATTGAACAGACATTTTAAAATTTTGCTGCACTTGATTTTACTTTTTTTGTACATTTTATTTCCCCACATAAAGGTTGAAATGCTGTTACAAAGCATATAAACACCATCAGGCATAAAACTCTAAAGGGGAAATATTTTTTGTTGGCCAAAGAAATCCTGCTTAAAGAACACAGTGTAACTTTGAACTATAAACACCTTATTTTTCTATTTTCGCGGAAAGAAAGGCATGAGTTCAGTGTAAAGTGACCTTTTGAACATGCTTAAAACATTAGCTTTGCAGCTTTAAATGTAGCCTTGATGACGGTTTTAGTCATTGAAGGGATTATGTGCTTCACCACACCAAAAACACCACAGATGCCTACGTACCTAATTCCAGTCATTTGTGACTGTCTTTGAACTGTTTTCATAAATATGTGTTTTGCCTTTCATCCTCTTTGGTATCCTCATAATTCACACATTTCATCCAGTTAGGCATTTGTAATGTATTTATTATTTGCTCATGTTATTAGATTGACACAGTATCTACAAGAATCAGTCTCATTGCGGAAAAGGGGTCAAATCTCTAATAGGTATGTACAGATGAACTTGACGGTATTCATCCTCTTTTAAGCTGCGGTGTCTATTTTAAAAGGTTGATTCACTCAAATATCCCCCCCAAAAAAAAATCATCTTGCTTATTTCCACGTTTCATGCAGACAGTTTCAGTTTTGTTTGTCCAGGTGTTAAGATATATGCCTCTGGGAATTTTTTCTACCAAAGCAATAGTCCAAGATTCAAGAATACTTTATTTGTCCCATGGGAAATTTGTCTCGGACATAACGGCTGCCACATAAAAATACTTACTTAAAACATTAATAGTGCCGTAACAGACGTGAAGGGCACAGTACAGACATAAAGTGAATTCAAAAGTGCAATGCAGCCCTTTCGTTTCACACCCTCCTTTTGTCCTCAGTTTAGAAGATTCACTGATAGAGGGATGAAAGAGTTTACTCATTCAGGTATCTTCTGTATTTAATTTGGAACCCTATAGCGTCTACCTGATGGGAGCAGTTAGTATTCTGAAAACAGGACATTGGAGGGGTCTGCCTGATTTTCCAAGCATGTTTATCTATAGTGTTTTCAAAGAGCAGTTGGAGGGAGAGATGCTTTCCTTCTGTGTGGACCAGTCTGTTTGTTCATGATTTTAACTTAACTGATATATTACCAAACCAAGCTGAGACTGCGTAACATAATGTACCCTCTATCACAGCATGATAGAATAACATCATTACCTTCTGTCCAACTCCAAACACCACAATTCTGTGCAAAGAGTCACTGTTGGATCACAGTGCATACAGAATTCACATGCAAGGCAGATTACAATTAATGTGTACTCCCTAGTATTTTTATTACAAGCGCTATGAACCAATAGTGGAGAATGATCCCCCAGATGTCCAGGATGAAAAGTAATTTCCCTATGAAAACTATGGACTGCATGTGTTGCAATATGGCTGAACTAGCCCTTTAGAATTGCTGTGGATTAAATTTAAAACAACAGAGAAGAGGTGGTGCTTTCCAGACACTCCTTCACCAAATCATTCCTTTAAATCAGTTAACTAGAATACAAAAAAAATCAGGATCTCATCATAATTCAACATCTGCCTTCATCTTTGTAACTACTGTAAAGATTTGGGGTTCACGTGGCCCGATAAATATTCATAAACGTCATTTTTTTAACAAGCATGTGTGAGCTGTCAAAGGTCCTAGCTGCTGAACAGTTGGAAGATTTTGAATTTTCAGTTGGGGCTTTTTGAACATGAGTGTGTTTTCCTCAGAGGATTCACTGCGACCAGCAGGGCCTCCAAAACAGAGCAGATGAGAAGAGCCGCTGCAGTCAGTGCCATCTCAAATCTCTGTCACAGTCCTTTCAACTGAGACTTTTCTCATCACTCAGTGATCTTACTTGTTGCTAATATGTTTTCCATCCCTTCAGGGGAGCAACAGTGACTGCAAAAATCTCTTACGCAAAACAATTATGAGCCACATAACCTAACTCACCCCAGTTACATTAAGTTATCTCATTAAGTTACCTAGTGGAAGCTATAGGACTGCCACTATATTTCAAACTGGTGAAAATGTTGGGCAAGTAAGCTTCCGCACTTACGATTGCAACAGCCAACACCTAACTATACAAATGATGCCATTATAAGTGATGCCATTTGGCCCAAAAATACTTTTTCCCATTCACTTACAGTACATAGCGAAAAAGACGTCTGTAAAACAATGCACCTTCTGTAAATTGATTTAAATCACTATCAAATTTTGATCTATTCCGTCCAATAACATTCTGAAAGTCTAGAAGAGCCTGTGAATATGATTAAATAATTTAATTCCCATTCAAGTTAGTAGAGCGCTTAACCCTAAAGTCTGTAGTGCACCTGCTCTATGGGCCCAATAGTGTGGAAGTATGACAGAAGCAGTGCCAATCATCTGGGTATTTTTAGACGTGGACTACGCTCCACCTCGAACGCTGTATCCAATTCTCTTAATACATCCATGGCATAACAGCTGTGTGCAATTTGAGACAGCACTACCCTGTCAAAATGAATACACTACACAAATGAGTACATAGGGTACACAGTGTAGGCTTCTACATGGAAGTGTACTAACAAAAGTAATTTGAGAAACAACATTAGCCAATGTGCTAAATCACCCATTAGCATGCTGAAGTTAGCATTAAGCTTGAAGCACTGCAACCCTACAGTATTGAGCCACTATATTGTGATTGTAGTCTTTTCTTTTGTCCCTGGTTCCATTAATTTGAACTCTTGAAGACTATCAAATATTTGTTTTTCTTTGAATCATGTTCTTTTTCCTCCCTTTTTATTCAGGTCACTCAATAGGTCAACAAGCACAAATAGTTTGTGCTTTTAGTAATGAATGCAGAGTAAGCAGTGAAAGGTTTCTTTGTCTTTTTTTTATATATAATTTCGATTTTGGGGTCGAATTGAGAGTGCAAATAGTTTAATCCATAACTCATCATATTTTTTTTTTTTTGTAAATGTGCGACCCCAGACAATTATACTCATACTTCTCTGTGACTCACGTGTAAAGCCAGACATTTGCCAGGAGTCCAATGTGTAACAAGGTTAACAAATAAATGGGAAATTTAACTGATACTATCCGATTAAATTAAGTACTGATCTTTAACATTATGTATTCAAAAGGTGTTCTTCAGCAGGAGTCATCTCTTTGCTTGTCTATTTGGAATAAGAAAAACCATGATAATGAATCTTGGCAAGGCTGTCAAAGTTATTATTTCATCTATATGTATAATTCAGTGGTGTCTTGTAAGGGTTATGTGATTGTACCTGCACAATTTAGCCTCGCAGAATAAACTCAGTGTCAAATTATAATACTGAGGTTGAGAGGGATCTCTTTAAAGAGGCAGAGTGGATAACACAGGGAATGTTAAACGTGTGCAGATGTGCCAGTAAATGAGCGGGCTGCAGATAAAGCCAGGCCAAGGACAAGTGTTGAAAGTCAAAACGCTACCAGCGCTTAACCACCGGTTACACAAGATTGGTTTTATAGTAAGTCAAATAGTAAAATAAATAGTGTGCTGTCATAATGTCAGGATACTGATAGCGATAGCGATATTTCTGAATACTCACCCTCCACCAGCTGCTTATTCCAAGAGAAGATTAGATTAGATCAAATAATTGTTATTGTCCTTGCAGGAAAATTTGTCTTGGAAGTCACAGCAGCAAGGACACGGAAACAACATTGCAGGATAAAAAAAAAAAAATGTATTACACAAAACCTGCAATTAATGACATCCACCACTAGAAAGAAATGTACCCAATTACTGTACCCAAGCACAAATAAACAAGAGGTACTAAGGAAAGAATAGAATATGAATGGGTGTGTGTGTGTGTGTGTGTGTGTGTGTGTGTGTGTGTGTGTGTGTGTGTGTGTGTGTGTGTGTGTGTGTGTGTGTGTGTGTGTGTGTGTGTGTGTGTGTGTGTGTGTGTGTGTGTGTGTGTGTGTGTGTGTGTGTGTGTGTGTGTGTGTGTGTGTGTGTGTGTGTGTGTGTACGCGCAAGTTCTCAGGCGCAGTGGAGACCCAGACTATCATTCTGAGTTAATCAGTTTTATTGGCAGGGGAGCAACAGACTCTTGTATCTGTTCAGGCTGCAGCATGGGACATTGTATCATCTGCCTGATGGGGCGAGATGGTATTAGCTGACCAAGATGTGAGTAGAGGCTGCTGATATATACACTCACAGTATGACTGTATGTCATTTCTCATGGGATCTTCTTTTTATGGATTTAACAATATACAAATACAATAAAGATAAGATGGACAGCTGGGTCAAGACGTAAAAACTCAAAAAACACACCTCAACATGAAATACACGGCAAGTTTAACTTTTTAAAAGAAAAATTAAGAGCTTAAGTTATGAGCTTAAGTTGTTTTATGACCTGAACATAGTTGTTGGTTTTTAGTGTCCCCCAGGGCTACTAGTACGTATTGGTTCCCTCCAACAGCTGTTCATTGATCGCAGTACAGACCTTATTCATGACAAGTAAACTGACTGTTATGTCTTAAATCAGTGGGGTCTGTCTTTAATGCTCACAACAAATCTTCCTCATACACCTGAGAAGGCAATCGGATCTTTAATGATGTGGATGTCGGGCGTGTTGTTTTTTTTTTTTACAGCCATTGGTGTAAAAAGTTACAAGGACTGGGGAAAGGCTGACAGCAGGCCTGTTGATAGTCATGGACTCAGGGAAAGTATTAATTTTAACAAGCTTAGTTTGTGAAAAAAGTGAGAAAGGAGTTGGAGCACTTGACTATGTGAGCCTTCACCCTTCTGACACTGTATGAACTGCACGCAAAAGGTGTGACACAGCTGCGGGATTAGGGGGAGAGTTCAGTATTTCAGCCCTAGAAGTATATGTGCACTGTATTATTTGCTCAGTAAAACCAAGAGTTGTAAGACGTAACAACTAAGTCTGTCTTTTTTACTGCAGTCTAAGGACTATAATGTGTGTTTGCCTGCTACATTAATGTACACTGCACTACTATCACACAATTAATATATGGTGTATGCATAGTGTGGTCCTGTGAGTTCGTAATAATGCCTGCAGACAATTTGTCCTCTGAATTTGACCTGACCCAACTCTTTAGAAGCAGTGGGCTGCCATGCTGCTGGACCTGTGGGAGCAACTCCAAAGTTGAGGCCAAATTCATTCATTTCATCAAATTCATTTGTTTTGGAATGACATTGTTCAACACTGGTCTGCTTAAAAGTGGTGAAAGCAAGGATACCACCATTACAGGTATCCAATAACCAGAAAATAAAGAGTGCAAAGCAGTGCTGTGTGCAGGTTCCTTGATACTCTAACTGTAAAGTGAAACAACACGGTGTGATGAAACCAGTCAGAATTCCTCCCACACATGTTAACCCTCATTTATCTTTCAGACACAGAAAGCGGAGAAAAATGGCCACCTGTTCACTTTCATCTCTGCATGAAATGTAATTGTTCTGAGAGGTGTATGTAAGTCAGAGCAGCATAATCTCCATAAGTCACAGCTATAGTCTTTGATATGTGAAAAAAAGTCTAAAAATACTGCACGAGTTTTACTTTTTTGGATTCAATAATGGGAGGCTGCTGTTTGAACTTCTCACTAAAAGTATTTCATTAAGAGTGTAACATGGTGTACACTAAACCAAACTTTTTACTCATAGTAAGGTGAGGATGGTGAAAAAATTGTTCTTTTATAGTCTGTGAGCCCAGCTGTCAGTACAGAAACCATACAGGGCTGTTTAAAGGATGCTTTGTATCTCTGTGTTCTCAGGTGACCTCAAGCTACACAGCTTCATTTGTAAATCCAACTATAGTACTTCATCAGTATGGCCATTGTGTTATCAAATGTGATGAATGTAGAATCTGCACCAGAAACACATTAACCAGGGGGGCGGGACTAGATAAGCTTTTGGTTCCCCCGCTTTCTCTTTCGGTCATGTAAATTGTAAACCAAGATAATGTGGGATGATGATTTATCTCACTGACATGTCCGAAATAAACAAATAAATAAATAAATAACCACTCATGGAAACAACATTGTTTAGTCCCTAATATTTCGGCACTAATCACAGTTCATCTCTGCCTAAATATTTTCAAGGATTAGCTTCATTTTTTACATCAAAGTTTTAGACTTTGATGTTGGAGGTGGAAAATAAAATATCAGAAAATCTCCTAATCCTCTTATGACATGTTGTTGGTGGTGGTGTTTATCATATGCACAATTAAATAAGTAGGCTTACAGGGAAAAATGGAGAGGAGTAACAAATAATATCAGCCTTTATCTGATTTGCAGTTTTTCTTTTGTAAACTTACTACTGCTAATCGTAATCTGCCTCGCCGGATGTACAGTTTTAGGATAAATGCTGGATCTGCTGTCTCAGCAATTGGGCTTAGCGCCCCCTACGATGATTGTGATTGGTTTAAATAAATACCAACAACATGTTGGTGTACCTGAGCAATAAAATCGATGAGATTCATCTAAATCATGCAAAAATGTTACCACTTCGACTTCAACAATTTATTTTTCCTGGAGGGGGGATTTGTTTTGTAGCAAGGGAAAGCATAGAATACCAGGCACAAAGACTAAGGTACAAAAAACAAGTGACAACAGGAATCCTAGAGTACCCATCACTAAAACAATCATCAGCCCAAAGCAGTTAAATGGGAAACTATCCATCAGTTTTGTGATCATGAGCTTCTAACAATTTGGTGGTGTGAGAAATAAAATAATATTTCCAGGTGTCTGGAGGGTAGGAGCTCAGATTCTCCATACAGAAGACACTGTAAACCAAAGACATTAGCTCTGCATTTATTACAGCATACCGTATTTGATTAGCATTTGTGAGGATGTTTGGAGCCTTGAAACCAGATGAATAACAATATCTTGACCTTATGACCCGTACCCTTTAGCAAGAATAAAATGGTGTGAAGAGGGGAGAGCTGTGGTGAAACCTGCATTTTAATGATGAGCAGACTAAATTATCAGCAGCCTGAGTACCCAGGAAGAATTCCAAAGATAAAACTGTTAATTGTGTTGTGTTGTGTTGTTGAAAATGGGTCACTGTCTTTCTCGTGCATTGTAGCTTTTCAAAAA
Organism: Echiichthys vipera; assembly: GCF_963691815.1. Classification (NCBI taxonomy): domain Eukaryota; kingdom Metazoa; phylum Chordata; class Actinopteri; order Perciformes; family Trachinidae; genus Echiichthys; species Echiichthys vipera. The sequence goes on from NC_139830.1 coordinate 22,994,068, forward strand.
GGTTGCCAGGCTACAGTCTTGTTATTTTATGTGTGCACTGTGATAGTGGTACCATACAGAGAATACACACTTAATGAATACTCCCTCCCCTGCTAAGTATGTTGACAACCATCGGCAAATATCAAACAGCATGGTAGCTACACCTGAATAGAAATTCTTTCATGCACATTTGATCTATTTCCTGTCTTTTCTGGTCCCTCTTAAATCTCCATGTTGGTATCATCAAAAAGGTGCAGTATGATGTGGTACAGCAAGGTTTCATATTCAAGTCTAAAACAATATAGAATTTTTATATATATATGTCCTTTTATGGGATATGTTATCCAAAGTCCAAATCCATGAGTACATACTTTTTCTTTTTTTAGTATGGGTGGCATCAGTGGGAATTAAGTCCATATATCTTGCACTAGCACCATCATGCTCAGCCCACAGAGCATGTGTAAAACCAGATTCAAGCAGTATCTTCATGCTATACTGTAAAAAATAATAATTATGGTGAATCCTCAAGTGTGTTGGAAATTTTAATCAGACCAATGAAACTGACAATGTGACTCTGGTATATTTATTCTATAGGCAGACAGCCTGAAGACATGTTGGTAGAAATACACAGATAATAGACACATGCACACTCACGGTTTATGTTCCTTGTTTGAGTTATTATAACTCAGGGATACATTTATTCTGTCATTCAGTGTAAATTTACTTTTATCAGCCCAGGATTTCCACAGTCATGTTTCCAAATGGTCATTAATATCACTTAAATCACTGTCAGTATTATGTTTATTGTCTCCATTATTATTGACTCTGGCCTAATAAAAGACAGGCCTCATGCAAATTGATGCAGCAATGATGCCAGAGTGCAGAAACTTTCGACTGATCAAGAAAGGAAAAGACGTAATCAGGCGTGGCATATAAAGCAGATTGAAGCTGTTGTTTCATCTGTCCTCTCCGCACAGCAACTTTGAAAAGAGCCTGTCTCCACTTTTGTTTTATGCCGTTATCTCACCCTGCTCTCTGTTCAGTTTCTGTCAAGTCGAAGCTGTGTTAGCAGTGTATGACTCCAGTTACTTAGAAATATCTTTGATTTTTTTAAAACAAGACTAAAAGTCTACTGCCGTGCTAGCAATTCTGTTAGGCTGTACTTAGAGACAGCAGTGCGTTGTGCTAACGTCAGCATGCTAACAAGCTGATAGCTGGCAGGTACAATGTTTACCATATTCATCATCATATTTTAGTGTGTTAGCGTGCATTTATTTGCAAATTAGCATGAAACACAAAGTACAACTGAGGATGTTGGGAATGCCAGAAGTTTTACAGGTTTAGTCATAGACAGAGACAAATTGTACTTTTGACCTTATGATGGCCCTAGATAAAAGTCAGGGGATCAACAAAGTTATTAGGATTCATCCTGAGGGGGAAAATAAATGTGTTTATCAAAATTTCATGACAATGTAGTTAATATCTGTCAAGATACTACCTAGCCATGCCTCATGGCTAAAAATCTTCAATTCAGTTTAATTCAGTACAGGCAATAAATCTTTATTTTCCCCAGAGGGTAAACAAGGGAGAAATATACTATACATACTTTAACAAAAATAAGTAACAAGAAACATACTGTACGCATGGCAACAACAGACATATGAATACCTGGCAAAGTACCCAAAACCACCTCTGTGTTAGTTCTAGCTACAGTAAGTGTCTCAAAGACCACATTTTGTCATGATGACACACACACACACACACACACAAGCACACACACACACACACACACACAGACTCAGAAGGTAGGTAAAAATATCAGCGTTGCAAAGTTCAATGAATAAATACAAGTAGTAGAAAATCCAGAGTTCAACGATAAAAAGGTGGACTACAGTGTGTGGTTGATAGAAGCCTTGAACGCTGGAGCTCCAGAGTCAACGGGCCCTATAACCCATCGCCAGAGGGCAGAAAGTGGAACTTCTGGTGCAAACAGTGGGATGAGCGACCATAATGAAGGTGACCTCAAGTGTGGTTGGCTAAAAATCATATACCTTTCTTGATTGAGCGCATTACTTTCCTTACTCACTTCATCGTTCTCACAGAATGGTGAAAGGCGAGTTCAGATGCAAGTAAGCATGTCCTTATTGCTTGTGTTGACCTTCTCACCTAGACATGATTGCTTTGCCAAAGTTGTAATGGATTTTTATTGTATTGCAGTCACCTCTGGACTGAATGGCTTTGAGTTTTGCTGAGTGTTTACACTACGTATCTAAAGCTTTATTAAAAATATCAAGGATGCAATTAGCAATGCATTTGATTGTGTTAATGGGAGAGGATATAGCACCATTAAAGATATGAGACAACTAATTCCGCAAGATTAATGAAGATTAAAAATGTTGTTCAACTCTGTTTGCTGAAATGGAATTGCACATCATGTCCATGAGTAATAGCTGCATCATAAGCACTGTAAGAACATTACACATATACTGTCTGCGATATGGTGTAATTTTTCTATGTTTGCTTCTCTGCAAGTGTTCTCTGTGTGGGTGAATGTCTCCCTTAATATTCTTAGTTTCAACTTGCCATCTGTTAGAGATTTATAGTCACTGATAGAAACTCTGATTGAAGTTGTCCAATCCGGTTATGTGAGGCGAATTGGTGTAAAGCACAAAAGGGTGATACTTCCCTGCAGATAATAATTTGATATCACTGCCCTTCATCTTCAGATCCGTACACAGTAATCAAATTAGGAGACAACCAGAGGACAAATTCCACACCTTACACAACCTGCAGAGAGCAGCTTCCTCGAGGCAAAATGTACAGATTCTGAGACAGATGTTTGTGCCCTTTTACTGGCATATCAATTAATGGAGTGACAAGTAGGATTAGAGATTCACTTTAATATGGCCTATATATCAGTTAATGTTGTATTTGTGATGCTTTTCTTGTTTGTTCTGTGATGCCTTTGCAACTTTCAGTCCTCATCATGATCTTGGGATGTGTTTGTGTCCTGGCAGAATTTATCACAAGTTTGCATCTTCACCTATTGAGGATACATCTCAGTTATTGTGTTATAACATTCCCAAGAATAAGCTCCCAAAATCGCTTGATAAGCCCATCTGGATAACCTTTTATTATCTTAATGTTGAGCGCTATTTCTTACAGCAGCCCCATAACTTGAAGCTGTGTCATCTTGTGTTGTGTTATATTTCCAGAGAAGCAGATTGTTGATAAAATCAAAGATAAACAAGCGGCCTTGCGGCATATTTTTTTGTGCCAGGCCCAGGCCTGCTATACCTCCTGAGGGAGATAAGCAGGTAGAGGAGAGATTGAAACCAGACAGAGAGGGGATGATGAATTGGAGCATCAGTTCCAGGAAAATTAAACACAGTACTCACCTCTGCTATCCCAGAGTCCTAACAGCGAGACTGATGCCACACACACACACACACACACACACACACACACACACACACACACACACACACACACACACACACACACACACACACACACACACAGATGTTGCAGCTGCTTTCCAGCTTTCACACCCATGTCTATTAGACACTATAAACTCATATTAATTAAATAAAATTCAATTCATTTTAGCTGCCTCACATGTGGCATAGACTACAGGAATCACAGAGCCATCATTACAGACATCAAGGTCACAACGAGATCAGATGCAATCACAGGTTGCATAAACAGAGATGTAAAGTTCATAATATTTATTACAAGCAATCAACCCCAACAGCAATAAGGCAGCAACACTCAATCATCTTTAAAGTTTATATTAATTTTCAGGGCACATACTAGCCTGATTTGATTCATTTTTATTTTTGCAATCACTCACAGAAATAACATTACATTACCTGCCTTATACATTCCTAATAAAAATGACAGCATTCACTGGAAAGCATGAAAATTGAACACATCCATCATGTGTTTACAAATATGAACGTGATGTATTGTATGTAAAGCTACAAGTCACCTCAAGGCTACATTGTTGTGTGTGAAACACTGATTACACGAAATGCACTCAAACAAAACGCCTGCTAACAGAGTCGACACGCACATCCACATCCACGCAGAAGAAGGCAAGTGCAGAGCCCAAGATGAACAAATAAAACAACAGAAAATGATAGCTTGCACACTGCAGGGCTCCAATTATTACATATATTTATTGCACTTAGGTGGTCCTGACAAGCAAATGGTTGTAGGTTTTGTTGCTATAGCTAAAGAAATAGAAAGAAAACCCATTAAAGTCTTCTTAGTCGTGCAGAGCATAGGGACTGCAGTGTGCCGTGCATGGTGTGCCAAGTGGCTAGCTGTGCATGAAAGGAAATCATTGCTGTGGCTAGAGCTGCAAGCTTCTGATTTGCACTTGAGTCGATTGTAACTGGTTTATCTGAATAATATCATATATTGTCTTTTAATTTAATACCAACCCTCGTCCTTCCTTGACCACTCTATGTAAACTACAGGCCCTTCACTGAAAGAGAATGTATCTCTGACCACTGGTGTGAAGGACAATGCATTAATGTAAGGGATTTGGGTTTCAGTTTTGGTTGATCATTACTTTCATTTACAGAATTTATTATCCATTTTCTGTTTTCACATTGATCATCTCTGCTCATATGCAAGCAGTCTTGATATGCACATTAAACATTGCTTTGCTGTGATGGCATTAGAGCGCATAATGAGGGTGGCAGAATTGCTTTAATGCCACACTAGGCAAGATATTTATGGAAAAATACACCTGTTTTAGCAGCCTGGATTTAAAAAAAAAACAAAAAACGGGCTGCAGTAGAGAAGAGCGTCACATCCCTACTAAGTGAGACCCTGAATAACCAAATTCAAAAGCAAAAACAGCAAGTGACATGCTCCATTCAGCAAAGGTTGGTCTCATTACACTTTTTGCCGCTCTTATCCCTTTGCTATCCTTTGCAATCAGAGCCTGGTTTAGTAAATATGAGCGTGCTGTGTGCAGTCTACTGATGATGCATGCATTCTGGGTATAAACAGTCACTTCTTGGTGCCATTTGGAGCTGTCAGCTTTCAAGTGACGCTCTGGAGTTGATTCAAAAATCTATGATGGAAAGACTTGCTTGAGTATTTAGCCCTCAAGATGTTGGTATAAAAACATCAATAGCATTAGGTGGTATCTTTACGCCTCCCCGGGTCCTGCATGCAAATTGTACACTTTCCACCTGGCTGAAAACCATTAGTTGCTTCGACCAGCTGTTTGTTCAAGTTTAAACCAGACATTAGTCTCTGGCTTTTACAAGTAGCCTTGAAGTTCTTGCTTAATCTTTATACAAATCCACTCTCCCCTTTTTCTCATTTTCCTCCTCTCTAAAAGCAACATCACCAGCTGCTTCCTCTCTGAGAAGCCGCTGCTAATTGTGCCATGTTTCTCTTAGGTAAGAATTACAAATACCTCAGTCCAATCCAATTATCTGAACAATGTTAGTGATGTACTGTTTTTTATGGGAATTCAAATAATGATCTTCATGCTGCTTTACAATACTTTTCTAAACTAGCTTGTGTATCTATACAACACTCATCCATTATTGTGGCACCAAAATGTCACAGTGTGTCCGTGTCCAAAACTGAGCAGAACTCACTGCAGAAGAACAGCTCATCTGTGGCCTCATCGATACACTGTTTGTGGAATCGTGCACCACAGCCCAATCCATGCAGTCAAAGCATCCCTGCAAGACATGACAAGAGAGACAAGAGAGCTTTGATCCACACTCCTGACCTGCCTCTTCAGTGCCTTCACCCTCTGCAGCCATATCTCAGTGGGAGACTGATCTCTCGTGCTGTAACTCAAAGGTTTCAAAGGCAGACCCTTATTCACCGTTAATGGGGCTAAAACATGAATCAAGGGTCATCATCCCTCAGACTTTCAGCTGCGAGGTGGGTTCAAAGCTGAAAACTTTCATATTAGAGCATTAAAACCCATATGGAGTTGCTGCAGAAGTATCAGCACGCACAGAATACCCTTGAAATATGTCAACTAGGCCTATATACTCCCCCAAGTGGAAAGTAAAACATGACTTACTTTGAAGAAGATGTGGATAATGTAATTTTAAGCTTGTCTGTGTGGGTTATGGCTTTCACAGCCAGGTTATAGAATCTCTTTTTAATTGGTTTGCAGACTTTCATCTGAGCTGAAAACTACCTGCATGTGTGCATCAAGGCGCAGCGCTGTGACAATCATTCACATCCTCCTTTATCCTGTGTTTCCTCTATTCCTCGAAGAAACCAGAAAGGAGCTCTTGGATCAGGTCAGAGCAGCGGCGCCGCAGAGCTATGCAACTGCTTTGAATTCTGTCTTGCTTTTGTGTTGTGGCACAGTGGCACTGATGTGTTATTTCATTGATGGGTAGCCTAACAGAATTATCACCACAGGCAATATGTTGCTGCCAAGAACACCTGGCTCACTTTAGAAGACAAAACACAAAGGAAAACATTTTCTAAAGCTTAATTGCAAATTGCATCAGCGCTACTTTCAAGCTGAATTCATGCTGGTTAGTTATTTTCATGCACATGTTTATTTCTTGATTATTTAAAAAGAAAAATATGCTGTTTTTATCTTTTGTCTTGTGTACCTGCTATAACGCACCTACACTCTCGAGCTACGCTGTCATCATGACAATTCCTGGTGTGTGCATACAGTTGACAAAACAATTTTGTTGTCCTGGTCTGGATTTAGCTCTCGGGCATGCTATCATCTTGAATCAGTAGCATGCTCGCCCTGAGCGCTAAATCCGGGACGTGTGTGAGGTTGATGGCCAGCCTTTGAATTGTGTACCAGCCTTTGTCTGGGTATCTGCTCTCATCAACAACAGCTGTGTCTCTCTGAGGCTTTGAGTTCACAAATTACAAAAAATATTTTTTTTAAAAGGCAACACATGCCCTACATTTTAACTTCTGACCCTTCTAGAGCCCAGATCATTTTTTGTTGGTATATTCTTCTGTTTGTGTTGCTGTTTGAAGCTTCATCATAAACTAAAGAGAACATCAAGCTGTATTATAATTATCATGTGAACTTACATTTCTTTTCTCTTTGAAAATCGTCCTCTCTCACACTGGCAAAGCTTATTATTTTCGATACACACGCCTGTGGTGCTGCTCTTCAGCACCCTTTACCCTTTCTTCAAAGAGTTTTCCACTCTTATCATGTTCTTTGACGCCATCTGCTGGATCCTCATTAAATAAACGTCACTGAAAGTGGCACATTGTGCACCAGTTCTGTATATAATTAGGTGTTATATAGTTGCAGCAACAAAACTACATTTGGACAAACTTTTCTGACAGAGGAATCAGTCATAGTCATAAATGATCAGCTGTTTTTGAAAACAGGACAATCTAGGGTAGTACTGAAAACATGCCTCGACCTTAAATGATGTAGTTTGTGGCTATGTCCCTATAGAAATAATCATTAAATAAATGAATATATTGTCAAATGCATATTAAGAAACATGAATTACTGGCTGCATAAAAATAAAAAGCAGCTGAAAAGGGTTTGCGATAGCCTATATTTCACATGCAACAAGTGCATATGAAATACATTTGCAAGGCTATTTATTTTGATTTGATTATGATCTTAGGTTTCGTATGATAAATACAGTAAATACAGTATTTTATAAAAATATCTTTTGTATATTTTTGTTCCAAAAATCTATAACATTTATTATATCTTTTTATATTATTTATTATTTATTATTTATTATATATCATCATTTTCACCCAATATATTGCTGCTAGAGCCTCTACTGTCATACGTGTATAAGCTTCCCTGTCACAGGGTCGCTGATGTGTGTTACAGACGCTGACATGGCCCTGAGCCAGGTCACATATTGAAGACAGTCGATGCTTTGCACGTTTTTTCATTATTCAGGAGGACATGAGCAGGGTGACTGCTGGGGGCGGAGTCTGTCTCTGCAGAGCTGATGGAGGGAGACCGAGCCGAGGCAGAGGAGCACCTGAGCTGATCGCCTGGAGGGACGCTGCGGCTCAAACTTGGACTCACTTCTCAAGTGGAGATGGAGTAAGCCAAACAAGCGCACCTGCTGCTCTCGAAGGTATTTATCATCTTTTCAAACGTTGACAAGTCTGTTGAAGTTGTTGCAGTTGGTCCTCCGGCGCAGTAACTGTAGTGTTGTTTACGGTAGAAGAAAACGGTTTCTTTTTCTCTCTGTTATTCTCTGTAACGTGAGGCCTTTCCTAGTCATTCTAGTTTGGTCGCTATTATTGCTTTAAATTGGAGTTGGAAGTCATGTTAAATCGCGTTTCGAAGTGTTGTTAATAAAACCAAACGATGTGAAGTATTTAATAGAGATAAGCTGTGACATTGGGAGGCAATGTCGCAAATAGTTTTAAAGAAGTCCAAACTCCCGCTGAAAGTATTTTGCTAAAGTCCATTAGTATGACACATGCGGTATAAAAAGTTACAGTGAAATTAATCTTAAAGGATGAAGTAACATAATACTGTATTCTGAGTAACTTATCTCTTCTAGTCAAATGCAGTGGCGGTTCTAGACCATTCCAAATGGGGCCACATGCAGCTTAGGGGCACCACATATATTAATCTTTGGAGACCCAGCATAGACCCATTTATTTTTTTGAATGAAGGGAAGCTAGGCACATAATCTGAAAGCTGGGAACCTCACCAATGTGTGTCAAGTTTTCCTCGTCATAAATCTGTAATAAACATTGTCCTCTGTTATGTTGCGTAAGTTGTTGCAGCAGTTTTGGGGTTGATGCCATTTGTTACACATATTTAGTGCAACATTTTGACCTCTCGGACATTGGTAACAATTGTCAAAAGTACCTCCAAAATACCACATTCAGACAGCAAGGCCTTTAGGAACACAATTGATTTGGTATTAAAAACATTTGACATTTGGAGATTTATGCAAGAACTGCATTTTTTGGTGGTTGGATGGCTAACACATCTGTTCAGCAAACTGCCCTGAAAGCTTATATTCAATATCCCTAGAAAAGTCACAACAGCTCATTTTATACAGGAAGGTCATGTTTATTAAAAATGGTCTCAATACAATGAAATGGCGGCTATGGGGACTTACATCCTCATACATAAATAAAATTAAATTCCATAGAAGTATCAGCCTTCTAGGCAGACCACATTTATGCAATTCCAAGACTGTTTAGGGACCAGGGCAAGACAGGGGTCCAGTGGCCAAATGTCCATAAAAGTCATTCCCTGTAGAGGTGTAGATGTGCTGAGATGGGAAATAAATGTTTTGGAGAATTTGTTGATCCAAACAGTTTGTCACATAATCATAAAGTGGGTCTCTTTATTGTTAGCAAATGTTGCTAACTAGCTAGCTAATGCTAGTGACCTGGAATACTTCAGCTGGAAAAAAAGTGAACTTGTACAATTATTAACCCTGTCCAGGATGTACCCTCTCGTCTAATGCATGTTGGGATAGAATCCAGACCCATGGTGACCCTGATTAGACATTTTTGATGGTGCTTGCTTTTTAAAGTTTTGTTCTTAGAGGATTATTTTGCAATAGTAGACTTTTTCATGTACTTGTCAGTGTTAGTAGATGAAACTATTTAGACAATTGTTAAAAAAGTTTCTTTGAGCATCACACATATGGATATTTCCTGATTTTCCCTGCTATATATCATATTAAACTGAATATCTTTGGTTTTTGATTGACATGATCTTGGACTTCGAGAAACTGCAATGAACATTTTTCACTATTCTCTTCCATTTTATAGACAAAGCGATTAATCAATATTTCTAGAAAATAATTTGCAGATTAATGGAAATAATAATTAGTTACAGCCCTAATAAAAACAAGTAACACAGTGGATACAGTTTGGGCAGTATGGCAAATACAATTTCCACCTTATCCAAAACATTTCAAGTATTGTCTCCTTACAGGAAGAACTTAAACTTAACTCTTTTGTCCTTTAGAATAGCACAACACGCAAACAGTCTGCAGTTCACTACCTTGCACGTAATACATAAGTCAGTCAAATGTTTGAAGAACTGTGTTTATTTGGGTAGCTCTACAGATCCACTGTGAAAGAATGTCACAGTGTCAGTTTTATTTTCATGAAGAGATTCTCAAACTCTGACTTGCAGATGTATAAATGAGGATTTTCCAACTCCACTCTGCACACAAAGACAGTTGTATTTTTTGTGGTACTATGTTTTTGCAACACAAACAGAACAAACTTTAATACATGTCAATGTCAACGAAGGCCGCACGGTGGTGTAGTGGTTAGCACTGTCGCCTCACAGCAAGAAGGTTCCATGTTCGCATCCTGTGTGGAGTTTGCATGTTCTCCCCGTGTCTGCGTGGGTTTTCTCCGGGTACTCCGATTTCCTCCCACAATCTAAAGACATGCATGTGTTAGGTTAATTGATGACCCTAAAATTGCCCGTAGGTGTGATTGTTCGTCTCCATGTGCCCTGTGATAGACTGGCGTCCTGTCCAGGGTGTACCCCGCCTCACGCCCAATGTCAGCTGGGATCGGCTCCCGCAACCCCAGACTCGGGATAAGTGGTTGAAGATGATGAATGAATTAATGTCAACCAAAAATGTCTCAGATAAAAATGATCCAAAACTTTGCTTCAAAAATAACACTTTTGCTACTGACAATTTGGGCTGGGCAGCATATCTACATTAAATCGATATTGTGATATGAGACTAGATATCTTATATTTCAAATATCATGGATGTCTTTTTCTGGTTTTAAAGGCTGCATTAGAGTGAAGTAATTTTATGAAGCTGTTTTATTATTTGTAGAAAGCTCAAAATGCAGGAATTATTCATTATATCCTCATAACTGATGATTATTTATCCAAAATGTATGTCTGTAATGTATAAATGCTGTAAAATCACCAATAGTCAATCCTACAATATTGCTTCAAGATCGATCTTAGGGTATTTGGTCAAAAATATTGTGATATTGGATTTTCTCCATATAAGCCCGACTGTCAGTACTGATAATTCTATAAATAAGATGGAACATTTACAATTAGAAGTCAGTGGCAGCACCTTCTTTCCAGTTGGATCAAAGACATTTTTCTTTAAGCTAGCATGTAGGTTAATCCATAAAAACACAGGCCTACTTGTACCATTAATAGTGCAAATACATCTTAAATTCTCTTTCAAATTGAACCACCTCCAAGAGTCACTGGCAAGAGTTGAAGCGTCTTCAGCAGAAAAGAAGAGTACTTTCAAAGATTTTTTTTCCCACCCTCCCTCATGAGAGAGGCTGCCGTGCCTGTAGGCAGTGGACATAATGGAGGATTCAACATCTTAACTTAACATGTCTTTCCCTTTTGATATTTATGATTCCTTCTGAGCTAAAAAACCCTGGGCTTTCCACCTGCCAAAACAGACTGAATTGATAATGAACATGATCTTTAAAGTTATCAAGCGTATCATGCTGACATTGGGCTAACACTCAAATATCCATCAGGAGAAATAAATAAGTGAGGCAATCCTGTTGATGCACAAATACTTAAGAATATAATCACCTCACTGAAACTTGATATGCACTGTAGCGTGTTCACCTCACTGGGTCTCTTGTTTTCAGAGGCCACAGTGGCTGCATGTCCCCCCCCCCCCCCCCCACACACACACACACACAGGTTGATAATAGGCAGGCAGAGCAGGGAACAGGTGCAGATTGTAGACTTGTTTGCAGCCCTTGAATGATCCTTGTGTACGTCGACCCAACTCAGACCCAGAACTTTGTTGAGAACAGGAGACCATTTGAATATTTATCCACTCTGGATGCTAGCTTTGTCTGTGTTTCCTTTACCTGATGTGTGAAGTTATATGTCAGAAGTGGGTGGATCAAATGGACAAGATCGGACTATGGCATGTCAGACCTGTAAATGTTTTAAAAGCTTGATCCCATGTGGTATTAGGTTGTCATTATGCAAAGTCCTTCCACTTCCGCATTCGAGAGATGTGTAAATGTTTCAACAGCACTCTGCACGGTAACATTGCTTCTTCTCTGAGCATCTAGAGAAAACAAAGATGACTGAAATGCACTTCAGTGGCACGTTCATATACACCAATATTTTATCACTTGAATTGTTAAGTGCGTTACCTAATATAGTCTTTAGCCAGCATCAGTTCCCACAGTGTGGTGCGTGTTTGGTCTACTTGTTGCATGGGTGTGCTAGTCAAGAGTCCATGAGCATTGCTGGAATTAACCCTGAGCTGGTTTGTGCTAACATTAGGGCCTGATATCTATCAATTATGCATCATGTTCTGCACTGCCTGCAAAGCTAAATGTGTCTCACCATGGAAACAGCCTTCTGTCTAAGCCAGAGGGTGTTTCAGTGGCCGTGTGACTCGCAACTTCGTTTCTCAGTCCAGGCGGTCCTGCCCTGCTCCACATTACGTACATGCAATTAAACTAACTTTTTCAGAGTTTAGATTTTATTTGAACTGAAGTCAACATCGGTGCAGATGGTCTTCAGACTTAATCAAGGCTTAAATAGAAGTAAAAAATAGCTGATAAAGGCTCATTTATTAGTAATTTTTTTCACAGTTTTCTACGTTGTTGATGGATTTTTTTAAGGATTTGATCATCCTTCTCTTGGATGAATAAAGTACAGTCTAAGTTTATATCCTCTCTCCTTTAAAAAGTGCATATAAGTCTAAACTACTGTAGATGGTGTTTTGTATCTAATCTGCTTTTTTGTTATTAGATTATGAATTTGTACGTTGCTATAATATAATAACAATCGTCACATTGTACTCAAATAATTCACAGTAAGTTATTTTACACAAAAATTCTCTGAAAGTTGTTATTTATTGGTAACAAAAAAATGTAAATATTGCAATATAGTTCATTAGAATGAGAATGTTACATCAGCTGCAGTTGTATCTATCAACAAACATAACAGCCATCAATAATTTGCAAAGAGAAAAAAATAAAAATACTGAATGATGACTAGGCTGATGGATTGCAACTTTTCTTTAGCCAGATTGAGGTTTATTAATTAATTGACTCAGCAAGTAAATAACTACATATTTTGTGTGTGTGCGTGTGTGTGTGTGTGTGTGTGTGTGTGTGTGCGCGCGTATGTGTGTGTGTGTGTTTTTTGCAGGGCTGATTTTGGTTGTGAAGGTTTACAAAATAACTTGTATTTTTGTTGAACACTAGAGGGTGCACTATTACTGCAACATCTTACATAGTAGCATTTGTCTCAGGTACTAATATCTTTGAATTTTCAGGTTTCTCATTATTATTTATCATTTTTAGAAACACACAGTACGTGGCACAAGATGCAGTACATAATGAAGCCCTGAAAGAGGGGGACAATCATTTCTGATTAATGAACATGTACATGTAAATCTAAAAAGTAAAAATAAAAAACACAAAGTTAAACGCACTGAGAGTAGGCAGGTGTGACTTTGACTGGACAAGGATTCCTACTGTTGGTCTATTGACTTGGGAACATGTCCTACAAGCCCAAATACAAAACATGTCTTTAGATGTTGTGATGGCATGCATTTGCTTTGCTTGATATTTACCTTAACAACATGATGATTCTTGTCCTGAAGAGCGTTGTTAAGTAGGTCAGGGACAGGGCCATAGCTGATTGTAACTAAGACTCCATTACTCTGCATTGTGTGCAGTCCCAGAGTGTAGAAACATCATCCATGCACTTTGTTGTTTTTGAGAGTTTACTCAAGTGGGCTGCTCCAGAAGCATTCCATTGAAATGGTTTTCTTTAGGCTACCTTTTTCTTTGACAGGTGAAAGAAAAGTGAAAATGACTGCTGGGCTCATTAGATTGAAGGAAAACTTGTTGCCAGGGACTCCATGTTGTGCAGTTCTACTCTTTAACATAGTTCACCTCTGTATGTTCAGTCAACTGTGAAGTTAGGCACATTTAGGTGTGACGTTTGACATCTGAATTGTGGCTGCATTGTTCTGTTCTGCAACTGTTTTTCAGTTCTTAAAAGAAAACACATTAGTGACGTGACGTGAGTGTATAGGCTGGTTGTTCTGAATTCAAACTGTGGTTTCTTCCTAAAACAGAAAACGCCTTCACTTAGCGTACATACACAGGGTGTTTGTATTGCTGATGTAGATCAGACTTGGAAAAACTGGTTCATGTGGTAGGTGTGTCCAGTTAGTGTTCACTTTAGTGTGACTGAATAGAGCATTAACTGCAAGCTGTGTGAATGTTTCTCTGGATTTACTTATCCCTTGATGGTTTCACACTTTTCTTCATTTCCTCATTGATGCCAGGATATAATGCAGTTGGAAGACAACATGGACCTCAACACAGAGGACTGATATACTGTAGAGGAAAGTGCTGCGAATGTGCAGTATGTACTGATGGAACCAGTGAGGTCTTTCTGCAGAGCATGTGAAGGATGTATTTCTCTGTCTCTGAACGTGGAGTAAAGTTAAATATTCTCATGTATGCTGGTAATGAGTGCATCATTATTTAAGAAATGAGTTTGTGCCTCATTAGCGCTGCCAGAGGCAAGACATGTGTATTTAGACTTTGATGTTTGGGCTCCAAGATAAATACAGGATATTTATTCAGGAATGCCTCGTGGGCATACAGTAGGCGGGGGATGTTGTAGCTGTCAGAGTTGCTTCTCTTTCCCTCTCCCTCCCTTTTTAGTTATGACTTTGCCCCTCTCTTCTCTGCCTGTTGCCTTTTTGCTGAAAAGAGGAGGGGCTGTCTAAGTAATCCAATACGTGCCCAATTCATGAATGTTACTGTAACTTGCTGAACTGCCCTGACAAGTGCAGGGGTTAAAACACATTAGCAGACCGAAGGTGTCAGCTCTGGCTGCATCTCTCTGTACAGCAGAAATCTGCTGCCTGTCCGGACGAGAGAAGTTTGTAAGGAAGGAAAAGGAAGAGAAAAAACTAACACTTCACTAAAAGAAAGAGGGGAAAACCTGGCACAGCTTCAAATGACTTCTTTGTAAGAATGATAGAAGAAGCTGTGGGCTCTCTGCCATTCAACATGTCTTTAGAGGAGAGTGCTGTGAGAGACATGGCTGAGAGTGAGATGGATCGCTCTGAGGGACGGGATGAGGTTGTACGGGGGCGCATTGCAAGCTTACCTCTGGATCCATTCCCACCCAGGGACTTCAGAGGGAAGTTTAAAAAGATGCGCCATAAGAAGAGGCCCACCATTCTTGAAAGTAGGTACTGCTTTGACTCTGTGAAGCTGTGATAATCACCTCAAGAATTCTGTTTTCAATCTGGGAGAAATGTGTGTTTTTTTTAAAAAATGTGGCGTAGAGCCTTTCAGCTACTACTACCATCACTTTGGGAAATACCTCACCTCCCTGTTGTATTTGTCACACTTACCTCGGAATCTGATGGCTTGTTAATAATGGAGTCAGACAGTGCCAAAGTACATTGCACTATTGTTGATATTGCGTAATTGAGCTCATTGTGGCAAATAAGCTGTTTATCTGACCTCACCAAAATGTCTATACGTCTTATGTCTTTAGAAAAATGAGCAACAATGAAACAGTAATGACTTCAATTAAAAAAGGACATTAAAGATCAGCATATTTCAGCGAAAAAGAGAAGAACATGAATAAACTAGGGGCGCCGGGGGCAGAGAGTGAGAGTAAGAGGGAGTCAAGTGTTGGAGCTTGATAACCTCAAAGATGGCTGAACTGGATAGACATACCTCACATTCCTAACCTTCATCAGAGCCTGGTAATGCTTTTAATAGGTGCTTAATGTGTCAGAGCCGCTGTCCACCTAATGCCTAATTAAGCAAAAATATTTACTATCTTTTTTGTAAGCAATGTGTTTCTAATTCATCTGTTACACATGTTGCTTTGAGACTGAACTGCTTGTGAAGCTGCCAATAAACAGACCTGCAAATCTGGTAATTATGGAAGTATCACTGAAGTAGTTTCCTGCTTAAGAAGTAACACTGATCCTACCCACTGAGCCAAAAAACTGTCAGTGCTTTCCGTCAAAATATTTGGCAGCAGTTATGCCGACATACAGATAAGATGTTCTGCCATAAACATTGTATTTGATTTTCTTCAGAGTGGCATTTATTTTCATGATATCCACTCCTCCAGTTATGATGACGTGTGATACAAACGATATAAACATCAAGATGTCTTCTCTGGCATATTCATTACAAATTCTTCTAATCTGCTCTGACAGTTTAGATATCTGTTCAGGCGTATAGTCTGCTTCATGGCTTTCTAGTACAGTCACCTCAAATCTTGCTGAGATACAGGCCAAGTAAACAAGTTGTAACTGCTTCTCAAAAAATAGGAAGTTCCTTCAGTCTGCCTATACTTTTTTCCTGTTTAGCAGCTTTGCCGAAAATAAATTTTTACAATTATTCAACGACGGAATTACATAACCGTTTGCCCTACAGAGGGCCTCTTACTGGACAGGTCAGGCAGAGGAGATTATAACTGAAGGATAAGTCAAGGAGGTAAACTATGTGTCTTCAGTGTTTAAAAAGTCCATTTGGACTTATCTCTGTTTGCTATTACCATAATAAGCCAAGCAATTGCCCATAATAAGTCAAATTTGCTCTGATTTGACTATCAAATTCATTATCGCTGTTTGTGTGGATTTTTGTACGGATCTAACACAGTGTGTGACGTACAGTAGATGTAATAGGTGAAGGATTACTTTCAAAACATGCACAGATCATATCTAAGAACAGTCACTTTGCAGAATCCTCAGCTTCATCAAAACATCATCTAGTCATTTACAGAGAAAGCTGATTGTAGAGTGCTTCTTTCCATTTTTCCTTTACATATCAGGAGAACCACATCTACACCTACACATTTTGAGTAATCAACATCAAATTTGGTACAGAACATCTCCGGAACAAGCCGGAAAAAGTTACCTTTTCTGATTTGTGATGTTCCATACAGGTTTGCTATCGTTGGCTCTCAAAGTTTGCTCAAATGCTGTGGGCATTGCTTTCAATTCAAAACATGTCTTATCTCCTGAATGGTTTGTGATATGATGTCTGAGTGGCCATAACACATCGGGTGTCATTTGGATAATCGTTTGCGCTGAAGAAGCATCATAAAGGAAGTAATCTCTGTCTGTGTATGAATGCATGTTTGACTGTACTTCGCATATTTCAAGCACAGTTCATCCAATCAACTTCACACTTGACATGTGTGCTTCTGAGGACCCAAGTGAGTACAGTGTCAAGTTTGAAGTCAATCGGATGAGCAGTTCTCGAAAACGCTTCAAACAGCACTTCAAGCGATTGGCCCGTTCCGAACATACATGCGCTTCAAACCGGCATGCCCCAAATAGGCACTGCAATAGTCTAGTTCAAATATTAATACAGGCTCATTGTATTATGGTGAGGAGGTGTTTGCTGCTAGGGCAAATATACTGAACATCTGAAGATTTATTCTGGCTTTAAAAAGCACACAGTCTATCATTGCTCAGGCTTATTGCTTAAAGCATTTCCACCAATAGGCCCGAGCAATAATAGATGCTTGCTCAAAGCATTTACACCACTATGTTATCCTAAGCTTTATTATTATTATTCAGCATACTTCTTCTGTACGTTTTTTAGTCGCCTCTAGCTGCTGCATTTTATCATACTTACTCACAGAGCTGGCTTCTGATTGGCTTTTACAGAGCTGGCCTCTGATTGGTTTCACTGAGCTGACTTCTGATTGGCTCTCACAGAGCTGGCCTCTGATTGGTTCGCACAGAGCTGGCCTCTGATTGGTTTGCACAATTTCAGCTTTTTTAATATTCTTTTCAAATTTTAATCTTTTTTATACTGTTGCACATATTCAGCTTTTTTAATATTATATTAAAATATTCAGTTTTTCATACTTTTGCACATATTCAACTTTTTAAATATTCCTTTCAGATATTAAGCTTCTTTTCAGTGTAGCTTCAGCATTTAAGCATTTCCACACATTTTCTGCAGGAAATGCATTTTTTTTAGTTCTTCTTATTCTACTTCTTCTGCCTAAAACTTCGATTCAATTAAAGTCTGACAGCGTTGCCAACACATGTGCAAAACATACACCAAAACGTGCGGAATGATTGTGAATGTTGTGCTATTATTTTTGTCAAAGATTTGCCAAGCCATTTCACGAAAATCGCCAAAAACAGCGCTTATTTTCCACATACAAAACAATGGGAAATCATTGTGGATTAAGCTCAAAACCACCCCTCTTTGGGGGCATAAGGATTTGCCATACTAACGCAGAAAACCTATTAGAAGTTTAAACAGGGCAGGATATTTGTGACTTATTTGGGCTGAATGGTCATTTTGATATCAAGCACGGTTTTCACCTAATCAGAGTTTTGGTTTTGTTACATTTTTACGCCGTTTAAGATTTTATAATGGTTGTGTATGTGGTGAAATGTTCACACCTAGAGTGTGTGACATCACAGCTAGAGTTTGGAGCAGCTGTAAGCAGCTGAAGCTTGATAACGAGCAGACCATTTAAAGAGCATCAGACTCAGGTGTGTTGGAGCAGAGAAACCTAAAACATACAGGGCAGTAGCTCTCCAGGAGCAGGATTGGACACATGGTCTATCATGTACTACTACAGCCTTTTTTTACTACTAATACTACTACTACTACTTCTAGCCAACTTTGCTTTTACTGCATTTGACCTTAGCATGGGGATGTGCACCAAGTATCAGAATGGGTAAAAGTCAAGCCCACAGTTAAAATTTCTTGCGGAATTTTCTAGTTATATTTAGGGTTGTTGTAGTTTTTCAGCATTTGTAGGCTGCATGTTTGTGGTAGTTTTATTTGTACCACCCCTTCTGGGTAAAAGCACTGTTATTGACGAGCGCAGCTATTCATTTTTGACTCTTGTCGACCAGACAAATTCTCCAAACATGAGCGTTCAGCGCAGAATAGACGCTCAAGGCCTAATCTTTAGTTTAAATACACAGTGATCTCATTGAGAAGAATAAAAAATTATTAAAAACACAATGCCCTCAGATTTTATGCAGATTTTTTTGCATCCACAATTGCGGATTTACTTTTTCCCCATCGACCAATCGATTGGGTGAGGAGTAGCTAGAACTTCAGTTGACCAAGATTTTCTTTTTGTTGACTACAACCCAACTTTACATAGCAAATATTTGTCCATTGCTATATAAATGTTCTAAATGTTGAGTATAACCCCTTTAATGTACTAGACACAGTATCAGTAGCAACCTCAAAGTTAGCCACATCGTGTCCACATACTGTCCCACTCAAGGTGTTTATTCTTGATATAATGTATTAGTCAATACACTCATGACATTACACTGTCAAAAACCAAGCATAAAAATGATGATAGCTTCCAATCATTACCCATTAATGCAAATTTCATAGGTTCTGTATTAGCATAACCAGAGGAGCTGTCCTGCAAAATGTGCACAATGTCACCAATCATGTCCTTCACATATTTGTAAAAGAAAGCTCTCTGACTCTTTTATGTGTCAGGAACAAGTTGGAAACCCTCATAAATGATAGCACAAGTCAAAACAGCACATTTTAAAGGTTTATTCAGTGATGCAACCAAAAAAAAGTATCTGCTGTGGGAGGAAGGGTGGGGTCATACACAAACAAAATGTGAGGAGCAGCCAGGCAGTACTGTATTGGGTACAGTCTGGACACCTGAGGCCCTGAAATGTGTATTTAACAAACACTGCAACTCTGTGATGGCTTCTCCATCAGTGTGAGAGTGTATTATGCAATGAAGGTCAAGTGGCTGTCGCTTGATGGACAGACAGAGTTCTGATAGGATTATACTAAGAGTGCTGAGGGGCAGTAGTGGAAGGGGGATTGGAGGATGTGTTTTATAGTCCATATGGTTTATAACATGCATCTGCTTTTCACATAAAATGTTGCGAAGATTTGATTGAAATGTTATACATATACTGGAAAAGCAACAATTTAGTCAGAGATTAATTGTCATCTCCTAAAGTTTTGTTATTTGATGCTAATATGCTGAAAGTATATATTTAGATATAGAAGTGTGTAAATAAAAATGTAGAATTGTTTTTGTTTATTTATAATTGTAATTTCTATATTTATATTTTAGTCATAATATTTACAGAAGGAATAAGAGACAAAATGTTGAAGCTGTTGACAAACAGGAACATTCACACAGGGACACCTGTGTGTAGATACTTTTAGGTAAACTGATCAATCAAGTAATCTATATGACAAAATAAGGGCTAGAATATTGGAAAATTAAAAAGAACAATTTGTCCCCAATGATAATAATTGTAATAAGAAAAGGGTGTAAAAAATTAAAGGGATGCACAATATTTGAGCAACTTTTTGTTTAAAAACTGTTTTTAAAGTTGGTGCAATTAAGACATAAAAGGGTTAAAAGCAGACAGTCAGCACGTGCTCCCATGCAGATCCCTTGTGTTCAGTTAATACCGCCTGCCTGCTGATCACTTCAGTGTCTTCTTTCCCCTGCTCTCCCAGATGTTCCCTGTTATGTGTCATGCTTCCCACGTTTATCGTCCCTCTCTCAGTGGTGGCGTCCTGTCAGATGCTCCCAGTCATGCTGAAAGACGCACAAGCTCAGCGCTGTCATCGTTATCAGGCCCTGCACGCAGACAAACAGTAGTTATTATTAACTGCACTCTGCTAAGAGGATTGCTTCCTGCACTCTCAGCCTCCGCGCAGTTATTTAAAGGGAGCTTGCATTGCCGCCCACTGACTGCCACAGCTTTAGAGAGAGGGAGAGAGAGAAAGAGAGAGAGAGAGATGTTGATAGAGTGTGAAGAGAAGGAGAGAGAGGGCTGATAGCCAAGGACAGGACACAAGAGGAGGAGTAAAGCTGTGCTAGTGCGTTTTCTCAGGGTCTCGTCAGCACAGCATTGTGTGCGTCACAGAGAGGTGACAGCAGGCGCTACCTGCTTGTCCCAGTTCAGCTGCTACTGCTGCTACTGGAGGGAATCCACAAGTAGAGGGGGGACACTCAACGGGAAGGAGAAGCCATGGCCAGCCAGCAGGACTCAGGCTTCTTTGAAATCAGCATCAAGTCCTTGCTAAAATCGTGGAGCGGCAGTGAGTAGCAGTTTGTCTCTTGTTGTTGTGGTTTTGTTCCTCAGCTGACAGAGCTGACTGACTAGCTGAGGCTGCAGCCCTACCGGGAACCTGACTTTATAGCTTCTTCTTCCTGTTGTGGTCAGTGACCGACCGGGATGTGCTATTGCTTGTTGCAGATTGAGCTGAGTGCCAGTTGCTGCAAACTGCTAAAAGCATCATACTTTTAGCAACAGAGCATCACACTCCAATAGATTTTCACTTGTCTCATAGCAACAGCCAGGTACAAATCTCTAAGCATCAAGCAAGAGTTTTTGACTAAGGACGTTGCTCATTCTACACACACAGTTTAACTATGTACTATACATTAAACACTGCTGATGGTAATTGAGCATCTTATTTCTGTTGCTTTTTTTTATATAATTCCAGTTATTTTACTTTAGTCTGTCTTTGGCAGAGTCTAAATAGCTCTAATTAAGTGCAAGGGCACAGTAATAGGATTAGTGGGGGTTCAGCTTGGTTGCATATTCTGTCCAGAGCTCACAGCTCCACTTCTTCCCATTGTGGCCCAAGAGGATGGGGTAGAATGCCCCATGTATCCAATCATGGCATAATTCTGTTTTATGTAAGACGTGAGAGGTGGGCTGTGAAGAAAAAAAAAACAGGGAAGAAGAGAAAAAGTCAGCTGTACCTCTAAGGTAGCGCGGTATCTATTGAATTGGAATGAAAAGAGACACCATAGAACATGCTGTCCTTGTCTACACTCTCAACATTGAGCCATCTCCTGATGATGTTGCATAATCCTCAGAGCAGGTCACTTTGCTGATAAAGGCACAGGCGCCCATTGTACTGTATCAGCAGCAACCCGCAACTGTGCATTTAACATTTGCATTAAATATGTGATCTCCTAATCTCATCTCTCTGATCTCATTTACCAGAGCTATTACGTAATAGATCACAAGATGGCAACAGAGGCAGCAAACTGTCTAAACAGAAAATACTAGGATTCCAGACAAATGAGTTGCTGATAAGGAAATTTAGAAATGTATATACATTATCTCTTAATTCTTGAATATAAAATAATGGATCAGGTTTTATTGAAAGTGCCTCAAACTAACAGGATGTGTTTCCCTGCTGTCTATCAGATACTGTTTGCCCAAGGTAAACAAAGTCAAGGTCCTTCAGACAGTGGTCTCTCATAAGTCAGTGTTTCCAGTTCTAATAAAACAGTGACAACCGGCAGCACAGAACTGGCATTGTGCAGTCTGGCGTTCAAACTGCCTGAAGGCTGGTCCACCATCAGCCAATGAGAGCAGGAGATGAGCTGCATTGAGCCGAGCACAGCGGTGCTCCTCTGATGAGCAATCAAACATGGTGTTATCCAGTGCAGTTGTTTCGATTAGGAAATGCTTAAGCGCTCAGTTTATGTCTAGTTAGTTTAGTTTTCTGTCACATTTGATCCAGTTTTAAAATAATTAATCTTCAATGTTTTGGCCTGGGGCATCTGTTTGCAGTACAATGCTTGTGCTCTATTTTTGAGGAGCTAAAAATAGTTTTTCAACAGTGAATGAAATTGCAGAAGTTATACACCGATGAATCCCTTCTGTTTAGCAGTAAGAGACAGATGTAGGCGTTTTTACGGGGACTTATATAAATGAAACGCTCTCTCAAAGCAGGCAGCAGTTTCCAGCATGATGTCAGCTGCTAAAACAGGGCTGATGGTCAATAGTTTGAGACTGACATTTTAATCTGCTTTTCACAGAGGTCTGTAATCACTCTCTCCACTCGACCACATTTTTTGCAGGACACTCAAACTGTGAACTTGTGATAATGTATTAGTATTAGGATGTTTTGCTCCATTTGCTCCAGCTGTTGCCTCCTCTTTTGATAAATGTTGCAGAAAAAGTAGTTCAGCTTTAACACCAGACAGCATTCCAGGATCCAAAATGAAGTCATAGATTAAATGTCAGCTCGAGTGATTTATTCTGTTTTATTTTAATATGGAATATTATGGTGTGGCACATCTGGTTAACAGGGACTTGGTTGTTTCATCCGACCTATAACTTTATGATCTAAACCAGACGACAACATTTTCCCGCTTATTACGTGACATGACGCAAACTTTTTTATTAACACCAACTTTTGGTGGAGCACCCCAGGAACAGTGTCCCTTTATATCCAGCCTAGAAATAGGACATATAAATACTGTACAGTAGTGGGTGTGAAAGCCTGTATTGCCCACTACTCTCTCACAGAAATGCAGAGTCAATGTTTCTCACAGCAGCTGGACAAAGTGCTCCCAATGGTCTATGTTGACATTGGAATTTCTGGTTCAGTTAAGGAGGTCAGTGGTATCTAAATATCCACCCACTCTGTTCACAAATGACTGCCAGAGTGGTTGTTTACTCAGCGGGACAGTCTCTGTGGATGCATATAGTGAATTGTATTCTTTGAACATGCGTGTATGCGTGCATCAGTATGTGCGAGAGAGACACTTGTTAGCCTGTTTGCATTGTCCTCTCGGGAGCACCACCATGCTCAGGGTGTTTCCAGCATGGCGATGATGTAATGCACACTGTGCCCGAGCTCCTTGTTTGCAGAGTCACATGTCGCGTCTGAGTCTTCGTACACCACTCGGAGAAACAGACAGGGCTTGATATGGACACTGGTTGCTTTCTTCAACTCCCATTTCCAGTTTAAGTAATTGATATTGGAGAATTTAGATAAAATTATATGTTGATTTAATTGTAATAGATGAGTAGTGCCCTGTAAAATGTTTGTTGTGTTTGCATTCAGGCTCTGTTGCTGGGAAGTTAACTAAAATCTGATATTTTACTGATTTGAGGTAATGACAAGAGTGCTTGAAAAAGACTAAAGTGAAGCGTGCCAAAGCAGTGCCTGATCAACAACAGTGTTTACACTCTGGTGGTCTGTCCCTTGTGCTTAAGGATGGTGAAGGAAAGGGGAGGGCTGCTCTGTCAGTATAGTGTGTACCCCGGGATAAATATAGTCACACAACTATGCCACCATAGCATGTTGGACCTCATCACTGTGCTGTGCCTCTGCTAAAAATTCCTGTCTGACCTTCACTCTTGGAAGGCACCGGTTGGTCACAAGGCTAGAGGAAGCCATAGCAAAAACAGCTCTGAGAGCGAGAGAGAGAGAGAGAGAGAGAGAGAGAGAGGGATTGCGTGGTCTTCCGAACGAAACACTACTCCCACTTTTTAAAACACACCCGTCATTTGCTCTGTGCACAATGGAAATTATGTCCAGCAGGACAGTGCCAGGCTGACGCAAGAGATGGACGT
The DNA here is from genome assembly GCF_963691815.1 of Echiichthys vipera. Classification (NCBI taxonomy): domain Eukaryota; kingdom Metazoa; phylum Chordata; class Actinopteri; order Perciformes; family Trachinidae; genus Echiichthys; species Echiichthys vipera. The sequence goes on from NC_139830.1 coordinate 23,018,391, forward strand.
TGGTGGATTTTATTAGCAAACATTTGTCTTGATTCAGGACAACCCTGGATACCATATCCTCCTTCCCCACTATGGACGGGACGGCTGTGTGCTGGAGCAAGGCCAGTGTCATCAGCTTCATCAAGGGCCTGGGTAGGTGCTGAGTTGCCACAAGTGAGGGAAGCATGTTCTGAAAGCCATACGAGCTCGTCACACATGCTGGGCATTTCTCAAAAGATATCCAAGCGCTTCATGTCCTGAAAAAAAAAGACCTGGAGAAAAAGGCTTGTTTACTGGCTCCACAGCTTTCTACAGCTTATCTTCTGCTCCGCACAACATATGCTGATTTGTTTTTCCTGTTATTTTCTGTGCATTTGTTTGCATTTTCCTTCATCTACCTGTGAAGAGGTTTTGAGTAAAGCAGTTAGGTCATTTAGCAGAGCTGTTTTTATCCTCTCAACATTTGTTCTGCAAGAAAATTGATGTTCCTGCTTTTGATTCTTTTTGACATACTTCTGGCATACTGATGTCTGATTTCTTTGTGTAATACATCCTGTAGGTTGTTGGGCTTCATGAATATAAATTATATATATACTATACATGCAAGGTTCTGCATGTGTTGTGCATAAACATGATGCACAGGCGTACAGTACACTGATTTGACACTAATTAACAATACAGACACATTCATTTAATTGCACTTTGCATAAACATGTGTTTTCATATACTATGCTCTGTCTTAGTAAGATCTAACAAAAGTAGTTTTTAACAAGGATTTTAAACTGTTTTGATCCATAATTTAACAAGCAAAGACAACACAACTCACACTGACCACAAAGTCAAGCATGCACATGAACATGCACATGCACATGCACATACACACACACACCCACACACACACACACACACACACACACACACACACACGCACAGAATGCAGTAGATGTAGGAAATGTAGTGCTCATTGTGAGGCAGTCAGTGTCTTCTGTCCTCTCTGAACACACATCAAATGTATAGCAATTTGTGAGGTGAACATGCATTAAGGGGTTGTACAGTTTCTCACAGTTCTAATGAGATGAGTTTGTATGCGGTTCTTTACTATATATAGCGCTTTTGTGTCTGGAAGCAGCTGAATGTAACATTGAGGTAACATTTTAACTCGTCTGTGTTAGTTTGTGGGGTTTTATGGCCTAAGCCAAGCCATCCGTAATTAAACATGGGCTACATCATAACACTGGCTGAATGATGGTCACATGCACAGCATTTTTGCTTCCCTCAAAGGGCAATGACATCTTTGATACAAAATGAAAACACCAGGTGCCGTGGTGTTTTCATTTCCATATGCGTTCTGTTCACTGTAGCAGTAGGAAAGAAAAAGCAGACTCAGGGCAAGCCATTGCCCTTTGGACAGTCTCCCTCAGGAATGTTCAACATGTTGGGAACTTTATGTCCATGTTTGGAAGATCCTCAGTAATACTCTATTCGGTCATCTCTCTTTGTAAACAGATCTGTGGCTGACCCTGTTCTACTCATTTGTGATTCAGTTGGTAATGCTTGACCTAACAAAATTGTTCATCTTGTGCTTCTTGTGACGTTTCCTCAGCCTCGCCCGTGGGGAACGGATACAGTAAACCCCCCATCACTCCAGTCTGCTGTCCTCAGGGAGAGAAGGGTCCCCCGACCATGATGCCCATCAGCATTGACCCGGAGAGCAAGCCGGGCGAGTATATTCTCAAAAGCCTGTTCGTCAACTTCACCACCATGTCAGAGCGCAAGATTCGCATCATCATGGCTGAGCCGCTGGTGAGTGGGCAGAGAGTGACAGACTGAAGGGCTACTGCTCTTTGTTTTTGTTGCTCTTTGTAAAGCTGTGTGGAGATTATCTCATGTGTTTTGCTTCAGAAGTTGAGACAATTAAAAAATAGGCTGTTGTTATTATCAGGGGGGAGTGAGGTCATGACATTGCTGCTCTGTAACAGGCCTCCTAACCTGTTTTGCCAGTGCATTTTGCAGCTGCTGCTCCAAGGTTGCATGACTATGAGTTAATAATTAGAGCTTGAGTAAAGTTGTTACAGATTGTTCAATTTGAATCATTTCAGAGGCTGGCAAAACTGTATCTAATTATACTGTTAGAAAAAAAAGTCCCCAAAATAAGCTTTTTTTTGTCTGAGAATTTAGGTTTTTTTATTCTTGTTGGCTGCCCTGTCAATCATCTCCTGACCCCTTGTGTGTGTCCTGACCCCCAGGTGATTAACCACTGTAACCATGTCACACAGGAAGACTGATATCCAGGCCGGCACTAGCGGATTTGACAGTAATGAATTATAAACAGTGGTGAAAGAAGTATTTAAATCATTTACTTAAGTAAAAGTACTGGTACAACAGTTTTAAATGTACTCCAGTACAAGTTAAAGTAATCAAAATCCTACTGTAAGTAAAAGTGCTCATTCTGCAGAAAAATGTCCTCTTTGACTGATATATTATTTATACATTACGATATTTGATATTTATTACCAATGCATTAATGCACATTGAGATGGATTTAGTTTGAACTACCCAATGTACATATTGATGGTTTAGTACTAACAGTACTACAGTTTGTTGGCCGCCTTTTAAAGACTCACAAGATAAATGTGAGAAATGTGTCGTGGGATGAAAAACGGGAGAGAAGAATAAAAAAAAAATGCTACACTAATTTGTGTGCATCTTCAGACTTTTTTTTTTTTATTACTCTTTTGGCCTATAAAAGTTATTTAAATCAACCCGTTCTGAAGGGAAATCACTCTTTGGCGAAACTGCTACTACAACATCTGAAATGTGACGAAGGTCCCCAAACAGACACTTTGTTTCATAAGACTGGATAGTTTATTTTATAACAATCTGTTGTATTTTATTATCTTATCATACTCATACATGTTTTAACCTGATTTATGATAAATGTATAATATACTGATACATGATGTATAACAACAAGCAGCCTGACTCCCACTACTGAAGCCCATAACAGTTAAACTTAACAGTGATGTATTACTGTCAAGACCTTGGGCATGCAACTGACTCTCACACACACAAAAGTGGATATGTTAACTACCTTGTCATGTTTACTTGCTGTCAGCTGCATAATGCAGGAAGCTGCCTGGGGCCAAATGTGGAATTTTTAGCCAGCTTCATTGTGCATGCTTCTGTGTTGGAATTGAAGTTATAGTCATGTCCTCTGTATTGTCCTCTTTTATAGTTAAAAAATCTTTTGAGCTGTGCATACAGAAATTCAAAACAGTTTTGAAAAGTTGTAACTTTCACAGTAATCAGAGGGATCGTGAAAATGAATCTAAAAAGTAAAAATCTAATAAAATAGGAATAATAATAATAATATTTGAAACATCTCAATTTAATCTTTATTAGACAGGAAAATTAAAAGCTTTACTTTGTTTATTTAGTGTAAAAAAAGCTGCTGTTTATAGTTTCTACAAACTTGCTGTGGGATGTTATTATAAACCTCACGTCACTGTTTAGTACAACAGTGCTGTAACTAGCAATATACTGCTGACTTTTCTTTAGATTAATCAATCAATTGTTAGTAGCCTATATGAAATGTTAAAAAATGCCCATCACAACTTTGCAGAGTTGGAGGTGACATCTTCAAATGTCTGCTACATAACAACAATTAAATAGACACTGCTGTGAGGCTTTCAGGTAACTGTCAAAAGCCTGATATTTTGATTAGGAAAGTACTTCAGGCTTGAATATTAACCATTAAATCATTTAATAATTTTGATTTGGAACTGACAGGAAGCATCCTAGGGACAAATTGTGGAATTCTTAGCCATTGACTGTCTAATGAGCATTTCTGCAAAGAAACATTTGTCCGATCGGTAAGGCCAACAACAGCTGTCATAAATAATTCTGTTCACAGACAGTCGGGCAGACAGGGAAGAGCCAGTGCACACTCACCACCTGCTCCCAGAACCACATTAGTATCATACAAGTGCTGCTGAAAGTCAATGAAAAATGACCAACTGATCCATATTACTAAGAAAAGCCTCAGACAGCTTTATGTCCTAAGACACTGTAGCATTGTTACCACAAATATTTATCCTCTGTTTCACCCTGACCTATGGGACACAGTTGCTAAAAAAAATTAAAAACAGTGCTACCCACCTCTGCAGATCACAGGGGTGGTCTATATACTATTTACAATCATTTTATGCAGGTTGTACACGTCTGATATACTGTCAGTTTACTTGTGGCTGCGGTGGCAGTCTACAGTTTTAGGGACTGTGATTTATAGGAAGCTGTTAGTCCGCAGGGAAGTGTTAATTACCACAGGGAAAGTGTGCACCCCCTCGTTTCAGTGCAACTCCCTCTACAGGACTGCAGGGAGGATGTGTCTCTCGTTGTTTTTCCTCTCAGTGGAGAATTAGATGAGTAATTTGTTTTAGCCTTGCTTGTAGTTATTGGCATACAATTGTCCCTGCTGCTCATCTTCATCATTCAGTTGAATTTGTATGTGTCATGTTCAACAATCTGTAGTCAGTATTAGTTCATCGAACACAAAATAAAATACAAGGAATTTAGTACACCAAAATGCTGTAAATATGTTAGACAATTGAATTCAAACAGAGCTGCTGTATCAGTCCTTTAAAGCCTGCCAATGCAAGAGACATCGACTTTTCTGTCATTATAGCACAGATGGGCTCCTCAGATACAAGCATTTGTCCAAAAACTAAAAAGTTCATCAGCGCATGTGGCTTAGCTGGCGTTCCAGCTGCAAGAGAGAGAGAGTGAGAAAGCGACATTCCCATCAGCCCACGCAAAGTCAATGTCGGACTCATTAGACAGTTGGCTGTTTTGGATTAATCATCAAATAAGTGATGTGTTGTGATTTGCTGTCAGGTCAACGAAACAGTAGAGGGGGGAATCTGGCAGAGTAGCAAGAAAGTAGAGGAAAGCAGATGCTTCGATTTTTGCAAGGATAGCTCAGGTGATGTTTGTGAGTAAAGTCTGAATGTAAACACTTTTAGATAGCGTCGCCTGTTAAAGCTGCGTTAAATATCTTTTAAAAAAAACTAAAATTAAACCTTTGCAATAATTGTTTATTAATTCAACTTCATTTTAATTTGTTCCAAGAAGGCAATGTGTTTAATGTAAACAAAAATGAAACCACATAGCTCTTAGCATAAACCTTGAATGTGTGTCATTGAAGCTATGTAGCCAATTCATAAACACTAGTCAATCTGTTCTATGTTTTTATTTGTTTTCATATACCGTGACTATTAAGACTGTGACACACACCTTAATTAGTGGCAAAATGTGAGTGAAATCGTTTTTAAAAATGGGCTGTGGCAATCATATTTTTTGTAATTAACGCTAATTTATGGACCTTTGTTTAGTGGTTGTTCAGTGTACTGACGATTTTCTATAAATATTAATAATCAATTTCAAGCACTCTCTTAAATTGACTTAAAAACCAAGGACTGCTTCAGTGAACCAATATTTTAAGACCAAAAAAGTGAATCAGATATTGAAATGTTTAAAGAAGTTGAGAAGTTTATGTTTTATTCTACTGTTTTTTTTATATTCACCATCCTGGTTAGCAGTTCTTAAAGTTATAGTTCAGATTTTTTGACGTGTGGTTGTATTGGTTGGCACTCCCCCAGCTTGAAGAACAAGCTGGGAGACTGCTACAGAAGCTAAGCAATGTACTGTTGTTGACAAGGGGCAGCAGCTAGATTATTTTAGTCACCTAAAAAAGGCAAACCTAAAGAAATCAATATCATCTTAAGGGTATGCTATATTAAAAATATTTCAGTTTTATGCTCTTGTCAAAGCCACCAGACTCCACAGACACTGTCTCTCCTCACAGAAAGAGGTAAGATTTTCCTAGCAGAAAGAACACGGGAGTTGCTGGTATACCCCTGCCTCAATTGGTTTGTTTGTGTCATTGTGTGACTTTGGTGTTTTACAGGGTAAGGAACTAACAATTAAACTAATTAACTGATCAAGGCAGTAGTAGACCAGCAACTCCCTGTTCTGCGAGATAAAGTTACTGATTTTGTCAAAGGAGTCTGGTGGTTTTGATGAGAGCATGGATAACTGCTTCAGTACCCCTGTGTAAACTTAAACAGAGCTGTTTGACAGCAAGGTAAAGTGATGAGAATCAAAATATCATACACCTAATCTGATACTGATTTGTTCAGACGGCAACATTTGTTTGATCATATTCACTGAAGCCGACATTATGCTCCAATAGAACAACATAAATCATCCGTTTTTAGAAAAAAAATGTGGCGCTACGTGCACGTAGAGCCTGTTGTTTGTTTTGCAAAAATAGACAGCGCCCGTGTCATCCTATCCACTCAGCTCAGTTCACAGTTCTTGCACACGCCACGGATGCCCCCTTCCCCGCTAGCGCATGTTACAATATCACAGGTACAACGCCTCAAGCAAGGCATATGCTAAATGACATTTGCAGTTGCTATCTTTGAGTGTGTTAGCCAGCCTACATCCATGTAGCATGTACCCCATGCCGTTTATTGATGAGCGAAGACATGGACAACGCTTGCACAGGAATCTGGTGCTCATTGACGAGCACTGGATTGGAGAGCGCGGAGCGGCGAGGAGGAGCTCGGTGATAGAGGGGTAGGGGCGTGAGAGTTGTAAACATTCAAAATTTGACTGAGTCAACTCAATCTGCAAGATTTGCCGACTGCAGCTTTAAGGTGGTTCAACTTTGTTTTTGATGCTGGCCCCATCCACAGCAGTATATTGCTAAGTTTTCTAACAGTACTCCTGCCTACTTCTTTGTGTCGACTGCCTTCTAACAAAGAATACACTGATAATGGATAAGAACCCCACGAAAAAAAAAATCTGAACTATGCCTTTAATATTTCAGCAATTTGCACTTCAGCCTTCATTTACTAACAGATAGGATGTGCGTCTAATGTGCTTCTATGAAGAAGTCAGGAGCAGGACTGTGTTTGACCCAAATCCTTCATTTAAGCCTTTATCTCAGATGATGGAGGACTGTAATAATGGGAGTTGTCATGAATGTTCCATCTGTAATATCTGCCCCTGCCTGCTCATGCCTGGCATCAGACTGATTGATGGCTCTCTCATTAGCTGGGCTTTAATGAGTCTCCGTTCAAAAATAATCCACACAGTCTTAAGGACAAGGTGGATAGAGTTACAAGCTTCAGACCAAACTTCAGAGAACTTTGCCAATTTGACATTGCGCAAATAATAACACCCACACAAGTTGTAAAATGACTCCTTTTTTTCTGTTTTCAGGAAAAGCCTTTAACAAAGTCACTGCAGAGGGGAGAAGATCCTCAGTTTGACCAAGTAAGTGTTTCGAAATGCTGATAACATTAGCTGTTAGCAAAGAAAGGGATCTGAAAGTGATGTATTCATTTCACCATAGGATAAAAGGATGAGATTACATTTTGTGGTTGTATTTTTAGCTTCAAATGTTTTACAGTATAACCTGCGAGTTATACAAATGAACAACATTTAACTGTTTTGCCTCTCTCTACCTAAGCAAGTCAGTTTTTAAATACTACTACAGTATGAAGCAATGCAACATAAAAGAGCTGTTGGGTGAAAGCCCTGCTCACATCTCAAAAGGTCTTTTAGATCCAGTCAAGGGCAGGAGTGTTTACCTTGAGAGCTGCCACTGGCTCTACACTAGGTGTGTCCAGCAGGTTTGTGGCTCTACAGAGAAGGCCCTTTCACAGCCACAGAGGTGTGTTTGTGCTGCTGCGTGAGGCCATTCACCAGCCACACAGAGGCAGGATTCTTCTCCTGGCTTGTGCTGAATGAAGGGTTTGCTGTGTTCCCAAGCCCGTCCAGACTTTCCTCCCTTCCTGTGTGCCCGGCCCATCCCACCCGTTCCTTCCTTTCCCTCTCCCTCCCCCCAAGACTGTGAGAGGCTGCCCCATGGGCACCTTGTCTCTCTGCATAGTCCCAATGAGGACCAGCTCACCCTTCAATCTCATCTTATTCCATTAATGTAGCTTTGCTTTTAAGGTCCCTCATGTCCCCCAACTCCTTTTAATTTTCAAATGAAGGATATATAATGAAACATAATTGCATTATTTGGAATTTTGTTTTTAAATCGCTATACACATAAACAAAGGAAACACTGATTGCTATCTCCTACTTTGGTATGTTAAGTGCTGAAAACAAACATGCATTTGCACAACGTCTTCTTCTTCCAGCTGATAAGCACCATGAGCTCTTTGGCTGAGTACTGTCTCCCCTCCATCCTGCGTACGTTGTTTGACTGGTACAAAAGACAAAATGGACTCGAAGAGGAGTTGCACGAGTACCGGCCAAGAGCCAACACCAAGTCGAAAAAGTGAGAATCATTCAATTGATTTCTGCATGCAACAAAATGTTACTTATAGGAAATGGAAAGGAATGGGTATACTGTGTGATAGTAGCAAACCTGTTGCTCTTGTTTTTTTTTCTCTCTAACAGCGATGAGCAGCAGAGAGATTATCTACTTGAAAGAAGGGATTTGGCCATTGACTTCATCTTCTCTCTTGTACTTATAGAAGTTTTGAAACAGGTGACTTGGTTCTGTTGTTCACAGAAGTTGATTTGTTTATGTTATTATAGTCTAGGATAGTTTTGTTCTTTTGAATGTTGTATGGGGTACTTATCAATAGTAACTGTATTACCTACAGTAGATGGCAGTTGGCACGCCCCCAGTCTTAGAGAAACAGGCCAGAGGACGAGACACGGATGCTAAGCAACGTACTATTGTGAATGGGGGCAGCAGCTTTATGTATTTCAGCCACCTATTTCCACAGGTTTACCGTGCCGTCACACAGCCCAGTTCAAGTTTATGCAAGGAAACTGAAGTTGTTCTATGCTTTCGTAAATGCCACCAGACTCCATTGACAAAAAAAACACATTTTTCCTCACAGTACTCAAGGGCTGCTGGTCCACTGCTGCCCTTGATTGGGTCGTTTATTTGTGTTATTATGTGACTTTGGTGTTTTAAAGTAATTAACAAAACTAACCGATCTTGGCAGCGGTGGACCAGCAATTAACACTTAAAGTGATACTGATGTTTTAGGTGATTTGTTTGTTAGGTGGCTAAAATAGGTTTAGCTGCTGCCTCTTTACACAGTAGTACATTTAAGCGACAGTGCTGGTACTCCTGTCTGCTTCTCCAAACTGGGAGTGAGCAAACCATCATCTGCTGTTGGATATTCACTGACTATGGATAAGTACCTCATGCAACCCCAATTCAAAAAATCCAAACTAACCATTTAAGTAGAGCTGTTAAGAGGTACTACTACTGAAAAAAGAAACTTATCATGACCGTTGTTCTTGAACACTGCTATTGTGTCTCTTAATTCTTGAATAGATGCCGCTCCACCCGGTCCTTGACAGTTTGGTCAATGACGTCATTAACTTAGCCTTCAAGCACTTTAGATACAAAGAGGGGTAGGCTCCTATTTTTTCCAGAACTGTTCCTGTTTTCTTTCAGTTTTAAGTTTCTCTAAGGTTTTTTTTTTGTGTGTTGTAATGTTGTGTTTCCTACAGGTATCATGGTCCTAACACTGGCAACATGCACACTGTAGCAGACCTCTATGCTGAAATCATAGGAGTATTAGCCCAGTCCAAGTAAGTAGCATACACAGAACTATTATTGTATAATTGCATACCTCCCCCACCCCCCAATTCCTCTTCATTGTCTTGTAAATCTTTATTCTCCGCTCTGTTGAGCTTTGGTGCCATGCCACATCATAATGGTGTGTTACCATTCCTTATGCCTTTCTGCAAAACATCTCTTGGTTCAAGAGACTGGAACAGACTGTGGGAATGACACACTTTTGGACAGGTCCCCTTCACACCAAACTAGGACTGGAAATTGATGTCTGTTTAGTTGAAGTTTTCAGATCATTGCAGCAAGGAACAAACCCTTAAAATAGAGATATGGTTGGTGCGCACACTGCATTCCTCCTTTCCAAAGTGAGCTCTGCTCAATTTCCTGCAGGAGATACTTTGCTGAGAGGCTTTTATAGAGATCTCTTCTTTATCTGAGGTCAAGAAAGAAAGAAAAAGGTCAATAATCTTAATGTGAACTGAAATTATTCAGGTTCAACTCATAGTTGTATTTGGAGTATCAGCATAGATATCTTGGCTGTTTTGAATTTTAATTTTACATGTGGTTTCTCTAGGTATGTGTCTGTAGTAATAAGATACCATTTCACCTGACATGATTAAGATGGAGGGACAGCTGCATTCAGTTTCTTATGAGTAAAGTACCAGAAACCAGGGAAAAGGTTAAGAGATGCTCAAAGTGAGCTCCCATGATGAATTATCTTCTAAGTTTAGACCGGCTGAAGAATCCCATCTCTGGTTCAATTTGGGCAAGGGATCAGGTGCTAGGCAAGGAGTTCATCTTGGGTCACAGAGTCTGCATTGTGTGGGTAAGATGAGGGGATGATATTTTTGGGAGGCGTGCTCCTTGTATATTGTCTGTATATATTATCTCTGTGTCATGACTGAAGTGGAGGAACTTTTTTGTGGAAGTGCTGATTTGGGTTTTGTCTGACTGAGCTCCACTGGCAAGTCTTTATATAGAGTCTCAAATACATTTTTTTCTCTCTCTCAGGTTTCCAGCTGTGAAGAAGAAGTTTATGACTGAGCTAAAGGAGCTGCGGCAGAAAGAGCAGAGTCCTTATGTAGTCCAGAGTACTATAAGCCTCATCATGGGGGTCAAGTTCTTCCGAATTAAGATGTATCCTGTCGAGGATTTTGAAGCCTCTTTTCAGTTCATGCAGGTACAACAGTCTTCTTTTATCAATATTATCAAACAGATGGCTCAAATCAAGCAATCTGAATGGAGGTTAGAATTGTTATAAGCCATATACCTCGGCTATGACGTCAAATTCCTTGTCACAATTCTATATCACTCCGCTTTCATCTTTTTATACAGTGTAGGAACTTAAACATAAACTTGCAGAAGATTTCAACATGTTTAAAAAGTAATTGGTTAGTCTTATTTAGTACAAAATATTTATAAAGTAATTTTGTAGTCTTATTTAGTGGGTGACACTACACTACATGTTCATGGACATAGTAGCTAAATCTGTCCACAGAAAAAATATTTTTTTCAGCAGTTATAACAGGATTGAGAATTGAATGAAATTACTACTAGTATGCCAGAAAGAAAATTTATGCATGAACATTATCTAGTTGTTCCTAATACATACTGTATGTCAAATGCAGTATGCCAGAACCTATTGCAGCATGCAAGCTGTGCAGATTTCTCTCTGGATTGAGGGTTTTGATACTTAGGTTCTTATATAGCACCTGAACCTGCTTTATAGTACAATAAATATGGGACCTTTAAAACGTGACCCAAATACAGGCTTATATGACCATGGTTTAAAAAATTGTACAAAAGATTCTCAGGATTGTAAGCATCTTCTGACCTTTGACCTTGGCTATGTTTCCTATTAGCTTTACCATGCAGCTTTTAGAACATTCAGTTTTGACCTTAGACTACATGTCTGTGTATCCCTTGGGTAAACACTATACATGTATAGTAGATTTAAAGTGGTATTAGTTTGTATTCCATGTTAAACCATTTACTACTCTCTTTTCTACAGGAGTGCGCCCAATATTTCCTGGAAGTCAAGGACAAGGACATTAAGCATGCCTTGGCTGGTCTCTTTGTTGAAATCTTGGTTCCTGTTGCAGCGGTAAGTTGCTTTTCTTCCTATAGTGTGTGTTGCACACATTACACAATATTAAATTGCTCGGGAGAGGACTGTGTCTTGTCATGTGACCGTGTGTGATCTTGCTCTAGGCCGTGAAGAATGAAGTGAACGTACCCTGCCTGAGGAACTTTGTGGACAGCTTGTACGATACAACCCTGGACTTGTCCTCCAGAAAGAAGCACTCGCTGGTTAGTTAATGGTCAGAAAACAAACTGACACTGACTGCTGGCGATGTTAGTTTTTATTCACCTCTGTTTTTTCTCCAGCACCCTCTGCTGCATGCTTAAATTGCCTGGATGCCTGTGGTCTCTGTGAATCCTCAATTTCAAGGTCACTCTTGTGTAATGCTCCCTTAAAACGTCATCATTCACACTAGATATAATTTATGAGGACAGGCATATGAAACCATTGGAGTATACACAGTATAAGCCTCTGTAACATCCCCTCCCTCCAAAGTGTCTTCGCTAAAGCATTTCACCACAGCAGTTCACATTGAAATGGAAAGACAACATCCCTTATGGAACAACAGCGTGCTCTTACAGAAGGTCTTCATTCCCCTGAGGCAGCGATTGTGGCTGAAAGCGACATTTCATGAGCAACGCATTGTCAGCAAAGAGCACAATAAAAGGAGAAAACCTTATTATGTCTTCAAAAGAAAACTGGTTTACATCTTAAATTGCACTTATGCAGATGTGGCTCAGAGGTAATGCATAATTCCCCAAATTATACACTCAAAGGACTAACATGTGTGGCAACTATCATTTTTCAACTTATTTTCGAGTCAGTGTGAAGCTATTTTAACAATGCCGTTTATAAAAAAGAAAAAGATCTAAACACCAACTGTTCTCTACACAGGCGTTTTACCCATTGGTGACATGCCTGCTGTGTGTCAGCCAGAAACAGTTCTTCCTCAACAGATGGCATGTCTTCCTCAACAACTGCCTCTCAAATCTGAAGGTAATGTAACCAGCCTGTAATTCAGACTATAGTGGTCTTTGGCTATCATAGAGGATTACTCAGATACATAAACGTGTGGATCAACTTTCATTGACATGTCATTGACTTTCTTTTATAACTGTAATTATATTACAGAGCAGAGACCCTAAAATGGCTCGTGTTGCATTGGAGTCCCTGTATCGACTGTTGTGGGTCTACATGATCAGAATCAAGTGTGAGAGCAACACTGCAACACAGGGGTAAATATTGTATAACTCCTTAACCTTAGTCAAAAAGGAAGATTTATTAATTACTTTAACATAACACACAATTGTTGCCCATTTCCAGGATTGGAATTTCTCACTTGATTAGATTTTAGTCTTTTTACAGTGTTTCTATTTTTCAGTAAATACCTGTCCAAAACTGATGAATGTCATGGGCTGGTCATGGGTTTGTTTGTACTAAGAATGTTTGTGAAGGTATTTCTGGATTTAAAGGGAAGAACAAAAAAGTTAATTCAACTAGCAGTTTTACGACCCCCCCCCCCCCCCCGTCCTTGTTACTGATTTTATTAGTGTCGTAGAAAAAGGAATGCTTTGCTTTTAGGCCTACCCCAGATCATTGGTGCTGGTGGCCCTCAGTTTTATCAGCAGCTTTACAGACCTTATTATGAGCCCTAGCCCACCTGAGGAATCTCAAGCCAGACTTTTTAAACGTATTACTAAGGCCCAAAATCAAGCAGTGGACGACTGTACAAACAAATGAAAACTGGTGTCAATGTAATGTTACACAATATTTAAAAAAGATAAACGTAAATGTCGGTTTTATGTATCCTCATAACATGTTCTTTCTCTGCATTCACAGTCGCCTCAACACCATTATAACAACACTTTTCCCAAAAGGATCCCGCAGTGTGCTACCAAGAGACATGCCTCTTAATATCTTTGTCAAAATCATCCAGTTTATTGCACAGGTAAACACATTAATGTGCTATCCTGCACTATAGAGAAGTCACACCAATGATATTTACAGTACTCTCAGTTAAAACCCAATATCTGGTAAACTAAGGTGATATCTCTTGAAAGTTACAATGACATATTAAACACATTTTCTCTTCTTATTTCATGACAGGAAAGGCTTGATTTTGCCATGAAAGAGATTATCTTTGACCTTCTGTATGTTGGGAAACCTGCAAAAGCCTTTAGCCTTAATCCAGAGGTATGCATTCAACATTCACTTATATGATGGTTTTTTTTTCAAACTAAGAATAACGAAATTAAGAATAAGGTCATTCTTGCTGCAGATGTGTTATTCTCCTCTTAGCATAGTGTTGTTTTGGTCCAAATGAGGCAAAACAAATCAATTATCCTTTATTTCATTTAAATTTGTCACAATATTTGACTGTCTGAGTAGTCACATACTGTTAAGTTACAAACAGATTACTGTATATCTACTGGATTTACATAAAGCATTCACTAAATATACCTATAATAACCTACTGTTGCTAGGTAACTTTCTGTAATTATTACAATTTACTTTTTTTGCTGGTATTTCATTGTCAGTTTCCCTGCAGGTCTAATGATGCAGTATTGAAAATTGATCAACAAACAGCTGAACTTTGTTTTCTGTGCAGAGAATGAATATTGGTCTGAGAGCATTCCTGGTCATAGCTGATAAACTGCAGCAGAAGGACGGCGAGCCTCCCATGCCTAACACTGGTTGCACTTTACCCTCTGGGAATACACTCCGAGTAAAGAAGACATACCTGAGCAAAACACTGACAGATGAGGAGGCCAAAGTCATTGGTGAGTGAGGCAGACCATGGTCAGGAATGTTGAAAATGTCATGCTCAGACTCAAATAGCAGTGACAGCTTCAGCATCAAATGTGGAATTGGATGGACATTCGCAGATGGGTAACAGAGATGTCAACAGTTTTGCCTCTGTCCTCTTCTATAGGGATGTCACAGTATTATTTTCATGTGCGGAAGGCTATTGACAGTATCCTCAGACACCTGGACAAAGAGGTGGGACGCTGTATGATGATGACTAATGCTCAGATGTTGAACAAAGAGCCTGAGGATATGATCACGTAAGTGAACACATGCATGTGTCATCCTAGCTGCCAAAACAAGTTGAAAAAGTGAATGTTAAATAATGTTCGATCCCCATAATTAACTCATCCTAATCGTAATTCACCCTGCATGATAATCTGGTTATTTGTCACAATGCTTGCTCAGTTTACACTTGACAGTTATACACACTAAAAGCAAGCTTCTGATCTTTTCAGAGGTGAAAGGAAGCCCAAGATTGACTTGTTCAGGACATGTGTCGCTGCCATTCCTCGCATCCTGCCTGACGGGATGTCCAAACCAGAGCTCATAGACCTGCTCTCTCGGTAAGTCGCCTCTCTTAGGGAAAGCCCCATAATAAGGTAGACAAGTCACACTGTCTGACTGTCTCACAACAATATTAACTGGAGAATAACAAGTGTTACTAATGTTTTTGTTTTGGAGAAACACATTTGCAAAAAAGAGAAAGAGTAAGAACCTGAATTTCCTGCTGCCCCAGTCTGTGTCTCCAACTTAGTTTTTTTTTTTATTGTTTGCAGACTGCTATGATTAGATTTGATTGAGTTACAGTATCCACATGGTTGGTTTAAATTACTTAGAATAAAGTCAGTCACTTGCAGTAATAAAAACTACTCGGTTATGTTTGTGATTAGGAACATTATTAATTGGATTACAAATAAATGTAATCCAATCTGAATATTTTTGGATTACTTCAAACATAGCAGCCACAAAAATTTCAACAAATATTGTTTTTCTCTGCAAGCATCTTCATATATTTCCAATGCAAATAAAATGCATTTTTCATATTCAGCAGTCAAATCAAGCTGCCCTTGTTCTAACATGTGCGATGCTGATTCTTTTGTCAGGCATGAGTTGCATGATTAATAGCATTGATTATCATCACAAAAGTTTAAATTTAGTTCAAAGCACTTTTTTTGTCCCCGGGACAAAAAAGGGATACAGTCAACAAACATAACACATACTGCAAAAAAACGGCCATATATAAAGACGTAATCAAAAATGTAATGTTAAAGTAATTCTTGTTACTATGTAACTATAATCTAATTCCAAGTATTTTTAATATAGCTACTGGGTATAGCTACTTATATTTTTATAATCTGATGTACATGTAATTGGTTACTTTCCAACCCTGAGTATACATATATGTAGTTTATGAGACAGTTATTTATGTTACTGTTTTTAAACAATGTAATATATGAAAACTTAATTCTCATTACTTTTGAGTTTGAAGACTCATACTTAGGAGCTTCATGGAATTGCTTTCTAAATTGCATTTGACAAATCCCTTGTCTAATGAAAACACACGTATAATCCATAAACAACACCATAGTTTCAATTCTTTCTTTAGTTTGTGTTCTTACACTTAATTATAAGTTGAGATTTGAGGCAACTGGAAGCTTGACAACTTATCTTAATGAATAATCTAGTAAATAAGGGTCTTAACTGTATTCCTATGAAGAAAACGGTTTCATTTTTGTCTTGTCTTCTTTGTCAGATTGACAATCCACATGGATGACGAGCTTCGACTCATAGCCCAGAATTCCTTGCAAAGTCTGCTGGTTGATTTCTCTGACTGGCGTGACGACGTCCTGTTTGGATTCACTAACTTCCTGTTACGTGAGGTCCAAGACACTCACCAGGGACTGTTAGACACATCCCTCAAATTACTGCTGCAACTGCTCACCCAGTGGAAACTAACACTGGCTACCCCAGGGAAGAGCTATAACACCGCTAGAATACACACAGCCGAGGTACACAGCTTTGTGTCAACTATGACACATTAACAAGTGTGAAAGTCACAATTTGACTTATTTGTTTTTTATGCTCTTAACACTTATGACAAATGCCTGTAGAAATATAATTTTGATGAGCTAAGGTGTCATTTTTATCATGCAACAATGAAATCATCATTTGTTTTATTTTGATATTTATGTTACAGCTGCTGCAGACCAGCTCAAGCCTCAAGACACCTGCAGAACGAGGTCCTCACTCCACTGTGCTGCATGCTGTGGAGGGCCTGGTGCTCGTACTGCTCTGCTCCTGTCAGCTGAGCACCCGCAGACTAGCCATTGCAATACTCAAAGAGATACGAAGTCTCTTTATGACTATCGGGCAGTCTGAGGTACAATGAGACAAAATTAAACTCAGGTGACAGAACCCAAGAAAGTTTGATGACTCAGTTTACAGACTGTGATTTTATGTTTTGTCAACTGCAGGATGATGATAAACCAATGATAGAGATCATGGACCAGCTCAGCCCTGTAATCCTGGAAAGTTTTGTCAACATTGCCGTTTCTGACACAGTAAGTTGTTGGGCTAACGGATTGAGACAGGGGGAGACCAGCAACACCTATGTTCTGTGAGGTAAAACTGTTTTTCTCAATGGAGTTGGCGAGAGCAGCGAAGGGGTTCAGTTCCCCGTATGTAAACTTCAACAAGGCTGTCTGACTGACCTTTTTTTAGGTGGCTAAAATACATTTAGCTGCTGCTTCCATCCACAGCACACAGTACATTGCTTAGCTTTCATGTGTGGACTGGGTACCTCCTACAACCTCACTTCAAAAAATCCAATCTATCCTTTTAATTTCCGGTGACTTGGTCACATGAGTAATCTGGTCCACAAAACTGCAAATGCCTGTTACGTTGACTGCAGGACAGAAGCTTGGTTTTGTAATCTAGCATATAAAAACTGAATGAACAGCTGGAACTGAGCAGCTGTTCACCTTTTGACTCTCACTTATGTAATCATCAAGCTGTCAACATGACACTAAGAATCCTGCTTTATTGAGAAACAGATAATACGGTAAATGTCCTTATATGCATTTTGTGATTGTGTTTCTAAATATACTGTGTGATTATCTGATGTTAAATGCCTTAACCCCATTTAAAAATTCAGAAGCATATTTGTTAATGAGATGTTAGAAGTGTTGCCATTTAGATATTTCAGTCATGACCCCTGACCTTTAACCCTGCTGTGCCACTTGCTTGTTTACAGGCCTCTCTGCCAGCTGGCCACCATGTGGACCTTCAGTGGCTCGTGGAGTGGAACGCACTGCTCGTAAACAGTCATTATGACATTAGGAGCCCCTCACATGTGTGGATCTTTGCCCAGTCAGTGAAGGACCCCTGGGTGCTCTGTGTATACAGTCTCCTCCGACAGGACAACCTGCCCAAGCACTGCCCCACAGCTCTCAGTTATGCCTGGCCCTACGCCTTCACTCGAATGCAGACGCTCATGCCCATGGTAGACCCAAAGTAAGTGTTCTTTTACATGCAACACTTCTATATTCTGTACATCCTTACTTAAAGTGGAACTTCGGTATTTTTTAACATGGACCACCGTGTATTTCTGTGTAAGTTACTGATGCCAACAACATTTTTTAAAAATTGGTCCTCTATTGAGCGTGAGCCCTGAAGCCTGGCCGCTGTGAACCGGGTACAATGTAATCGAACGGCGTACCTGCGCACTGACAATATACATCCACATATAGTGTTTGTTGTTGTCGTCACTGAGAGGTTCAGATTATTATTATAAGTGTCACCATTTGTCACTTACACAGAAATACATGGGGAAGGGTTCAGGTCGAAAAATACTGAAATTCCCCTTTAACGTTCATGTTTTAAGTATGACCACCTGATATAACTTCCCCATTGCGTATGATAAACCCCTTGAAATCCCCTGTTAAAAACAGCTCAAACTAAAATAATTTTCATTCTGTATGAATCACCAGCAACCCAGTGTATGCAAAGAAGACCAGCACGTCTGGCAGTGGGGACAATTACGTGACCCTGTGGAGAAACTACCTGATCCTTTGCTTTGGCGTGGCCAAGCCCAGTATCATGAGCCCCGGCCATCTGAGAGCCTCGACACCTGAGATCACAGCCGCCACGCCCGACAATGGTGTCAGCTACGATAACAAGGTAGCTGTCCTCTGGCCTTATTAATTCCCCCATTGCTTTGTCTCTCCAGGATCAGGTGTTCAAACGGAGCTTGTTGACATTCAAACTCGAAGCATCAAATTACACTGCAGCGATCTTGCATGAAAGGACCAGCACGCTGATATAGTCTTAACTGCATAGACACTTACCTCAATGCAGCCCTGTGTAATTAGTGATGTTCATGCAGCGTGAGAGATTTATTTGTCTGGCTGAACGGTCGTTATTTGATGTTTCAGGTTATCGGGAGCCCATCTTTGGCTTGGCTTCTCAAGCAGTTGGTACCACTGATGAGGGCAGAGAGCATCGAGTTGACAGAGTCATTAGTCCTTGGCTTTGGTCGCACCAATTCCCTTGTATTCAGGTATATCAGAAAAAACATGTTTTAGAAGTTCAAAGAATTTTCTATGCCTTAACAAAACCTATTATCGCATAATTTTTATGATTCGTTTTAAAGAGGGATAGTAGCAAAGCATCATAATATTTTAGCTGCTGTAGAATTGTTTTTGTCTCTTATAATGGGACAGCATAAGTCAAATGAAAGTTAGAGCACAGTCCAATATTTTCTCTGTAGCTAGTGCATGTTGAAGGTATTTGTTTGGATTTAAAGCGGAGATAAACAGGGGATTATAGCTGAGTGGTGCCTTGTTGCCATTTACCACTGTATCTACGTTGTTTCCTAAAAATCCATTCTTTACTTTCTCTCTATCTCTTTTCCTTAAAAAATAACCATAGTCGTGCTGAAGCTTAGTTTGTCACTTTAACAGAATGTATTTCTAGTAGTTGCTTTATAATGCATTATCCATGTTACCTTTTCATGACTTGTTTATATTTTTCACTGCTTGCACACAGGGAACTTGTGGAAGAGCTACATCCCCTAATGAAAGAAGCGTTAGAAAGAAGACCTGAGGTTTGCTTGATTGTATTCACAGCACAGGACACTACATAAGCAAAATATATACTGTGTATCAGTAAATCTCAGTTACTTTATAAAGATTCATTATATTATTACAAGGACTTTTCAGGTCATTAAGGTTATTTCTTGATGATTTTTTGCAGAACAAGAAGCGGCGTGAGCGACGAGACCTGCTGAGACTGCAGCTGCTGCGGATCTTTGAGCTGCTGGCTGATGCAGGTGTCATCAGTGACAGGTTAGCGTGGCATTAGCTGACACATTACAGCCCTACTGGTGCATGATATTACACCCACAGTACACAAAGGGGGACCTCTAGATAATGAAATAAGGTCATCAACATTGCACCTTATAATTAATTGCTGTATAACTATTTGCATGTTGACAAATTATTAGCTACTGTTTGGTTTGTAATTTCGTTGTTGTTTTTCCTAAAGTACAAACGGAGCTCTGGAACGGGACACCCTTGCCCTGGGCGCTCTCTTCCTGGAGTATGTGGATCTAACCCGGATGCTCCTGGAAGCTGAGAATGACAAAGATGCAGAGATCCTCAAGGACATCCGAGCTCACTTCAGTGCCATGGTGGCCAACTTCATCCAGTGTGTACCAGGTAAAAGATTCAACCCAACAGGCCTTCCTTGTCAGGCCAGTCACAGACAATGCTCTGCAGGTCTGACTGATAAATTACTGAATACATTTCTTTTACACAGTATGAATGCTTAAAACATCTATCTGACTTTGTCATCAATTTATGGATTGTGAGTTATATAATAGGCTTTCATTCGTCTGGGGTTAGCAAAGCACATGGAGCACAAGACTCCTGACAATATTCTTAATTTGGACAAGGCCCAAGGGGACAAGATCCAAAAATAGACAGGGCAGGCAAGAGCAGGTGATGAGTCATGGGTTGCCAAGCATTCAAAAGTCCCTACTGAATGGCTAATTATCTGCCGAGGGACACCGACACCTTATTATCACGTCAGAAAATGCACTTTTAGTAGTTAGTTACGAGTTTAAGATACTTGAATATTCTTTTGCTGACTCTTCACTCACAGACCCATAACAGGCTTTCTTGTCTCCTTCCCCAGTGCACCACAGGCGCTTTCTGTTTCCACAGCAGAGCCTGCGGCATCACCTCTTCATCCTCTTCAGTCAGTGGGCTGGTCCTTTCAGCATCATGTTTACCCCTCTGGACCGCTACAGTGACCGGAATCACCAGATCACAAGATATCAATATTGTGCCCTTAAGGTAGACATACATTATATCATCTGTTCTACACACTCTTACATAATTTACAATTACAAAGCATGATACATTTGAGAACAAGTGCAGAATAAATCCACACACTTCCTCTGTCTGTTGTAGAATGATACAGTAAAATATGTTTTGTGGATCTAATGATCTGTTTCTTTAACCCACAACATTTTGTGAAACATGATTCTGTCATTGTTTGCAATCTGCGTGCTAGCAAATCACTAGGCCCTGCATCACCAAGCTAACCAAGTTATTTCTTTAAATATAATTATGTTTGTTATGGACTTTTCTCCACCAACAAGACAAATACAAACTTAAGTATAGATCCAGGGTTTGTCAGCATTACATTTTACATCTCTCAACCCCCTTCTTTCTTTACATCTAAAGAAACAACAGCCTTTGTCGGTTGGTAAACATGAGTGCTGCAGTTTAATGTCACATAATAAGTCTTCTGGGAACTTAACACATACTTTCTGCTACCATTCTGAGCTATATGTTATGAGCTATCTGTTGACTGTTCTTCCAGGCCATGTCTGCTGTGCTATGCTGCGGGCCTGTGTTTGATAACGTTGGCCTCTCTCCAGATGGCTACCTCTATAAGTGGCTGGATAATATACTTGCCTGCCAGGATCAGCGGGTATGTGGCCAATACTTTACCACCGCAGTGCATTTAAACAAAGAGCTAACCCAGAAAGCCCCTCTGATAGTTTCCTGAAGCATGCTTTGTGTAAAAGCCCAACACTAGACATGGCCAAGTGCTCACTATTATCTTCCAGGAGTGCTGGCAAGTAGTGAAGGAGAGTTTTACATCAAAATAAATTTGTCTGATTCTGTCTTTATTCCAATTTGCTGTTATACAAGATAAAGCACCGCATGCTTATTTTACACTTTCTTCCATTTAAAATTGACTTTGAGCCTTTGTGTTATCATTACATGGCTTGAGGAGTATCAGTAACTGGTCAGGTAGCCAAGAAAATTATCTTTTTTGTATGACAGGAGCATAAGCTACTGGAATCATTTCACACTGAATCCCTAGATATTTTCAAAAATACACATAGCCTAAATATTTGCTGTAATGTCAACTCAGAAATACAGGGGATCCTTACAAGAAAAAGATGTGAAATTCATGAGATCATGTGGGTATCTGCTCCTGGCTCAGGTCCACCAGCTTGGCTGTGAAGTCGTCATCTTGCTCCTGGAGCTCAATGCTGACCAGGTCAACCTATTCAACTGGGCTGTAGATCGCTGCTACACAGGCTCCTACCAGCTCGCCTCAGGTTGCTTCAAAGCCATCGCTACAGTCTGTGGCAGCAGGTACAAACTAGGTTTAACTAGTCGAGTGTACAAACACAGGCAGTTATCAAATGGGGAAACCAATGGAATATTATCTGAGGCTTTTACAGCATCACCCCAGCTAATCCTCTTAAAGGGCTCACTATTCATCTGAAGTTGGATTTCCCCTCTTGCTTTATCTCAAAAACATGAAGCCAAATGATATGTGGAACACTTAGCATTGATTTCTTAATGTTGAAACAAAAAGTAATTTGTTGTCTCTCTTTCCTAACCAGCAGAAACTATCCAAGCGATATAGTGACTCTGCTGAATCTGGTCCTCTTCAAGGCATCAGACACAAACAGAGAAATCTATGAGATTTCAATGCAACTAATGCAGGTGAGATATACAAGCACAGTTTGCCTTTTGTGCTTTTTGGTGTGTTTTCTGTAGTTTAAAGGATACATGACACATTTCTCCTCCTTCTTTGAACAGATTCTTGAAGCTAAGTTGTTTGTGTACTCTAAGAGGATCTCAGAGCAGAAGCCAAGCAGTATCCTCTACGGCACCCATGGTCCACTGCCACCTCTATACAGCGTCTCTCTGCCTCAGCTCTCCAGCCAGCTGGCCAAGATGTACCCTGAACTCACACTTTCTCTATTCTCAGGTAGCTGTTTGTGTCATACGTGTGTGTTTGTGTTTGTTGTGTGTGTGTGTGTGTGTGTGTGTGTGTGTGTGTGTGTGTGTGTGTGTGTGTGTGTGTGTGTGTGTGTGTGTGTGTGTGTGTGTGTGTGTGTGTGTGTGTGTGTGTGTGTGTGTGTGTGTGTGTGTGTGTGGTTGTTTGTGTGTGCGTGCGGTAACAGGGCGGTTAATTATGGTATTTCAGCGTGCTGTTATACTCTCACAGGCTTATCATCTTCTTATGGTTTCCCACTAAATGCTGCTCGTCTTCCTCTTCCACTAGACCACACACACAAGCACACACACATCTATGGACACTCCCATTGAAGACAGAAACACAGAGCTTAAATCGATTAAGAGACTCCCAGGTTTAAGTTGAATTCACATGTGGATCAGGTTTAAACTAGCAGTTATGGTGAAACTAAGTAAACAATATGTGTTTGATTTCCATGTTGAATATAAACACTGCAGTCCCCACTGATGTTAGTATTGCCTTTCCCCTGCTTGTTCCAGAGGTTAGTCAGAGGTTCCCCACCACTCATCCCAATGGGAGGCAGATCATGTTAACCTACCTCCTGCCCTGGCTCACTAACATCGAGCTGGTGGAAAGCGGCCTGCTGCTGCCGGTATTCACACCGTGCACCTCAGATTATGACGCTTCTATCCGGACGAGCAGCACAGGTTCATCCCACCAACTGAAGGGCAGTGGCTGGGGCTCCTTACAGGCCACATCTATGGTTCTCAATAACCTCATGTTCATGACTGCAAAGGTAAATTTATGTTGGGGAACTGTAATGAAATGGGGCAAGGGCCATCAGTCAATGCAGCTAACACGATGCTACTGTATGTTTTGCTTTTTTAACCCCTCTCGTCAGTATGGAGATGACCTACCTGGACCAGAGATGGAAAACGCCTGGAATGCTTTAGTCAGCAATGAGAAGTGGAGCAACAATCTTAGAACAGCACTGCAGTTTCTCATCAGCTTATGTGGTGTCAGCAGTGACACCACCCTTCTGCCATATGTAAGATATATCATTTAGGCCAACTGGAAACTGTAATCTAGCTACTTCTCTTTTAGTTTTTTTCTAGTTTCTCATGAACATTCTTTTATATATTTGTTCAGATCAAGAAGGTGGTGATCTATCTGTGCCGGAACAACACCATGCAAACCATGGAGGAGTTGATATTTGAGTTGCAACAAACCGATCCAGTCAACCCTGTGGTGCAGCACTGTGATAACCCTCCTTTCTATCACTTCACTGCTACAAGCAAGGCCTCCACAGCAGCTTCAGGTACATCTTTTAAAATTGCTGAACAGGATGAGCATCAGTTGAAATTATTTATTTATTTTTGATGGACAGACCAGGATTTCCCAACTGCATCAATAATCCACTTAGTGGCCAACCATAGAAAACTGTGTTCCTGTAACTGTGGGCCGATTCCAGTGGTGAATGTGAAGTGGTGTTGACGGTGATGTTAAAGATCATGCTCAGTTAACTTTCCTTGAAAGTACTGTAAAACATAAGTAAATGTTTTAAATGCGCTGATTTTTGTTTGTTTCTCTAGGCACCACATCAAGTAGCAATACAGTTGTTGCAGGCCAGGAGTGCTTTCCTGACACAGATGATACCAAGACTGTAAAGGAGAATGAGGAGAGGTAGAGAACAAGATCTGAAGCTTATCATTAGATTGATTATAGTCCCACCAAGGCCCATTGTGATTATTTATTTTTTCCGACCTCAGGCTTAGCCACATAATGAGAGCCCACAACCGCCTGGAATCACGCTACAGCAACAGCTCAGGAGGATCTTACGATGAAGATAAGAGTAAGTATATTTCTGCTCCAGACACCCTTTGAAAAAATGTGATTTTCATGGTCTGGTTAGTGTGGAATATACAGGCTGGTTTGGACGGTAAAATGGTGGCCGGCATGGTGTCATTGATAATGCATGAGCAGTGCAGAGTGGCCGGGGGTTCTTAAAAGGCTTCTGTGAGAACTGGCACTGAAATAAAAGAAGTCAAGCCCAGAGCCTCTGCACTTCTGTCAGTGACCCCGAAGCAGCTCTCTTAGTCTGAATTAGTCCTGCAGACTAATGTGAGTATGAATCATTTGAAAATGAAAAGCATCCTTAAATACCCCCTTGACAATTAAGCTTCAAAATTGAAACTCTCTTCTGTATATAGTTGTACTATTGAAATGCATCTCCAGTCGGCCGTTTTCCCGCCAATAAAATTTCCAGCTATGCTACTCTACAAAGCTAAAGTACAGTAAGTACGAAGTCATTTAAACAATAAAAAAGGGCTTTAAAGTTTGTTTAGTATCCCAACAAATGAATAGTTGGCACATCTATGATAGATTATGGATTACTGGAGTTTGCCATGGTATCATTTTTATCCGAATCAGTCCTAACCTCCAGAAGTTGAGGCCCCAAACTGTGAAGAACTCATGTTATTAGGGATTTACTTAGCTACTGCACTTTTGCATGGTTTTGTAGGGCAGTATGAAGAATGTGCAAACTCTAATTTTTGATTGAAATTTGCTTTATGTCTGTGTGGGATAAATGTCAACAGTATACATTTTTGTAACCACTTAGGTGAACCTCTGCCCCCCTATGCCGATTGGCTGATGGTTGTCATTGAGACCAATCAGCCGCATCCTCTGCCCATGCCTCTGAATGGAGGATGTTGGGCTCCACTGGTCGACTTTTTGCCAGAGACCATCACCCCCAGAGGACCACTGCACAGGTTAGACTGCTGCCTGCTTTAATGCAAAATGTCTAGTTTAAAATGTTAAGACAAGATTTCTGCTTGTCACTTCAAAAGAATGACTAGAGCTGTTTACTGTGATATGAGACTGATCTGTAGCCACAGTTTACATGCAGATAAAGGCACCCATTCCATGCTGTGCACTTCAAGGTGCTGTTATTGTAAATTAGTTTATGTGTTTGTGTTTGTTTTAGGTGTAATATAGCAGTCATCTTCATGACAGAGATGGTGGTGGACCACAGTGTTACAGAGGACTGGGCCATGCACTTGCCTTTGCTGCTACATGCCTTGTTTTTGGGTGAGTTCACATTATTATCAGCCATCCCTGTAAAACCCATCCATGTAATAATAATAACCGTATGATTGTTACATATTTGATGTAATGCAATACAAATCTCATGGCTGACTTAACATTTAATAACTGTTCTATTGCAGAATTTGAAATAATTTATGTTTTGAGTCCAGTATGATACATTACCATTTAATTTAAGTACAAATAGTTGGCAAATTCAAAGCTTCTCTTCTGGTGGAAATCTATTATTCCATTTTAGCCAATGCCAGTTTATTTAAAAAATCAAAAACCTGAGATAGAGGTTGTGCAACCGGGAGAAGTGAACTTCAAAAAAAAGAACTCTAGTCCTTGCTACAACAATCAACAACATGTCTTAGAGTTCAAAATGTGCTGAAACAGGCTGACTGGTCTGTTCCTTTCCTTAGGTATGGATCACTACCGTCCAGAGGTGTTTGAGCACAGCAAACGTCTCCTCCTCCATCTGCTCATCACGTTGTCCTGTAACAACAACTTCCAGGCCATTGCCTCAGTCTTACTGCAGACACATGAGATCAATGGCACCAAGACGCTCACCTGCAAACCGAGTCTTCAGCCGGAGTATTTACCTTCAGGTGAGAGTATGGGCTTCTAATAATACTCACCTGTTTGAGTTTACAACTACAAACACATTAATACGTTACTAAAAGGTTGGATTTGACCTGAGTCCAGTTGGCAGAGCTGCTTGCCTTGACACAGTGCTCTTCTCTGGCTAGTGTAAACTTCCAACAACAGGAGGGGGCAGCTAACATTCCTTTCAGAGGATAGATACGTTTCTTATCAGGGGGGAAATATTTGAACACTGTGCCAAAAGCAATATTGAGCACAGAGGACATCAAGGGTCTTGATTAAAACATTCCATTATGCTATTTTTGTCTTCTTGCCCAAATTGAGGCCATCTGCTCGTGCTTGGAAAGACTGGTTTGACTCCCCTCCTCCCTGTGCTGATTATTTGTTGTGCAAATGTCTAGACATTTTGAAATGTCCAGAGTATTCTTTGTCCATGTGACCATTTGAGTACAACGTGTATGCTAAAAGTAGTGTGTTTTTTACAGCAATACCACACAATGAAAACACTGCCACTGAGATCCAATGAAAACATCCCATTTTCTTCTCAGTCTTTGTGACACCTCCACTCCCATGTGTATTATATTTGCAGTGTAATATTTAGCCGAAATAATCAGTTTGTCATTGAACAATAAGGGCATTAAGTGTCGAGAAATTTAGTAGTTAAACTAGAAAGTTCTCTTCTGGATTCTAGATGTTCAAACACAGGTCATGCTGCTCCCGACATGTTCTCTTCTCACACAAACTCCAATTTCAGTCGGGGAAATTAAATCAAACGTCAAGGATGACTCACTCTAACCTGTTTCTGATCACACACCTGTCCCTGTGTTGTCTTCAGGAGTATGTTTTGACTTCCTGCGGGAATGTCAAACGTCTCCTGTGCCAGACTCTGGTCTGAGTTCTTCTTCTACATCGTCCAGTTTAAGTCTTGGAGGCAGCAGCAACAACCTGCCAGAGATCTCATGTGAGGTGGAGGAGCTGGTGGCTTCCAATAAAATGGATGAGAAGACGAACAAGCTCATTGAGTTTTTAACCACAAGGTACTGATTCGATATGCTGTTCCCCCATTAAAATTATTTCCAGAAAGTGCCATGGTGCGAGTATTTTAAACAATAAATGCATGTTATACAGAAGAAATATCCTTCTGACATGCTTTCTCATATTTCTTGATATAGATTACCACCTAGTGGCGCTGTATGCATAGTGCCTTAGATTTTTAAAGGACTAGATTCGGTTTGATACTTGATAAATAAGCGAGTGCAGCTGGCATTTACCATGGTTCATTTTAAACATTGGAAATTCCAATTCTTGCAAACTCTCTTGAAATGTTTAGGATTTGATTTGTTTAAAATATTATTTGCCAGTTTACAAGTACGTGTGCAGACAATGTTTCATAGACTAAACAAAGGCACAGTAACATCTGAATGTGGGCTTGGTACAGGTTAGGCAGCATGCTAATTATCCCATTGTCTACAAAACCAAACCTGCATATAGAAAATAGACTTTGTGCCATTCGTAACTATGAAAGTGTTGTTTTGTAGAGCAAATGGACCACTGTGGTGCCATGAAGACATTTCAACAAAGAACCACATTTCAAAAAGCACTGGGCAGCTGACAAACTTTCTGCGACATGTGGTATCTGTGTTCAAAGAGTCCAAGTCAGGTAACCCTTCAGTATATCCTTAACAGTGATCATTCATTAATTAAACAACAGAACACTGTCTTTACCACTCAATGATTCTCATTTTCATTAACCCATTCTTCTGCATGTCCATGTTAGAGTTCCACCTGGAGCAGCAGCTCAGTGACGTGGCGCTGCAGACAGCCCTGTGTAGTTCTTCGCGTCACTACGCTGGCCGTTCCTTCCAGGTGTTTCGAGCCCTCCGGCAGCCCATTTCTGCCCACGCTGTCTCTGACCTACTCTCACGGCTGGTGGAAGTTGTCGGTGAACATGGAGAAGAAGTGCAGGTCAGTGCTCTGTGTGTGTACATGATGCATACAAATGTGGATATGAGAGCATTTGACATTAATAGGTTCAAGAGATAGTCCTTTTAGGCATTTTTTTCTTTTTCACTGTCAGCATCAGCAAAACAATCTAATGGCAGAAACCTGAGACCATCAGAAAAGTTTAATCAGCAGTTTCCTTATCTTTCCATAAAAAAGTATCCAAATCCATCTGATACTTTCACTACTGTTACCTCTGTCTAATTGTGTTAGCAATGAAGGGCTTTGTTATCATTAAAAAATACCAACAAACCCCCCACAGAACTAGAGTTGTGTTTTCTCTCTTGCAGGGCTATGTGATGGAAGTATTACTAACGCTGGAATCTGTGGTGGATAACTTGGCTGAATGTCTCAAGAACAATAATCTAATGGCTATCTTGATGAGGTTTGTCTTTCCTTTACATATATTTATGTCGAAAGAATGTATTTTTTTTGTTAAACTGAGCAGCTGTGGCTCAGGAGGTAGAGCGGGTCGCCCACTAATTGAAAGATCAGCGATATGATCCTTGGCTCCTCCACTCTGCATGTTGAAGTTTCTTTGGGCAAGATATTGAACCCCAAATTGCTCCCAAACGCTTAGATATCATCCTGATCAGCAGATTGCCAACTTCCATGGTAGCCTCCGGCATATCAATGTATAAATGTGTGTGGATGTAGTTTGTAGTGTAGTGCGCGTTGAGTGGTCGGAAGACTAGAAAAGTTTTGTCTGAATGCAAGTCCATTTACCATTTAAAAGCATTCAGTTACTTGCATGTGTTGTTTGTTTATTGCAGAGCCTCGTCTCCGGATTTTCTTACCAGTCTCAAGCTGCTGTCCAACAGAAAGAGCACAGGGCAGCTCAATCTTAGAAGAGAAGAGAGGAGCCGACATCAGAGGAGCTCTTCTGTCCCCAAGAAGTTTGGAGAGGCGGACAGGTGGTCTGATCCACCTCGCAGCGCTACGCTGGACCGTATCCAAGCCTGTGAACAGCAGGTTTTGTTAGCCAAGACCCGCAGCTCGTCCTCATCCAAAGACAACATCAATGACCCATCCAACATCAACCACCCAAGCAACCTGCTAGCCACCATCTTCTGGGTGGCAGTGTCACTGATGGAGTCAGACTTTGAGTTTGAGTATCAGATGTCTTTGAGACTGTTGAATAAGCTGCTGGGCCACATGTCACTAGACAAGAAGGAGAACAGGGAGAAGCTGGAGAAACTGCAGAGCCAGCTTCAATGGAGCAGCTTCACTGGGCTCCAGCAGCTGCTGCTGAAGGGCTTCACCTCCACAGCCACTACTGACCTCACGCTCCAGCTCTTCTGCCAACTCACACCTGTGTCACGAGTGCCTGTGGTGGACACATCACAAGCCATAGGTACACTGAAGGGGTGGATAAATAGAGACCCATAATATGAATGTTGATATTCTTAGATTTTAGTTGTATTTTGTGCCAACATTGTTCAGTTTCATTAAATTCCATGTTGAAGCACATAAAAACAAAACTAAACAGAAAAAAAATCAAAATTTGTTTTAACCTTGTATGAATGCAATTTTACACAAATTACATACCGGTGAGCTTTCTGCAAAATGATTTTTCAAGGTCAATATATAATTTTTTCATGGGAAATATTGAATCTTTCTCTATTAAGGTTTTCCCTTGAATGTCCTCTGCCTGCTCCCGCATCTTGTGCAGAACTTTGATGGCCCCACGCAGTTCTGTAAAGACGTTGCTGAGAAGATAGCCCAGGTTTGGCTCTATTAACGTTTCTGACCTTATTTTTGCTTCAATGCGTTTTAAGCTAATGCACTTTTTGTGTGCAGATATGCCTTGAGGAGCAGAACGCTAAACTCTCCAACCTCGCTCATGTCATGACCCTGTATAAAACGCACTCCTACACTCGAGACTGCTTCTCTTGGGTCAATGTGGTGTGTCGATATCTTCACGAAGCTTTCTCAGATATCACCCTCAATCTGGTCACTTACATGGCAGAGGTATGTGAGTACATTTGCTGAGCAGCAGTAAAGGTGTCGTACAGTAATACAGCTTCTCAAAAGGTGCTAAATAAATGAATGGCATTTAATTGTGTTGTAACAGCTGTTGGAGAAGGGTCTCCCCAGTATGCAGCAGACCCTTTTACAAATCATCTACAGCCTCTTGAGTCACATGGACCTGAGTGGAATTCAAGCCAAACCCTTCAACATGGAGGTGCTCAAGACAATTGAGAAATTTGTCCAAGTGAGTTCGAATAAAAAAAATCCCACACAATACATGTCCTACTGCAGATAATTAGTTTAGATATGCAGTGACTGTATGCCTTATATTGTTTCATAGTTTTATTTTTTTTTAGGATATTTCTGTGGTAACTATTCCTTTTTAAGATATAAGTGCTCAGAACATGAAAAAATTCAGATCACTTACAGCCGATGTGATCATTGGAAACCTTTAGGCATCATGCTCTGAGTAAGAGTCTTGTTTTCCCTGTTTCTTTTGTAATTATTTATGGGAAAAAAGAAGCAGAAAAAAAAGCTGTCTTGTGTCAGTGCAGTACATTTGTAGACACACCCAAACTATAAACAGTCTGCCCTTCTGCCGCAGGCTAGGCCTCTGCTTATTCTCATACTGAATCCATTTTCCTTTTGCTTCCTACTGTAAGCCAACTTCCAGAGTACTTGTTTCTAAAAATAGAACCACATTAAGATACAGAAAGACATTTGTGGTGGTTTCATTCTAAACGTGGTTTGTGTATGTATGTCTATGTTGACTATAGACTGTCCATTGGGGGGAAGCGTTGAATATCCTGAAGCTGGTGGTTTCTCGATCAGCCAGTTTGGTGCAGCCTTCATCCCCACACAGTGACCTCTCCTACGTGGATATCAGCCGTGTATGGGACCGCTCCTCCAAGGCCTTGCCTGGGAAAACGCTAGATTTCCACTTTGACATATCTGAGGTTAGAAACTCTTTCTCTGATTTGTTTTTACCGTGTTCTAGATTTGAAAGTGCCTGTAGCTTGAGGGGAGCTTAATGCCTGTATGCTTCCCCCTGTATTTTGTTGTGTATTTTCCAGGGTGTGGTGCTTTTTGAGGTTGTGTGGAATCTTGCTAAGCTTTTTGTAAAGGAAATATTTCTTCCCCTTCCTTAATGCTGATATTTCTTTTTGCCCACCCCCTTGAGATTAGCTTGAAAGCACGAAAGGTAAACACAATTAACCAAACAGCGCAGAGCTGGAAAGTGATGTCAGAGATACAGGCAGAGCGGTGTATGTGTGGGAACTGAACAGGGAGCTATTTGTGTAGTTCATGAATGGCAGGAAATGATGTCAGCTCTTTGCTGCCGTCCTTTGTATGTGAATCATTGAGTTTTAGTTGATAGCCAGCAGCATGTGTATTAAAACTTGAGACACACTGGAAAAAACACTGGTCTTTTTAAAAATACAGAGATATTTTTAGACTGAGGGATAAAACAAAGGAAATGTAGGTTTGTTATCCTCGGAATTATAACGTATTCTGAATGTCAAATGGAATAAAAACTGCGGACACTTACAGAAGATAAATACCAGTTATTCTGAAACATTGATCACTTTGTGGTCGCCTTGGAGTGGTCAAAGTCCAAAAGAAACAGGAGCTGCAATGGAGCCTGAGTCATGGATTTACTAAGCAGAGAAGGACTTTCTCTTCCTCAAACTTTCCCTGACTCATCAAGGTTTCTGTCTGCACTTGTCTGTTCGTTTGTGTTCGCGCTGTTAGACGCCAGTGATTGGTCGGCGTTATGATGACCTGCAGCGTTCTCCAGGCCAAGATGTGAAGAGCAGGACCACAGCAGTGACCCGCAGCACCTCCTCTACGTCCTCTGGATCCACTTCGAACAATGTCCTGGTGCCGGTCAGCTGGAAGAGGCCTCAGTCTTCACAGGTGAGCTCCTCTTACCATTTCTTCATTGAATTTTGTTCCTTGTTGGGGTGCCAGTGTGAAACTGTTATAATGTGATAATTGCTGCATTTGATGCCTATTAATCACATATTGCATTAAAATGTTATCTGTATCTTTTGTTCAAAATATTTCCATCATATCTGCAGAAAAGAACACGGGAAAAACTGGTGAATGTATTGTCTTTGTGTGGACAAGAAGTGGGGCTCACAAAAAATCCTTCAGTAAGTACACTTCATTTTTGCAGTGCAATGAATTTCAACACTCATAGGCCAGTTTTCATTATCATGCATTAAAAAATAGCCCGTAAGTCCTTTTTCAATGTCTATTTGTTTCTCTGTGTAGGTGATCTTCTCCAGTTGTGGGGAGCTGGACCTCATGGAACACCAGCCTAGCCTGGTGTCCTCGGATGATGGGACCCGGGAGCCAGACAACATGGACGACACCACCTCAGAGCAGCAGTTCAGAGTCTTTAGAGATTTTGACTTCCTGGATGTTGAGCTTGAAGACGGAGAGGTGAGTCTCAGGACCCCGAACGTTTTAAAACAGTGGTAAAGAAACCTCACCTCCTCGCATATTTGATGGGCAACAACATAGTGAAACAGTAAGAAAATCATGAGTGATAAGGTACAAAGATGCCAGATTACTTTCCTCTCCAAAGAGCACTCTTATACTGTACAGGTCCTGGTCTGCTTGCTCCATGTAATGGGGTTTCTTTTTTCTGTTTTATTTTCTGTCTGTGCTGTCTAGGAGCTACAGGTAAGTTTGGTCATGTTACATTTTTCCTTTCTTTGTTCTTTCAAAGAGTGTTTGCTTGTGCAGATAATTAGGTGAACTGCCACACTGATGGCAAAGAGTAGCAAATGTGTGCGCATGCGGTGTGATCTATGAAACAGATTGTTCATGTAGATGCTCTCATAGACATCACAAAGGACTAGTGGTCTTCTAGTCACGGTCTGATAAGTCACCAGAGAAATGCATGTAACATAGGGTATCTTTAAACAGGATTACTGATTTTATTTTGCTGACGTATTAATTGTACTTTCAGACGATTTCCATCTTTCATTCTGGATATTAAGAGGAAACAAGTATAAGTTTGGATATTTTACACACAGCTGACCTATATTAGATTTAAAAAAAATTTCCCCCTTTCAATAACTTTACATCTGACTCAATTAAAAAAAGTGTGTGCCCTCAGTTGTACATTGTTTGCTTGGTATGTCAGAATACTTGGTCAATAAGAAAGTTTTTCTCTGGAGTGAATAGCAGTTCTCCACAAGCTACAGCGCTTCATGCTGCTTTTGAGGAAGATGAATAACGATATATGTATAGTAATCATTTTTCCTTCAGCATGAACACAATTAGAAGAAAGCTACTTGCTAGATTTAAAGAAAAATGGTTGAAACCTATCTGGTCATACGGACAGCCCCTGTTACTCGGTGGACTTGTTGATGCATGTTCTTGTAGTGTTAGCATGTTTTACAGTTTGTTCTTCTACGTTCCCAGAGTTCAACATGCAGTTATGATTAAAGGAGGTGTGACCATAAGAACAGTTAAGGGCATGTGATTCCCTCTCCTAGTTACACCACAGCTCGCTATATATTCAAATCAAGCACTATTAGGGCACTGAACCTTTCGCTATAGCAAACTTATCAAGGAGTGAACGGTCTTTAGGTGCACAGTTGAGAACAGGAACCCCTTCCTCTGACCCTTGAAGTTGACAGATTTAAAAACATTTGGGTTCTGTGAATCAGGAGAAGTTGAGAATGAATGACATTTTCTTCTGTTTTTTCCATATTATGATGAGTTAAGAATATCTATGTCAAACGTGTTCAAATTACAAAATTGTTTTGGCACACTGACGATAACAGAATGGCATGGTTTTATATTATGCTGATAAGTTGGCTACCTTTTGATCCGAAGCTTGGTGATTTATTTTTTTAGTGTAATTTGTAATTTTATGTTGCTACTCTGATTTTCGGTATCTTTTTTAAATAATTGTGTCTTTTGGGCCAAGTATATTAGCATGATGACACAATAATAAAAAATAAAATTGTTAAATTCCACTGAAGCCCAGATGCTGGTGATATACACATTGTTGATCACGTTGTTTAATGAAATAACAGTGTTGCTCTTACTCGTTAAATTTAACATCACTCTTGTAGCATTGTTCAATTATGAAAATGTCTTTGTTTCATGTTAGTAGTCAAGCTTGAAAACCCCAGTAACTTCTTGGCATTTTCAGTAAATAACCATCTCTGTGTATGTAAAGCTGCAGACTTTGTACCCTGGAACACAGTGTCAGCTGATCTTCTTGTGCCTGCCTAAAATTTCACACAGACTAAAAAACAAAACAAATGTTTTGGTCAACAAAAGTGCAACACACACATTTTTAGTTGAAGGGTCTGATAAGGTGTGAGGAAGGTTTTTTTGGACCACATACAAACCAAAGTGAAACCCTTTCTATCAGTGGTAGGCATTCAACTAATTGCCACAGGAAGTCTCCCTTGTTTGATGTGTTGATGTGAGGCTTTGGTGAAATGTGGAAGTTGGCTGACATCTCTAGAGTCAAGTCCATTTAAAAAGTCCAATGTGCATTTTAAACAAGAAACAGGCACACTCAGAGGGTTAAAGTCTGACAGTATCAGGGTCTTCTCAAACCCCAATTTTTCCTGCCAGTTTCACCATCATCTTGGCTATTTTGGTTGTAACTTGAGGAACCTCTATGTGAGGATACACTGCGATGTGCTCACAACACTAGTTAAACTTCAGCATTTTTTCCATTCTTAGCTATAAGGGGAAAAACTCCCTGAGATACCCTTCCCTAAACCTGCACTGCATGGTTGTGTGTATGTGTATGTGTTTGTGTTTGAGAAATTGTGCTATACTCCTTGGTACTTTATAACTGAAAGCCATTCTCTGTTGCAGGGAGAGACTATGGACAATTTCAACTGGGGTGTGCGCAGACGCTCCATGGACAGTTTGGACCAGAGTGACCTGCAGCCCTTGGAGGAAAGTCAGCTGTCCAGCAGCATGCCCAGCCTCAGCAAGATCACCCATTTAGACTCAGAGGAGTCGTCAGAGGAAGATTCCCTCATTGCCAGCCAGATACTCTCACACTCACAGCTTGTAAGTTCACCTTCATGTGCATGCCAATACATGAATGTCATAATAAAGGGAAAACCTTGCTGTTAAAGCAGTTTAATCCTTTTTTGTGGAGGTGGGATTGTAAATCTTTACATTAAATTGCATCCTATGTGATATTAAAACATCTTTAAAAGTCTTACATTTGACTTGGTGAACCCTGCAGAAACCCTTAATCAGTGTGATGATATTGATTTCAACCATAATCCTAAATAAAACATTAAAATCCAATATGCAGAGGATATTTACATAGGGCATACAGAGGATACATTATTTTCATCTCAGACCCTGCATATGCTTTCCTCTCGGGCAACCCTCAGGTTATTGTCAACTTTGAACACCAGATATCTCATAATTAGATGAATAAAAAACTACCCACACGGCCGTTTTTGTCAAATTGTAGGGTTTAATGGACACTTCACTGTCCAGAAGCTGCTAGCAGAGCTTTAAACTTTTGCATCATCTTTTGTCTTGTTTGCATCATATTTCTGCTATCCATGATCACTGTTCCTCTTGTTCCCGAATGTTCAGCAACTCTACCACTGTCGTGCTTACAGCTAATTGAGGAATGTTGTAGAATTTGCGGTATTGCGGTTTTCAGCCCAATGTTTTGAGCTCTGCTTTTTCAGTGTTTCTAAAAAAAACTTTATATTGATTGAAAAAGGAAACACACGACAAGATTCCAACAAATTTGACTTTGTCTCTCTTTCAGATGGTCAACCTCTCTCCAACAGCAGAGATCAGTAACAGGGACTCTCCCTCTGCCTTTTTTGATACAACTTCAGCTGATTCAACTCACCTGAATACCATAAGTCCTAGTTTCGAGGTCCAACTGCCAGAGGACTCGAAGCAGCGGGTGAATAAGGGCTTCAGAGTGTCTGAGATACTGGGAACTACTAATTCCTATCGCAATTCCATATTCGAGTTCTTTACTAATTTTGCCAAGTAGGAGCTATTCTGTTGCATCTTTTCTTGTGTCTTGGATGTTTTATGTGCTTTCGGTTCCGTCCATGTTAAGTATTATTTTGTGGCGCTGTGCGTTTTCTACATTTCCTCTCTTCAGAGTAGTGCACGAGCCGGTCTTTTCTTGATATTCAGTCGTTGCATGCTAAAGAAGAATGAACTAAAACCTGCAACGAGGCATTCTATAACGCTTTGGCCTCTTGGCTAGTCTGTGCCTTACTGTAATGGTGGCAGTTTTAGGAGGTTGTAGCTAGCAATAGGAAAAAAAAAGTATCTTTCTTTCTGTCTGTCTGATCAAGGCAATGTGTATACCTATTGCTTCTGTGTGGGTGGCTCTAAGCAACAACTAAAAACTCTTGGCATGTGGGAGGTCAAGAAAGGTTTACACATTGCCTGCCCCAAAATTTGAGTGTGCCACAATGCTGGCAGAATTCAATTATTTTGTAATCTATTTAATTGGCAAAATGTATGCACACTAAATTTACCAAATAAAAGAAAACAACACAAGGAGTGTCCATAGGGTCCCACGTCAAGGTTAGTGTATCTATTTTACCCACAAATTTATCGTGTAATGATCAAGCATAACAGAGGGAACACATTTTCAGTAAATAATAACCGTTGTGCATGCTGTCTCAGTTCATGACTTGTTCATTTTGCCAAATGCTGAGAAAGCATGTGTCCTCCCTATGTTCTTTTAGACTGAGGTGCCACAAGAAGATGAAGACACCAACGTCCACCAAGACAACCTGTCTCTCTCCATCAGTGAGCTACCCCTTGAATTTTACTGTGGTGACAGTTCAACAGCTGACACGGTTCACATTGATTACAAAGGAGAACTGGACTTGGACAGCTGCTTACCCAGGTACCTACTCACTTAATAAATACTTTTCTTAATAGGTAAATGAAGTTACATAAAAATGACGTTGTCCACTCAGTCTCGCCGAGGAGGAGAGAGACGACATGCTGGAGTGCCGCTCTTCACCGCCACCATCACCCTTCTTCTCCGCCATCCTGGCAGCTTTCCAACCAGCAGTATGCGATGATGCCGAGGAGGCTTGGCGAAGCCACATCAACCAGCTTGTGTCTGACTCAGATGGATCCTGTGCAGTCTACACTTTTCATGTGTTTTCTTCACTATTTCAGGTATTACAGCACATACTTTGGCTTACTGAATGTACGGTGTGGGGATGTCAGACTATCTCTGCTTGCTATCTTTTCTATCTATTTTGCAAGGGCACCATCATTGTATCTGGGGCTAAGCACCCCCCAAGGCAATTCACATTGGTTTAAAGAAATACAAACAGGTGATAGCGTTTTTTCTAGTATCTCAGAACATTAACTCGTGCAGCCAGACCATACTTTAGTTCTGACACAGTGCTGTGGCTGTCTGGCTAGTCAAGAATAGCTAAATTCCATTAACAGTGTGTGCCTGATCAAACTGAATATATCAACTGAAAGGGTAAGAGGATTAGTTATCTGGCTGATTAACCTTTCGAGAAAGAGGCTTCCTTTCAGCAGAGGTCTGATTAATTACAAACACAGGGCACTCTGGAGATTCTTTCAGCTCGAAAATGATTAACCAGATGTTGTTCACTTCACTGACCAAAGCTGACAATGGGGGATTTCAGAAAAAAATGAAACAATGACAGAATGTTAGTGCCTTAAATAATGTAGGAGCGACTTTGACAGTATCACAGCAAGCCTTTTTTTTCTTGTATTACAGAATGTCCAGACCAAATTTTGTTCCTTGACCTGTGATGCTGTGAGTTACCTAGGTGATGGCCTTAGAGGATTAGGATCAAAGCTTTTGAGATCTTCTCAGATGCTGACATCATGCTCAGAGTGTCCAACACTATTTATTGATGCAGACACAGTGAGTAACCTGAGATTCTCAAGTTTTAAATAATAGTTTTAACAGTATGACATGTGAGTGGTAGTTGAACAATTTCAACAATATTATTTTCACAGATAATGTCTTATGGATTCCTGGAAAAAATGAAATTCAGTGTGTTGGAACTTCAAGAGTATATTGATACATACAACAACAGAAAGGAGGCCGCTGTTACTGTAAGGACATTCAATATTGTGCCTTCAAGCCTGAATGTCACCTGTACAGTATGTTGTCACTGAGTTGTTTATGTTGTGACTCTGTTGTCTCTGTGACCCACAGTGGTTGAGCAACTGTAAAGCCACCTTTCCCAGGAGTGCTGGGGGCACTGTGATAACATGTCAACCAGCAGAGCATGAGGACAAGGTAAAACCTTACCTTTTTAGCAACATGAGCTATAACTTAAAACATACTGTGATATCAGATATATTGATAATGTAAAATACTGTTTTGCTATTTTCTGTGGTTTAGCTAATACACTCAGCTATGTGCAAACACACAAAAGAAAATAGTTGTTGTTGTTGTTGTTAAGAATAGAATTACAAAAATGACTGAAAATACTAAAGATTCCTCTTGAACTGACCTTTCATACTGTACTCTCTGCATTGCGATTACTGTGTGATACTGTAGCTCTGTGAGTGTTACTTCTCATTTTAAAACTTTCTCACACTATGTAAATGTCAAGTTTTGGACAACCTTGAGTTGCCGCACATCACATTGATTATCTCATTCCAATGTGCATTGTGGTCATTTTCAGCTCTGCTGGGCATGGGAGCAAGCTCTCTTAAGTTGCATTTGATCTAACTGTAAACAATTCCGCTCACTTCCCTAATGAGGAAACAGCCAAATGGAATGTTTTGCTGCTAAAACTTGGTACTTAATAGCTAAGAGATTCCCACCAAAATGAGTGCATTTGTGCTAATTAACAGGCAAATTTGTTCCTTTGCTTGGCCTTTTTTCACTTGGCTTTTTGACTGAAGGTTCCCTGTGGAGTTTTATTGTAAACAAACCAAAGTTATGGTTATATTCAGCATCACTCACCAAAGCACATTGTGTGCTTCCTGCTCTCACAAATGTGTTGAATGTGTTTCCTTCCTCATTAATCATTTGCAACATACAAATCCAGAATTTCCAACAACCACTAGCTTGTAGTCTCCTGCCTCCCTGTATTTGTTGCGGGATATCTTGGTGTGTTACTGCCACCTGTAGATCAGTAGAATTATGTGACACAATAGACAGGACTGTGTGTGGCATCGCCCGCCTGTACGTCCATGTACGTCCTCCTTATGCGTGTGCACAAGATAAACAAAACAGGGACCCACTCACAGAAAAACAAAAGCTACACAGGGAACCTCTAATTCATGCGACTTCCAACATTCCTCTCGGTTCTAATATCCACATACACCGACCCTCACTTCTCTCCTCCTCTGCATGCCGATAAAACGTGCCCTAATACTTTTTACCCACTTTCAAATGGAAATAATGAGGAGTTGCATGTCCTTCTTTTGATTCTCTGTTTTCCCTACTTCTTTTCTGTCCTGCAACATGCTTGCTTTGTAGCAAATGGAATCTCTGGCTGTAAGTTGGAAAGACTTGTTCCTCTTTGTTGTTTTAAATGGTCCTTTTCTGTTTTTGAAAACAACTCTTTGGTTTACTGTAATCCCATTTTCAGCACTTAACTGCAGCAGGTCTAACATCTATTTACAAGTAGATCTCCAATAGTTATGTGTGAGTTTATTATCCACCGAAGGCAGAACTACACCAGATAAAGTATAAATTAAAACTAACAAAAACACACATAGTCCAACGAAAAGGCATTTTCCTAACAACCACTTTTCTCCTTCTTTCAGCTACTGGAGCTCTGTCAAAGACTTTACAAACTCCACTTTCAGCTGTTGCTGCTTTTTCAGTCTTACTGTAAGCTGATTGAACTGGTCCATGCAATAAGCTCTATTCCCGAGGTATGTACAGTACATCATGCATTTGCTTGTCCTCTCTTTTTGGAACCATGACACCCCACCATCTAATCCATACCCCTGTTTAAAAATATAACTCCCTCTCAACCTTTAGCTGACAAATATGTCCAGAGAGCTAAATGAGTTGAAGTGCAACCTGAGAGTAGCAGCAGCATCTGTGACGGATGATGCGATCGCTGCGTGTGAGAGCTCCTGCTCTGAGCCCACCTTCAGCTCCTCTGAGGCTGCTGTGCAGGCCATCCTCGAGTGTCTGAAGAACAGCGAGTTTCAGACAGCAATCCGCTACATTCGTGAGTGCAGGTGAGTAAAGAGAAAGGTTTGTTTTTCTGTACAAGAGGAGTGTTTGCTCTCAAAATATGCCCCCAGTCAGACAAATACTGTTTTCTTTTTTCATTTGCAGAACAATGTGGCCCAATGACATCTTTGGCAGCCACTCTGAGGATGAGGTCCAGACTTTATTGAACATCTACTTCAGACATCAAACCTTGGGTCAGACAGGAACTTTTGCTCTGGTGGGCTCAAAACAGGACCTGACAGAAATCTCTGTCAAGTTGATGGAACTGAACGGAGAGATTCGGGACATGATCCGACGAGCCCAAGGCTACCGAGCCATCACAGCTTTTCTCCCAGACTCCAGAGTTTCGGGCTCGACTCTTTGATTGAGGTCTGGCAGCGTGTGACACCCGTTCCTGCACAGCACCCTGCCCCATGCCTAGAGTCTGGTCCTGTCTGGGGCTGCTGCTATCATCTCACTGGTTAACAAGCACCCTGCTCTGTCCTGGGAATAACCAAACCCCCTTTCCTCTAATTACTCAGAGCACATCAGAATGTCACAAAGTCCGATCTTAAGATGTGCAGCAATACTGTTGTTTTTTTAGAAAGATGAGAGACTTTGCTATTGCAAAGAAACTTAAGCTTTTATTGCACTAATAATAGAAATTGTCACAACGCGACCACTTGCTACTGAGGTCAACAACTTTCACATTTAACAAATGACATACCAAAGCTAAGTGATTTTCTTTCAGTTATGTTGTTTTAATTGTCAAGGGGAAATGTGCAATCCTACACTGAAGTGGAAGACTTTTACTGTATCCTGAAAGAATGTATTTTAATACCATAGCATTGGAAGACATGAACATTGCTATTACAGCAAAAGGGAGGCTTTATTACTTGGTTAACGTATTGGGTCTTTTTGGGTGTTTGTGTGATTGTGTTGTGTGTGGGTGCTTGAGTGTGTGTGTGATATAAACCTGACCACCATCACAGATGGAATTATGGACACTGATTTACAGGAACGACTCACATTTAACTACTTCTACATGCTGCAACAAAACTACTGTAACGTCTCCCAAACTTACACTTCGTGCTGCTGTGTGGGTTATCTGTTACTAAAAACATCTTACTGTACCTTTTAACTGTGCAGCTTTTAGCAATTAGGTAAATTATTTAATATTATTTGCAATAGAAAAACATGCATTTATCAAACTAGATATATAGTAAACAAATATTTAGTTTCCTCTTTAAAGCTGCCAAGCTTGCAAATTCTATGTACTATAAAGTTTAATAGTAATGTTTATGAACAAATACAGAAATTATTTTAACTGAATAATTGTACATAGTGCAATGGGGGCTTTGCTCAGACTCAGAAGATTGTATTTTTATGAACTTACAATTTGAGTTGCATCTATAATGAAAGAGAAAGCTATGTAAAGCTTCCACGAGAACTGTTTGTATAGCCTCTCGCCTTGTAAATACTGCTGCATTTGCAATGTACTGTACTTTGGTGTTCTGTACACTTATGTAACAATAAAAATAAAACTTACATTTGTTAATTGTGGTTTCCTATTTTGATTTGTGTCATAATATTGTGCCCTGGGGGAAAAAAACGCTCAGATAATACGTTTTAACAACCAAAAAGATGCCAAGTGAGAACACCCCAGGCATGAGGGCCCTGGATGACATCTGGCTCTGTCAATCCCATAAAGGAGGATAAGAGGGGTTTCCATGGTTGTAGCAGGATATAGACTTTTTTGATGGAATTCCATTGCTAGGCAACAGCATTGGTCCTTGTTAACTTCCTGTCAGTTTACGTCATTCACATACACTGCAACAGGAAATAAACTAGGACTGTTTTATTATGTTTACATCTTTGAAAAGGTCCATAGTCTAAACTTTGGGAATGAACGTACCCACGTTTTCAGCATATTAATTTATTAACTGATTCGAGCATAATCACCACCTCAGAGGCTGTAACTGTTCATTTTTAATTTAACATTAATGTAAACTAATAGCCTACTTTTGTTTTAACAGCATGTCAAAATGAAGTGAACTGTAGTCTCTATGGCATCTTGGCTATTGAACCCCTTTACGTTAAAATAAATATGAACATCGGTGATACTTACCTGTTAAGAACGCTACATTTCTTTACCTTTTTAATACTGGTATAGAAACATGGTAACTGTTACGAATGAACGGTCCAGTAGGGGGCTTTTAGACCATGGTTCCAATA
This sequence comes from Echiichthys vipera, assembly GCF_963691815.1. NCBI lineage: Eukaryota > Metazoa > Chordata > Actinopteri > Perciformes > Trachinidae > Echiichthys > Echiichthys vipera. The sequence continues at coordinate 23,061,243 of NC_139830.1, forward strand.
CTATCCAGCTGCAGACACGGAGCACAAGCCCCTCACTTGACACAAGCCCCTTGCTTGACGGAAGTGACGCAATAGTTGTTTTTTTAACTTTATTGAAAAAGTACAAAACATAGCAACAGTTAAAGGAAATCATTGTATTAATGGCCTTTTTTTCAAAATTAAGTATTTGTTTTTCTGAAAAAGTACATACAATTCCCCTCAGTCAGGTCTCAGTCCTTCACACAAACAGTTAGTGTATCTTACAGTTAATTTAGTCCTGAATATTGTGACATTACAAAAATAAAATGTAAAATCAAATATTACAATGTGGATGTTTTAGTGAAGATAAACATCTGCAAAGTTTTAATGGAAACTAAAATTAAATGCAACTTTAATAAAAAAAATGTAAAAGCCCTTTATAACAGGGTGACGTGAAATTTCAAAATAAAAGTACTTGGCTGTAGAAAAGGACGATACTTAAAGCCAGTCCACGATCACAACAGTCCTGTGACTGCGAATAAATATTAATACAATTGAAAAATATCTTAATTTATATTAATAAATGACTATGTAATGTGAAAGGTCAGTTAATTTTAAAGAAATCACAAAATGGAAACTGTAAATGTTAAACCAGACAAATTGTGAGATGGTGCCGAGTTTGATCAGCAGACACATTAGTATGGATTAACAAAGTTTAATTTAAGAGCCTTTTAATATTTATTTTGTGATCCAATTTTAGAATTCAATAATCATCTAGGCAACAATACATAAAAGTTATTGTCACTTTTTACTTCGATCTTAATGAGGCAAAGTTAATTAACCAGTTTGTATTAATTAATTCATCTTCAACCGCTTGTCCCTGTCGGGGTGAGCCGATCTAGCTTTTTTTATTTCATCTATTTAAATGGTAATAATTAAACATCAAAAAAGTCTTTATGGCACACTGAAACCATTCTGTACAGAATTCCGGGACTTTTTGCGGCAGGATGGATCAAACCATGATGCCGTTTGCGTGTTATTTATTAAGGCAGTGGCTGTGAAGATGGAGAAAGAGCTGTTTCTTTGTTAGAAGCTGCAGTTTCGTCCTCTTGAAGTCTGTGGGCTTCTTGTACAGTTCCATAACAATGGGGCCCAAGGCAAAACATTTAGTGCCGTGAACCTCTTTTTAGGTTTGTAGCTTGAATTCAAAGAAGATAGCGGCTCCTTCTGGTAACTTCTCCACATGTCTCTGGATCTCCACGTCCACACTGAAGTGAATGTGGGCGTCTTCCTTCCTGGAGGCCACAGGGGTGTCCTGCACTGGGTTCACATCTACACCATTCAAATCTCTAACACCAATAGTCATGTATGGATTGATGCACTGCCCGGCATTCTTCAACCCAGTTTTTTCGATCTTTAGTGTATCCTCCTACATTAGTTTCTTAAACAAATAATGTCTCAAACCTTTCCATTTTTGTCCTCCCCTTGGCTTGTCAGCCCCTCCTGGACATTAAAAACAGCTGTGTCCTTTTGAGGAAAGTATTTTTTTAACCATGTCAACCTGTTAGAAATCAATCAGTTATGGTGATTAACACACATAGCCTTTTATAATATTGGACACTTAATTCACCCGTCTTTCGTTTTAGTCTAAAGACTGGTGGAAGAAGACCATTCAGCATGCTTTCTGCCTCCTTGGTAAAATGGGCAAACCTTCTGCCATGTCTGTAGAACAAACAAATAGTCAAAATATGACACAGACAAAAACAGACACATACCACTCCAGGTGCAGGTTTTCCACTAGCACTGCACACCACCATCTCCACAGAGCTGCCATGTCATCCTAAAGGAAGAACATTGCCACAATGACAAAGTGCATGTTTGTATTTTTCTATGTTGTACGGTAACCTCATGATTCCAAAGAGATATTATTTCTGTTTGACAATGTCTACTTACAGTGGAGTCAAATGGTGCATCCATATACGGGTTAAAGAGAAATATGCAGAGGCTGGCTTGTCTGTTCATCATTGTGGTTTCATGGTTTTCATTAACACTGGCTTGTTTTTAAAGGTCTCCATTATCTTCATCATTTTCAGCCGTGACAGCGAGTATGCTCAAATTCCCGCCTACTTTCTGATATCATACGTCACTTCCGTCAAGCCAGGGGCTCGTGTCAAGTGAGGGGCTTGTGCTCCGGGTCTGCAGCTCGATGCTACTCCATGGTTTAGACCGGTAGGCGGAAGAGTGCATGTTCTGTAACAGGAAAAACACACTGAGTTAGCCCTGGAGTCTCATAACCAGATAATCTCACAGCGCCCGAGTAGCCCTGATAGATAACAGATTATGTAAAAGTGTCATACCCGGTTTAACAAAAATCCGTGATATTCTGTGGGTAAGATACAACAGTTTCATTTAAACAGGACTCTTATTTTGAAGTCGAACTGGGTTCCGGTGCACGACGCGCGATGTTTTGTTTTTGAAGCAGGGTTAAACTACCATGTTGTCTCCAGTTGAACTACTCTGCTGTCATTTTGTGGTTTGTCGTCAACATTTTGTCTACAGTTTTATCGCGATATGAAAGACAACACGCCCGTGCGCCGCCATGGTAAACTGCAATAACGTTAACTTCACTCTTCTGGTTTGTTTTTGTGAATGAGTCGCGTCAACGTTAGCAATCAATGTAACGTTAACTTTACCTGAACGTTTGGGTTTTCTTGACATCGACAACCAACTATAACATTTACTATAACTGTAAATTAAACGTTAGCTAACGTTACTTTCTCGACAATTTGCCCTGAGCAGTTTTACTGTCATGTTATCTAATGTTAGGGTAAGCTAGTTTAGTAGATTAGCAGCTAACGCGAGACTGGCTATGCCCACTGTAGGTATCTCATCATTCAGTTTAAAGCTAAACAATTTAGATTAGTGTCTGTTTTTTAACTGTCGTGATGAAACTTTCTCTTCTCAGGTCTGCCAATTCGACTTTAGGAATTACATACATCGAGTGGAATGGATTTATCATCAAAAAGCATGTATGACACATACAAAGGTGAAATCTGGAAAGGTAAGAACTCAAGAAATCGTTATTATAAGATGCACAAGAAATGTTCATCATGTTGCAGAGCTGTTGTAATCCATTACATTGTAAAACTGTTCCTGTTGTTGTGTCCAACCCTTTAAATCCAGCTGCATACTCAGAAAAGTATACTTTTTGTGCAGTCGCTGGGACGAAACATAATGCTCTGTTCTGTGTTTTGGAAGTTGTGTACTCATTACTGTCATGTAAAATATTTTTAATTACCCAATTTAGAGCTGGGACCCCTGGACCCTGACTGGTTTGAGGCCCTGACAGCTCAAACGTTCACTAATGAGGAAAATGTCTCTGATCAAGATGACCTGTGTGCCAACCAAGAGGGACATTTTAAAACACCTTTCGACAAAACTGCAGTAGACACGCAGCTGTTTTCAACCCCCAAAGTTTTCCGACACCGTCGAGTTGTATCCCCTGAAACTGAGGATGAACAAGGTAATGTTTGATTTTTAAAGTTTGACAGTTGATGTATTTATGGAGGTATCTAAATTAAAATGTCTAGCATTGCATAAACTCATGCTAAACAGGAATGTTTATGTCTGCATAGGACTTTTTAAATTAAACGTCATTAATTGTAGTAACCTACTTGTCTGCATTGATCCGTTTTCTTGATGTTGCATGTAAACATGATGTTTCTCTGTGGTACGTCCTAGAAAAAGAAACCTTGCCATGGACGGCAACACAAAGTCCTTATTTGTTTCGAACGTCAAAAGAGGGGTGAGTGCAACAACTCTGAGACTTTGCTGTATCGTGCTGCTTGAAAGATAAAGTATATATTTTTTCAAAACATTCCAAATTCATTTTTGCGTAGTTCTTATTTCCATGTCTATAGGTATTCTAAGGGGCTGTTCAGCTGAAGCAAAACAAATGAACAAACAATTCATTTTATATACAGTATAACTCTTGATGGTAAAGAACTGTTCTTGGAGAAAAGATTCATACATAGTTCATAAAAGACTTTTCTGCTATACATTGTTAATTCAGTGTTTATGGAGCTATTCTGAAGGTCATTTTACCTGTAAGTTACCTGTATTTATGTGTTTCACATTCTTTATAGGGTCCCAGGTGGGGAATATGGAGGTTTCCAGCCTCAGAGTCAGGACCGGTTTGGTGAGCTGCACATGTATCATTATTTTATCTGTTTGAATTACATTTGTTTAGTTGGGTTTTTTTTTAAATCAAGTAAATTTCTTTGCTTTTTGTCATCTGGGCAGATCTACTTCGTACCCCACACAAATCTCCAGTAAGTGTATTAAATATATTGTATCTCTTTCAGGTAACGCCAGTATGTGAATGTGGAGCAATGGGTAACATTAAGGTTTCCCCTTTTTATAATGTGTTTTGAATGATACAGGTCAGTTACAGCAAGCATATATCTGAAGGTCTCGGAGCGCAGATTCATTCTGATATGTCATGGACCAGTTCTCTGAATACCCCACCAGCTCTGCCATCCACCCTGATTTTATGTAAGCAAATAATACTATTGTGTTTTCTAATCTTTTAAAACTGTGATGGTAATTTGTTAAATAATTGGTCTGTGTTCTCTATTTTAAAGCTAAACCTGATGAGAGTCCCTGTCCAGTGAGTGTTTCTGCAGACAAAAATGTTATTGTGAGTACTCCGCCCAGTCCAAAAATCTATCCAATTTGAAGAATGCAGAAATAAAGTAATTCATTGAAAATGTAATGCTTACTAATTCATGATGTGTAAAAACAGAATTTCCTCACATCATATTATATCAAATGTCAATATATGAGGAATCGAGAGTAAGAAAAAAGGCAGAAATTGTGCACATTTGTTTTCTTAATTGAATTTACAAATTTCTATACAAATGCAGCCCAACATAGACATACGTCTGCCCTCTAAAACTCAACCCTTTTTAATGTTCAAGGATTGCTTTCCAGGAAACATGCTGTTATAGTTAACATAATAAGCAGGTGTGGCATTTGAAATTGCTTCTGAAACTCACTTCCTCTGTCTTGCCTTTCTCAGTTTGTACGGAAGCTTTTCCCTTCTCTTTCAAATACATCCACGGTTGGAGTGGTGTCACCCAAAGACAATGACATGCCTCCAGTTGACCAAGGTACAGGGTTTTTCCTTTACAATTTGCTCATTTCCAAGATGATATAGTAGCACTGAATATGAATTACAAGACTTATGTATTGCAACATATTTACTTGTGTGTTGAACAGACTTTTAGATGCATAATGCAAAAATTCACGTATTGCTGGTCTGTAATCAACAGGTTTTGTTTCCCCTGAGGCTGGTCAGAACCCAGAGTCCCACAACTCCCCCCAGAGTTCACTGAATCAGAGTGACGGTGTTTGGAAACAGAAGCTACCAGACGCTATTGAGGATGGAGATCTTCGCAAAACAGTAGCAAGTGTCCTTGATGGAGCGGAAACTGTTCTCTCTATTTTTTTCACCAACAGTAGCTCAGCACTGAGAAAAGTGAAAACTGAGAGAATCAAAAGAAAGCAAATAATTTCAACTAAAGAACATGGCTGCAGCTCTACGGACATCTCATCACCAAACAAATCTGTATCCAGTGAACAGAGAACAGCGGATCAGGAGCTTGGCAGACTTCCCTCGCCACCCTTAGGGAAAACTGGAGATATTGGAATCACCCAGTGGTCTCCGTTGAGTTTATCTGAAATTCCACCCTGTACTGTGGATACTTGCCATGTCAATGATCCTGCTACACAAGTTAAAAACAATATTTTAACAGAACAATTGCGGAGCGACTCTGATTCTGGCCAGCACGTCAGGCCACTTATGAAACTCACAAACTCTGGATTTACTAAGAAAAAGAGAAAATTTGTTTACACTGTTGGGACTTTGAAATCTGAAGTTCAAGAAAAAGAAACACGGTCTCAGAAGATGCACTCATTACCAGGGATTCCAGTTTCTGGTAATACATTTCTTATGCATGTTAACTGTAACAATGCTATAATACTTTATGCGTTAACATTGAAAAGGTCAATTTTTCTACAATGACTAAATTTATCCTTTTTGAACATCATGCTTTATTTCAGGACAAGACGTTGATGTGAAGCAGTTGGGTAAAGCCAGAGATGAAGCAGACTGCTGCATCATTGGGAAGCGGGACATTCAAAAACAAGGAAACGTTATTGAAGAAAATCCACCTCCCTCTGTACAAGCAAAGGTCCAGGATTTTGACATGTCACAGCTTTGCAAAGATTTTGCACAAGACTTCAGTCAAATGTCAGATCCTGTTAAACTGAGTAAAGTACAAGAGGATACTTCTCCAAACGGCTTCACTCCATCAGCTTGTTTGTCGGCCATGAAACGAGCTAAGCAGCAAGCAATGCGAGCAAACCTTCCCCATGACTGTGATGGCGTCAGTAACAGAGGACATGTTTGTACCTCTAATCAGAACAAACACATCAAAGAGGGCACAATAAGTGACAGTGGATTCATGTCTGCTGTTGCAGATAGCATTTACATGACTGCATCATCATTTGTTCTTCCCAGCTCAGAGGTCAATAGTCAAAGTCATCAGTGGACTATTCCTTTCACATCTGCAAATAAAGGAAACGAGGTAGCACATTTGGATGATACTTTACAAGGGGCTGAAACAGATGCCAAGCTGTCCAGTGCAATCAAGGAAAGCCAGACACTGGGCCCTGGCAGAGAGAGAGAGTTGCACATAGTGAGCCCATCAGCACAACTACACAGCGGTGCTAAAGGAACTGTTGATAACATTAATTGCATTCCACTTAATGTTCAAATTCATGGCAGTCTGCCAGAGAAAACGGTTTCTCTTCCTTCCGTCTATACATTAGGGTTCAAAACAGCTTCAAATAAGGGTATACAAATTTCCTCAGCCAACCTGGAAAAAGCCAAGCGCCTCTTGGAAGAGACTGAGGAGCAAAGAACTTTAAGTGACCAGCGCACCAAATGTACACATGACACTAAAGATGAAATGTGCATGGGCCACATATCAGTGAAAAATCCAACCACCCATCAGCCACCTTCTTTAAGTGAAAAGAATCTTGCTATCAGGTGCCAGTTAACACCTTCACAAAAAGCTGATGTGACTGAGCTTTGCACTCTCTTGGAAGAAGCGGATAGCCAGTTTGAATTTACACAGTTCAAAACTGCACAGCTAAAACAACACTGTCAAGATAATGATAAGGCTACCTCTCCTGAAAAAGATGAAAAAGAACTTGACCCTGATTTTCTTTCGGGTATAGATTTTGATGACAGTTTTAGTTCAGATGCTGAAAAGCACCTGGCAATGAATGTGATGCATGGCAAAATGACCTCAGTATCAGATGGTAAAACAAATTGTGAAACATCCAACATTACATCAAGTAAATCCACAGGTTTGTCATTGTCAATTGCAATGAAAGAAGAAAATTCCTCTCCTGAAGATGTGTCTTCCTCTTCGAAGCACATCTCTGAAGGCATCTGCAGTATTGTGTCTGTTGGAACCAAAAATCTTGACAGAGTTGGGCACACTGAAACAAGCAAGCTGGAGAGCAAACCTCCTTTAATGCGTGGTGTGGGATTTAAGACAGCAGGAGGAAATGTTTTGAGAGTTTCAAAAAAGTGTCTGAGCAAAGCTCGAGCTTTGTTTGCCGATTTAGAGGACAATCTTGTGACAAGTCAAAAACCACCAGATAAGCAGAATTGCAAAACTGATTCTGAACCGCTGCATAAGCACAATGGGGATAATTACACTGATAACTTTTTGAATCCTAAAGAAGATGGTTCAAAGTTCACAGGTTGTGGTAATACTGAGGGGAGGATCCAAGGCTGTTCTTCCAACATGAAGGAGTCTGTCTGTACAGACAGGCGGGTCACAGGCATTAGAGATAAAGATGCTACAAAAAGCCTGAAACACAGCAAAATGGACACAACCACGGGTCAAAGTGGGTTCCAGATGGCCAGTGGGAAAGGGATTTCTATTTCAGCAAAAGCTATGCAAGAGGCAAATGCTCTCTTCAAAGACTGTGACATTATTGACAGTAATGCTGGCATGTCAGAAAAACTTCAAAAGAGCATAGAAGCCTTGTCTGAAAGTGTCAGTGATAAGGGAACCCTTCCAAAGGGTAGGCCTGGAAATGTTCAAGTCAACTTATCTGAAAAAACAACCAATGAGTCTAGCAATGTGAATGCTAGACCAGCTGTGTGCCATACAGACGTGCAACATAACACAGAGTTTCACAATTTTGGTTTCAAGAATACACTGGCTTTAACAAATGCAGCCTCTTTCAGTAGAAACCCGTGTTTGCCTGCAAAGGCACCTTCATCACTCTCATGCACATTGTCAAAGAATTTTGGCTCCTCTGCCGATAATGAATTGAGCAATGATGGTGGCTTTTGTACATCCAGAAGGAAGAATGTACCCATGCTTGCTGATGCACTGAGACAATCTGAGTGTCATACATTTGAGGAAACAAACAAACAGACCAGGAAAGGAGATCAAATTCAGGTTTTACAACCTAAAACTTGTGGATTTCAGACAGCCAGTGGCAAAGGAGTGGCCATTTCATCTGCAGCTCTCAAGAAAGCAGAATTGTTGTTTAGTGAATGTGATACATTTGAGGATAAAATTGGTGTAAAACCAACACATCCCAAGAGTCCAGTTTCTGGTCCGCCAACAGGGAATAGTGGATTTCTTGCAGCCAGTGGTAAGCCAGTGGCACTGTCAGCTAAGACCCTCCAGAAAGCAAAAGCTCTCTTCAGTGACATCAGTTTCAGTGCAGAGGTCCCAGCTGTTTCAGACACAAGGAGCAGTGACATGAAACAAGACAATGCTGAGAATACAGAGAAAATACACTGTGATTTCTCAACTGCAGAGGGGGCAAAAGTCCATGTGTCACAGAAACATCTGTTGAGAGCAAAAAACTTTTTGGAAGCAAAAAATGATGATTCTATTTCAGCAAAAGCAATGCAAGAAGCAGATGCTTTCTTCGAAGACTGTGACATGGATGGTAACGATGGCATGTCAGTCATACATAAGAAAGATATAGCACATGTGAGTGGAAGTGGCAGCCAGAAGAAAACACTTTTGGAAGATCAAAAGTTGACTAATCTTTCTGAAATGCCTCAAAGTGGACCTACTGACTTTGAAAATGAGAACTTGGGCTTTGTTGGCTTTGATATTTACAAAGGAGTTTTTAAGAACACATTGGATTCAACCAAAGAAGCTTCTTTACCAAGAAACCCACCAGTGATGGCAAAGCCATTTTCTCCCCTGTTGTGCACAACATCACAGAACATTAGTTCCTCCTCCATTAATGAAATGAGCAATGGTGGTGGTTTCAGTACAGCGAAAGGACAGAAAGTATCTGTGTCGGATGATGCATTGAAAGAAGCAAAGTCTTTATTGAATAAAAGTGCTACATTTGAGGACACCAAGAAACAACTTAAACCAAAAGAAGACACTTTTTCAACACATAATGGTGGATTTAAGACAGCCAGTGGCAAAGGAGTTGCAATTTCATCTGCAGCCTTAAAGAAAGCAGAAACTCTGTTAAGTGAATGTGATGAAGTTGAGGATAATACTGGTGTAAAACCAACACCTTCCAAGATGGCAATTCCTGGTCTACCACACAAGAATATTGGATTTCTTGCAGCCAGTGGTAAGGCAGTGGCATTTTCATCTGAGGCTCTTCAGAAGGCAAAAGCTCTCTTCTGTGACATTAGTTTCAGTGCAGAGATCCCAGCTGTTTCAGACACAAGTAACAGTGACAAGAAACAAGACAATGCTGAAAGTACAGAGAACATACATCGTGGTTTCACAACTGCAGGGGGTACAAAAGTCCATGTGTCACAGAAACATCTGTTGAAAGCAAAACACCTTTTGAAAGAATTTGCTGACGGGGAGTGTCGCAATTCAAACTCATGCTCAACAAGCCCACATGACGCCCTTAAGTCAGATCTATCAAAAGTGAAAGATGTGAAAAGAACTACAAATTCTAATCTCACTACAACCAGTGACAAGGACATACTTACTAGGTGTATTGTCCCTCAGGTAGTTCAATCTTCAACCACTTTCCAAGAGACTGACCATGACAAAGAAACCCTTCAAAATCCAAGTGAACCAAGTTGCTTTTTGATTGAAGACAAGGCACATAAAGGTGCATTTAAGTTAAGAGAAGGCAAAATAACCCCAACAGGGGTGGACAACCTTCATGACAGTTGTGGAGAGGAAATGTCAAGTGTGTTGGACTATGAAACAAATCAGACAAGCAGCAGCGTGAAATCTCTGGTCAAAAGGCCAGAAGAGTCTTCCGTTCTAAACTTTCCGTTACTTAACCTAAGTGGCTGCACTGAAACCCAGCAGAAGTTTTTTGCCCAGGAAGCTCTGGACTGCACTAAAGCTTTGTTAGAGGATGAAAGTCTAGCTGGCCAAAATCTCTCAATGACTTTAGAAAATATGCCATTGCACGAAAACCCCAAATCCAGCCACAGATTTGAGGAGGAACAGAAAGGAATGGGGAAAAGATCGGTAGAGGACCCAGATGTGACCGGTAAGTGCCTTTGTAATAAATCAGACATTTTAAATTGTATAATGTTTTTTATTAATGCTGCACTGGTCTGGTTTACCAGAAGTACAGTGCTGGGATAAAAGCCTGATAAAATCAGGCTAAATGCGCGCCTTATTTTGCAAGGGCACCACTGCTGCATCCATGGCTTAGCTTGCCCAAGATAGTTGTGATTGTTCCAAATAACTGTAGAGATAGGTCTGGCTATGCAAGACTAATGCTGCACTAATGCTGCCTTACTCTTCTGACATTCTAGGTCAGCCTCCCCTGAAAAGACGATTACTGGAAGAATTTGACAGGACTGTTGATGATCCAAGAAGAACACTCCATCCTGAAAAAAGTTTTCCAAATGGTAAGTCCCTTACACTGTAACATATTATTTAAAGAATATATCACAAATGTATTTGTATTATAAATTATTGATTCCATTTTTTTCGTAATAAAGGTGTAATGAAAGACAGGAGACTTTTCAAGTACAAAGTCCCTCTCCATCCAAACATCACAAGGCCACACAGGTAAGCTGCCTGTGAATTGTTAGCCATGTTTTCAAGCAGCTGACACGGGTTGACATCTATTTGTGATGTATCTTCTTGTTTATCAGGAAAGGAAACGGCTATGTCGAAACCAGATTGCAAAAGACAACACCAACACAACACTCAACTCCAGGAGACAGCAGATCAGCATATTCAAAGATGCCAGCGTTTGTTCCTCCATTCCTCAAGAATGTAAAGACTGAGAGTCAAAAGAATACAGTGCTCAAGGGAAACACAAGTACACCTTCTGCATTTGTTCCTCCATTCAAAAAAAAAAGAACTATTATCCAAGAAAGCGCTTCTAAACCACAGGGGGAGGAGGAGGAGGAGGAGGTGGTGGAGGAGGATAAACACAACCATCTTTTTGTACCACCCACTAAAAAAAAACAAGGCACTACGGATGTAACTGTTGATAAAAGCAAAGAAGACATTCAAAAAGTGGCCTTAGCTCACACTTCAAATGACAATCGGATGAATAATCATCACCTTTCTGTTGGCTGTGGATCAGAGGACTCTGCTACAAAGGCATCACATATCGAGGACGCAATGTCCAGAAGCCAAGGTGCAATAACCTTTTCAGATGAAGGAGGTATGATACAATGTAAAAAGGTAAGATAATGATGTTTTGTCGTCTGCAGACATGTTTCAGAATCTTCATAAAGTAGAGCTGGCACGAGATATGCAAGACATGAGGATCAGGAAGAAGAAGCGCCAGACCATTCGACCTTTGCCGGGAAGTTTGTTTCTTACCAAAACCTCTGGCGTGTCCAGGATACCATTAAAAGCTGCAGTAAACGGAAAGCCTCCTGCAAGATACACCCCAAAACAGGCAAGACCAGAACTTTTTGCTCTGTGGATTTTGTTTTATTTGGTTAAAAATGAGATTGCTGTCACCTATAACGGTTTTGACTGTTTTTCTTGTTTTTCAGTTGTATGGACACGGAGTTTATCAGCACGTGTATGAGATCACCAGCGAGACTGCAGAATGTTTTCGCTTCAATTTACAGCAGTTCATCAAACAGGAAGCATTTCTAGACGGAGGTGGTGTTCAGCTTGCTGATGGAGGATGGCTGATCCCCAGCAGGGATGGAACTGCAGGGAAAGAAGAGTTTCATAGGTATTATTGAATTTGAGTTGAGTTTAAATCAGGCATGTAAGGTTGACCCTATTATAATGTTTGAGAAAGAAGGTGTATCTTGCTATCACAAATGCAGGCTGATTGTACTGAATATCATCTTAATCTACACTGTCCACAGAGCATTATGTGACACTCCAGGTGTGGATCCTAAACTCATCAGTGAAGGGTGGGTGCATAATCATTACCGATGGATTGTGTGGAAGCAGGCCTCAATGGAAAGATCATTTCCAGAAACAATGGGCAGCCTCTGTCTCACTCCAGAGCAGGTTCTCCTACAACTAAAGTACAGGTACATAGGATTATGGCTTTTTTTGGTTCAATGTGTTCCTGTAATTGAAGTTAATTTCATCATGCACTTCCTCAAAGCAATTTGACGCATCTGACCAGTCCCAGCCTGGTCAGATGCGTACATGAACTGATGAAGCCTCTTGGATGAGAGGTGAAACGTCTTCCTAGACAAACAACCAGTCCAGTTGTTTTTTGACTGAAATTGCTTTGAGGATAACGATGACCTGGACGAATGAGAACATTCACAGGCTCATCATGCACTTAACAATTGCATCTCGTTGCAAATTGTTTGTCAGTATATCCCTGATCTAACACCAATGACATTAAACATCATTTATTGCCATTTTGTGATAGATTTATAGCAGAAATGGGATTTTTATTTGTTTTTGTTTTTTTTACTTGTTTCAGATATGATGTAGAGGTGGACCACAGCCGCAGGCCAGCTCTGAGAAAGATTATGGAAAAGGATGACACATCAGCCAAAACCCTGGTCCTGTGTGTATGCGGGGTAATCTCCAAGGGTCACTCCCCAAGCAGACAGAGTTTCAGTGACACCAAGACTCCACAAAGTGCTGATGCCAAGGTTGAAAACCCATCAGCAGTTGTCCTGCTGACAGATGGATGGTATGCCATTAAAGCCCAGCTGGATGAACCTTTGACTGCCATGCTTCACAAAGGTCGAGTGGCTGTCGGTGGAAAGTTGATCATTCATGGGGCTCAGGTGGTGGGATCCCAAGACGCTTGCTCCCCTCTGGAGGCACCTGAATCACTCATGTTAAAGGTACTTTAAGAGGGTGGCAAAAAGATATTCTTTATTTCCATAAGGCAACCGAACAAGTTTTCTTATTAATTGTTTATGTTTAGATTTGCGCCAATAGCAGCAGACCTGCACGATGGGATGCTAAGATGGGATTTCACAGGGATCCGAGGCCATTCCTGCTTCCTGTCTCCTGTTTGTACAGCAGTGGGGGACCAGTAGGATGTGTGGACATTATCATACTAAGAAGCTACCCCATACAGGTATGTTTATCTTGCATTGATATATTGTTACTGTTACTCCTGGAAGTTCATGTTATGATCCCTTTTGACTGTACGCTTGGCACATTTTCCAGTGGATGGAGAGGAAACCAGATGGAGCCGTTGTTTTCCGTTCTGTTCGTGCAGAAGAGAAGGAGGCGAGACGATACAACAGCCACAAACAAAAAGCTATGGAGGTTCTATTCGCCAAGATTCAAGAGGAATTTGAAAAGGAGGACACAGGTAGGAATCACATTTTCAGCATGTTAGGTACAGGTTGAAATTGAACAATTGAAAGATTTAACAAAGTTTTCCTCTTCAGGTAACAAACCTCAACGCAGAAGACGGACAATCAGTCGTCAGGGTATTGCAAGTCTTCAAGATGGAGAGGAGCTCTTTGAAGCAGTGGGGGAGGACCCATCTTACCTCGAGGTGATGTGAAACTCACTTTACAGATTGTTTACTTCATTTCTCTTTATAGAGTTTTATTGCACATGTTTTACTTGTATGTCCAAGGCTCATTTGAGTGAACAGCAGTTGGACACTCTACGTACCTACAGACGTTCTTTGATGGAGAAGAAACAGGCTCAACTGCAGGATCGCTACCGACAAGCTTTAGAAAATGCAGTGGACAGTGAAGGTAGCTGTCCCAAGCGAGAAGTTACACCTGTGTGGAAACTCTGCATCGCTGACTCCATGGACCAACCCGACAGTGGTGTGTTTTTTATTCTTATTCATTATAGATGTATCATGGTAACTTTAATGTATGTACTATTGTGTAAAATACTGATTTAAAATCTGTTTTTGTATTTTTTAGTTTACCAGTTGAGCCTATGGCGACCTTCCTCAGATCTTCAGTCTTTACTGAAGGAAGGTTGTCGGTACAAAGTCTATAACCTCACCACTTCGGATGGAAAGAAACATGGTGGTAGCACAACTGTGCAGCTGACTGGGACAAAGAAGACACAGTTTCAGGACCTACAGGTACTGTAGATAGTGTCTCGAGTTGAGTATTTATGAAGTCAGATAGATGATGGAAATTATTCATAATGCCTAATATGTGTTTTACCATTCAGGCTTCTCAGGAATGGTTATCAACACGTTTTCAACCAAGGGTCTCTACCTATTTTGTTGATCTTAAAAACCCTGAATTCCAGCCGCTGTGTGGAGAGGTTGATCTCACAGGATATGTCATCAGCATCATAGATGGACAGGGTAGGTGATTTATTTTTTTCGAAACTGTTTCTGCAACAACTATATTTTTTATTAAAGGATTGTTTGTGCTTTTGAACACAGGTTTCTCTCCTGCATTTTATTTGACCGATGGGAAACAGAACTTTGTTAAAGTGCGCTGTTTCAGCAGCTTTGCTCAGTCTGGCTTGGAAGATTTGGTTAAACCATGTGTCCTGTTGGCTCTGAGCAACCTGCAGCTGAGAGGTCAATCCACATCTCCGACTCCTGTTGTGTACGCTGGAGATCTGACCGTCTTCTCAACAAACCCCAAGGAAGTTCATCTACAGGAATCTCTCAGCCAACTCAGAAACCTGGTCCAGGTACAGTGCTTAAATCCCAAACCTAGAAAGCAGCAGACATGCTCCAAATCTGTGTTTACCATTCACTCAATTAAAGAGACCTTGTCTGTCAAAGGCTTGATGCTCTCACATCTAAAGTGCTTAATGTTCTGAAAAAATGACAATTGCATTAGCTATAGCTTCATCAGGGAACAGGTGCAGATTATGGTTGATGAAAAAGGAAATGCTGAATAGGAACCATAATGTTTCTCAAATATCAAGTCATTTTTGTCATGCTAACTTAACTTCTAAAATAAATTGTGCTGCACAACATTGGAAACACATTTCTTTAAAATGTGATGAAATGCCAAAGTTTTAGTAAATGTGGCCTCCCATAATGACCTCTTATAAGTAATTTGACCTTGCGACATACCTATGATTTTCATCATGTCTTTCAGGGTCAGGAGAGCTTCTTTACACTTGCTGAGGACAACCTTTCGCATTTAATCAAACCTGATGGCCTGAGGTCCGTCTCCTCTCCAGCTCTGCAAACACAGACCCCAGCTTCTGCAACGGTCCAAAGACAAGACACAAAAACAAGCGTGAGTTAGTTTACTTGCTGTTTGACACATTTGATTGCGTAACCACTTCATTTTGATGGAAAATCTAAAAAGTTGTCCTTTTATGCAGGTGATACCTCAGCAGCCAGTCAGAAGCCTTGGATCCTTTACACCTGTCGGCAGGAAACCTCCTGCATCAACCTGTTCAACAGAGAAAGACCCTAGCTGCCTGAAGAGGAGGAGAGCTCTGGACTATCTGTCTCGGATCCCGTCCCCACCTCCTCTCTCCCTTCTGGGCTCAGTGGCTTCTCCGTGTGTAAATAAGACATTCAACCCCCCTCGGAAGTCTGGGACACCTAGCACTTTAAAACCTGTACTGACTCCAGCTCGCAAAGCTGTCAATTCACCAGTGGAGGATGAATTGGTGAATGATGAAGAACTGGCTATGATTGATACTCAGGCATTGCGTTTTGGTGATTTACTGTAGTGTAGGTACATAAGACTGTAAAAACTGTATAAATGAGTAAATGTCATGTGCTGCGTATGGCACATTGTGATTGTTTTTGTAGTCTCACTGGATCTATTAAAGAGGTAAAATCACTAAACGTTAGTAAAATTGTGCAATCACTTCATGCTGATCTACCTTATTCTCATCAGTGTACTTTTTTTTTTTTTTGTCTGTAAAGTAAAACACAAATTCATAATTGCATTCGAGCAATTCGGCTGGTGTAGAGGATAGCTCAATGTTGGACAAGCCAAGGCCCATGATAGTAATTTTAAGACAATAATGTACAGTGCTTAAAATAGCTATTTTGAGCTACTTTTAAAAACTCAATGGGGATTCTGCTTCATTGTAATATTGAAGCTGCTAACTAGTAACAAAATGTTAATAATAAGGACAAGTGTCAACTGACAAAAAATTACTAAATGTGTAAAGATCCAATTATAGACAATTGTAAATACAAATGTACAAATTCACTTTGTTTAGGAAGATTATAACTATAAGGTTGGTAATGTTTAAAATACAATTGTTTCCTATTAATCAAACCCACTCTAGGTCGTATGTTGTCCTAAAAGGAGAGGTAGAAAGAAAATGAAGCAACACCCTCATCTTATGATTTGTATAAGATAATTATTTGGCATGTGGATGACATGACCGTCTACTGACACACTCCAGTCCATCTGGTGGCGCAGTTCCCCGGCCGTTATTGAGGAGGAAAGAAGAAGAAAAATAACGTCACTTCCGTAAACACAAGGCGCCTGCAATGTGGAAATTGTGTGTCGGCTGTATTTTGTTAAAGTCGTTTTTTTCTTCATTTATGTATCCTGGACTTAAACGGTGAGAAATGGCGAATAGTGATATTTACTCTATGTCGAATGTGAATGTATTGTATATAATTTAACGGAACAGAAGTTGTGTTTAACGAGTTCTTGTTATGATGTTCGGTGACGCTAACGGATGGCTTAACCTAGTTTCGGTTTTAGCTAGGTTACACTTACACAACGTCATCGACTTATTTACCTGGTTAGTGCACACGTAACAACTATGAATGACACCAAAAAAAGATATTAATGAAAATAACTACATTAGGTATGTATAAGTATTTTTGTGGCTGTCCGTCCAATGTAATAACTGTGTTTTAATCTGTTTCTATACAGATGTCTCATACTGGATCATCCTGTACAACCTCTCATGACATAGAAAGCCCTTGTGTGGGTGGAAGAATCGAAGATGGTAGAGTTAAATCTGCTGACTCCAGCAGTCCAGATAGAAGTGTAAGGGAACGTGTGTTAAAGCAGGTAGGACTCACCAGCACCACCTTCATTGGTCCAGCATGTCCTCCTCCAAAATCAACCACAGTCAAGTCTGACATTGAAGACACACTGAGTGAGTTTTACAAAGAGCTTGAGAATATCGACACACCTGATGGTGCTTGTGATAACCCAGGGAAACAAAATGCAGGTTTTGTTCAACCTAGCGAGGAAAAAATAGTTTACACAAGCAAATCTGTAGAAACAAACGGCTACCAGAAAAGCAGTGAGCAGAAACTTCCACCCTGGTCACACTGGTATCAAAATGAGCCATACTGCACCAGAAGACCGAGGCCAGCTGCTCCTACTCAAAATCAATGGTGTTATCCTCAAACACAGAGCAGACCACCAAACCCGAGATTTCACAGACCTCCGTTCCATCCCCCTCCACCCCCATCTGCATTCCCAAATCCACAAAACCAGCCATCACACATGAATCAAAACTGGAGCAGTTCGGGCTCAACAAACCAGTATAAAGAGAGGACGCACTTTCCAACATTTTCTAGCGTCCCTAATCCTAATGTACACAGTCACCCCCCTCATGGCTTTTATGGAGATTCTCCACACCACTTTGACAGGGACGAACGGGGTTTTGGCTATGATGTACACTTAAGTAGTGTAAATGGTGGATGGTCCAAGGATGGAAAAGAAGAGTCATGTCAGTTTGGGGAAGATTATGACAGGTGCCAGAGATATGATTCAAAAAATGATGCATCGGGAGAGCATCATTGTCGACCACCCGATGACGTTAATGCATACCACCCTTCCCTGGTGCTGATCTTGATGAGGGGATTACCAGGATCTGGGAAATCCACACTGGCAAGGTACATCTTTGTGTGATTCAGTCATAAATGATTGCATCGTCAATTTGAAGGAGTGTAACCTCCCCGTTTAGACCTGAAGCGTGTCAGATGTGGTTTTCACCTGCAAATCTCTTGCAACAGATGCGCACATATAAATGTATGCACCTGCTTGCACTGGCTTTGTGCAGGCTCATGTTGATGCAAAATAAAACTCATATATTACTACATTAGTACAATTTACTGCATATTTTAGTATCATTATTTTATCATATAAATTGTTAAACTTTTATCATATCTCTATTTTCTTATTCTCTTAGCTTTTTTGATTTTCTGATGGCATGCTTTCTCCTTAATTGCTATGTATTTATTAATTTGAAGGGGGAAAATTGTTTAGTGTCAAAGGAAAAATGCATACTGCACGGTAACTTTGAACTGCTCAGACCAGACGGAACTGTTGTAGACAGTCACTTCAGCGTTATGTGAACCGCTGTTTGCAGTCTAGACAAGAGGTTAAACCAAATTTCCAAGCCTGATTTTTATTTTAATTGCACATTTGTGTCCCATCTTTCTCACAGGGAGCTGCTCTCCACTGGGCCCAGTGGGCTAATCCTGAGCACAGATGACTACTTTGCTCAAAGAGATGGGTACCACTATGATCCAGGCCTTCTTGGAGCGGCACATGAATGGAACCACAACAGAAGTATTTTCTCCTTAAATACACACTTAAATGTTTTAAAAGTTATTTCTATATGTTTTCATCGCATCATTATGTAAGCATTTCTTTCCAACTTTCTGTGTTGTATTCTCTTCACAGCGAGAGTATTTTCAGACATATAGTAAGTGAAGAGCAGTGAGAGTGGTCTATAATGTGAACCAGTAAAATTGCTCGTTCACTTTTCTGCCTGTTGGGAAAATGTCATCCTACCCACTCAAACTAATATGAGTGCCTTTTTGTAGCTGATAAAGTGATTGCATTATGAAAGCAACAAGTTCTTTTAGATGAATGACAGTTTACAAAATGGGGTTTGATAATTAATTTGTTTTACCACAATGTATTAAAATCTGTTTCTTGTGTTTGTTGAATTCTCTTTTAGCTAAAGGGGCCATGCATGCTGGCAGGTCTCCTATTATTATTGATAATACAAACGCCCAAGCTTGGGAAATGAAGCCATATGTCAAAATGGTGGGTATGGAATTACACATATAATCGAGTGCTTCGTTATGCTGTACAACACCACCTTCATAGATCCTCTTCAAATATCCAACTTTTTATAACAGGCATTGGAGAGAGGATACAAAGTGGACTTTTATGAACCTGACACCAGCTGGAAGTTTGATACTTATGAGCTGGAGAAGTATGATTTCTAATTTACCGTATTACATTGCCAATGCAGACTTTAAAAAACGTGTATAAACGTGCCTTACCTTTGCTCTCCAGGAGGAACCAGCACGGTGTTCCCCAGGAGAAGATCGCACAGATGATGGAGCGCTTTTCATTTCCCATATCTGTAGACATTGTCATGAGTTCACAAGAGCCACCTCACGTGAAGCAGAGACGCCGACCAGAGCCACAGATGATGGGCAGAACCCGGGATTTCCATTAATTTCTTACAGGATTTTAATCAGCCTAATAATTTGCCTTGAAGAACAAAACTTTTGTTATGGTGTTAATATTGTTAGCTACTGTTTCCACGTGATTTTTTAATCCATTACTTTGTAAATTGTGTAAAGAAAAATGAAATGTATTTTTTTGCTCAGAAAAAAATTTCATAATTACATTTTCACATATTCCATCTTCTGCAGTTTGTGTGTTTTGTACAATATGCAAGAACATGGGAAACCAAAAGGTTGTTCTTATCTGCCTCATGTTAGCCTCCTTTCTTAATGGGTTACCACTTGGTTGTAGTTTCAGTGTCTTCTGATTCCCTGAAATAAGCAGAGCAACTGCTACAATGTTCCCTTGTGCTAAATTATTTTCCTTCACAAATTAGTTCTCAGGAAATATTTTAAGTCAGATGTTGGTATAGTCACACCAATTGCCAAACAGAAAAGGTCTACTTATTTCTTCTTAAAACAAGTCAGGTGACCCTATAAACACTGAAAAGGGCTTTGATTGCTGTGATCATTCCTCCAATTTTTTTAGATTTTATTTGGCATTTTACAACATATGACAACATACAATCAAACCACCCACAAACCACAAAAAATAAGAAAAAAACAGTACATCAGGGAAATGAAATTGTTCAGAATATATAAATCCATACAAATCAAGTGGCTATCTTCAAAAGTCACAGTAATTTTAGTAGGAATGTCCCTCCTAAAAGTCCAAGTGAAGCAATGATTCATTCATTAATTATTACCAATAGTATAAGATATAACTGTTAAATCGTGGTAAATACACTGAACGTGTTAGCCAAACAGAATAGCCCAACTACACCTGCATTAAATGACTGTGGGGGAAATAAAGACCCTATTACAGTAAAAGCCCTGATATTCAGCAGGATAAGTAGGGAGAGGTCTTTGTCTGATGAAATTCATTATTGTGCCTCACCAGAAATCACATTTTCCCTCTATCCCCTCTGATATTCAGCAGCACAAAGAGATGCTGTTTTGTGGACTTCATGTTTTTCTAATCAGTGGAGTCCTGTGGAATCATTTTTTTCTACATTTGAACATGAAAATATGATGCAGATGCTATGTAATTCTCATAGTAGTTTGCTGAAATCTTAATGTTAATATGTTATATCTTTAAGTAAATCACACCATATCGGACATCAGTGTTTTATTGTTCCCTGTGGATTTTGGACATGGTCATATTTTTGTGTGGAGCTACACGAGACAGATTTGGGTTACCTCTCCTGATCTCTGCTTCAATTTATTTAAAAATAGCAAAAAACGAAAAGAAGCTGACAACTGGGTGCACAAAAACTAAGAATGTGTTAAAGAAATGATCAGTAGAGGCTTAGCAGATGGGCGGACAAAATAAAAGAAATATCTGACAATAGTAGCCTTGCAGTAAATAGTCAATTTGGTAGATTCAGAATTTTATCTTTTTGAGTAACTGTATGTGTATTAAGCAAATCTGTTTGTTAAGTCTCATTAGTCTGATGGCAAAGGTCTAATTGTGATCAATTTTCCACTTTCTCTTTAGTTTTTGTTATATCATGATTTCTGAGACTTTCCACAACCACATTATTTAACTAGTCAAGTGATAATTACTGTCCATACCTATTGTATGCTATTTCCATTCATTTATCCACCTGGTGTTGGACAGATATCACAGAGGTTTCAGCAGCACTTTCATCTTGACAGCTGTGTATTTATCGCTAACCCAGAAGCTGTCATTTTCTGAGAAGCTTGCAGTAGGTTTTGCTTATGATAACAATGAAGCTCAAGTTAATGTTTGGTAACCTTCAGAAAATTGAACATGCCCCGTGGTGTTTCAAGATTAACTGACATATTGATGACTCACACCTCAGCATACATTGTTCTTTAATGCTCTGCTTTCCCCTGAAGGTTTATTAACACAGCACTGACCTTGATCTACAGAACCCAGTGTCAATGTGAAAAACAGCTTTTAGTGGTGAAGGAAATGGGAATCAGTCTTTTCTGCTGTGTGTGTGTGTGTGTGTGTGTGTATAGTGTGTATATATATATAAGGTGTATATATATGTATATGTATATATATATATAAATATATATCTTACACCTTATATATATATATATGTGTGTGTGTGTGTGTATATATATATATATAGTGTGTATATATATAAGGTGTATATATATGTATATACATATATCTTACACCTTATATATATATATATATATATATATATATATATATATATATATAAGGTGTATATATATATATATATCTTACACCTTATATATATATATATATATTTATATATATATATATATATATATATAAGGTGTAGTTGACTACTTTTTTTCAGCCAATGTCAGTGTTGGTGAGAAAAAAAGACACACATTATTTAGGATTATAGTAATCTAAAATGTAACAGGCACAATAAAATAAATACAAAACTTCTGAATTAGAATATATTTGAAGCAAAACAAGGGGCATTTTATTTTGGTGTTACAGCCTACATTTATAACTCAACAATAACAACCAGTTTATCATTTTCTGAGTGGGTGTAACAGGGCATGAGGGCACTTTACCACAAGTAAACGAGAATCACTGATTTGTGTTCTGTTCCAATGCAAAAGAGTAGGCATGGTAAATTATAAAGAGAGACATGCAAGAAGGATGAAAGAAATCAGACATGGAAGAAGTGGGGCTTTTAAAATTTAGTTTTAATCTAGTAGATAAAAGCTGATTATCTTGGTAAATAAGATGTAAAAGTGGCTCCAGGACCCAGACTTGGATATAACGGCTAAGCTGTTTAGTTGGGGCTCCCTGAGATAACGATGACATTGTGTAAGAGAATCAATGTGTGCCAGTCTCAAAGGAGCTTTCGAAAGGGTTTGCTCTCCGTCGTGTGAATGTAAACGCCTCCCCTTCTTGGATGTTAGTTAGCAGATTGACAGTAGCATAGAACAGAGTCAATCGGTGAATCAATAACAAAAATCAATCAATAAATGAAAACTCTAATGAGATAGATGGATTTTGGACTACAATAAGTCACAATTCTTTTTTCATGAACAGATTGTGTTGATGATGTGGTTTATTTGCTTGTAAAAGAAAAAGAAATTGCCCTTCATTGACATTTTGAATGGTTCCATACTCCATACTACATACTTAAAATATGGAATGAAGAATGAAATAATCAAATCCTGTTCTGAGCAAGAAACAGGGTGTTAGCTGCTTTCTATATCTTTACACTCAAAGTCTGACCTTTCAAAAGCTGAAGCTGGTAAAATCCTAGATCTGTACATTTGCAGGTGTATTGAACACAGCAGGGGTGAACTGCTTATTTCCACAGGGGAAAAAAATCTTATTCTAAAACATGTGTCATCACAACAAATACTTATCCACAGTTTGACCTAGACAAGCTTTAAGCTAAACCTTTAGTGAATACTAAGCTCTTAAAACATGCGGCCAGTTTGCACCCTTCACACACGAGTTATCAGAGATGTGACCTCATCTTTTTTGCTCCTGATTTATATTAGTAGTTATTGAGATTTCTATTTCAACTTTGATTGTAATGAAAAGAAGAGCACCTACACACTCTAATCTATGCAGTACTGAGGCAAACTTTCAATCACTGACCTTCTTCAAGCATGCACAGAAATGATCTTCCTATTATTAGAAAGGGTAAGATGTTCTTTCTATCGATGAGCTGTAGGTTGAGTTTTAGGTGGTATATTTTTTCCTTTAAGTCAAGCTAAGGAATATTTTTAGATTCCTTATACACAATAAATCATTTTAAATCTTTGTATTTTTCATTCAGTACACTTTCAAAGATCTGCACTCTTCACAGGGATTTAAATCACCCAGAAAACTTCTCCGACCACAAATTAATTTGTTTAACAATGACATAATATCCTGCTGTTATTTAACAACAGGATGTCAGAAACAGGAAAAGTCATACATCTCTGGAGCTGACCTGCACATGCTTTCTGCATTGGTGATGTAGAAATCACTGCCCCCGTTCTCTGAACAGAAATCTGTACACAAACATATACATCTGTAAAAACAGATAAACATATTGACTTTTGTAGCTACATTTCGGTTTGTTTCTGTGACTAAAGTTAATAAATACACAAGCATTTGGCTGCTTTTGGCTGGTTACCGCCTCTATTTTGTCTTGCATTTTCACTGTGCTAGTTTCCTCAGCCAGAGAGACTCTCTTGATTTTCAGATTTTCCCTTGGCCTGTGAGATTATTTCTGCCTCTGATGAACATTTGTACCTATACAACCTGTATAAAAACAGCAAACTCCACACTGGGGGCTTGTAAGAGTCCTTGAAACACAAACAGTGTCAAGGACAGAGCCTGGCTATCTGAATTCATGATTGAATAGATTAAACAGAGTGATGAAACAGAAACTGGCCGTAACAGCAACAATGTGGAGGTGGAGGTTTGCACAGTCATTGTTGTTTATGAGCCTCTAAACCTCACCTGGAGGCGGGTGTTTTCAACATCTCCCTCTGTTCACTGGCCCTCAGTGTGAAGGCTGTAAGAGTGTGTTTGCACAGTGTACTTCCCAGGTGTCAAAGCGCATAATTGTAACGTGAGGCAGCCAACCGCAGAGAGAGCATATGTGCTCTGCATCATGATGATGTGAGGGAGATGTAATGAGCGCTTTGTGCTCCCTGAATGGCACTGATGAGCCACAATTAAGTCACATGCCATTAACCGTCTTAGAGACAGAAAGGGCCGAAGAAATCAGAGCTGACACTGTAAGGACTAAACTGTCTTACAGAGAAGTAAGTCTCTGAGATGCTTTCATCTCTTTTTTTGCTGTTTTGTGTCTCTTCATAGTCATTTTGTGTCTCTTTGGGGTTGTTATGTTTCTCTATTTTTGTAGTCTGTTGGTGTCTCTTTGTGGCAATTTAGTGTCTCTAGTCTGTATGTGTATCTCTGTAGTCGATTTATGTCTCCTTGTCCTAACTATATCCTCTTTGCTTGGCACTGAAGAGAGGAAGTGTTCTCTGCATGCTTTCAAACAATGCATTCTTTGCTTTTTCAAAAAACATGGGGGAGAAGGTCGACTTGCCGCCATGTAGGCTTTATTTTAAATGTATATATGGTTTCATATGGCCTCAAAATTAAATTCTCAGTAGTTTCCTCTTGGTGCCGCCCTTAATTGCAGGGCTTTAATAGAGGTGAAACGCCATTCAGTCTGAAAGGAGATGAAGCATACAATTAATGTGATCTCTAATTTTTTGGTTTTACAGCTAAAGGCATGAGCCATTTTCGTAATGGTCCCTGTGCTCCTCTTTAAAGACAGAGAAGGTGCTGTCTCTCCCCAGTGCACGTTGTTTATTGTGGTTGTCACGTGACTTTGACAACCAATGACAGCTGTGTTCTGCAACCGCACAGCGTGTCCTCTTTTTACACACCGACGACCAATCAGCTGAGTCAAGTCTACCATAATACAACAGGTTACGGTATATCTTCTTCAAAATAAAAGCATAAAATTGTTTAGTTTTTGAAAAGACAAATGACAAGTAGAGAGCAGCAGCTGAATAGAAACAGTACAGTATATCCTACAAAATAAGAGGAGAAAAACCATGTTTGGTTCTTCTCTCCATGACATTTTGATTCCTCACTGTAATATTTTCGAGGAAACATGGTTTTGCTTGTGATTTATTATTGTTGTTATTGTGATCCCTTTTCCAAACTTTGAGTACAATTATAGGAAGAACACACTGATGATACAATGATATCAACCATAGACTGTATAAAAAATGTACGTAGCGTCTCCATCTGGGTCCATTCTCTCAACTTGATCCAATCGTCTCGCCTACGGGAGCCGCCATCTTGTCAGACTTTGACTCTGCCTCATTTCCTCTGACCAAAAAAGGGCATGTATGTGATGTTGGGAGGAGGGAGATACGTCCATCTTGCTGCCATAT
This sequence comes from Echiichthys vipera, assembly GCF_963691815.1. Taxonomy (NCBI): domain Eukaryota; kingdom Metazoa; phylum Chordata; class Actinopteri; order Perciformes; family Trachinidae; genus Echiichthys; species Echiichthys vipera. The sequence goes on from NC_139830.1 coordinate 23,087,016, forward strand.
ACCTCCGAGGTGAATTGAGGGCTAGCGGCTATCTGTCACTCAAGAGGCTGGGCCCCTAATTATTCATAAACTTTAACTTCCAATAAAATTAAAACTAGCTTGTTACAAGACAATTCACCCCCCCTCAGTGTTGTCATGGAGATATGACCTAAACATACAGACTAGAATGTTTTTTGTGGCCTTAAATAGGTTTAATTATGCCGTGAAAACGGCCTGTTTAACATGGGGGTCAATCGACATCTACCCAAAAACTGCTGCAACAACTTGGCAGACGTTAGTGAGCGTGGGAATGTACCAATCCCTTATACGCTTTTGAAATATATTCATTTATTAATTTTTCTGATTTGTGACTAGAAGACCTTGACACACAGTGCTGAGCTGCATCTCAAATTAGTCTTCAGGTTTTCAGCTGATGTGCATCACTTCTGTGTGGCGTCTACATCTGCCATCTCCCCCTGAACATCCCCCTGTCCCCCACCCTCAACACTCTTAGAAAAGGGCTTTGCCTTTATCTCATAGTGTTGCAGGTTACCTATTCATTGTAAATACAGGTTTTTCCATGATTTTCATCTGTAAACTCTCGTGGAAAACACACAACCATAACCTATTTGCTTCAACGGTTTTTACTCATTCACCAATGAGGCTTTAATTTTGTAACACTTCACCGGAAGTCCTGCTGTAATTCTTTTCTACCTTGACAGGTGTGGAGAGCTCAACATGCTATGGATTTAATACCGTCCGGTGCACAGTACGCTGCAGGCAGGCACACACGGCGGACAGTTACCTCACTTTGCTGCCGTTATCCGTCCTCACGATGCCGTTTATAATGTGCTCGGTGCCGCCGTGTCGAGCGCTTGACTCTGATCCTTATGGCAGATCAATCATGTAGATCAGAGAGAGGGAAGTTTACCTCCAGCGGACCTGAGGAGGACAGAGGCGGATAATTGCACGGTGGTTTCCTCGTTGTAGGGTAAGAGGGTCTGCATTTTCGGTGGATGATTAGGATGCAGGAGAGGATGTGCAAATAATAACACGTTCGTAACAGTTACTGCAGTATGGGAATTACATTTAGGTGGGTTAAAAAATGGATATATTTCAATCTCCATTTTGATTTATTAATTTAAGAAACTTTGATGGGACATAAAGTAGTAGTCCATATGAAGGACAGGTCTCACAAATAAGCTTTTTTGTGTCTGTACTTTAAAATATGTTTCAAATCACATAAAATTGACACAAAAACTATTCCGATTCATCTTAGTTGTATAATGCCTGGGAAGTGATCAATACCATGAATTGTGTTATTACTGTCTGCACATTTAAAGACCAAAATACAGTGTATATGTCCCATACTTCGCAGTGTCATAACCATAGATGCTTGCAGCACAGAAGGTAGTCTAAGTTAAGAACACTACCTCTCTCACCACATGTTGAGTGATTAACTGTTGGCACACTTGATGGGTAAACCTGTTTTCTGTGGTTCCTCCTCGTGTTCATGCAGTGGTTAGTGGTAGCTTGCAGTATGACTGTGCAGCCCTGTGTGTTCATAACAACACCACTAATCACATCAAAGGCCAGCTGAGGTCTGACCTGAGGGCTCAGTTTTCCAGGAACATTTGTCTAAAGTTAGCTATGTGCAGACCTGTACAACTTTAAAGGCAAACTGCTGCTCATACTGTAAGCTACAGCCTTAATGCTGTGACCAAAATAGCCCTACATTTATATGGAACATATTTTGATATTTGGAGATTTATCACGGAAGCTAAATTCAAAAACCAAAGGCTATAAGAGATGGCTAGTTTCATCTTCATCCAGTGAATGTCCTACAGTATACCAAATCTGTGTGCCAGACGTTGCCTCTGTCCTCTGATTTAATTTTAGTTCCCATTGTCAGTCAGAGCAGAGGCAGTGCTCTGAGCCTCCCCAGCTGCCAGTTACATAATGTCAGCCGAGCATTGTCACAGTTTAGTGAGCAGACGAGGAAACTCGGGAAAAATTGAGCAGCGCCAATACTGAAGGAGGCCAGATTTCAACGTTACATAAGGGATGTTTTCCTTCCACTTGGCTGGGATGATGCAGATGATGGTGGTCCAGAAATAGGTCTGAGTGAAGGAAGAAGGGATGCTGCACACACGGCATATTATTTACCAACGGACGAGTGCACAGAAAAGTGCACAGTGAGGGTACGGCTCCAACAGACAGTTTATAGAGAAATATTTGCATTTCAAGTATCACAGCAGGCCTTTGTTACTAATATCCTGCCGTTTATGTTCCCAGTAATATCCATTGTGTACAGTGGTGCAAACACAATGGCACTGGACAATATTAAATTCAAGGACACAGCAGTCTAATGTCTTTTAAGAGAGGTGGAGGGGTCTTTATAGCTGTCCTTCTGGCCAACCTGAATAACAAAGTACACTGTGGCATTGCATGGTTCATTAGGTTGCATCTGTTTTAGATTTGTTATTGTGAATTTCTTAGGCAGACATACTTAAAAAGGTAGATACGGCTGTCGACTGGAAGGACAGTCTTACTTGTTAATTTCTAAATCCAATGCTATTTAATAGATCACTAATAGATGAAGTGGTTTGTAATTGAGCATTATGCAGTTGTACAAAACTTAACTTTTCCCAAGTATCTGCTGGTTCATTTGCCAAAGTTGCATTTCATTTTCACCACTTAGTGATTTTGCGACATTAAACAGCTGTATAATGGCAGTGATTTATGATGCATGCTGGTATGAGTTGGCACTGACAACTTTCATCCATCAAGTGTGATTCAGAATGGCAGAAATGATCTGTATATCACACAGAGCAGAAAATCCTGACAACACTGTTCAAGATGGGTTTATTTCAAAGCAGCAAATGTACCCATACTGTGCACTGATGTTGTACTGTGATTTAATGTTGCTTTGTACAAATTATATGATATGATATACAAAAGATGTTAAATGCAGATGAACACAGATGGCTTACTTTTCAATTGTTAGAGCTTTTAAGCCATTACCACATATAAAAGGGTATTTCCTCATTTATTGGAGACTAAATGAAATTATTCAGGAGTTAAGTCTGAGTCATGTATTCTATAGAAGATTATAAGATATTTTAAACTTCCAAATCTGTAAAGTGGAATAGAATCACTGTCATATTTAAGTATTTTCCTATTAAGGTTCAATAAGTCAAATGTCAATGTTAAAAATGTATAGTTTGTTAATAAACACTATTATTTGTTTTATATTTTATATATTATTTTATATTATACAAACTGCACATCCTGTTAATACATTTTTGCACATCCTGCACACAACTGTACAGCTTTCCAAGTCTAATAAAAGTTAAATTTTACATGATTATAGTATTTGTTATAGTATTTAAATAGTATATTTTGCATATTTAATGGTTATTTCTCTGTTCTGTGGTCATGTTCTTAAACGTTGCAGTACTTTGCTTTATTTTTTTATTTCCTCTTAATGTTTATTGTATGGACCACCAACACCAAGGCAACTTCTTTGTATTTGAAAACCTGCTTGGCAATAAAACCCAATTTGATTGATTATGCCATGCTGTAAAGTATGTGAAGTCTCTGGGAAAAGGCAGCTCTGACAATCTTATTAAAATTACAGTTGGATTACATTGTTCTTGCAAACATGTTTGTACACATCTGCTTTTAAAATGTGTTATGCGTAGGTTTGTTTTGCATGAAGTGAATTAAACCACATGACAATAATCTACAAAAGATAACCACACAGATCAAATGAGACATCTAAAACAATGTTATCTTTTGAATAATAATGTACAAAAACTCTTCGTACATATAGGAGCCGCAGCAGCACTGCTGGAGCTGTGAAAACCAGTCGTAACACAAATATCACAATTACATTGTGTGAGAGGCGTAGGTTGAGTTTCAATAAAAGGATTCTCAGTGCTAAAACCCAAAATCTAACGAGCCTGTTCCAATGAAAGGTGGAAAGGTACTCACATTTACAATAGAAATACACTTATGTGTTTGATCACAGCCTTCATCATAGTGTCTCATCAGTGACATAATCCCCATGGGTTCTGAAATTCTATGATGCATCTCTAAAAGTTAAACAGTAAAACTCTCATCTCATTAATGTGATAAACAATTAATTAGGATTTTCCCTTTTATAAGCATGGATGGTTTTGAAACCATGGTGCCCCAATTCTCTGAATTTTGCAGAATCAGAATGTCATTTCTCAGTAATCCTCAATTTAGAGGGAAGGGAAAAGAAACATCTTTTTCATGTGACCTCAACTGAAGCTGCAGCACAGTACTTGGTATTCAGTTATGCAGTGCTGTCTGTCAGATAATGGGAAATAATGTTATCATATTGAAAATCCATCCACATTAATATGATGCTCTTCAATTTCCAGGGACATTGAAAGTCCTCCTCAGAATCAATGGGTTAGGGTTAGACTTGAGGGGAAAGTGAATCCTAGAATGGGAGCTGAAATCGTCCATTAAACTGAATGCAATATTGTGATTGAGAAGACCCTCTCACAGAGAGTAAAACATGTCTAATCAAAATCTTGTAAATGGCACTTTGGAAATGTACCTGCTGAGTGCTGCCTCCTCGCTGTACCCTCGTTAGTTCATGATTACCCGCTCTGTGTTTTCTTCCCTCCAGATGATTGACAACAAATTAAACGTAATGACTTTTATTCACAGTATCTTCTGGAGGACGACAGGGTGGATGTGTGAAGGTCATGAACACAGTGGGTACTTTAAGCGCAAGTAGTGTTTGGTGTTAAATTACCACTTGCAGCCTGACAGATGTTTGAGTGTGTCTGCTGAAGGTTTCCAGCTGACCTTGGTGGACCTTACAAGCATGTAGAGAGGAACACCACTGTGCTGTTCCCTTCAGGGGGTCCACATTGCTATTTTATATTTTCCTAATGAAACAAAATGAGTATTTGATGGGTTTATCATTTGGAAATAAGCAGGGAAATGTGTTTGTCCCTGCAGGCATGATACTGTGAGGCCGCTGCATGAGGCAGCCTGGACAAACATGATGGAGGAGGCTGCCAGTCAGCTCGAGAGAGACCATGTGCACAGTGTCTATGACAAGATTGCTCCATATTTCAACGACAGCCGCTATAAAGCCTGGCCGAAGGTACGACAGTTCCTGCTGGACCTGCAGCCGGGGAGCATCGTTGCTGACATTGGTGAGTGCCATCTCCAGCAGTGATGTAATCTTGGCAATCCCACGACAGTTGATCATTAATACATTAATTTGTGCTTATTTTGGGAAACACAATAAGTAATCTAGAGGGAAGGAGTATTTTAATGTAATCAGACCACTGATCAGTCCTAATCAGTCCCTGGTGTTGTAGATGACTATGTTGTCCTTGGCAGGTTGTGGCAATGGCAAGTATCTCCACATCAACAAGGAGGTGTTCAAGCTGGGGAGCGATGTTTGTCGCCCCCTGGTGGACTTTGCCTGGAGCCAAGGACACGAGGTCCAGATGTGCGACGGGCTGCATTTACCTTACAGAGACGGCTGCTTCGACGCTGTGCTTTCTATTGCAGGTAATGGACAAACAGATTGACGGGTAATGAGAGATTTCCATGTTGTTTTTTTCCTCCCACTCGGTAAGAAATCACCCCTTTAATATACATGAAGCCCAACTGCCGTAGCTGCCATTTTCCTCGTATTAAATTTACTCATAATAATGATAACCATCAGTTTACCACAGGCTTGTGTTGCCTAGCCAACAGTGTGAGAAAATCCATGTCTCCTTCAACAAAAGAGTGTAAACAAGAGCAAAGGCGACAGCAGACACCCACACTATTCATTGGTGTTGTGTGCCATCCAGTACACATAATGTGTTTTGTTGACTACAAGTGCTGAATAGGTCTTAACATCATGATTAAATAAATGCCTACTTACTAATTAATTAAATCAATGTTTTGTCACAGTCATCCATCATTTGTCCACCAAAGAACGTCGTATTCGAGCAATAAAGGAGATGGCTCGCACCCTGCAAGTGGGTGGACGCATCATGATCTATGTGTGGGCCATGGAGCAGAAACGGCGTAAATTTGAGAAACAGGACATCTTCGTTCCCTGGAACCCCAACCCTCATTCACCATCTGACTTCAACAGGGAGCACGGCAAACCCAGAAGGAGGGTCACGGCTCAGAGTGTGAGTGAAGCCATAGACAACACTGACAAGCACAGGAAGGTTAGAAGCACATCCTCTGTGGCAGACGAGGAAGATCTAACCTGCAACACGCCACAGCAGAGCACACAGAGACTGTGGTTCTTCTCCAGGTCTCTGGATTCTGTGTTCGATTTTGGAAGCTTAGCCATCTCCCGGTCGTCCTCCAGAGACCTGAGCACTTTATCTTCACCCGCGGGTGAAAACGAGGGGAACAAGGCCAGCCAGCGTGGGAGAGGACGAGGCCTCATCAAACAGGTCTCGAGTTTCTTTTCCCCACCGTCTGTGATCGGATCAGAGGAGGACGTCTTTGACTCGGTTACCGAGCTGCACAAGGGACAAAGTGATCATAGAGGTGACAACACCACCAACAACGAAAACCAGAGCGTCTCAGTATCTTTAGCCCAGGAGTGTGGCTCTCTGGCCCTGCCGGATCTGGTCCCTTTCCAGAAGGAGCGCCTGAAGCAGTCTGGAGATGAAAGTGAGGGAGGGCTGCGTGGAAAAGAGCAGCAGGAAAGCACAAAGAGTCCTCAGGGGAGCGAGGGGCAGGTGGAGGGCTCCTGCCTGAGGTACTATCACGTCTTCAGGGAGGGAGAACTGGCAGAGCTGATAGAGAAGCATGTTCAAGAGCTTCATGTCAAACACACCTACTTTGATCATGCCAACTGGTGTGTGGTGGCAGAGAAAGTTCAGTTGTGGAAAATATGATTTTAACTAAAAAATGTTTTTGCATCAACTCTGCCTAAAATGTTCGCACTGAATCACACATTTGATGATTAATACAGTCTTGTGACTGAAAAGTGAATAACTATACCGGTACAGAAGAAGCCATTGTTGAAGGTACACTTTACACTAAACTACTCCCCTGCTGAAATTCTTTACATCACTGTTTGGAAAATGCTTTTAATTTTTTTTCTTATTAGTGAAGTATTATTATTTCTTAATATTATTGTAGAAGCCGCGTTGTGACAGACCAATCCATATCTAGCATTACATATTATTTCAGATGGTGTCACTGTAATGGTTTTGCAGCAGCTGTAGAGGACGCACAGAAAATGGCGATGTTCAACAATGGCTCCCACTGTATACTATACTACATTTTTAAAGTATTTATTCTGTCTAAACATGAAACCAACAAGCAGTATCCAGATATCCAGTGTGTGTTCTCTTTTTAGTATTAATAATTTGTTTTTAGTACCACAGCACGCTCCAGTGCAGCTGATAATTTTAACTTTCTTTTTTTTTTAAAGAGCATTTCTGCGAGAGAGAGAGAGAGAGAGAGAGAGAGATGTTTAGAAATGCACTGTTTCTTTCTTTTGACTTTTAGCCAAAGAGAGATTTGCAAGAATATAGTACTCTTCCACCTGCTCTTAAATGTTTTAATGATTACAGTGGAAAATGCTTAATTCTTTGTGTCTGCCTGTTTTACAATTACATCTTCCTTAGCTCTGAATGTGAGCTTAACTTGCAGCAAGTATCTGTTATGGACTTCTTGGTGGACTTCTTGGTAAACTGCTCGTGTCTATTCTATCATAACACTATCATAATAAGTGTTAATGTGCAGAATATCTTCCAAAACATTCATGCATTTGCTTGTTGCATTTTACTCTCCAAGTGTTTCAAAGAACGTGTTGCCAATGTGTGTGTGTTCTTGATGTTTGTAATAGTTGTATACTGTCTTGTGTTAAAGTAACACGCTGACCAATACCACTGGTATGTTTCTGCAAATCAACTGCCTCATATACTGTGAATAAACATTGCACTGTACCACAAATATGTCGCTGCTAGATGTCAGTGAATGACAGAGAAATAGGTAAATTACATACTAATGTATGCTTTTTGCCATGGACGGTGCATATCAGTACAGTATGTGTGGACCAACTGTTTGTTCTGAAGTGACACTGGTACCTTAATGTCTTATGTGACCTGATGTAAATACTTTTGAGTTTGAATTTGTTTTTCCTTATTAAATATTTTTGTTCATGACTGTTGTGTTGCATTTACTTTCACGAATGACTCATGTAATCATTTGGTAGATCTTCAATCAGTGACAACCACAAAACATCTAGGTCTCATATTGTGCTCGTTTTCAGTCCGGTTCATTGATGTATTTTAGGTTTCTACTAGAACATGTTTACATACTTTAATGTTCAAAAAACACATGATTTTCCTCACACTGTCTGTCTGAAGACACCTGTTTTCACCCTCTGTGACCCCCTTTCTCTCGAAAAAAGCCCAGGCTGCTCTGATTGGTCTGCGTTTCTGGGTCACTGCACCAGACTGTAACAGCATTGTAGCAGCACTTTCTACCTATATTTGTGACATCACAACTGTACGGAAGTCCTGACAGCTCGTTTAAAGTTTACGGCTTCTGAATACGGGCTGTGTATTTCTCTGTGTACTGAGCGTTTTGATACTTTCACAGTATTTAAATAGCACTACAACCTGCTTTATAATAAAAAAAAGACATGGAAAGCTCACTTTTTACAATATGGAAACTTTAATAGTTACACAGACAGTTATGACTGTAGACCAGGGGTGCCCAATCCTGCTCCTGGAGAGCTACTGCCCTGCATGTCTCATGTTTCTCCCTGCTCCAACACACCTGACATCATTAGACTCAGGTATGTTGGAGCAGGGAGAAAGCTAAAACATGCAGGACAGTAGCTTTCCAGGAGCAGGATTGGGCACCCCTGGTCTATAGACTTACTGCTACAGTATCTTGAAGGGATAAACAGTTGACAAGTTGACTTTTTTTTTTCAGCCAACATACCACACAATTTATCATAGAAACACTTGCATTATGAACAGAGACGTTCCAAATTAAAATATCCTGAGTAATGCTCAGATACTCCGAGCAGATGTTGGAATCCATTGTCTCCAATATCTTTTTCATGATTCCTAAAAAATCTGGTAATGCTATTTGGTAAAAATGCAACGCAATACATTTTTATCATATGGCATTACCAGATTTTTCTATTCCTAAATTCCAAGATCAAGTATCAGTTAGGCTCTGAGGGTCCTCTTGATTTAGGACATGAAGGTTTTACATTCCACACTCCCTCCAAACCTAAAATATGAAGAACAATTACACCACTTGTGTTCAGTGAAACTGTTTCATACACTGTTAAAGTAAATCGTTTGTTTTTCAAAGGGTTGCTCAACATCTGCTTGAGCAGTTCTGTGTCCTGTACCTGAGTTGCTGCTCTGTGGACAATGGAGTGTCTAAGGGCCAGTTTGTCGATGTCCCTCGAGTATCCTCCTCCGATGACAGCAGCGACAGGAACTCCTCTGCTCACCGCAGTCTTCATCACGTACAGATCTCTCTGATACAGCCCTAGGAGATACTCTTTGATTCAAACAGTGTAGAAATGATTTGTAGGTGGTGATATCGAGAGTCAAAGCTATCGCGCACCTTGGTCAGTCAGACGAAGCCGCCCGAGTTCATCTTCCCAGTGAGGGTCGACACCTGCATCATACAGAACCAGGTCTGGACGAAGAGTCTCCAGCAGTCTGGGGAGGTGGGCCTCCACTGTTGACAACATGAGACATGTCGGCTTGCTCATGGAAACAAAGTCTTAATTCAAATGACTGTCAACTCACTAGTAATTGAAATCATTTTTTGTTATGATTTTCATTTAGCTTGTTTATTTCAAGCCTCTTTTGAAACCAGCAAAGAGAAAACTGAAATAAATTAAATGTATTATTATGGTGTGTGTTAGCGTGCCTGTGGAGAGGTACTCCTTGTCTTCCAGCCCATCCTCCACACTGATATCTAGGTCACTCTGTTGTTTACGGAGGGGGAAGTTTTTCCCACAATGCATTGAGAATGTAAACACGCACATCTCCTCTTTGAAAATGAAAGCAGTGCCGTCGCCCTGTTGGATGCAAAAGATGAAAGTTTTACTACAGTTAACACAGTACAGAAAGGTTGAGCTTATCAACCGGGAACAAAAACATGCTGATACCACAACATTGAAAATAGCAGAGACAAATAAACAGTACCTGATGTACATCCAAATCCACGATCAGGACCTTTCTTTTGGGCGAGGAGATGTCCATCAGGTATTTGGCAGCAACTGCTAAGTCATTGAGGAGGCAAAACCCTGAACCAAAGCTTGGAAATGCATGATGGGTTCCTCCTGCCGTGCTGCAGGCCAGACCCCTCTGCAGAGCCACTTCAGCCGCTAGAACAGTCCCACCTGTCACCAACAGAGAAGGTGTCGTGTAGTTGAATCTTTCCCGATCATTCTGTCAGCTGTTAGATTTGACAGAGACTGTGGACGTTCTCACCTGTTTCATATCGACATCGTCTCACTATGCCTTCACTCCAGGGGAAACCTGTCCTCTTTTGCTCTTGCTCAGTTATTTTCCCATTTATGAAGTTGCTTAAGTATTCCTTAGTGTGCACACAGCTGAGTAAATCTTCAGAGGCAATTTCAGGGACCCACACCTACTGTGAAGGATAGTCACATTAACAGGAAAATGCAGGAAAAGGGCTTCCAGTCATAACAATTACTTACAGTCAATTAACCTATCAATCTATATTTTCTTATTGATCAATCGCTGTAAAAGTAATAGTAAAAGCATATGAAAACGCTCAATCCAGAGCAATGCAAGACGCCCATATTCAAAAACGAGTAAACGAGCTGTCAGGACTTCCATATGGTTGTTATGTCACAGCTATACTATCCATAGGTAAAAAGTGCCCTTACAGTTCTGTTACAGTCTTTTACCGGCTAATCTCTATTCAGACTGTACATAGGACTGTAGAATGGGACAATATTTGGGTAGCAGAAACTGTGTGGCGCCGTGCTAGTGGCAGCCTATCGTAGCAGCTCCCGGTACTTTGTAGTTTTTCTTAAGTTTTTATTGTGTTTTTAGCGTATTTCTTTCATATTTTGTATTTTCGGGGATAAATAAAGTTATCTATCTATCTATCTATTTGTAGTCCGAGTAGAATTTACCAATCACACTCGGAACACATCGTTGGTCATGTAATCCCGGAAGCCATCCGCTATCGCCCAACAAGGATTTAGCTTTTCATTCATGTTATGATTTATCTGCTTTCAGATATCTGTTTATAGAGATGTCTTGTCTCTCCACTCCAACTCCATTTTCATGGCACAAGTTGCTAATCCTACCGTTAACAATGACAATGGCATTCGAAAGAGGAAGTCTTGGCCTGGATGTATGCTGTCTGCACTGGAAACACTGAAATATTAGCCGTTGCCCCTGGCGGCTAAAGTGTCACCAGACAGATAGCTGATCTGCAATGAGAGTGTGGAGACACCAAGAGCAGACCCAGAAATGCTGACCAATCAGAGCAGACTGGACTTTTTCAGGAGGAGGGGCTTAAAGTCATAATCCCTAAGATTTGAGATACCTTGTTTAAAGGCCTCTTTAGCTGTTAATATGTAAAATTACAATTTTGTAGACCAGAGCCCTCTATCTTGTCACGTTCATGGTCGCTTTGTGTGTTGACTTGTCTTGACTTTATTGACACACACACACACACACACACACACACACACACACACACACACACACACACACACACACACACACACACACACACACACACACACACACACACACACACACACACACACACACACACACACACACACACACACACACACACACACCTCACTAGGAAGTTGGAAGGTCACGATTTCCGATTACAAATAAACGCTTCATAACAGTTAGCGTCAATAACATGGTGGCCCTTTACATTTATCAAGGGAATGTTGCTTGCCACAGACAAGATATATTGAAAAACGCAGCAAAGAGGCAAGTACAAGTGCTTTCATTAGTGAGTCGTATTATCAATCACCTTTGTCTTAACTCACTAGTGATTTAAAAGACAATTACCTAGTTGACATCTTTTAAGTAACACGCGCTAGCGTTTCAGACAGAGGGTGAATACAGATTAGACAGCATGAGAAAAAATATGTTATTGATCACATTAAAGCATGTAAACTGTAAAAAAATGTATTCATTTTTCCATCATCCATCCATATTGGCAACATGTCAGCACTACACAATAATACGTTATCATCACAATTGTATTTTTGTGTACAACAGTCGCTCACCTGTTTCTCTGTAATGACTTGGTCTTCGATTAGAAAGTGTAAAAGCCGGGGAAACTTGCCCATTGGAAACCTGTGGTTGGGTGGGAGGTCGCACACATACTTGCTGTGATGAACTATCGGAAGTGCGCTGGATTCAGATCTTACCTGCGAGGTGTAAAGGCTCACTGTCAGGTCAGTTTGAATGCAATCCATTGCGTTATATGATTTACAGTGTGGATGCTATATGAAGTTCTCACTATTTCAGCATGGAAACATCTGCAGGAGGTGAAAGCTGCACCGACCAGCCGTCCGACATTTAAGCGAGCTCTTCCAGGAAATAGTCGTTTTATGCAGCTCATTTCTCGTCGCTATTATAAGCCTGGGGAATGCTCATATTCTGCAGTCTGTTGTTATGAAAGGAGACCATGAACGTGCTGAAGGTGTCTTGTGTGTTGACGGATGTTTGACTGTGTTTTCCCCTCTGTAACACTGCCCTCTGCTGTGATGGAGTGGAAACAACACAGAGTGATGGTAACATGGTTTTATATCACCATCTACTGATTTGAAGTGAAACTGCAGATATAAACAAGCTTAATCAGCCAGACTGCTTTTACGCCCCTGAATGCATCCGATTTCTCCTGATGGGCCTTAATGAAGTGACACATAGCCTAAGGTTTTTAGGAAAAAAGTTAATTACAACAGTTAGTGATCAATGTAAATGATCACCAACTGACTAAAAAGTATTTACATTTTGAAAAGCACCAAAATCTGCTTTTTTTATTTTAATGGTACAGACAAATTCGAACAACACTAATAGCCAAATTATAACAACAATTGCAATTGTCTTCATCCTGGAGTGTGAAAAGACAAAACTTTGGCATTGAGGCCCCACACAAGAACTGCACTTTAACATTCTGTTTTTATTAACAACCCACCAAAGCAATTAGCCTTCCATCTATTTTTGTTATCCATTCCAAAATGGAAACAGGGGATAAGATGATATAGGCCAACGTTTAAATCACAGATTGCGATAAAAGCTCTCAACACATGGCTGACCGTTCCATTATCGAGATAAACGTATCCACGTGTGACTTGAGTGACTCGACCCTGCGGTCCTATGTTTATTTATTTTGATCCTGCGCCTTTCCATTTATTCCACAATCCAGATCCTGTCAGTCACCATTTCTAAAGGCTCGGCTTGACCATTGTATTCCCCATGAAAAAGTTCAATTGGATGTGTGGAAAACTACAGCACCTCCAATTTGAACATATTACTTCAAAAGATGTGTATCCTATGTGTGATATAACAAAAATGTTTGTTTCGTCACCAAATATAAGGTCAAGTCTTTCCAGTATATGTTGTAGTGCCATTTTTAGAGTTTCAAGTACTGTATATTTTTGATTATTGGGATTATATTGTGAATCACAATAATTTTGGCAGGGATAATCATTGCACAGTCGTCTTTATTTTATTTTGTCCTGTCCTACCCAAATTGTTCCGCATGTACTGATTTCTTTTAGAGCAAAGTGGAGAGTGAGTGTAAATTATTTTTATTCTGCATTCTTTCTTGATACATCAAATGATCGACGCACTTCCAACCCATGACATATAGCTCATCCTTTCTTTTTGTATTCACACAAAACTGTGTTATTTTTCTCTGCATTCACCAGATTTCCTCTCAGATATTTATCAGTACTCTGATCTTCTTTATCCACTCCCCCTCTGCAGCCTTCACAGCCAACTCCCCTCCTGGTAAGCCAAAGCGAGCTGTGGCCGAGGTGGTTAATCACAATGGCAGAGGATCATTTATGGTGTCACACTGAAATCACGTCAAGCGGCGCTGAGAGATTTACTGTCTTCCCCCTCACGTGTTAAAGATTAAAGTGACAGAGGAATCTGCAGAGGGGTAAGTGATGTGATGCAAATACTTTACATGCATTTTACAATGTCCAGAGCAGTTTTGATATTTTTATTTTCACATAATGGTGATTCTTAAGGATAAAAAATTAGTTTCTTAAGCTGGAAAACACCTTTTCACTGTAATGGCCTGTGTTTAGCTACTTTTGTGTCTGGTTTTCTCGCATCTGTCTCTGTTTTACATTGCCAGCAGGCAGCTCAAGGCGCTGTCTGGCATACTGTGTGTGTGTGTGTGTGTGTGTGTGTGTGTGTGTGTGTGTGTGTGTGTGTGTGTGTGTGTGTGTGTGTGTGTGTGTGTGTGTGTGTGTGTGTGTGTGTGTGTGTGTGTGTGTGTGTGTGTGTGTGTGTGTGTGTGTGTGTGTGTGTGTGTGTGTGTGTGTGTGTGTGTGTGTGTGTGTGTGTGTGTGTGTGTGCGCGCGCTTGCGTGTGCCTGCCTGTGTGCATGCCTGTGTGCATGCCTGTGTGCGTGCCTGTGTGCGTGCCTGTGTGTGTGTGTGTTCAGCCCCCACTGGGAAGCGTACTCACGGGCAGATAAGAAAAAAGGCGATAACGTTGGCCCCAGGTGCGGAGGAGAAATCTCCTCATAATAAAGAGAGGAGATTAGAGAGGTAAAATCAATTACTGACTTCAGCTTTGTTAACAGACATTTCAAATAGGGAGTTAGGAAGAAGTAGAAGACAGAAAGATTGTTTGTTTTTGTGCAGTAGATAAAGGTTATATTAATTCATTAACACATATATTTTCTGTTCTGTTTTGGCCTTTCTCTAAATTTCATGTAGTCTTTTAAGGACCCTACCACTGGTTTTGCATGCTTTAGCTCATTTACCAACAATCACTTCTATCACATCACAGGTAGTTGTTTCACCATCCATCTTTTTTAGAAATGATCTGAAAAAAGTCTGAAAACAGACTCTCAAGGCAGGCGAGGTAAGTTTATTAATACAATGGAGATCAAAATTAGAGAACAAAGTATTAATTCTTAATTTAGAAGAATTTGACAGAATATCTGCTGTTGCTATACCACTGCTGTACTAGCATTATTTTAAAATAACCAAGGCACTTCAACAAAAACCTTTATTTTGTAAAAAAAAAAGCAGTTAACACAGTGTTAGAAGAGATGATATAAGCAATATTGTCTAAGGGCTATAGGATTAAAAAATGAATAGGAAGTGTAGAGGCTTTGAATGACTTCAGCTCGCCTGCGCCCACAGGACATCACTAGTTTCTCACACTGCTCTGGTTTGATCTTGGTCCATTAATCTTACAGTCTCTTCCACAGTTCGGTCATTGCAGTGGTGGGTTTCTTACGTTGTTGTCAAGGATTTTCCAGAGATTCTCTATGGGGTTTAGATCTTTTTTTTGCATTGTGACAGGGGCCATTGTATGGCATGCAAATTGCGAGATGATTGGGAGACAATTGCAGTGAAGGTATTGCATGTTGCTGAAGGAGGTTCACATAAACATTTGCATCACTCTGCTGTGTAGCTGTACAAGAGGCCCAACTCCAGAAAACATCCTCCAAACCATGACATTGCTGGAGTTTAATTTATTTGAGTATGATGGAAAGCATTATGTTTGGTGTCGAACTGGGAACGAATGAACCCAAAGTATCTAAAGAAGTCTAAAGAAGTCTAAAGAACTGTGGAAGAGACTGCAAGAAGAATGGACCAAGATAAAACCAGAGCAGTGTGAGAAACTATTGACGTCCTGTGGGCGCAGACGTTCTGAAGTCATTCAAAGCAAGGGCCTCTACACTTCCTGTTCATTTTTTAATCCTATAGCACTAATAAAACATTGTTTAAATTATCTTTAAACTCTTAAGTCTCTTCTGACACAATGTTTACTGTTCCCTTATTTTGATCTCTGGTGTATAGCCCATTTCAGCAACAAGGCCATTCAAAGCACTTACAGTAACATAAAACATTAAACAGTCATTCAAGAGTATAGAAAATAGACAGGAAGCCAATTTAAAGACCTCAGAACTGAAGTGATGTGATATGCTTTCTTTGTCTTAGCGAGGACTCGAGCAGCAGTACCATGTTTGACTCTTAAACATGTTTGAGTTGTATAATCCGTCACAGCATTCATTTTTGTCAAATTGCCATTATTGTTATTATTGTGAGGTGCAGAATAGGGTGCAACTAACAATTATTTAATCATCGTAGGTTATACAGTATCTTTACATGCTGTTTTGCAATATTAACAATCCAAAACCAAACATACTCAGTTTATTATAATTAGACAACCAGTAAATATTCACAGCTAAGTAGTTGGAACCAGGAATGATTAATCAGTTATCAAAATAGTTTCTGAATAATTATCTGTCGATTAATCAACAAATCATTTCAGCTCTAGCTTAGACCTAATCAGTCTACATAAAATTGAATTAAAAAATAAATTAACATTGACAAACTAATGAAGACTTGATGTTGACTGTTCAACAATCTGCTCATTGATTTTTACATCCTTCAGAAACAAGTGAAAACCAATGTGGCTGCCTTGAACAGCAACAACAACACACACACACACACAAAATACTAAAACTGCAAAGAATGCATTAGAAAATGGTCAACAACTTGTAGAGCATACATGACTTATAGTAAGAGTTGACAGCTGCAAACACAATGGTGTGGTTCTTTAATATCCAGCTCCAGTGAAAGAGAAAGCACAGCTGACAGTCAGCAATGAGTGAGCAGCTGCTCTCAAGGCCCTGCAGCTCTGCCTCTCATTCTTAGCAAAGACAAAAGAAGAAGCTGACAACTGCTCAGCTTTGATCTAATCTTCTCTTCTCTCACCGGGCAAAATAACAGCAGTGCGACTGAAGTTAGCCTTCTGTATATAGTTTTCTTTCTCTCAGCATTCTGTTGTCATAAATTATAGTCAAATTTTTATTTTAGGCATCGCCAAGTTGTTTCCTTGCTTTGAAGGTAGAGATTTAGTTTATTCAACAGCAAAAAAACACATGTAGACTTGACTTAAAGAGCTTGCTAGAGCATAAATGTTGTGCATCTTTGGTTCACACAAGGATGGGGTCAATGATTTAGTGCATGCAATGTGAATGAATCTTTGAATAGCCCTGTCATCTCGGCATGTATTTTCACGTTCCTGGAGTTCCTCAGTAAAGGAGTTGGCGGTGTGATGTGTACATCAGATGCTGGATTCACTCATACCCGTCAATTTCACAACATCACAATCACAACATCGAGCCCAGCAAAACGCCCCGTCCTCACCCTCTGCCTCACACTTCAGAGCGGAAGGAATTCGCTGTTTGATTGCGATTGCTGGCAGAGCGTGTTGCAGCAGGTGAGGACAGGGGTTGTTGTTGGAGTGAATTAATTTGTTGCTCTTCTCTGTGTGTGACTGTGACGGCCTGCTGCCTCGTCCCTCCGAGGCAATCCCTCTGTCACATGAAAAGGCTGAGCTGATTCACCTCTCATCATCCCTGTCCTCTAAAATCATTGTGCAGAATAATTTACCATCATTTTAGTCTATGTTTATATCTCCCCTCATTATGGGACTGACATCTTCTCCAGTACACGTCATTGTATGGGAATGTCCTTACAGCCGTTTTGGTATCTTGTTGAGCGGCTGGTGTGGCAAACAGAAGGTTCTGCCCGCATGTGTTGTTAGAAAGCAGTCATGTGTTAGCCAATGAAAAGCCAGAAAGAATATGCACTTACCGTAATATTCACCAAGCCCCAAAGCGTTTTCTAGATCATTTTCTCACAATTTAACAAATGGGAATATTGCTCTAATTGTGTGAGAAGTGGTTTGAACTCCAGAGGTTATGTGGTTTAGCATTTTATCAACTTAAATTCCAAAGAATTCAGGCACACAACTGGTGGCCAAATGTGAATAATTGTACAAGAAAACACTTAATTTATGTTTGGATGAAGTCATAAACCTGCATTTTATAATAGCTCTCATGGGGTGTTTTAAAAGCAGTTGGGGTTCTTCTTAATTCAACAAAATGTGTGATTTAAGTCCACGCTGGCGGGGAAACACTATTGATACCTCAGTTGTTTCATTAGGATGTGTGCACCATTTTGAATGAAACATTCCTCAATGCAGATTAAAATGTGGAGATCTTTGACTATTTTAATGGATACAGTGACAATTTTACATCAGATTTAAAAAATAAAATGAGGTGACTTTGTCCTCTTAGTATTTATCTGTAGGGCTGGGTACCCTTCAAATATTAATACTGTTACCTTGACTTAAATACCAGTTCCTGAATGATACTTTCTTCAACACCAATTTTATAAAATACATTTTAAAACTAAGAAATGACAACATTACACATGAGGGTACACATCTATTTTTTAACTTGCAGCTCCTTTACACATTTTGCCTTACAACATTCAAGTGAATTTCTTTTTTCAAAATTTCTGAAAATTAATAAAAAATGAAAAAATAGAGTAGCAGGGTTGGAAAAGAGATAGGTCCCCAGATGTAATACTTTGTGGAGGCGCCTTTTGCTTTAATTACAGCCATCAGTCTGTTTGGATCTGTCTCTACCAGCTTTGTGCACCAAGAATTGAAAATATTTCCCCTTTCTTCCTGCAGAACTGTTCAAGTTCAGTCAGATTCTGTGGTGAGCGGTGATGGATTTCACTTGAATGTTGTAAAGCAAAATGTGTAATTCACGCTGGAAAAATATATATATTTTTATGTATTATCATTTCAGGCTGTAAAATGAAAAAAAAGTGACTATTTCAAAAGGGTATCATGACTGTCTATAGACACTGTACATATTGGCTCACTGACACTGATGAGATTTACTCTTTATTTGAGATATGCTATACTAAGCCCTGTTGATGTGCCCCAAATTAGACTTTTCCCCAGGAGGGTTTTTATACTCTTATGCTCTCTTACACATCAAAGGGCTGAAAAATGAAACCCTCATCAGTCTTGGCTTCATCTCCGATGTCGTCACCTTATAGTTTTAGTTTACTAGCAGTTGTTCTCTTTTGATAAACATAATTAAAAAGAAAAGGTCTTAAGTCTTAATTACAGTGTTTATATGGCCAGTCAAATTATGAGATCACCTCAGTAGCTTACAGTAGTTTTACATGTGCTCATTGGTCATCTGTGAAAAAATGTTTAATGAAGCTTGTTTGAATTCACATCTTAACAACCTCTGGCACAATGTGAATAGTGGGAGCATAAATGCCATTATGGTTGCACCCTTAACAACTCTGTGATGGTTTGATCAGCTCTTGGGATAGACAAAGTGAGACTGCAGAGACAAGTGATAATGCAGAACATCTGCCCCACGGTCTGTGGTATGCCAGGAATCTGGAGGGGAGTCGGAGAGCAGCAGAGAC
Source organism: Echiichthys vipera (assembly GCF_963691815.1). Classification (NCBI taxonomy): domain Eukaryota; kingdom Metazoa; phylum Chordata; class Actinopteri; order Perciformes; family Trachinidae; genus Echiichthys; species Echiichthys vipera. The sequence continues at coordinate 23,106,514 of NC_139830.1, forward strand.
ATTGAGTCAGACTGTGGTATTGCTGGAATGTTTTCTAAAGATGTTTACGTTTTGTATTGTACTGTTTTCCACAGCCGGGGATGGTTCATGTTACATAAGAGCGCTGCAAGCAACAGCAGAAAAAAACCCACTGAAATAGATGATTTTACTGTACACATACCTATCCTTACATATAAATACAGCATGATGTGAATTAGTGCTGTAGGAGCAGATAAAATCGTCCAACTATAGATTTAACCCTGTCAGTCTTCTTTTTTTTTGCCTTAAGAGACTCATATTTGTTCTGTGTAGCAATAACATATTGCATTGCTTGCAGGCAAACTTGCAACCATACAGCCACATGTTTCAGCAACACAGCTAGCTCCATTCTCTTCCCCTCACTTTAATCTCACTATGCCATTTGAAAACCACAGGCACTTCAGAACATCTGCCCTGTCTTGACAGCCATGTTGATAATGCTGATAAGGAAAAGAAGAGAGAGCAAGAGAAATGACAGCGCAGAATGTGCTTCTCCTCATACACTGTAAAACATACTTTCAAGCCATAAACCATTCGATGATTGTACTTTCTTTAAATCTAAAAGAAACTATCAGGTAACTTAATGCAGTGTTTGAATCTCTGTGGCCCATAAATATTTTTGCTACAGTATGTTTTACTGTGATTTAAACGTTTGTGACACATTTAGTCTCCCTTCTTATACATATGTGCGTTGTCCTGGAATGAGCTGAGCAGCAGCTGATTAAGCCCCAGGCTGCTGAAAGATGTGCAGGGAACCCTGTTTTTAATGATAAACACATGTTACTGATAAGTTCATGCTCAACACATCCACAGGTTCCTCTGTCACTGTATATATACAGTATATATAAAGCTCAGTTTTTCAGGCTCATTAAACTCTGAGCATCCAACATTACTGATGCATATTGTCCTCAATAGACCTAAAATGAATGTAATGCAATTAGATTACAGAGTAAAAGATAAACATTAAAAAATGATATCATTATTTGTGAGATGTTCATAAGTAGTAAATGTATGTCAATCTAACTACCGTGCGTGCGTGCGTGTGTGCGCGTGTGCGCGCGTGTGTGTGTGTGTGTGTGTGTGTGTGTGTGTGTGTGTGTGTGTGTGTGTGTGTGTGTGTGTGTGTGTGTGTGTGTGTGTGTGTGTGTGTGTGTGTGTGTGTGTGTGCGTGTGCGTGTGCGTGTGCGTGTGCGTGTGCGTGTGCGTGTGCGTGTGCGTGTGCGTGTGTGCATGCTCTGGGCTAAAATATCTTGCCAGAATGTTAATTGTGTCAAACTGTCATTAAAAAACAGACCAGAAGCGATATAAAATAGAATTGTGTTTGATAGATTGAAATGTTATGTCCATGTCCTGCCTGGTCTGACATTAAAATTTCATTGAAAAAGGATTTTGTACCCTTGGGTGTTGCAGTTATTTAGTGAACGGGTCATGAACTCTGTCAATTTCAATCTGCTACACTCTTCCTGCAGAAATGAATGATGAACAGACTGGGAAAAGATCATTCTTATCACTGTTAATCAGCCAAAAACAAACAGTAATATCCTCTTACACTCACATTTGCTTTTTCCTGGAAGGGTTGGCACTGAGCTTCTCCGCCTGCTGAGGATCTGCGTCCAGGCCTTGGTATGTCTGCCATCTCCGGCAGTTTGCTTTGGCAACCTGTCCACATCCCCCCCAGTCCAGTCTTGACATAGTTGTCATAGCGGTGAACTGCAGCAGGAGGCCTTGTCTTGTTTCCATTGAATTCAACACAGCTCTATAGGACTGTGGTTATTAAAAATGACATTTGACATTGATACTGAGGAGAAGAACATTTTCATTTCAATCCCTAGAATAAAAAAAAAGAAGCTCAGATGGGCACACAGGCCCCATCATATCACTTCCAGGGCTTTTTAGGATAATGCGATTGAAATGTAAATATACTGTGTATTTGTCAAGTCAATTTTATTTAAATAGCCCAATATCACAAATCATAAAAAATGCTTCAAAAGGGCTTTGTAACTACTGAAGCCCTAAAAGGTCATACTGTACATTACATATATTGTATTTCCTCCGTTTTGTCACGATAACGAGATAATTTGATCCATTTTCTCGTGATAGCGAGATAATTTTGTTCTGTTTTCTCGTTTTCCCAAGATAACAAGATAATTAATTTGAGAGATAATGAATGAAACGTGATAGGTCTGAGATTTCCATCACACCTGACATGTCATGCCTCATAAAGACTTCTCATCTTGTAGAACACTATGGAAAACATTGATAGATGATTTTAGTTGGTTATTTATTGTTATGAACTTAAACTGTATGTATTTATCTCGTTATTACGGGGAAACAGAGGAAATAAAATATATGTAATGTATGACCCTTTAGGGCTTCTGTAATAATGCATGTAACATGTCACCCTCAGTCCTTATACCTTCAATTCAGACAAGAAAAAGGTACCTTGTCCAATACTTTGATTTATGACTAAATATATGCCCATGACATATAACTTTCCCATCAACCTCAGCTGTATTTGTTTTGAGTGCTAGTAAGCAAATGTTATCATGCAAACACTCTGAACTAAGATGATGAACATGGTAAACATCATACCTGCTAAACATTAGCATGTACGGTTAATAGCCAAATTTCCCCAAACAGCAAATTATCTTTAAGTTTCATTCTCAGGTTCATAAATGTATTTTTGGTTTCTACAAGAACATGTTTACATGCTATAATTTTCAATGCAGCAACTGTCTCTTTAAGGCCCTCAGATTAGGAACCTGGTAAAAGACTGTTGATATAAATCAAGTGTGAAACTGGCATGACTTGCCAGCACAGGGCAAATCATGGTGGTAACAGTCAATTACTCTTAACTGAAGCACAGAGACAAAGCTGGGTGTTTGGCCAGTGTAAAGTGGCTACCTTAAGAACTTGTTTTATTTCTTCCCTCCTGCTCCAGGCACTGATTCTGCCCTCCATCCCCTGTGGATGTGTTTTTCTTGCTTTGACACACACAAAGCTGTTTTTTCTTTCTTATTTCCAGTACAACCATGGGCAGACAGGGCCTCCTTGGTCAGCTTGTGAGAACATCCAGCTGTGTTTGAGCCAAACTGTTCTCACTCCAACTGGCCTTGGACTGTTCACCTGCACAGCTCTGACAGACCAGGCAGACAAAAGGCTGCTATTTATTCAGTGCAGCCAATTGTTCAAGTTTAATCAAATGCTTTTTATTTTCTATAAGAACTGACACAGGGCACAGACACATATTATTTCTGTCCCTGTGCTTCACAATTTCTATCTCACTTACGCTTGTCTCTTCCACATGCACCTGCACACTTTTGTTACCTTTCTCAGACATAAGTCAACAAGTGCACGGCAGATTTTCTGCCAGTTGCTCCCTACTCAAGATATGCACACATTTATGTGCGTGTACATAGGAGTTTGGTTTTCAGTGACCAAAATAAAAACGAATTACTGGTTTGCCTCCTGTAACATTTTCCATTTAACCATTCATACACTAGTAAACACAGATATCCAACAAGGACATCGGGAATGTCACTCACTCTGAACAAAAGATCAAGAAACATTAAACATTTGCACACATACCTTATCTCCCCGATCAAACAGTGGATTTAATGCTGCATGACTGCTGTGTTGAGCATATTTTTTACCTTTGTCTTTCATGACTTGTATCTGAATTTTAGGTGGCAATATACTCTAATTTCTACATATTCTAAATATATATTGCCAAAATCTGCTATCCCGATCAAAGTAATTTCATATCTCAATAATATTACAATATAATATGTTTTCTGGTAATTCAATAATTAAATAGTGAAATAAACACATGGTTAAACCTGTGTGTGATTTAAATACCGACAACATTAAAAATAAAGACAAAATACTTAGTATGTTCTCGTTTTATTTAGAACTTTAATGCAAAATAAACAAATATAAGAACAAAAAGTGGCATCGAAATGCGGTAAATAATGCCATAACACAGTTTGAGCATATAAGATATCATGATATAAACAATATAGAAAAATATTTTATTTATATATAGAATTATATTGGACTCTGTTGAACAATAATATATGTATATGTATATATATCGTCATATTGCCCAGACTTTATATATATATATTAAAAAAAAGGAAAACTGGAGTAAGCTTTGAAACATTGCTGTGAGAGAATGACAGCTACGGGCAGATTGCATCCAAGTATTTTATGAATGGGAGAAGTTAGTCAGTGCTCATTTTCTCCCCCCTGGCCAGAGGTCAAACTGAGTCCAAGTGTTGATTTGTGGCCGTGGCTTCACCACGTCTCACCGGGTGTTAAGACTGATGGAAAACTTGTGAATAAACAAACAAATGAATGAACCCTGCATGGTATAGAGTCAAGGACAACTTACAGTGTGAACTCAGAGAGCCCAGGGCTGCATAAACAACAAGCCCTCAACCAATAAACAAGCAAATGCTCAGACATGCCCCTTTAATGTTTATGCTCATCTCTCACTTTCACCGACTATCCCTATATGTGATATTCTTACATGTAGGGATAAATACATGCTCAACATTACATGCATGTTTAACTCACACTGTGTCACGAGGACTTATTGTATACTGAGAAGTGCCTTGGTTGAAATTTTCAAGATCATTCATGTCAAATGGGAATTGTTTGCAGCTTCTGTTTGCCTGATTATCATGATAAAACACTAAATAGAAAATATGTAAATATTACCAGGATATCAAAGGATGGATCCAGGATTTGAGAATAATAACTTAAGTACGTCTGTGATTACTTGGATATTCTCTGATTCTCTGAAGTACATTTTCGGCTTTTCAAACACTAACAGTGAATGTGAATAAAGTAGGCATAATGAGGCAGTTGCACTAACATACCATTAAGCATGCTGTCACTTCATGATTTATAATCTTACTGCATATTGGCTCACTCGTAACTGGCAGATATTCTATATGTAGTGTCAAATAAAAACTTGAGGAAACATGCTTTGGATTTCAGCACAGCATCAAATCCTCTTGTGGAGATATCATCTTATTCTATGCATAATATGTTCTAGTAAATCATGGTGCTTCACAGCTTTCCCTTTGACTTGAAAGCCTACCCCGGCCTGGTGTTTTGCAGCCAGAGGTCAGGGCCGTGGTTCATCTGCGGCCATTCCTCACAGCCTGGTTGTGAGGGCCGGAAACCCATTTCACCTTGTTCTTTTACAGTGCCAACCACTGCTGCTCCTACCACCACCCACCCACACTCTCCCTCCCTCTTTTCTCCCCCCACCCTCTGTCTCCTTTCTCCTCCTCTTTCCATCTCCCAACGAGTACACATACTCCCTGCTCTTACGCATATTCTGAATGGTTTAGTCACTGCTAACCAAAAACTCCTGCAGCCCCCTGAGGGACGCACAAGAGAAGGGGCTGGTATAGTTGTGATAACAAGCTTGCCTTTCAGCAGAATAGGCCTATAGGGGCATAAGTGTGGCTTATCAAAGGTGCTCTCTGCTCTAACAGGAACAAGTCTCACTGGCTGCCACTGTTTTGCCATGCTTTCGGTGACACTGTTTGGGCAACACAGACAACTTTTCCACCCAGCAGGTGAGTCTTTTGTTTTCTGTTTACCAGCTTATGATAGAGAAACAAAGGACAACTCTCAATTTCTCTCTTTACTAATAAGTTATACTATGGTTTGCTTCTGCTTGAGAAGACTTGTTCATTACCTTTCTGTTGAAATTCTCCAACACTGGATGCTTTTTTTTTTCACTCCTCTAAATAAATTGTGGTCGGCTTGGCTTGCCAGTCAACCCTCCCAGTTCATTTTCACTCTGTGACTTCTCCCTCCATTTAAATCTGGTCTGCATTCATTTGAGAATAATGAGACCCTCTTTGCATAGTGTTTTTTAAAAGAGGGGTTTCTTGGAAGGAACCCTAATCTCTTGTACACTCATTTCACATTCACCATGTAGGGACGGGTCTTACAGGCGGCACTATACAGCATTTCATTTACTTAGTGTTTTCATAATATATGCAGGATTTTCCAGTTTACCATCATACTGGCAGATTCATTTTCTATTATTTTATTTTCAGAGTTAACTTTTGTCCTCATCTGAGGTTGCTTTATCTGCTTGTCCTAAAAGCAAAAGTGTGTGTGTGTGTGTGTGTGTGTGTGAGTGTGAGTGTGAGTGTGAGTGTGTGTGTGTGTGTGTGTGTGTGTGTGTGTGTGTGTGTGTGTGTGTGTGTGTGTGTGTGTGTGTGTGTGTGTGTGTGTGTGTGAGTGTGAGTGTGAGTGTGAGTGTGAGTGTGAGTGTGAGTGTGAGTGTGAGTGTGAGTGTGAGTGTGAGTGTGTGTGTGTGTGTGTGTGTGTGTGTGTGTGTGTGTGTGTGTGTGTGTGTGTGTGTGAGTGTGTGAGTGTGTGAGTGTGTGAGTGTGTGAGTGTGTGAGTGTGTGTGTGTGTGTGTGTGTGTCAAGGCCATCATGGCAAAGGGGCTGCCAACTGCAGCTTTCTCACAGTAACGCACGTGTATAGATTAATGTAAATAAATTAACTTCCTGTAGCTGCGTTATGTGTTTAAGGAAAAACACCCTAAAATACCTGATGGTTTTCTAGAAAACTCTAGAACATCTGTTGACTGTTGAAAGCATGTTGTTTGACTCAGCAGGTCTTGTGTAGGTTTTTTCTGGAAGTTTCTTGTGTCAGTTGCACTGTTATCTTGTTTGAATACGTCCTGAGAAAGAAAGTCTTTGAACAAGATGATAATCATCTGTAGCAGCACAACAATGCAATTGTTTGTTTTTCCGTGTGCTCTTGGGCTGTCTCCGACCTGTCCAAGGTGTGTTTTAACAAAGGGCTTAATTAAGGGGTGAGTGGGATGTTAACCACAGTCGACCCAGGACATCTTCCGTCCTGATGAATGGTGTAGCGTGTAGTAAATCACAGGCTGGGGAAGAGCAGTCAGATTCCTCTGTGCAGTGATGTCACCACCATCGTGTGTGAAACAGATCCAGACTTGAACAGCCCAGCCTGAGCCAGATGTTGAATTTCACAGCAAACTTCTCGCAGTATGGCACGCAGTCAGAGCTGTTCAGGATGTAGAAGCTTTACATTAAACTCTGATACTTTGATAATTACAGGACACAGAGACATGCGGAAACAATCTAAGAAGTATGTATAGTCTGTTTTGTTGTGCCTGTATTCGCTTTGGAAATTATCTTCATCTCTCTGCATGCGCTTGTCAGATGTGTTGCATTCTATTTACATATTTTAATTTCTGTCCATTTCAGGGTTATCTGCTGTTTGGTGTGACTGAGCATCTTGGATAAAACATGGCCAGCCGTTGCCTTAAGCACAAATACCTGTGGATTTATGTGCTGAATTATGAGAAACTGTAGAATAAAACAATAATGGAGATTCCACTTGTGGTGATTTTGGAGGGGCATCAGCCTTGGACAGCTTCAGGATTACAAGAATCACAGCTGAGCTCAAAAAGCTCTACCCTCTTTCCTAATGGCTCAGCAGACCCCAGAGGGGATGACTCTCTCCCTGAAGCCCAAAGCTCGCTGTCAGTGCCAGATGAGGACATACACGAGCTGAAGAAGAGTTTTGTCTGCGACAGTCATAGCAACATAGAATTTGCGGAACCCTCGTGCTTACAGGAACCTGAACGGTCAGGCAATCCCACTGAAGCACCTCTGGATCCAAGTCATCTGACTCAGCTTCATGAAGCAGGCATTGTGCCCATATTACCACGGTCAAATGGCAACTGCTGTTCACTTCCTATTCCGGTTGCAGAAGGCCAGTCAGACCAGGGGGTTCAGAATCATGCTGGTCAGACAGTAGACTTGAACTACGCATGTCTTAAAAAGGAATTCAAGAGGTCGGAGCTGCTGTCAAATGGTCATGTCTTTATGCCTCCAGAGGACCTGTGCCCCATCCTCAATCTGGACTCCACTGCTACCCTCAAAGTCCCTGCAACTGTTTCTGATTCCGTCCGGAGAGTCCTGAGAGTCCCACGCATCGTGAAGCACAAGCTGAGCTCCATCACCTTCTCACACTACACCTGCCCCTACGGAGCTGACGGCCATGCTTCTGTCCACGAGAGTTCTGACGATGTGGAGTCTTCGCTGGAGGATGACGATGATGATGATGATGATGATGATGATGATGATCAGGATGGCGATGATGTTCAGGATGATGGTGATGGTGATGGTGATGATGATGATGATGATGTGTTCCCAGAGCTGCCTCAGAGTAAAGAGTGTCTTCTTAATCGCAAACAAAGGAGAACAGGCAAAGACAAACAGAAGAGGAGAGGCGCAGAAATCAATCACACGGCCAGAAGCTGTGGTTATGAAGCAGAGGGGGAAACCAGCATTAAAGAGGTATGCTGCTATTGATTTAAAACCATCCACTATTATCCAATGTTGCCCTTGCATTGTAGTATTAAATAATGTCAAGATGTATTTATATTTAGTTTGTTTATTTGATAGGTTCAGCACTATCATTATTATATTTTTACATGTATATACAATTCATATACACTACATAATGAATATGCACAAAATAGTACAGCAAACGTCTATCAATAAATTATTGTTAAAATGGGATATCTTAAAGTGTATTACATGAGGAAAAGAAATGATTTAGAGTATGATTTAGGAATAAGCACATGGGAAATGTCAACATGCGAAATGTTATTTCACAAATTATTTAATTTCAAATGTTTCTTTCTCACAAAGAGCACATTTGAAATGTATTTTTTCAGAAGTGATGTCTTCACATGTAAAATACCTCAAACCCATAGGAAATGTCTGCAAACCCTGTGTGGAAATGTGCTAATATATCACCGCTGAATATCCAAATAGTTTTGCATGTACAGTAGTACGTCCACATGAGCTTTTTATTGTAAAGGAAAATACAACATTTAAGACAGTAAAATATTAATAATAAAGTAATACAATTCGAATGCAGTTAATGTTCGGTAGTGAATTTTCCCAAAATACCTCTGATTCAACGAGAAAAATAAATGAATCAAAGGCACTTAAAACCACATCTATAGATGTCTTGAAAACTTTGTAGATCTCAGAGTGAGAGTCCATATTTGCCAGCAACTGACATCATTACACTGTGAGATAATGCATAGTTGTTGGTAAGTGTGTAGGAGTACACTGACTGCACATTTGTACTGGTGGAACTCAGATCCAGAAGGAATGCAAACAGCTTCTGCTTTCTCTCCACTCCCTCAACAGGCAGCGGTGTTTTGACAGTCCATAGCGGGCTGTATTAGCAGTGAACTTAGCCTTCCATTACTGAACGGCTCTCTTTAACAAGTCAAGGCACATTTCAGTCTCTTTTTCACACAACCTCTACCCTGACCTTGGTTGTAAGCATCCCGTAACCTCTTCAACTCTGCTATTTTATTGCCCTTTTAAAGCCTCATACGAATGATTCATAAATATTTTCAAACCCATTACATATGTTTTCTGTTACAACTGGAGGGAACATATCCACTGCCACATAACTGTCATTCTTTTCTAAACAGTCTGCAGATAATAGTGCACATGTAAACAGGGCAGAGTAAATGGCTGGTGGAGATTAGCTTCTCTGTCTGTTGTTCGGCTAAGATGTTGAGGTAATGCCAGCTTTATGCACAGAATTACACTCTGGTCTGAATGAGTTGTTTTGGAGAAGAGTGGAAGAATGCAAGGAATCCAGGGAGCCTGTTGTGTTGATCAATCCCTTTGTATGATCAAAGGACAGCAGGTCAATGCTGCTCATGCCACCACACAACAAGCTCTGTTATCATATGGTGGACTGCGATGTGGGCATGGCTATAGGGAAGTCTTCAATTCCATACAGCAGGCTGGGAAGAAATAAGTGACTGACAATGGGAGACACACACACACACACACACACACACACACTCAGGCACGCATGCACACACGCACATGCACATGCAGATGCTGGATAGATTATCCAATCACATAGCCAGAAAAAATGAATCCAATCATTGGACGAGAGACCTTAGCAGAACTGAAATGGCAATCCACTTAATTTTGCAAAGAGGAATCTTAACAGCTCAGTCACTTCAGGCAAGTTTTTTTTGATGCACTGGTCAATTTTGAGAGTTTGAGCTATTTTACTTCCTTAACATGTTTTCTTTTAACTTTTTTACTAGTGGAAAGAAAACATCCAAATTACACATTCAGATGTTTATTTAACTATACTTTGTCTGTTCGTGTCTGTAGATTCTCCTAAATTCACCAAAGTTATCATTAGATAATGCCTCATTTGGATATTTAAATATAACATTTCAGAAAAAACAATTGTCTTAATGTCACCTATCAGCATGGTGATATCCTTTTTTTTTTTTTTTTACCTATTCACCTTTAGTGTCTCTACAAAAACCATTAAAGAAAATTCTTAGAAAAGAGACAAAAGTTAAATCAGGGAGTCTAAATGGGAGTCTTATTGCATCAAAAAATAACATTTAAACTGCATCCTAACAACCCCATACTGTTAGCAAAACTTTAAAAAGACACAATAGTGACAGCATGTCAAGTGGGGGAAAGCTAGTGGAATAACACACAGATGCAGTTGTTAACATTAACCATATGAGGGCACTGTATGCATGCGTAGTGTTTCCACTGTGTGTCATCTCATGACTCCCCCCTGCTTGCATCATTTAGCTCAACTGTGACAAAATGACCCTAAAAAGTACACATTTCTTCACCTATCCTCCCTACTCTACAGACATGGCTGTGGCTGTGTTCAGTTGGTGTTTTGCATCTCAAGATATTAAAGATGTAATTTATTCCTCCAAGTAGCCAGGTAGCCATTGCCCTTTCGCATGACCGGCTGCTACATTTGGATACCTCCATGGTGATCTCTGGCACTCTCTGTGGGTGGCACAGACTAGGCACCGAGCCCAGAGCTCACACACTTAACTCCTCATTTCCATGTCAAAGCCGCTGTGTTGGGGTCCACAATGTGGCCAATTTGCGCTGATAAAGTTATAGTCAGCTCACATTTTGTTGTCCCAGAAGATAACATTAATGCATTTATCTAAAGGATTGACTCATACCAGCTCAGTTGCCATGGTGTGAGGACTCCACACAATTGCTGGGGCCGTATCGAGGGGCAAGGCACGAAGAGATGAATCAAGGGTAGTGTCTCACTTGAGCGTCAAGCCCTCTCTGGAATTTTTCTCATTCTAAGTAGAAGTGACCACATTCCTAAACAGCACCTTGCGGGGATGTCACTGAAAAGAGACAGTGGAAATGTGAGCATATGCCAGAATGGGGCGTCTATTTCTTGAATTTGTGTCTGTCTGACTCAAGGGATTAATTAGAAGTCCAGTGGGCAAGATCTTCAATGTCTTTCATTTCTTTTTCTCGGCGTAGGATATCAAGATATCTTCAAAGATTACTCAAGATCAGCTTTTTGCTCTTGGTCTGAAGAGTTAAGATCATCTTTTCACACACAAACGTACACCTAGACCCACAAAAGCTAGAAGTCAGTTTTTTGTTCACGGACATTTCCGCTAGATTGGTGCTTGCCATCATAACCGTGTATTCCAGATCTTCAAGTCGATATCCATAGACTCACTTTCAAATAGCTTAACTAATTTTACCAAACGTTTTGGCTACTTTGATTTCAAGATGATAAGGAGGAGCCATGTCTTCCTCAGTGAGTTTATCAATAAGAAAACAATTCTGTGAGCTCAGAAATATTCATCACATAGCATCATTCTAATGATTCTCAGAAATGTATCCGCAACAGGGATGGGGACTCAAATGATTGTGACTTGGATTCGATTCAACTCAAGTCTTGCAACTTGACTTGACAGAAAGAAAATTACTTGGACTTCCAAGCTAAAAATTGTCTGTGTAAAAATTGTCCCGGGAATGGCATGATTGGATGACTACCCTGTCAGCCAAGCTCCAAGCGAAGCTATCTGATGGTCTGTGGATCAGATCCCAAGATAAAATATTCTAGAGTTATTTGTTTTTGATTGAATATCAATATTTTCACTGAATATCAACTATTAAAGTACATACGTACTTTTTAAGTTAGACTTGGGACTTGCTTTCACTAAGGACTCAATCATTATCTGAGACTTGAGTTAGCTTTACTTGACTTGCCCAAGACAAAAAAATTTGTCTTTAATCTACAATGACATGCTGATGCTCCCCAGAGAATATCTTGAAAAAAGTGTGTAGGAGGATTTTTCGGGAATCAGTGTTTATTTCTTTGAACTAGTATTGTATTGTAAGGCTTACATGCAGAAGAAGGTTTGAGCAAAGGTTCATCCATATTATTCTTGTCTCACTTACAGGGGTAGAGTGAGAGTGGAGTGGATGTTCACAGTTTGTTATCGATCAGTCTTAAGTATAAAAGTATGTGAAGCAAACACAGAGGATTGAGCTGTCCAAACATACTGATCCCATGTCAAACATTTTATATTCCCTGGTCAGCATGATGCTTGGAGGGCATAGCAGAGAAGTGAAGCTTTATTTTTTCCTCTCAGTGACCCAAGGTGACCCCTCAGGCCTCAGAGGTCAGCAGGGGATTGGCCAGATTTAGGTCATTCCTGAGGGATTGAGTGGTAAAAGGCACTTTCTCTCAGTCAGCTGACACTGGGTGGTCAGCAGGGTACATGGACCGTCTGGTGTCTGGTCCCTTAATTCCTTATAATTTAGTGAGAATGCAACATAATACGTTTATCAGTGCCTTTATTTGTTGTATAATTCCGATGTGCTGCTTCATGAAGAATTATTTTCATGCTGACAACTGTAGAAAGGTATATTACTGGCATATGCCAAATTATGACATATTTACAAAGCTACAGAATCAGTCCACTTTGTATTCCAGAATTTGACTCCCCAGTATTTGTTAAACTGAATGGTATTTCCTTTAAACAGATAGGTGAAGTAAACAGTCTATGGTTTGAGTGATCACAAACACTCAAAATAGGTCATAATGCTTGGCACATTCTCATTTGGGCTCCCCTTTCCTCTTTTCTATTTAACAATGAAAAGACACAGACAATTGTCATACTCAAAGCCCTTCTGACGGGAACTACGCCCTGTCCAAGACACTGTGGGGGTTTCCACTCAGAACATTTATTGACGAGTCCCTTCAATGAAATGACTGTGACTGTGAAGTGACTGGCAGTAATTCCAGGAAAGGAATTTTTTTACTGTCCGTGTCAATCAACATTAGGACTGACCATTTATATGTATATATCATCCATATGTTTCTAAGGAGACATTTTGAAGCCTGGAGTTGGGTTTATCACTTGCTGTTATCTCTGACAACATTATAGTGTGTTATAAACCATTTATTAAATGTTTATACACTGCTTATTAAAAAAATGTTCTTGAACATCTTGGAAGAACTGAGGATGAATCTTACTTAATCTCAAAAGTCAAACTATGGTCCAAGTAGGCTTCCTCTTGTTGGCCAAATTTCTTTTTGCCATTGTTACTCGGTAATCCTAACAAACTTCCTGCAGCAGCCATAATCCAGGTGGGGCTTCCTAGGAAATACATTCAGGTGATGACTGTGTCCTCTGTCGTTCTGGGTTTAATTCTGGAATACTTGAAAATGGTCCACAGTGATCCCTTCGCAGCAGCATGTGACCCTCTCCAGGATTAACAATGTTAATTTACGCTTTGGTGACCGAGGTGCATCCTGCTGATTTATGAGGCTGGACCTCCAGGTCCTCAGATACAGCTCCTGTCTGTGTGAGGATGGTCTATTTATATACACGGTGTGTCTGGGGAGTAGTGAAAGCCATTGCAGGGAATTCCATCATGCTCTGTGTGCTACACATGTCTGGAGCTTCTCCTTTGCTCTTTCACCCTGAGACACGGCAGAGGAGATCACATTTCCATGTGTGGCAGCAGTGAAGTTCACTGATGTAGCGTCTGCAATTTACAAGATACTTTTTTGCGGTTGCCTGTAACTCTTTTTTAGTTGAAGGCAGTGTGGTAAATCGACAGATGCTCCCACCTTACCCGAAAGCTCCCATGTGTTAAATAAGTCTGGCAAGGATGACAGGCAATTACTGGACTGACTAATGAACCTGATTTTACCCCTGATTTCAATTACTTTTACTGCAGCTTTAAGAAAAAGAACTTCTGATTTGGATGAACATTAGCTGAAGCGTATAATTAAGATACCAAGCAATTCTGATAAAGTGTCAGCAACTCAACTTGAGATTCACCTCATATTAACGTCTGAAAAATGTATGTGTAGTCCTGTGAGTGTGTGTAGCCTAGGTGAAACTGTGTACATGCATAATGTAGTTTATGTGATAAGATAATATCGTATTCCTTTTCTTAAATTATTGCTGTGAAATGAACTTTCTGTGATGGAAAAATGCTGAAACTTTGGGGAGTAATCTGAAAAGGTGACTAGAACAGCACCTTAAAAATGTGTTCAAATCTAAATATCCAGATAAAGTGAGATACGACATGAATAAAAAAGATAAAAACAAAATTAAAAAAAATGTTTTAAATTGCTTCGATCCATGAAAACAAAAAAAAACTGATGAAAGAAGACTAAGCAATTGTGCTCAAATGAAAAATTAAAATTGGGATAAAACGAGACCCCAACAGTGTATTAGCATTGTCTTCGACTCTAATAGCAGCAGCAGCTTGTCTTCACTGAAATCAGTATTTCTCTGATTACTCACAGGAGTCTCCCCAAGTCAAGTCTCCCTGGTCGGAGTCAATGAGCCAGCTGATGAGGAAACTGGACCAGCTTAATCTGGACATAGAGGAGGCTCTGAGTGCAAACTCCTCCCCCTCCGACACACCCTGCACCACCCGCAAGAAACAGGTAAGTGTACACACAGCCTGGCATCATGACTCCTGTCACTCAACTTAACACAATATATACATTCTAAGAGTTTGAAAAGAGTTTTGTCCCTTTTACTTTGATATAAACAGAAATGAAGTGAAGTGCGTTATAAAGCAGCATGCAGATTGCAGTACCTAATGGTATGTGCACTGTCACGGTTGGTACTGTACACATTCCTGTGAATTGTATGCTGCATACTTGGTCATGCTTGTAAACTTCTCTAAATCAATTTAGTTTGCTCTGTGAAGAGAAAATCCTGATGGATTATTCGGACCTGTAAGCAACAGGTGTTCATCGGAATTTTATGTCCCGCTGAGTTTTTAGTGTGTTCCACATTAGGTTTGGATTCAAACAACCTCTCTCAAATCAAGCAGTGGTATCCCATAAACCCAGTGTGTGAAAGGAGAGTCAGTATGTTGATCTCTTGTGAGTCGTAACTGTGTCTGGGACTTGTGAGATATTGTGAGTCTGTCTGCAACACTATGGGTTTTGTCAAGGCCGTCTTATAGTGTCCTTCTGACTTGAGTCTGTTTTATGATGTAGGTCTGAACCTCTTAGATGTGATACTGGAGTGTGCAGTGCTTTAGCCGGAGTCCGAATGGTTCAGCAGGAACAGACAGCTATTGTGCTTTTGAGGTTGTGACTGGGACCAGGCGACTCTGATCCTAAAAAGGGCTCTTCTCATGGTGGCATGTTTCATGAAATATCCCACTAGACTTAACATTCGCGAACAAAAGTGCTCTTTTGGGGACCATATGTATGTACCACACAGAGGAGCTATTGTATTGAAGGGAGTTTGTATGATTTGGTCCATTAGGAATGGTTGAGAGAGGCTCACATGCCTTCCAGGCATCTGCATAACCATCCCAGGCATTCACTGTTACTTGCTTTAACTAATGACAGGCGACTGGGCAAGACAAGACATCTTTACTGGGATATTTGACAAGGTCATACTCTCTGTCCTCTCAAAAGTAGATCCGCACATACAGGCTCCTTTGTGTCCCCCTGTAAAGCTGAATTGAGAGTGGAGATTTCACTTCCCCAGCAGTTGACCTCAGCCTCTTGTTTTCTTTTCCCCTGGCCACCGTTGAGACCACTCTGTCCTAGTCTGTTCGGCCAGACAGCGACGGACCCAGTCTTGATTGTTGTTGTGATGTTGTTGCAGTTGGGTGCTGTTTCAAAGTCCACGTCAAACCAAGCCCCGAACGACCAAGTTCTCCAAAGACCAGACAGAAGGGAATGTCCGAGCCGGGACAGGTCTTCTGCTCCTCGCAGCATCTCAATGGGAACAAGAGCAACAGCCAAGAAGACGGTAAGTTTCTCAGAATAACAGCTTCCATAGATGTCCCATAGTTTTAGTGAGTCAGTGAGAATTCATACAGGTAGCCTACCGTACATGCAAACTTGCTATATACAGTTCTTTAAGGTTTTGAGCTGTTAAAATCCTTCATGTCCAACTCCACAACTGGTTGCACATGTTTTCTCTTTTCAGCTTAAATCTGGCTTTAGAATTTTTGGGTGACTGCCATGACCTGTTTACTTCCTGCACTGCACAAAGTATTTCTCCTAGCTAATTCAAACTTCTTGTCTGTCTCTAGCTGGGAATTTTACACTCCGCGTCCTCCCTAAATTAGCACTTTACCTATCACCTATCTAAAATCTTCATTCATGGATTACTTTATCTGAAACAAATCAAATGAAATTAAGTTTGACCTCTTAGTCTTTGTTGAACTTTGCTGCACAGTCTTGTTTGAGCCATACGGTTTATGTTCCTGAAAAGATGCTGAATGGTCATCCTAATCCAATCTAGATGATGTAGTGTTCATACACCTGTTTTGTTTTGAGTTACGTTTTTAAAAATTGAAGGTAAAATAAATAAATGACTGCATCGATGAAAGAATGATTTACACTCTTATTTTTGAATAAAATCAAACTCTGTGCAACCTGTATTTCCTTATGTCATGATCACTTTGATGACAGAAGAAGAAAAAAAAATCACAAATTGTTACAGTGGATTATTGTTTTTGAGGGATAGATGGTAAATAGATAGAAGATAAATCCATCACCAGTCAGCTGACATTCTGACATTCCCTTTGGTACAGCTGCTCTACTCTCTAAATCTGTAAATATCTGAGGTTTGTGTTGAGAATAAGGTCAGCTTAGGCATTCTTAAACAAGCGTGACTCACTTCTGCTGGACAAAGTATATAAATGTCACTATTCAATGGCCCTAAAAGAAACAGACAGCTGAGAGATTTGCAGAATGCAGGGCGGGTTTGAATTCAAAGCCTTTCAGCTTGTGCTTTGTGCTTTCTTGATGGCTCTGCCGCAGTGTGGTAGCAAATAACCTGCTTATAAGAGAAAACCGTTGCTATTCTCTTACAAATTCTCTTACAATTCACAGTTTAATTTAGTGATATCATTTTTTTTGGTCACTTGTTATATTATTATTCTACATCCAGTATATGTTGTAGCCTGCAGAATGTTGGAAACACACTTAAGGTCCTACGGGTGAGACAGAGTTGAGCTTCAAAAGTTAAAGATTATTTTGTCTGTGAGCACAGCTGGGTACTTCAGATGAAATTAAGTTTAGTTTTCAGATGTGTTGCCACCTGTCTTTTTTCGTGGAACCCATAACTACCTCTTGAAAATGACTGCAGCATGAATGAAAATTGGGCTTGAGGACAGCTGGGAATGTTCACATATGTTATAGACAAGAGTATTTTGGCTGCCGTGTAATGCTGCATTCATGTGGGTTCGTAACAATTGGAAAAATTAGTTGAATGCCCCCTCAAGTCAGAACATCAACTCAGAAAGTCTGTGAAAATTCTGGTACACAACTCCCCGAGTTGGTGTCAACTTACGCAGAAACATTGGGAATGAAAGTAATTGTTGGGCTGATGGTAGTCTGGCTACGATAAGACTATAAAGATGGAGTGTCTGCTCTCCACCAGCTTGCAAATAATTATATTATGTAAAATGTCAAACTATTCCTTTAAGTTTGTCTACTCGATTAAATGTGACCCCGCAACATTTCCAAAAACAGATGAGACGACATGTCAGCAGCTTGGTCCCTCCTGAGTCTTACATGAGTGCTCTGGATCCGTACGAAACTTCTGGCAGCAGAGATCAAGAATGCGATACAGATTGAATCACAGTCAGAGTCTAAGAATAAACAAAACCGAATGTGTGAGCCAGTACACCCTGCTTAAACAGGCAGTTATGGCTTTAGTAAGAGATGTTTTATGGAAGTACCTGGTAAAGGTTTTTGGCACCTGACAACCTTTGACTGCCCCTGCTTCTGTATGATCTCTAAAAACTGGAATGAACCTCATATCTCCCTCAGTCTCAGCACATCATGCATGCAGAGCTAATCTTAGCTGGAATGTCTTGGATGTTGACTAAGATTTTGTCTTGTTGGTGATATATATTTTTTTGTTTATTTTTCATATCATTATTTACACAATTGGCTATAAGAAGATGTCAAAAGATTTCATAACATGCATGAATTTCCAAGTTTTTAGCTATTAAAATATGATCATATACAATCAATTCTATTTTTCTGAGCTTGAAATCGCTTCCAGTCTTTCATTCTTCAAGTCTTGCAGGAGAAGTGACTGTATCTTTTAGTTTCAAGTTGAAAAATGCTAATTTATTTGTTTTACTAAGTGTGTCCGCCATTCTCAAAACCAGTCTTGTATGACTTTTACACTGTATTTAGCGCAGAAATGAATTGTTTATGAAGTGAAATGTCAACTTTTGTTAAGTCATGTGACGAGCAAAAACACAAACGTTCACAGTTCAAATGTGAGGATTTGCTGCTTTTCTTGAAAATCTTGTAAATTAAATGTGTTTTGACTTTTGGACTGTTTGGCAGACAAAACAATGTGAAAACAATCTTGGGCTGTGGAAAAATGTGATTTTCTAATATGTTTTAGACTTAACAATACATTCATTAATTAAAAAAAGAAATCGAGAGATGAATGATAGCAGTCCTAATTGTTTTAATGTTTGTTCAGCACAAAGTATGGTTGAGGGCAGCTCAGCTAGTATTGGTAGATAGAGACATATTCGGGTTGAGGATTCCTTCTTTTAATTGATGTTGACAGAGACGAGCAGAGCAGAGTCATTCGGACTGACCGGTCCTGTAACTGCTCTGTTGACTCTCAGGCAGAGTGTCATTTGTGCTGGGACATCAGCTATCATTCACCCACACAGACCTGTCATTCCATGTAAACGTCCTTATTGGTGAAAGCAAAGGCAAGTTTTCCCTCTGACAACAGCCCTGAAAGGGACTGTGTGCTGCTCCTGCGTGGAGGATGTCACTTTTCCTGACCTGCAAACCTTTGACATGTGTCCACCATCTGACTGCGACTGGACTGAACTGCGCTTATGTGTTTAAAGTGGGTCAGCGCTCGTGATATGCCAGGATGAAATACTTTCTCTTGGCTGCTGAAAAAGAGAGAGTGATGTGTTCAAGTCTTTGAAGCCTTGTCAAATCGGCACATCTCCACTGGGGCCGAGCATCTGGTTTTTGGAGTGCTAATTTTCAAAAGTTTATTTCTGAAACTGGGTCTCAAGCTGGTCCTCTGAGACTATCTTATTAGGTCCATTGCATTTCCCTTTCTTCAAAGATACATGTGGATTTTGAAAGCACAGACATGACGGGCCTCCATGTTTCTGTACATTAAAACCAGCCTTTGAACTCTGTTACGGAAGTGTTTCGATATGTGCGATTTGCTGACCCACTACTGCTGTTACAAAATAATTTCCCATTCTGGGATCATTAAAGTCATTCTATTCTATTCTATTCTATCTGACAATAGTTTTTAGAGGTCCCACTCACCTCTTTCATGTTTAAACAGAGGTAACATCAATTATGGTATGAGTCATATGTTTATGACCCTATTTTTCTCTTTTGAGTCAGATAGTTGGGATCTGTGACTGGAGATAACCAAGTGGTTGAGCCTGGAGCCACATCGACACCCCTGGTGGTTTAACGAAACCTGCCTAACCTAAAATTTCTTGTCTATGACTCTCTCTATGCTAAATATTCCTGTTCATTAAAATGGACTCCCAGGTGCCTGCGCTGTCCTCCGACCTTTTTTGCCGCGTGGCCTAAAAGTGTCGAGGACCACTTAACAAAGACAGATAGTGCACAAACAAAACCACCTGTCCTGTTTAATCCAGCCAATCAGGTCTTTCTTGTTGTCACAGCACAGTGGCAGCCATATAGGTCGTTCATCCGGCCAAGTGCTTCTCTACACTGCAAGCGTTTCTGCTGCCATGACAACACTGTGGGGGCCGTGGCCCTCATGAAACATGCAGTACACGACTATCTTATTGTGTTGAGTCCAACTGACCAATAAACCTTTGCAGATATGTTGATGGAAGTTTGAATCAGCACCATGTGGGCTGATTGCCAATTGACTGTCATGACAGAGGGTCAACAGTATTGCAAACAGACAGGCTGAGAGTTTTCACAGCGTTTTGTATTTGCCAGGGGAGAAATGTGGAAACAGGGCAAGCAAACAAGAGCGTAAATCAGACCAGTGGGGCACAGCGGGGATATGGAGGAGAGAGTTGCACGGGCAAGAGAGGGGAAGCCATCCTGACTGGTCAATTTATTCCCTGCAAAATTAACCATTAAAACAAGGACCTCTATCACTATATATTTTTCAGGTGAGAATCCATTTTGTTTTCATTTTGCAGTAATAGGTAATATCTATTTCCTTGCAACACTACTTTTCCAGTACCGACAGTTTAACAGTATTCCAGGGAAACAGTACATGCATCAATAATATATCCTTTAATCTTTAGCTAAATGTTTAAAGCTCCTGTTTTTCTGTTTTTTCACTGCACTGACAACAGTTTTTGGGGGTACTAGGCTGACAGGCAGCACAGCCTCTGAGTTAAAAAGTGCTAAATCATGCCACCATTTCTGCTGTGGATTCTCTTTATTGACTTTGACATTACGGCAGTGATTGCACTATTGAAGAATGTAGGGAGATATCCTCTTTGCCTGAATTCAGGGAACTGGGCGTGTGCCTCTACTGCTTTTCACAGTCAAATAATGTGACATGCTTTTCTTGGCTTTCAAAGTGTAACTACATTCATGTAGCCAAAGCCAAATTCTCAATTTGCGGTCGCTCACATCGCTCTTCCATGGTTTCAGCTATCCATCACCTTGTGATGAGTAGCATCCTCTCAATACTGTGCTACAGTTACTAATACTTTATTTCTTTTGTCTTGTAGATGTTCAATAAGATGACCAACTCAGCAGGGGCAGGTAAGACATTATTTATGTTTTTTTTATTTTTTTCCAGCAGCTTTTTGATGTAAATTCATTTAACATATTAATGTTCAGATTCTGGCCGTAAATTCAGGTAGAATGGAGAGTCTAAAACGTGTGTGTCTTTCTGTCCATAATGAGCCTGATGTACTGACAATCTGCCTGGTGTGTTTCTCTTCCTCTCTGCTCAACGCATGCTGGGAAAGCACCCAGTGACCAGATTTAGCATGCAGAGAAAACAGTAAATGTGATAACAGTAGTGTCCAAATGGATATCAGAAAGTTCAATGAATACTCATCTGTATGGCAGATTACTTTTAGACTGCAGCACAATATATTCATATCACTGGAGTTGAAAAGGAATGGACCAGGAATTCTGTTCATTTTAACTAGGAGACTAAATAAAGATTTAGCTCAGACTCTCCCTACTCAAAGGCACTTTACATGGTATTAAAACCACTACCAGAAACAGTAATATAACAGCATTAAAACAGCTACAAGTTTAGACACTGCTGCCTTGTGAAATTTTCTTTTTACACACACTGACTCAGAGAATTCTTTGAGATCAGATTTAAAGTGTTGTAGGAATCTGTCCAGTCTCATTTATTCTTGAGTGCGTACTGCTGCGCTGCTGTCTGGCACCTCATGAAAATCTTGTTGAATCTGCACTGTGTCCTGGCTTGCATGGTGGCATTAATCCTCAGACAATGTTAATAAGACTGACAGCCACAGGTGTCTGCGAGCTCCCTCCCAGCCGGTGTCTCGAGAATGCGTCTTATTTGAAATGCCTTCTATATATTGGTCACTTGGCGGGATGCAGTTAAAATTAGGCAGCGTGCCAGATCATTGTTTCTGTTTTGCTGAGGGGAAATATTTGGCCTGTGTGATGTGGCCCTTAGGGAGCAGCTGCCGGATTTGGGTAGATGCCATTTTGGGCTCAGGTTGCACTCTCACATGACCCCTGTTGTGCATGATGGTAACGCACAAGTGGACGTTATGGTCTGGAAAAAAATGCATGTCAATTTTATGCAGCAGTTAGCTAATGTGTGGTCTGCTCGTGTATATGAGAAATGCGCTGTGACCGATCTGTGACTGGTCGTTCCTAACTGTAATTCTTGGAAACCTGAGTGTGAGACCACCGTGAATAACATCAACAAGTTTGTCAACACAGCTATAAGATTCTCCTTAAATACATTCATCATTCTATTTTTCAACCAATGATTTCCATAGCGAGCTGCGTATCAAGCCACATGCTTTGTCTTTTAGGTGGTTCTTTTGGCTGAAATAAACCAGACCACAGACAGTGTCCACTGTCAACTTAATTTAGTCCTCAAGTTAATGAAATCAACATATGGTCTCAACTGGAATAACTTGGAGAATGATGAATGTTGTAAAAAGGACAAAGCTGGCAAAAAGTAAGACACATTAGGTGCGATATTCCCTGTTTGCATTTTACAGCTGGGCTGAGGAGCCCGCTTTTATGACACGGATATGAGGTGGCCAGATGGTTCTTGGTATTGTCCATAACAACACTGTCCACCTCATTAAAATGACATTAACCAGGGGAAGAAAAGCACATTCTTTGGGTGCAGATCCAAAATAGCAAAGTAGCAGTGAGAAAAGCATTGGTATTCTGTGCTATAAATATGCAATGTCTTTTTATTGCTCTCATATGCACAAGGTCTACACATTCAGTGTGTTGGAAAGTACTTACTACACCATTATCATCAGTAGATAAAATAGTGTGTGAAATGAGTACCCACTTAAAATCTTGATTTATTTTTTTTATAAAACTAAAAGACCTTATTTGCATCTGAAAACAGGTTTACAGTGTTTGGGTGATTACAGTGCCATCTCCTGCAAACATGATGAAGTTGTGCAACATTTCTAAAAGATTGACCACATTGTACAGTACTTGAATCTTACATTTAAATTGTATTTATCTGTAAATACAAGTATTTAAGTAGCCTTTTTTTTGGGGGGGGGGGGGGGGGGGGGGGGTTAAACTCTCACTATACATTTTCCTCATCTCTGCAGTGCTTTTAACAGCCTTCAATTCGTTTTGCCTCATTCAACACTGATAATAAGTACTGCACCATGGAGGATAGTGAACAGAGATTTCAAACATATTTTGGGGTATTTCAAAACTCTTCCTACTTTATTTATTTAAGATTGTGCAAGGAATTTATGGAAAAAGCACTCAACCTTTTAGCCCACTTGACTTGTTGTTTTGGTTTTCCTGAGGCGAACGCAAAACCCAGAGCTCCATCTTAAACCGCATATGGATATGCTCAGAGAAGATTTGGTCAATGGATGTGCTCAAAAAGCTTAATCCTCCTTCTCAAATGTTTATTTTCTGAACGCATTACACATCGTTTATGGAGCATTTTTCAAAGCTTGAGTAGATGGTGGGCCAGGAGTGTCTTATTCCATCTCACACAGTGTAATTTTTATGGAAATCTATGTATTCCCAAAAGTCTTGTTTAATTGCAGTGTGGAAATGAATGGCTTCCTCTGGTGAGAGGAGGCAGCTATGTTCATCCTCAAAACCCAGTTGCCTTAACCAACATTAATCATAGAATTAATGAATCCACAGTGACACTGCAGCCCTGAGAGCTCCGTAACCAGCCAGGTTTCTATCAGATACCATACAGATAAGGATAATAAAGCTGCATTTATCCATCTGGCTTCAGACATGTATTTAGTGGGCAGAAATAAGATTTTGAAATGGATACGGGTATGATTTTGTGCACAGTTAATGTGTATTTTGTAAATCTTTTTGTGTTTAACAGAAAAATAAAGATTGCAGTGGGTTGGTAAGACAGAAAGATTGACAGGGTCCAAGGAGAAGCAGTTATGCAGAACTCAGTGACTTTTAACTTGGATAAATGCGCTTTGTTATGATAAACATCACCTTCCCAAATGGCAGTGTGAGGGAAAATGAGGCTTAAACAGCACTCTGTGGCCCAGAACTGTCAGGCCAAAATTTCCCACTCTGGGCTTTCAAACAGACAGACTGTGTGCATTTACACAGATCCTCTCTCTGAATAAATATGCTAATCTACTTTCAATGTGGAAATCTCCTGCTACTGATTATAAGAAAAACAAAGAGGAAACTGTGAACCCCTTGGAGACTTCTTTGTATTTGTAAGGAAAGTAACGTAAAGCCCTGTGTCCCTTGGTGTGAATGACGCCCAGAGAAAAGCTGTAGAAAAGAGGGAAAATGGATGTTTTGGTGTTTAGATCTCGCCTTTTCCTTTCATTTGGTAATGTTAAATCAACTGGTGATGGATTCCCAAAATGCAGCCTTGCTAGTTTTATTGATTCTGAGTGATGTCAGAGTGGTCTAATCAAGCGATAAACAGTTGTTGCCCTGAGAGAAGTGTATTTGGCATGTGCTCTGGACTGTCAAACTGAGATGAAGTAAACATTGAATGTGTAGGCTGTAAAGCCTGAGAAATGTGTGAATTTAGTACCTCTAGGAAGAAAATGTTTCTAATGAAATAAAAATGGTATCAGTGAGATTTATGTCTTTTGTTTTGGCAACATTTCTGGTAATAAGAAGACATAGCTGTGATGTTTTGGCACAGTTTAAGAGGTCAATTAAATGGTTTGACGTACTTTGACTTGAATCCTTTGGCGATGAAGTTCGAGCATAGATGCTGTATTTCTTTATAGTTTATGTTTATCCATAGTGGGTATCCCTGCACAGTTTTTCTGCCTTCAGTAACTTAAAACATTTCACATCCTTAGGATTTTTGCTGGAAATACCTGATTGACATCAGGGGTTTTGAACAATTTATCTATTTATGTGAAACCTCGTCAGAGTTTTTTACCAGCCTTGTTGTTGTGACTCCCACAGTATGAGACATCTGTCTTAGTGTGAAAATGCTCTTCTCTGGGACCTCAGTGAGTATACACTGCCATATAAATCACCAGTCCAGCTTTAGATGAAGCACCACTGGGAAATATATAATGTCTATAGCTGCTAATGCGTTACAGCAGGCATGCCTTATCTGTGTTTGACTCCTGCATGTTCCCCAGCTGTTCCCAGAGCCCAGGCCTTCAGTC
Source organism: Echiichthys vipera (assembly GCF_963691815.1). Lineage (NCBI taxonomy): Eukaryota > Metazoa > Chordata > Actinopteri > Perciformes > Trachinidae > Echiichthys > Echiichthys vipera. The sequence continues at coordinate 23,131,755 of NC_139830.1, forward strand.
TCACCCAGGGTCACTGCCTGCTGTCGGAGGCTGACTGTGACCTCAGGCAGCTGCAGTGTCTCTCTGTCTCTATCTCTGGAGGCCTGTTACAGCCCATATTATACCCTTTACAAAAGCGTCATGGCAACAAATGAGGAATTACCTACATAGTTGTAATCAGAACATGTACAAGCAGACTGGTGCATGAAAAATTGAAATCATATGTGAGTTTGCATGTTTTGAGCTGTATTATTGACACTGTTTGTATTCACTGGTCTCTTTTGGAGTGTGACTTCAGTACTGTTTTCATTATGAAATCTTTTTTGTTGTGACAGAAAAGGTTGAAACTTAGCTAAGTGTCACATAGTCCCAAGCGGAGGCCATGGGGTTTTTAAAATAATAGATCAATTTTAGAAGAAATCTACTGTTTTTTATATGGTCCGAAACCATGGTGATTGATATCTCATGCTAATCAGAGTCTCTGTTCCAGTTGATCCCAAATATGTTGGACGAAGTTGAAGTTACACTCTGCATCAAGCTAGTCAAGTTCTTTCACATCACACTGGGAAAAAACATTTATTTATGGACTTTAAGCATTCAGATTTCTCTTGATTTGAAAAGATGTTCATATACAGTAGCACATGTTGGTCTCTCTTACTGTGGCTGTGGGCGCCTGCCATGGATCAAACATTTAATATAATATATTCTTGTTATAAAAAAATGTAAGTAGTGACAGACAAGTTATATGTCCATGTTTTTGAGTGGAGCTGCTACGGACATCCGGCAATTGTTCATTTTACCATGCACTTTAAATACTTAAAGAATACATTATCAGGTCTGCAAAAACCTGTGTAAACAGAGAAAAAGTAAAATTTGACAAGAACCAATATATTCCTTGAAGATTTAGAAAAGAATGTGTAGTAGCTTGAGTGTGAGGGGAAGAGACCCTCATCCCCTTTGTAAAGGTAACATGACAAGAGTAGCCATCACGACACAGGACTTTTTAAATTTGGTTGAAAAAGAGACGTGTCAATAAATCTGTCTTACCTCTGTGTCACCCCAAAGAATATGTGTGGTGCATTAGCTTCAGTATTGAGAAGAAAAAGGCAACATATCACTTTTGTTTTCCACCATGGTGTTTGAATATGGCCAAGGATTTTCATCTGCTCTTTGACTATTTAGATACAGACCTGGACATTGTGAAACGCCTTGATTTAAAGCATATAGCTGCAGAGAAATCCATTTTCATGAGCTTGTACCATTATTTTTGCTCCCCGTCTGTCCATTGCCTAACAGGTGCCAGATCATTGACATCATGCGCTAAATTTAAAAGAAAGTCGTCATTTGTAGATCCAGCTCAGACTATAAAGGGTGCTGCTGGCATGACGAGTGCATGAAAAATTCCACACATGGAAAAGATGGAAAATGACTTGCGGTTTCCTGAGTGCAGAGGCCAGCTTGGCTGTTTGACAGGGAAAGAGAGGGGGGAAAAGAAGCCTGGTAGTATTTCTAGACTTTTCTTTGTATATACGGTAATTTGTCAAGGTTGTGAAAACATTAGACAAACTATTTGGTTAACCTGATCTGAAATCTTTTCACGTTTTTATTGCAATTTCAACATTTTCACTGCAATTATTGTAGCTATCATAGATAAATAGCACATAATACCATTTAATAATGTCTTCAAGGCCCTTTTACTGAATGACATCATCTTGTTCAACCTTTCTCATCATGTTTAGGCATAAATTATTGCCAAGTGTAAATCATCTGGTTCGATCCTGTCATTGTGCGCAGTGTGTGTTCATAGAGCTGTCTGAACAGGAACGGTATTATCTGTCAGTTTTATGTTCTTCAGTGAGAGGAAACATGTTTATTGTTCTGATTCCCAATTATATATACCCACACTGCCAATTAGAAAAGAACCAATAAATCTTTTGCGGAACAACTTCTCAAAATGACCAAGGTGAGAGTGTGTTCTGTACGTTGTATTGTGTGTGTCTTCAGGAATTTAGGCCTGGGTTTTGTAAACTAAGTGGAAGGAGACGTGGGCAGCCGTGTCAGGATACAGGCCAGTCACAGGAGGGCAGGCACCGTGTGTGTGTGTGTGTGTGTGTGTGTGTGTGTGTGTGTGTGTGTGTGTGTGTGTGTGTGTGTGTGTGTGTGTGTGTGTGTGTGTGTGTGTGTGTGTGTGTGTGTGTGTGTGTGTGTGTGTGTGTGTGTGTGTGTGTACGTGTGTGCGTGTGTGCGTGCGTGCGTGCGTGCGTGCGTGCGTGCGTGCGTGCGTGTGTGTGTGTGTGAAACAACACAAAAGCTAACAGGTTGGTCCAGCACTCAGCTGCCAACTGAGAAGAAAGGCAGAAACAAGATTTAGGAAGTAATGAGCCAGGACGGTCCACACTACTTCAGCCCCTGCACCAGGATGTAGTGACTAAACTGTCAACAGTCGAGTCCTGTTATCTCTTTGTGTGTGTGTGTGTGTGTGTGTGTGTGTGTGTGTGTGTGTGTGTGTGTGTGTGTGTGTGTGTGTGTGTGTGTGTGTGTGTGTGTGTGTGTGTGTGTGTGTGTGTGTGTGTGTGTGTGTGTGTGTGTGTGTGTGTGTGTGTGCGTGTGTGTGTGTGTTTTCAAGCCAAGAGCATTTCCACAGGGTCGATTTAGATACAGTAACCGCATTGACCTCCCAAATTTCCCACATAAACCACAGAGATTCCAGATGTTACAGGGTGGTAAAACGTCTGTGTATCCGCTGGGCCTGCAGCCTTCGCCTCCCTATCCTCGGGTTGGCCGACCGCGTGGCACGGCTCACACCAAACACTGTGTCCTTCTGCACTGAAGCAAGGTCACGGGTATCCATGCCGCTGGAGATTTACATAGCTGCATGCACTTCCACCTGTACCCAGACAACAAAAAACACAGCGTGTCGTTAAAAGAGGCTCTGTCCCGGGGCAGTGTAGCACTACGGCTTTCTTTTGGTTTCAGCCCTGATTAAACAATTTGGCTCAGTAATCAAAGAGCAATAGCATGCAGAGGCAGCGCAGACTTCCTGTACTGTATCCTCTCTGCTCTCCGGCTCAGCGGCTTTAAAAGTTAAGGGTCCAGCAGGACCTGTTTGTGTCTCAGTTTGAAAACAATACCTGCACTGTACTTCCAGCTCATCATGGCTGATGAGCTGAGCAGAATTATTGCACAGTGAGTCCATACATGCATCATTAATAAAACTGATCATTCAAACAGAGGGGATGAAAGCACAAATGCTTTTTTATGAACGATTAGGGTGAAGGCATATAAAACTATTTAAGTTTTTCTTTTATTTCAAAATTGTTTTCTTCTTTGTTGCAAACATAACTTTGTAAACACATGTTCTTTCTGGGAATACTTTTCTGTATGTGTTCACACAGATGTTGATCACCAGGGTTTGGTTTCTTTTTATGGGAAATATTTTGTATAATTCTGTTAGTGTTTTTGAGAGTCATGTGCAGAAGCTTGAGACCGATGGAGGCAAACTGTCATTTCAAATATGTTGGAAATAGAAGATATTTGTATTAGGAGGGGAATCCCTACTGTAGGTCTAATTGTATGCAGCTGTCATTTTCTCCTTTGGTTTGGTTTCTCCCTTGGAACGAGACTCGTCTTGAAAAATAAACATCATCTTCCTGTTTGGATTTGTTTCATGGAGGCTAAAGTCATGCTACAGTAAGCTGCAACTCATGAAGAATCACCCTGTCCGTTGTATTTATCGATGATTGCTGTAAAGATGCCTTTGAGCAAAACTCCCTTAATGTGCATTTCACATCACCAGAAAGGTGATGGAAATGAATCCCTGGTGGAAAAAGAGACTTAAAACCATCTTGAAAATGACTTAGAATCAATTAAACGTGAGCTTGTTTTACATTTTTCCACCTTTGTGAGAAAAAGAGTGAAACAGAGGCAGTAAGAGGGATTGAGAGAGAAATGTACCTCTGTGATTAGATCCTCATTGCTCTAATAGAAACCAGGTGTGGGACATTGGTGTAAATGTTTTCCCATGCATTTTTGCGGGCAACGCAGCCTTAACAGATTCAGACTGGACAGCATTACATGCTTTGTCATTCAATGAAACAATAGCCACGTACGCTTGTCATGCCAGTTTTACATTCTTCAAGCCTCTTTATACAAACTTTTACCCCTGCAAGCTCACACTTCTATAGACAGTTATTATATTGAAACAAACTTTGCTATTTTTTATCTCACTCAGTGTTGCAGTTTAATGTAAAATTCAAGTTATGTAACAAACTTCTGCAGCCGGAACATTTGGATAAACATGATGGATGAGTCATGTGAGATGCTGCAGGTTTGTTTTAATGTTTCATCTCTATTTCAAAAACAGATTTGATGTAATTGATCATCTGTTCTGGAATTAATGATTCTGAATGAACAACCTCACTAAAGGAAGAAACCATGACGTTACAACACACTCCCCTCTAAGAAAACAGAATTAGTGGCCACTTTAATGGATTGGGACCAAAGTCAGCTCCTCCTTCCCCAACCCCATAATCTAAACCCAGATATACACCACATGTGTGGCTCCTCTGGAAAAATGAACTCGACTTGGGAATATATGGTCAGGAAATTTATAGCACATGCCTGGGACGAGCCCTCAGGGGCCGGGTGGAGGTGGAGGGGAGAACTCCCCGCTCCTTGAGCCTTGTTTCCATTAGGCTGGGAAGAGCAATCTCCCAGACTATTCAAGGGGGCCTGGTGTAAGACCTCCTGGCCAAAAACATGACCCAATCGCAGAGGAGAAATCAGTTTCCTCACATCTGGGATTTTCCCACTGCAGTGATGGGGCAGCATTCCACATCAGTCACCAGACACGGACACGCACACACGCACACACACACACACACACACACACACACACACACACACACACACACACACACACACACACACACACACACACACACACACACACACACACACACACACACACACACACTGGAATTTAGATAACTTGTGTACAAATAAATGTTTCTCTGTATGTGGGGGAGTGAGATGATAAAAAGTAGCCTCGAAAATGGGCCAGTTTTTCAGGGAAAATGGGAAAAAGAGCTTTCTACAAACTGCCTCGGCCAAAACAAACAAGTGGGTGAGTCAGAGTAGGGAAAACATTCTCAAGCTGATTGATGTTTCCTCTCCTTGCATCTGCTATTACTTCCACTGCCAAGGACCGCTCCAGAGGCTAAGTCATTGTCTAGCCACAATGATCCTTGTGGCGATAATGCTCATCTTTATTGTTCGTGTTAGTTTTTTTTTTTTATCAGACTGAGAGAGGAGAGGCACAGCGGTGGGCTGTGTTTACCTCTCTGGTGATTCATGTCGAGAGAGGTCAGAACCTTGTTGCTGCACTACCTCCATCACTTGTACTGTCAGGGGCAGACAGGGATGCTATGGTGTGTCTGTCCATTCCTGCCACGTCAGTCGCTGGGTCTCGAGATTGATACCATGTTTACACCTTTGACAGCTAGTGCACTCATTCATTATCAAGTTTGCGACCCATGTCAGTCAAAGGTTTAGTGAGATGATTGACAGATGATGATTCGAAAATTGTTTCAAAGTTCTTAATGGGAAAAAAAAACAGTGTTGTTTTTGCAAGTTCACTTTTTAAGGAAATAGACTTCTGATATTACCTTACCTTTTGTGTAAAATAGTAAGAATTTATGTGTTAACTTTCGGCCTTTTGTTCTGTAAGCTTCCTGGTTAACGTGCTGTGGAGAACATGGTGCTTGACTCGGCCTAATCCTGACCCTTCCTGAAATGTCAGAGGATCAAATGAAACAGGTTCTCTAGACAGGTGTGTGTGTGTGTGTGTGTGTGTGTGTGTGTGTGTGTGTGTGTGTGTGTGTGTGTGTGTGTGTGTGTGTGTGTGTGTGTGTGTGTGTGTGTGTGTGTGTGTGTGTGTGTGTGTGTGTGTGTGTGTGTGTGTGTGTGTGTGTGTGTGTGTGTGTGTGTGTGTGTGTGTGTGTGTGTGTGAATTTTCTGTCCTCCAAGCTCGATTTTAGCCTGGGTTCTGAAGTGGGGCTGAAAATAGCGACGTGCCGATCACTGCAGGTTCCTCCCTGTGACCCACACTGACCCCCACCAAGCATCAATGTTTTCTCACACACTTTTCATTCCCGTGACTTGTTAATCCATAAAAAATAACGGTGACAAATTCGTTTTGATCCAAATGCAGATGAAAAGCTGTCACACTCAGATAATTGTTTTAGTTCCTTCATCTTGAATGCCGCAGAAAGTTTTGCTGTTTCGCTTCTTAGGAAGGTGTGATCTTTGATGTTTCTGTTATCCTGTCTTCAGCAGAGAGCAGAGCCTTAACATGAAATATGTCGACGTTAATGTTTTCATGTCAGGTCCAGTAAAATCAGAGCAGCGAACTGAGTCTCTCTTATTCCTCCTGGCTGCACATAATTTCAGTTTTAGACAGAACAAATGGAAAAGTGAGTCCTTCATTAATATTCTCCCCTCAGCTGCACACTCCCCTGGCGCTCAGATATCTCACTTTGTGACCTTGTTATAATCTGTAAATCACCCGTCCTGCTCGGTGGCAAATGGGGTCCATCTCCTTATTGAAATGAAGTAATGTTAGCTCAGCTTCACACAGAGAGGGCAAACTGAGGTCAGCTGAGATTTCTTCATTTAAGAAACTGTCAATCTCCAGCCAGTCACTCTGTGTGTTTATAATGGTATTAAACCTGTTATAACAGTAATGCCAGCTGGTGAACAAGAAATGAATACAACCGATATGATATCACCGCTCTTAGATCATGCGCTGCCTGAGCGGGCACACAATAATAGGAGGAAATTCCTCAAATAATTAGAGTATAATGATAACTGAAGCTGTTGTCTAGTACCCAGACTCATAAAAAAACGTATCCTGTTTATTCTTCAGACATGAGCTGATGTTTTCTTTTCTTTTCAGTATCTGTGGTGCAAGATATTGTGACAACAAAACTAAATGGTGCTGAAACTTCACCCATGTTGCTGCTGAAGGGTTGACCTACTCTAACCTACCTGGGGAGATCTCGCTGAACTCTCACTGAGCTTTAAAATAATAGGCGACATCTTGCTGATGGGAAATTTAGTTGAAAATCCTAAGAAATAGTTCTATGGCGAGTACCCACAGTTAAAAATTCTATCCAAGAAAAATCTTTACATTACAGTTAAAGAAAATAAGAGATGCATTCAAGGTATTATTGATCACAACACTAATATCAAAAAATGTGCAAAAAAAGTATTCCCTAATTGAATTACTGTTATGTTGCAGTGTTGTTGTTGTTGTTGTTGGGGTTTTTATTTTATTTTTAAAAAAAATGATGTCTTATTGTGTTTGGGATGATATTAAAGTGAGAAAGTGGACTGGAGAAAGTGAATGCTCAGTTTTGAATTGTTACATTTGAGAACTGCTGTGTGTGTGTTTGTGGTGGGGTGTTGAGCAGTTTGCAGCTTGTGATGCCTTCAGGCACTCTACGTAGAGCTCTATTTCCTACCTAAATTTGAATTGTTGGAAGCCTGTTGGTCTAAAAAAAGTGACAAAGATAGACTTGGATTGGAAACTTTGTCTGTTTTATTATAGTCATCAGGTATCTCGTGGTTAGGCTATGCTATGTTGTTCAGATATTTGCATTTTTATTACTTTTCCCTTCCCCAGTATTTATTGATCTTTATTCTATATTGAATATCTGATCAACTGAGGATGTAGGCGATTTTACCATAGGTGGAAGGCATCATGAGGAGGTTATTTGGGCAAAAAAACAACAATAATTTTGATAAGAAATGACTTGGGCGATTATTTTAACAGTGTGACGATATTAAACAAAGGCTGAAATGCACTAGGATCACATACTTAGCCTATTATCAATACTTCATAGGCCTATTTATATAGCCTATCGTGCAAAGTAGCAATTATAAAATGATGTTAAGTGCACCATCTGTTGTTATCATCAGTACTCCAAGCTATCAATTCCTCCTTTCCACTCACACTTGCCATTTTGTTGGGTGGATCATATGTGCTCAGTTGGTAATACCCATGTTTCCCGCAGCATTTGAAGGTATCACGGCTGAGAAGCGCTCGCTGCGCGTGGATCCCTTCACAAGCACACACACATGCGCACACACACAGACGCACACACATCTGGTGTGAAGTGTGAAAGTGCTTGGTACTTTTACAATCACTTTGTTACTTTTACTCTTGTTATTAATTTCCGTTTCTATGCGAGAGGAAACAAAATTACTTTTTCCTCCAAAATGTTGACAGCTGCGTTTGAAGACCGGGAACAGACGTTATAACCGGGAAAACGAAAGGAGACTTTAATATAACGGGTTTGTGTGGGACGAAGAGGATTTTGTTATTATGTCAAAGTGGACGATTTGCGATGACATCTAGAAGAAACTCAGCGAAACTGAAGCTCCGGCGGTCTTTCAGCGAGCAGCTGCGGAACTCCACATCAAAAGCCTGGGATTTACTCTGGAGGAATGTCAGGGAGCGGAGACTGGCAGGTCAGTAGCCCGCTGCAGGCAGACCCTGGTCCGCTCAAAGGGTGTAGCGGTGGGTTCAACAGCACTGCAGAAATTGAGATCATCTTATTACCCCTGTCCCCTAATTTTAAGGATCATGATGTGTTATCAAAGTGATGCAGCAAGGCTATTTATAGAGGAAAAATGCCTATTTGAACATTTATAGGCTAAATTAATTTGTATTGCTATTGTTTTTCCTCTAATGAGACGTTAGTTATGTGCAGTGCAAACACATATTGATCCTAATTCGGACAGTGCATGTGGTCCAATGCATTTTAAAAATTAAAATGTGACACTTTATTGAAATGGTCTGTTGTGAGTAGGCCCAGTGAAGTAGAATTTCACCGTCATATTGCCTATGGTCCAATTATACTTACTTTCATAAATCAGTGGGGAAAAGCTGGACAACTTTAGGAAATGGGCATCCAAAGGACTTTCACTCAGATTTGACCAGATTTAAGGGTCTTCTAATGCAAGCCTGGAGAGGAAAACACCTATATATAATCATCAATATAACCCTTTACGCACGTGTATGAAATCCGTGGCTCCATGGGCTAGTATTGATGTATAGTTTTCACTGTTCTCCATTGCCTATGACCACTGGCCTGCCGATGCCTCAGAGTGGCGCTGATGAGTAGGCGAATGTTTACACTGTGAAATGGAAAGAGTGAGAGTGGACAACATTTGATCATTTTCTTATTTGATTTTCGTTTAAAATGTATCTAAATGCTCATAGAGCACCTGATGTTAACATGAAAACAAATGTTTTATCTAGCTATCTAGTTATGTTTTGACTTTTCATTACTTTATTGCTTTCTGTTTTCTGAGATAGTGCTGTAGACCGTTTCATAGTTTTAATTATAGATAGTGTAGATTGATTGCAAGTAAATATCCGCTTGCTCTCTTTATTAATACAAATACCTGGCTGTAAATTAACTTGGACCCAAGCAGTTTCGTAGCAATGTGAGTCCAATTAAATGGTCTATACATATTTGTTTTATCTCTTGGAATGAACCTCTCTGAATGAAAGGGCTATTGTGCTGCCAGACATTGTTCAGTCACAACAAACTATATTGTTATTTAAGTCCCAAATGAAGTCTCTTCAAACTGACATTATATTTCTGCATAATGTGTATGAAAAGCTGCACAATTGATAGAACCCCCCATTTCCTGCTGCCGTTTAAAGAATGGGTTAACAGATTAGAATATTTACTCAATACAGGCAACATGTGTTTTCAAAGAATCTCTGTGGGAGGAGGAAAGATAAATTATGTGACATGTTATACACTGTGGATAATTTGTTCATAGATTGAACTTACATTTAACATACATTTGAAAGAAATACTAAAAAGAATTGGTTCATGTAAGGATTCCTGAGGGTGTTGGGAAATCAATTATTTGTGCAGTGGTCTAAGTCTACCACTAGGTGCTGTGTATTGACCACACTGGCTCCTTGGAGAAAGCTACATGAATGCCAAAACAGCTCTGTCATCAGGAGGAGTTCGAGTGCTCGGTGTCATACAAATAGAAACAAGCCCACGTGTGTTCTGTCTGTTTAACAGGACTCAAAGCTGCGCTTCAGTCCTCACACAAGGTTGTTGTATTTTGCGCAGGAAGTTTGGTACATGCTCGACTCCACTGTGCAGCCTACTGAGGCATGGTACTGATGCCACAGCTGAGTCCTGCGTTGTATTTGACACATTAATCTTAAATTATATTACAAATGTGTACCTCAGCGATGTGTGCCAGGCATCTGGCAGGCTCTGTAGTCCCGAGGCCTTGAGCTGCTTATATACACATTGCACTGGGGGCCATATATTGACCTAAGTGACTTGACAGATGGATTGGAAGTTATGCCAATGTTGTTATACTTTGTTTGATCCCTGCAAGGATGTTCCCTTGTGTTCTTTGTTTCCAGTAGTTATATTGTGCCTTTTTTATGTTGACTATGCTGACATTAGGCTGTATCTAAGGCTGAAATTGGGGGCAGAGGAGACAATTCATCTTTAATTTCCAAAACAGATTCAAGGGGATTGAGAAGGAGGAACCCTGGACTTGTACAGAATTTTTGTCAGGTGTTTTAGACACCCTGACAGCTAATTTCTATAGCTCATCAGAGATGGCATGGCCAATCATCAAGAAAATTATTGTCAGATCACAGGTGTTGGTCTATTTACAGCCAAATACTTATATTTAGTGTCTATTTAAAATGCGTAATGCATAGATGCATAAAATCGTTTTGCACACTGAAGCCCTGACTCCTGATAGACCTGATAGAGTTAAACTATGTACATCAGTCCATCAGATAAGAAGTGTGGAGCCTTTGTATGAAACATTATTATTTGACTGTGATACTGTATCTGCACCCTGCTGATTTGTTGCACAGGCCACTCTGCAGTAAGCAAATATTTAAGAAGACACAGCTGGCTTTATCGACTCCTGTGTGATTAATAGATGTTAACTTTCTCAGGTTAACTGGAAAGCAGGAGCCGAATACTAATAGGTGTGCGCTGTCACACTTTATATAGATAAATATATATCACAAAGATTGTGTTAATTGCAGCAAGATATGTATGAAATCATTTTACTTTATAAGTAGCTGGGGCTTTAAGTTGAGTCGATTTATCAGCTCCCACAGATAAATAAAATACAGTTAAACAGTCTGGAGGTTTTCATTCACATTAATAAGCACTTTTGAGTTTACACCAAACTTGATACTGATACTTTGATGGTATGGAGGAGTACAAACATAGAATGTTTTGCTTTTGAGGACATGTTACATATGTTTGTGTTTTTACTATGACATTAATACCATGAGGACATCCTGCCCTCACAGGTGTCACAGTTATGGTTATGTTCAAGCTGCATTCTTATTTTGGTGGGGAAATAGACTTTCTTGTTCCTTCGTTATATTGCCAAGCACTTGCCAAATAGAACTTGAGCATGATGCTGACAACCTGGTCTGACTAGCCCCTATCCCAGAAGTTTAACTCATCCAGACATACTTTTCTCCAACACTGTGGCTCAAAGGTAAAACGGGTCATCCTCCATTTAGGGATGCATCGATCCAACCTTTTCAGTCTCAATAACTGATACCGATACCTGGGCTTTGTATATCGGTCGATTCCCGATACCAATCCGATACTTCTGTTGAATTAATAAACTAAACCTCACCATCTGGAAAAGATGAATGGCATCAGGTTGTAGTAGTAGTTGTTGTTGTCATTGTAATGTTAAGGCAAAGCTGTGGTTTAACCTTTCGCTATTATATTATCAGCTGTACCTTAAGGGTTAATATTACAAGTAGTATAAAAAGTTCCTTGAGTAGCCAGAAGGCGCTAAATAAGTATGTGTGTGTGGCGGTGGTTTGGAGTCATTTTCTAGGCGTGTCTGTCTGTCTGTCTGTCTGTCTGTCTGCTGACAGATTTTCTCAGCGCTAGTGTCCCAACCAGGCACAATGCAGTCACAAAACTTTACAGGTGTGTAGTTGAGATCAAAAAGAAAACCCAATTTGAAGAAGGGTGTCGTCGCAACCAGGGCGTCAGAAGTAGGAGGGTAGAAAGCCCTCTCCCCACCCCCCCCCACCCCTTCTGACGATTGCATGATGGTCTCTAGTTCGCACTATAATTAATTTGGATATGATGGGAAATCTACTCACCCCCAGTTTTAATGCAAAAAGCATACCACCCCTCTCCCAAATCCTGTGTATTTCCTTTAAGATTTACATATTTCACTCTTATATGACTTAATAATGTGCAGTTGAGAGGCCTGAATATCCTGGGACACACCTATGTTTAAGAAAAACCCAGCAGCTTCATGCAGCTGCTCCAAGAATGCTTACTACTTAAGAGGATGAGATTAAGGTCTGAATAATTATGCATGGAGTGATCCTCACTGTGTTTAGTAGCAGCCATAGTAGGTAAAAGTCTCCTTTGGAGCACCTGCCACCTCGTCCACCGGATAGGGCCACTATAAGGGGCTTCTAAAATGCTTCAGCTTACCTGCACAGCAGCTAAACTGATCATGCAGTTCTAAAGTGTGATTTCCTTCCAGACCTGAGCTCAGAATTTAAACATTTGGTGGCTCATGAGGTGGAAATCTTCAGTCACACTGGAGCTATTCTTAAGCCTTAACCACAGGAAACGTAGCCACGCCAGAGCTAGAACTGCCCAGTGCAGATTACATGTGTCTGCTGCTGAATCAAACCACATCAGAACAGTGTCTAAATCCCACTCAACTGCCTCATCATCTGTGGCCGCAAAGCCACGAGTCCATGATTCAGAATATGAATTTCCCTTTTGTAATCACGCCTGGACGAAGCAGAGCACTGGAGCAGAGAATAAATGAAGGCTGGACGTGCATCAAATTTCTGCATTCCAGTTGCATTTTAAAATGGCTTAACACAGTAAAAATAACTGCCTTTATTGTGATAAACAATAAAAATCCACGCTAGCTGGCAATTTACAGATCCTCGCTCAATATACATTTGTGTGTGTAATGTGAGTCTGGAATCCTGTTGCCATGCTGTACAGTAGCTGTGCTCTAAAACCTAGACAGAGGCGTGTTAAAACAAGTTTGATAAGGGCTGGAGTCACTGTGCCTGACACACAACACTCCCACTAAGGACACACCACAGCCATTTCTTCATGGCATGGGGCACAAAGTTAAACACAGGGTCATCCAAAGGGAGTACTGGAGATCTTGTAGCTCTTTCACAACCCCCACTGAGGTATCTGAGTGTAGACAGAAACGAAAACACCATTAATCTCATTCATTATGATGTTGCATAGCAGTGGGTGATTGATTCCGTAATGCGATATGTATGATACACCGAGTGAATTTCTCCGTCTAGACGGAGAGGGAAGAAGAAAACACAGACATGGGTTCAGGGAGATCGCTCTGTTGCCAATATGCTGCCACTCATATTTTTAGCATCTGACACCTGAAGCGATCCTTTTACAGTATGAATGAACACAGGTGTTTGTGTGTGTAAAAAATGAGTCACCACCCAATGAAATCATCTGAATAGTGTCACACCATCACCTAGTTCCTTAGAAAAGCAACAATCATATATTTAAATAGCTCCACCTGAAGGTGTGGAGAGGGCCATTAAACCCAGGAAGAGTTTATGAAAACGTGCAGCAGGCTCTGAAGTGTGCTACTGAATTGTGGTCTTTGTGAGCTTAAGCTAGGGTGGATTTTGCCAGCCAGGGAGAGAAACAGACAGGGACTGTGTTTGACTTGGTTGCTTGCCCATTTGTGCTCTATTCACATGTGTGGCGCCATGCTTATACTACACAGGCAAGCCTGTATGCAGGGGCCAAGACAGGCACCAGAAGAGTGGCAGGGGCCCTGATTGGTGCTGGGTGGGTCGGTTTTTGCGGATGTGGACTTTACTTCAGGAGTAAGGAGATGGCTGTTCCATGTTGTAAACTGATTGACACAAGTGGAGTTTTAAGTCAGAGAAGAACAAGGTTTAGTTTGAATTTTTAACAATATTATCCCAAATGGTGTAAATTAATTTTGCAACTATTTTACGTTACCAGATCATTTCAGCTGTGGTTCAGGAGGTAGAGCAGTTATGCTTTAAACCACAAGTTTGGAGGTTCGATCTTTGACTTCCTGCCCCTCTACACGTTGAAGTGTCCTTGAGCAAGACACTGAACCCCTAATTGCTCCCCGGGCACTTTTCAGCTGCCCACTACTCCCGACTGCAGTCAAATTTCACTGCACAGTTCTTACAATTATATGTGAACAAGTTTTTTATTTTTTTTATTTTTGTAGTATTTTCTGTTCTGTACAGCTTCATTCAAAGTCCCAGTTTGATTGACATCTGTTGGCACACGTCTACGTACTAAATCACTTCCTAATGATTTAGTACAAAATGGAGGGACACATTGTCTTATCTCAAAAACTATATACCATACACATTAGTACATGGTAATTACTAGATATAACAAAAGCCTTTAATTCATAGTCACTGAACAGGCATCAAAACTAAACAGATGATATGCCAGATCCTGAACTTTCCTTTGTGTTGAGTTAAGGGGATCCAGGTCACTCAAGCTAAAATGTCTTTTTCCCCTGAGGAGGTGACACTTTGAGGATACCTGCTGAGAGGCCTTCCTGTGGCTGGAACTAGGGGTTATGTGGTTAGGGGGTGGGGGAGCAGAAATTAGCATTCTCCAACCAAGAAAACAACTTCTCCCTCTCGTTCTCTCTCCTCTGTAGTTTTCTCTAAAATGGCACAGACTCACTCTCCCCCAGTAAACTTGGCACCTGTGAGACCAGCAACAGCAGAGGAGTTGTTCTAGTGTAGGGCGGCTCCAAAAAACACTATTTTTGTAAGCCCTCCCACACCCCTCTTTCTTCCACTCAGCTCTCCTTACTCAGTTCATAGGCATTCCAATGGTATTTATATTTCCCTCCAGAGCAGGGGGAAGTTGACGAGCGTTCACACAGACACTGGATTCAGCACGGCAAGGTGGGCAGTACTCCCACTGCCTCCTTGTCATTGGCCCCCTTATGGTCACATGAGCTGCAGAGATAGACTGAAGAGTTGGCACTCCTCCCCCTAGGCTCTGCTCTGCTGTCCTTCTCAGTTCACTTTAGGCTTTTTGCGCCTGTATGTGAAGTTTTCTATTGGTGGGAGAGTGTGTGGGTGAGTGTGTATCAGCCAGCAGTCAGAGGCTTGTTTGGGGCACAGTGTTTCAGTTATGTTTCGGGAGCTCCCGGAGTCCACAGGCAGCGAGTGTCTTGGGAGTATGACCCCAGAGACTCAGGATTTCTACCTGAGAATGGACCATCATCGCAGACGCTCCGGGTACAGGCTGGGCAGGATCATTGCGAGGCAGCAACTACTCAAGAGGATCGCTGGAGGTAGGAGAGGGGTTTGGATAGAAGGATAGAAGTGACAGTTCCCATTGTTGGTCTCTTTGAAAACATACTTTTTTAAAGCTTTGGCTGTAGAGCCAGCTGTTAGGAACTGTGTTTAAATTCATTGGTATTTGTCATATCTCTCTGGGAATGATAGGAGTAAAAGCCAAGCAAGCTGGTTGTCAACAAAACATGTGGTGAATAAGATATGACGCATACGTATGAATATGAGAGTATGAATGCAGGATAACCTGCTGGCAAGTGAGCAAGCAGGGGCAGTGTTGTGTTCGTTTAGGATCAGCTGATTGTCTCTGTCAAATGTCAGTTCATATCGCTGGCTTTTTTTCCTTGTGTATATTCTAACAATGTGTGTGTGTGTGTTTGTGTGTGTGTTAGTGTGAGTGTGTGTGAGTGTGTGTTTGTTGGTGTGTGCTGAACAAAGCCGAACTTGACCTTCAGCCAGTAGCCAAGGGTGCAGCAGTGTTGAATAATTAGTACTGACTAACTATAGGGAACACTGAGGTGATAAGCTATAGGATCAGTTACGTAACAATAGGTAAGCCCACAGTGTAAACAAATGATATCAATGAATGTCTAGCCTGACAGTTTTACAAGCCCTCAGGTCATTTGTGGACTGCTGTATGGAGAGCCAGGAGAGCAATAGTGGTGACCACCCCATTCATCTTTCTCCAAAGCCTGTAACCTCTTTACCTTTTACTTTTACCAGGAGATTTAGGGCCCCCCAGTCCAGGGACGAGGCGGGGCAACACAACAATAGAGAGGACAAAGCCCTACCACTCCTGGCTACATTTGGCTACATTTCATAACAGAAGCTTCATCATTTTCAGCCATCAGATGGAAACACATGGCATAGTTCAACACTCGCTCACACTAAAAGAGACCATGAGTCAGATAACACAGCCTCTTGTGTGGGCAAGATTTCCTGCATCACCACAGAGGGCTGAGGCAGCGCATGAGGCATTTTTTTGTAATCATGACGATGGGAAGGATACACAGAGCTTTCTGTTGGTTTGATGTGCGAAGATGTCCTGGAGCTGAGTGTACGTACGCTCGTTTTCAGGAGGAAATCTCCATGATCTGATGTTTGCAGGCGTGTGCAGTCATGTAACCCGGCATGTGTTTTCAGATTACAGATGTCTGCGACAGCAAACCAACAATTAAGGTGATCTGTGACAAGGACAGAAACTATGTACATGTTTGAAATGGGTTTTAGGATCAAGTCATTTTAACAGCTTTTACTTGCATGTTTTATGTCAGGTAGGACTTTACAATACTTTAAAATATAATGTGCTTTTATTTTATATATTGTTTGTTTATTATTTGGCTGCTTTCAAAGTGACCAAAGATAACATTTTGAACAGTTTCCCCTCAATATCACAAATCAGTCTTAATTGTTAATATTCCACAGAATGTTTACAATCATCTTCCTTAGCTTCAGTTGAAAAAGTCACCCGTTTCAGCTAAATATTTGTCTGGATATCTGTGTCTGTGTATCTGTATATCTCCAAGGTGTCTGTTTCTAAGGTGATAAAAGGCAAAAAAAAGTTTCCTAACTATTTTCATGGGCTGTCTAAAGTGGTGTAATTATGCAATTTAATGCAATTTTCTTACCTAATGTTGCTAATTGCAGTTTTTTTTAATTTCCACTTGCCTTAAATGCCTTAATTGAGCAATTTTCTTTCAGTGTGGTAGTTTTTCATAATTTTCCTCAGGAGAGCAGTGTTTTGACCCTGTGTGACTCTTACTTCCTTTCATACCTCATGTATGATGCATACATGTTTGAAATGTGAAGGATAGCAGCGAGGTAGTATTTTAAAGGGCTGACAGAAGAGGATGCAGAGCCACAGGACTCATTCCCATGTGTTGCAGTGACTCCTGCATTCCAGCTGGACAGCCCTGTTGACACAGCAGGTTGAAAGTGAGAGGGGGGCCATGGTGATGAGCAGAGTTACTCATGTATTGTCTCACCCCAAATTCCAGGGAAGCCTGTGGGGTCTTAGTCATGTTTCCGATTTGATGGCGTGGTGTGTGTGTTCTCGTTCAGTCCACTGCGATTACCTACTGACAAAGAACTAGGACAGACTGAAGATCCACAAGTTCTTGTTGTCTGACAGTATCATCAGCTTGGAGAGTTGATGGATATAATTGCATCGCTGTGTGAAGAAAGTTGTGAAGAAACAGGCGTTTGAGTGCTGCACAGTGGGATTGTTGTGCAAGGGAAAGGGCCTGTTTTTTCATTGTGGAGGAATGTGTCTCCTTTCCTGGAAATATTCCTCTGATTTTGGAGAAGTATTCCTCATCACTCTGAAAGGGCCCAGATTTTCAGGATTTCTGCAGGGTTTTTTTTTTTCTACTCATGTATTTAACATATTGCATGTGTCCAATATACCCTTCGTTTACACATATTTTATACTGTTGAACACATACCGTAATTTGTGGACCAATGAACTATCCATGCCACCATAGAGAATTGTTTTTATTTATTTGTTTTCCCAAATTATAGCTTTGTTTTAAAGATTATTTTTGGCAGTTTTTCAAGCTTTTATTATACAGGACAGACAGGAAATGGGGTGAGAGAAACATGAGGAGACATGTAGCAAAGGGCCGCTGCCTCAAGGACCTACAGCCTCTTTACATGGGGCGACTGCTCTAACCACTAAGACACAGGCTGCCCCTAAATGATAGCTTTGTTTTAACAAGTTTATAGCCAAACTGTCACATCGATAGAAATTTACAGTTTTATGAATAATATATATTTATACTATTCAGGTCTCATAGGGGATGTTGTTTGTTCTTCTGTAGGTTGTGGTACTGAGTCTGGAATTTGGTATGGCATCTCAGGAAATGTTGAGATCCATTGAGGTGTGTGTTTAAGCAAATATAAGAACATTATTGAATCATCTCATAATATTATGTCCATATATAGTTCAGAACTTGCATATTCATTGCATGAGATGATGGTTTTTCTTGTGTACCACGCTGAAATGTAATGAAAGCCAGACCATTCACGGATTGTTCACTTCACGGAAAAGTCCTGTAAACTTCATCGGGGCTTCGGTGGAAATCCTGAGCAGCTGAATGCCACACCGTGACTAAAAGCTTCCTCGCTGACTGTGACTGTTTGGTTCTTTTCCTTATTGAGGAGCTGTTGTGTTTTGCACAAGAAGCTCTGTCCAGTGTGACCCCTCCACTGCCACTCCACGTGGCTTCTTGACCTTGGTGCAGCCAGTGGACTCTGATCTCTGCCCTGGAAAGGCCATTAGTGCATTCTGCCATGGTCTTGTCAATTGACACAAGTTATGAAGTGACAGCTGTGTGCTTATCATGAATCTGCCTGTGTCCTGGAGTTACAAAGCGTGCCTTTTACTTGGGTGTCATGGCCGCAAGGCTTTTGTCTTCAGGTTAATGTGATATCAGACACATTTGTTCTCATGCTGCCATGTATCAGTGTATATACTGCATGGACAGTGCCATCTTACATTGCTGTTTGCTCACTACTACAGCAGATATGCACAAACTGCTTTATATCATGGTTTAGAGAAGTTTACTGACACAGTTTAAACCTTCTGCAAAGTTTAAATGCACTTTATCAACAGAGAAAAACAATTTAAGAAGAAGCTAAATGTTTCCGAGCAGGATAGTGGTGTGTAACGCTTACATACTTGAATAATACTTAGCATAGAGAGGACAGGAACACTTCAGCTTGTTAAGAGAACAAGCTCTACTCTCCTTCCTCTGTTCTTATTCTGACTAGCAGTTGGATAATTGTTAGAAACAAGCTCTGCAAAGGGGTTTATTGTTCTATCTTTTGAGAAGTTGTAACGGTGAAAAAGCACTTCAAGGTGAGGAATCTCGTCGGACTCGGTCCTCTCCCACTCAAGACTCTTCTCTCAAAAGCACTAAATTATTCATCAATGGTCTGCTTAACATGTGGTGTGTTTGATCATCTGTGTGTGAAACAAATATAACTGCTCCGTCATTCAAATGGAGGTTTGATAGAAAGTGGAGATGTAGCATAATGCATTGTTTACTTAGTACACACAAACCCACTTTATCTTTTATTCATGAACCTCTCTGTTGTAGATGTGATTGCTATGCAGATTGTGTTTGCCACCTTCAGAGGGCAGTAAATAAAACTGGCAGGGAGTGAAAAGCAATTTTGCTTAGCTGATCGTCTACCTCTCGCACTACCGTCATGATCACGCTTCAACTTATTAAATTTATTGGTTGTTCTCTTGTTTTGTGCTTAAATTAAATGATGATTCTGTTGAACAGGCACTACATACATATTACGTCAAATTTACACAATTAGCCCAAAATGCAATGCTCCCGGGAAGCTGCTCACAGCTGGAAAAACTTCAAATAAACTGGGTGGTGGTGAGACAACTTAAAAAAAAAAAGTACATCTTAAAGACATGTGCTCTCTGTTATTGAAGTTTAGCTGGCGGTGAAGTTGCAGTTTGACACCCAACGTTGCACCAATTGTATAATTTTTTGTATTAAAACGAAAAGTCCGAGACATTGTCCGAAGTTTCTGTTTCACACATGTAGGACACAACAAGATATTCTCCATGTCAGATATGTTCGAGCTTACTGGAAACACCCTGGTTGAGATGAGGGGTGGTGCCTGGGTAGTGCATGCCCGAGGCAGGATTACATGGATTACAGTCATGTCCTGCCCTTACTGACAGAAGTTCACGGATCTTGTCATCTCTCCAGTTAGACATTTTCGTTGTCATCTTTCTTTCGTTGCCCCTCTACACCACCGGAGGTTTGTTTTCTAAAAAGGTTCATGCCAGCCGCATAATAGAAACATCATCAACACGCCCACTTGCTTGCCGTTAATTCTCCATTCAATGACCAGCTCTATTCACACATGGTCGCAATCGGACATTACAAAGACGTTGCAATAGGGAGATTGCACGGTTAACACTGTTCAATGTCTGGTCCACATTTGTGTTCTCATATAAAGCTCCACTACGTAATGTCTAAATCATTTGAGGTTTGCATTGCATGTGTGAAAGGGACTTCAGCATGTAATACATACAGTATAGATTTAGTATTTAGTATGGATTTGGGACATGTCGATGTTTGCATGGAGTGTAAATTTCCATGTGTGTATGAATGGCTCTGTGAATGTGTAAGTGCTGTGATAGACGGATGACCTGTCCAGGGTGCATGTGTGATAAGCTAACAATGAAGAGAATAAGATGTTTAGAACAGATGGATGCTTGTCATTACGGTTGAGTTAGGATCATTTATATTGTAAAACCTAATTCACGATTTTTTAGTAGCGAAACATGCAGCAATTACAGATCCAAGCTTTCTCTTAACTGTTTTTCTGAAATGCGTGAGAATGCCTGTGCAAAAATGTATAACCATTAACAGATACTGTATTATGATACTGTAAGAAGTGGTTATTTTTGATAGATTTTCAAAACCTGCTTTGCTGAGCAGGCAAAGAAAAAAAATGTAGTTAAATCCAAATGACAAAAAAACAAACAGCTAAATATTTAATTTCACACACATCCCATATATGAATAACCAGACATTCTGTCGCAATTGTTTCTGAATCCAAAATGTAGCGACAGTTGGTTGGTAGCTGTTGGTAATAACATCCCTGCTGATAAGGAACGAGTAAATGATTCAAGAATCTCGGAACAGACAGGAACAGACTGACACAATCCAACCAACATCTGGAAAATAAAGGTCACATTCATAAAGCTCTAATGTAGACTCCCACTTGTCGCCTGTAGGAGGCAGGCTGAGCTCACACCCTTCCTTTAAATCTTTCTGCTGTGCATGCATCACACAGTGAGAGTAGCTGACAGCTGCCACATGCGCTGGGCTAATCATTTACTAAGAGGAGATTTGAGAAATGCCTTCACTGCACTGTAACAGGAACGGAAAGTCACATATTAACAGAGCCATGATGGAAAACATCTCCTGTTCTCAGGTCTTTTTACATTCCACAGATTAGAAAAATGCTAATTCACGAAAAAAAAGCCTTATTAACCTCCGTCGAGCAAATGGCACACTAAATATGTTCTGACCCAAATAACCCCTTCTCGGTCATAATTAAGCTAATTCATCTTGGATAAATAACGCATGTAGATATATTAACATTCTCAGTTCACACTCAAATTTTATGGACTTGCATTTTACTTACTGGATTTACAAAATGATGTGCTTATCTAAAGAAAACAACTTTTGTACAAAAATCAAAAGACAGTGGAGATAACTGTCATGTGATGTCTATCATGAATTGATTTGTATTGAGCTGAAAACTGTTCTTTCAAACTACACTTAAAAAGCACATTACATTGTTGAGAAATGGGTTGTTTTTCCTCACATATATTAGACAGTCTGTTTCCATCATATAGCACATTTCCCCACATCTGCATGTAAACCCTTGAGTCCAGCACTTAGCTGCCCTCCTGTGGTAGAAATGTACATTACATGTCATTAGCTGGAAAAACTGACAGGCGTAAAGGCAGCATGCATGCAGTCCACAGACATTCAGCCGCTGTCTCTTCACTTTATAGGCCTTTCAGCCAGGGAGTGACTGTCTGAATACAGCCTGTCATTGAAGCCACGAATGGCAAATGGTCCTACATTTTCTATTAGTGCTCTGTGTGTGAGAGAGACTCTCTGTGAACGCTCTGATAAAGCAGAACAATCACTTAGCTCTTTCAATGGTAGCATTCTATATGCGCCACACCTCATCATACATAACAACACGCGTTGACAGTATCATCATCTCCGGTGCGACACAAGTCTGCCGCATGAGTGCCGTGAGGCTCCTGAGGCTGCCTTGTCGCCATTTACTTTGATGTTGTTAATTAGGACCAGCATCCCTAGGGATGGCTCTATGCTTTTATTGTGGAAGTCCAGAGGGGGCTTTCTCACGGTAGGGGCCCTTGTTCTGACATCGGCTCCCTCTCTACCCTCTGACTCTCTGAGGCCATTCTCAGAGAAGGAGGGAACCCCATGTCGTCCCCTCTGGGATCCAGTCCAAAGAAAGAGAGGTGGACCTAATGCAGCTCTGCAGGATTCGACTTCAGAAGAGTTTCTTCTGGTCATTTTCTTCTCATCTGTTAGTTCACAGTACCTTTGTACTGCTAAAGTTTCATCATGAGACATTTGACTTGTGTGGGTGCCAGGTCTTATGAAACATGTGTTGATAACTTTCCAGTCAGTCTTTTTCCATGTTAGAGTCAAGATTTTAGGTCAGCTGGTACAGTTGTGTTTGTCAGTAATTTATAGTCATCTCCCTTTAGTTGTGTTATACGGCGCTCTCGGAAAACCAAATTACAGTGTTTATATAGGCTATCAAAGGGAAGGAAGAATTATGGCCACACAACCGTATATTATGAGTGGGAAAACAGCATGACATGGCAAGGCATGCAGCCTACTGTGCTTTACATAAAACAAGACATGTATGGACTTCAAATCACGACACAAACACACACCTCTGGGAACTTGTGGTATATGTTTGTAGGACTAAAAGGAGATACAGTTAACTGCATGGCACACAGTAGGGGCAAAGAGGAAAAGACAACTCAGATTTGGGAGGAACACTGAAAAGAAGAAAAGAAGAGAAAGAGGGAAGCTTCAATGGGATGTTAGTGGATAGAAAGCAGAGCTCAGGGAAAGTGGAGCAGGCCCACAGTTTAACTTTCCAATCTTCAGTCTGTTTCCAAGCCTTACACTTGGACCAAGGTCAGCAAGGATGCCCACAGATACAACATCTCTCCTCATTTGTTACTTTTACTGTTTATATGCTTCCTGGGAAGATTTCTCATGCTATTATTATGTTTGAGGAGCTCACTTTAATAAAAAAAATATTTTGGAATGAAGACCAAAAACAACATAACATAAAGAGCATTGAGATAAGAATGGTTATTTAGCTACAGTTTCCGAGAGACAAATATCATCATAGATAGCTAGCCCTTGATATATGTTATCACTGTCCGTCCTGCATTAGTCATCCTGCACTGTGTTATTTATTTATCTGTAGATAGACTCAATAGCCTCAACCGAACAACTAGCACAATGATTACTCTGCAAAGATCAACACTAGGTTGGAGAAACAGTCAGGGGTTTTCAGGGAGGTATGCCTCGATGAAATGAAAAAGGAAATCTCCAAAAGCCAAAGTTGATGTTTTTATCACCAAAGAAAGCAAATCCTTCATAAGGCCTCCAAGATGGTTGTCAAAACACTTAAACATACGTGGGAACATGGCTGCAGTCCAGTGTCTGGAAATGTTTAGCATGTGCATTGTGCCTTGGAAGTCATGTAGTATGTATTTTACAGAAAGCTCTGCTGATTGATTTCTGCTCTGTTCAGAGTTGCTGGCAGTGGAGTGGAGGTGCATGTGGATTTTGCTGAGATGTCTCCTCCTTCCTAGAGGTTTGAGGTCAAAGGTCCCTTTTCTAGTAAGGGACACTTCTCTTGAAGTGTCTGCTGGAAGTCATGTGCCAAAGTGTCCTGTAGTGAGACCAAAGGGGAAGGAGGAGGACACCTGTCTGCGAAGCTCTAGTACACTCGACACTTCCCTCATTTTTTGCTGTTTGCCAAGCGACCCTGGGGAATCGGCATGTGGTTGTTAGAACATTTTCTCAAAACTGAGCGAAAGTGAGATGCTGTAACGAGTTGAATGAAAACACCACTGAGCTAACAGTTTCAACTTTGAAGCCTTGGCTTGTTCAGAGGCCACGCAGCCCACACATCATAGCCCATTATTTGGCTGTGACACCTGACCAGATCCACTGGGCTATCATTTAGCGGTTTGGGTCTGGGATCATTTGTAAATTCTTTACTGAAAGGCTATTTGTGGTAGGACGACTCTCATAACCTCTCCCGTTTTTCTCCCAAGCTGTTGTTTTGTGTCTTGGAACCTGTATATCTGCTTCTGGAAACAACTTGAAGTGATTTTCCATAGTTTAAAAGTGTTTACAACATTATGCTGACCCTGCATGGTTCTAACTGTGTAACCCTCCTTCAAGCAGTGATCCATCTTGATTTTGTGTTCTCCGGCAGGACTGTGTGAAAGAAATGAATCAGCTTTTGCTTTTATTATGAGACTACTGGGGAATAACACTGCTTAGGAATAAGGGAAATTTATATGTAGGCATTGAGGTTCCAGATGGTAAAAAGTGAGATTTCCGTATCCGTTTTTATTATAAAGCACGTTGAGGTGCTATATAAATACTGTGAAAGTATCAAAACGCTCAATCCACAGAGAAATGCACCTAGCCTGTATTCAGGAACTGTCTTGAAACGAGCCGTCAAGACTTACTCACAACTATAATATATATAAGTAGAAAGTGCTGCTGTTACAGTCATTCCCTGGCTGCAATGAGAGTGCAGAGACGCCAAGAGCGCAGATGCCAGAAACACTGAGATCATCAGAGCAGACTGGGCTTTTTCGGACGGGGGGCTCAAGGAGTTAGGGGCTAAAATGGAGCGTTTCAGACAGAGGGTGAATATAGGTATATTCAGACAGACATTATGAGAAAAAGAATGTGTGTTTTTTTAAATTGAACCATGTGAAATTGCTCTAGCAGAAACACAAAATACTAAGTATTCATACAAAGTATGAACCCAATCTTGGAACCCATCAGCTTCCTGTCTGATGTCAGATACTCCTCTCTGGGGGCAACAGCTGACATTTCGGGCTTTCTTGTATAGGCAAATATCCAGGCCAAGACTTCTTCTTGCAGGCTGTGGTATAAAAAGGTATATAAACAGATATCAGCATATCAATGCGGACTATTTACCTCATGCAGCCGAACATAATTAGTAAATACTACTCAGTCTACAAACAGAAACCAGACCGCTTCCGCTCAAATCCTGTCCCGGTGCCTACGGATTCTGCTTTCATGTGTAGAAACTGTTAACAGAGAATAGGATGAACCTGAAAATGAGCATAATGCGGGACCTTTTAAATGTTATCATGAAGCAAGAGCTGTGGCTGGTAATCGCAGACTTGAGAGAGAGACAAAAAGACAGACAGACAGAGAAAGAGAGAGAGTTGTTACCCTTGCAGATGAAAGGACCCTCTCTCTGGGTGTTCTTCAGAGGTGAAGGAGAGTGTTACCACAGCTGTGCCGCTCTTGTTTAAATTCAATACAGGACCTTAAGAGAAAAACACAGCTCAGATGACTTTTGACCCAGCAGGCTTTGACAATGGTCAACAACAGCAGCTCCCTAGCTCACGTGGTTGTGTTATTTACTCTCAGAATCAATAAGTTCTTGCTGTGAGTGTGTGTATCTGCTGTTAAATGAAAGGTGGACAGACACCAGTGGAGTCATTAAAAATATGAAGATTCTTAAACCAGACTGGGTATTATACTTGAAAGAGTTTGTATCTGTTTTCTATCTTTGAACAGAGAAGAACTGACAAGCTAATGATGATGATATGAGCTGAGCTATATGTAAAAGGCTAACCTGTATATATGAAGAGGCTCTTAAATGAATCTTGGATGTCTAGATGCGAAACACTGACCAACACAGGTTCAGAATGCTAATGCCTCCTTGGCACCGGCTTTTCCTGGGCTGGCACTGTGTTTGTCCTCAAGTCCCCGTCCTCCAGGAGGCATTGATGTCTGCTTTGTATATCCACTTGTTACTGGAGACCCGCGGTCCACTGAAAGGATCTCTCCACAGGTCACTGTGGGCCACAAGGCAAAAGCAGGGCCAGGATTTGCTAGCTCGTTTGTATTTGAGGGAATTTTGTTTTGGTGTCTTAGCAACGCAGCCCAGAGCTGATCATTTTAAAGCTGCATCCCATGTCGACTGCAGGATAACAGGTCCCCTGTGTGCCCCACAGGATCAAATGAGGGGCTGGAAGTCCGTGGGTGATTCAACACCGGCACTCTGTAATTACTCAGCCTGCAGAGCCAGCCAGCTCATGTGCCAATCACTGTGTCAAGAGTAAAGTCACATCCACAAAGGCACTGTGTTGTTACTCACCTTTGTAGACAGATAATCTCTTAGATTTGGCCATTGTCCTTTGTCTCAACACCTTGCCGGGGATGATGAGAAAGCTGTGAACTAAAGATGTGTTGTGATATTAGCGAGTGGCACCTCCTGGTATGCTGATGACTGGGGTGTATTGTGCTAAAGATGTTGGAGTCTGAGGGACGTGTAGAGCTTTGTTAATTAAAACCTACTCTTGAAAATAGGCAGGCTTTATTCCCACGACATTAGGTGAATTACATGGGGCACTGCAATATTAATCCACCTTGTGCATTGCCAGCATTCCCCTCAGAGGACCTGCACTCTCACAAATAGAGAAGAGATCTCCTGTTCCTCCTCTATCAACAATCTTTTTTCGCTTTGTGTTTATCACATCTGTGTTTTTGCTGTCGTTATTTGTGCTTACTGTTTGCTCTCCTGTGCACAGGAGATAACAAACTGAGACACAAGGAAATGTTAGGCTATTTTGGGCATGAGACATCAGATGTTGTGGTTTTTGGGCAGACAGTGTGTTCCCCCTGGCTGTCTGTCTAGTCTTACTTTTACAGTAAGGCGGACTGCTCACTGTGAGTGGGTGTCTGTATGCAATTAGCATCATAAAGGAGAAGAGAGGCCTCCCCTCCATGTCTCTCAGCGTGACGACACCTCTCCGCCAGCCAACCCACTAGAATCTTTTTCCCCCATACTTCTGGCTCTCTCTGTCTTTCTCTGTCTTTCTCCAGGTGTTTTTGATACAATCTCAACAGTCTCTGTGCTTAGTTATAGTCTGTGTGTTTTTGACTGATATATTTGGCTGGCTTGTCTGGCTGATTCATTTAGTTGTTTCTGCATCAGTGCAGTGCGGGGGAGGAAGGGACAGACACATTTGTAAGAGTCCACTGTTAGTACTTACATTTGAGCAGTTTGTTTTAGAGTGCTTTTAAAGCTTCCGATATATGCTGAGTGTATTTATTGTTAAATGGTTTGTTAAAGTGACTAAAGTGGACTGCCTGCGTCATTCTGTCTATGCTTGCAGCTTGGTACCCAGTCCAGGCCCCAGTGGGTCAGATGAGTTGTGTTTTACAAGAGGAAATGGCAGAAACGTCATAAAGCGCAGGCGCAGTAGAAGCAGGCTACACATGGAATGGTAAATACGTTATAGGAAATTATGGATGGAAGTTATGTCCTTACGTAATCATAGCGCCATGGCAAATCTCAGTTATTTAAAGTGCTCCTCATTTTATCCACATTTTTAAACTAATAGATTTTCCTTACACATCCCAGGAGTTTTGTGATCTCATCTTTTATAATATAATACAAATCTTTTATTATAAAATTGGGAAAACATTGTGTTTTGCTTCATCTTTTCTAAATCATAATAATAATAATAATCATATTTTACGTGACAATTTACACTATGACCTTGAATGGATGCTGAAACTTACCTAGGTTTTTTTTAGATGTATTTTAGACAAGAAATAAAGTTATTCTTTATTTTGTGTCAAGTGCCACAGCAGCACTGTTGTCACTGTCTCAGATGACACAAATAACACAGTTCTTCTCATTCGATGATTTTGTCTCAGACAGAGAGGCTGAGACGAAGGTAAAACAGACATATATATCACTCTGATGATGTTAGCGGAGAGTCTTGTGAGCTGAGTGATTCACTGCTGCTGATTGCCGACAGTTTATGTCATGGTTTTCCCCCGGTTCAGCTGCCTACGTTTTTTCCATTTCATTGACCTGCTGGAACAACATCTGGACTATGAAAAACGACACTTCCCTTTTGTTTGTTTAAATGAAACATTTCCCACGTTAGCGTTAACACTTCTTGGATGAAATTTTGAAAATTGGAAAAGCTGAAATCATGCGCTCTGGCCAAAAATTGCTGGAAACAAAGTTATCTTTCAGGAAATGGTAGTAAATTCATCATGTTTAATAACAGGGTCTTGAAATACAAGAAGAGACCCAGAATTCAGCGGAAGCTTACATCTTTGCCAAAAATGTGCTGAGTGGGGTATAAAAGAGTTGTCGTGGGCAGAGCTGGGTAGGAGGGTCGGGCAAAAGAAGCTGAAGGGGGAGGGGGGGGGGGGTTGAACATTAGGGAGTCTACCACTGAAAGGGGTGGGTTGAAGGAGAGATTTAGTGTTGGGGCAGGCACATGGAGGTTGGGGGTAGATGGAAAGAGAAAGGGGAAAGAAGGAACTGTGGATCTGAGTTCAAACTGCAAGCTGTTTTCAGAGAGAGAGAGCAGGAATGTGGTTCAGCGTGGGAATGAAGATGCTCTGACATGTTGAGAGACACTCTTAAGTCTTGACGGATATATGAACCATTCTGGCTGTATGATGAAAATATCCCGTAAGTACACAATAATTTGTTTCCGGAAATAAGGCGTTAGTTGATTGAAGGGTTTTGGAAAGTAGACATATTAAGGTCTGTGCTTCAATGATGATGATGACTGGTGTACTTACCATAAACATGAATGAATGAAGCTGGTATTTTTTTTGTTTGTTTTCCTTAAAGAATATGAAAGAAAGAGGATTACTGTTAATCACGAAGCTCTGCTTTCAGACAGATGCAGCAGCTCACAACAAAACAAAGCATATCATAAATGTACCCATGCTGTAAATATATTGTAAAAAGAGTGGAATGCGAACGAGCCTTTAAAACTGTCATCATTTTGGCAGCTCCTGTGTCTGTTCAGCTCGAGCACTGTCCGAGTGTGCCATATCTTTTCCTGCAGCACTTTGTAGCATGTCATATCACACTGAATTGCATAACCAGTGTCCTTGATAGTGAACTATTGCATAAAGTGAATTGTAAGGGAGTCGCCTTTGCCGCAGATATTTAAGTCGTACGCAGCTTTTGACATTCTGGGCCATTGTGTCACAGCCAAACTGGGTTTCATCTCTTTGTGCAACTGTAATTTTATACTGTACACAGTTTTAAAGATGTGGGTTGTGGAGAGCAAACACAAGTTCTCATTCTTTGGCATGATGCCCGCCCAGCCTTTTATCCACAAGAGATTTCCTTAGAGAGAGGATGAGAGGACAGAATGTCTCGGTATCGCGTTACAGAATGCCAAACAGAGAGGAATTCCCAGCTCATGTTACTTGCTCCCAGTGGTCCAACCTGCGGCTGTGGGACACAAGAGGACCTGGCAGCGCCCTCACTATGGGCTGCAGTTGAATAATACAGGCCTGATATTATCCACCTGGGAAGGAAGCCTATAGCTGCACAGACAACCTTTAACTCCAGGTGATACAGGTGGGAACAGAGCAGTGAGGCTGCTGGCTGCATACACATGTTGACTCAACTGCTGGTGAAGGGGGTAAACAGTAGACTTGTTTCATCCAAGGACACAGGGAACTGTTAATATTTATTCAGTTGTTGGTCAGTCTGAAGACCAAAGTCACTTTTCATTGATTTCTCTGTGACACAAATGTGAAGCGGCACAGGTGAGTCCTGTATCAACAGTTTGTTTTTTAAAACTGGTGATAGCAGTATCTTCATTGCAAGGTTACGGTCGCTGTAATTACACAGTATTGTGTGATGAATGGCTGTGGTTCACGTTTCAGCTGTAGTGTGACAGGCACAGACAGGGAGTTGAACAGAGACCTCAGATGTGTGACGGGAGAGCAGTCTGTTACCCGTGGGTGCAGCTCATATATAACTTTTTTTGGACGTGATGTTTATATGCTCCTGAAATGTTTTGCGTTGTGGAAAGCCGACTAAATCCCAGGTGTGTGTTTGAGAGTAAGAGGCAGAGGTAAATGACTTAGCTGTGTGGCTTTTGAAGAAGCACTGAAACTGGTAAGAGTATTTTCTCTTAGATTTGAAGTCTCAGCTTTGTTTTTTTATGTTAAATGATTTATGTCATTTACCACATTGTGATATCTAATTCCCGTTCATGTAACTATAGAGTGACTGACTTTGGATAGTTTTTGATGGAAACATTTGCTTATGTATTTAGCTGTGGAAAACCCTGCTCACATTTTCAGATTTTCAAATTAGATTTCTTAGTTTTGTCTACATCTTATTTTCACCCTTAATAAATCAGTTATTTTTTCAATTAATTGATTAATTGTTTAAGATATCGGGAAATATTTTTTTAAATGACAGAGGTGACATCTTCAAATTCAGTTTATCGTAGAAGACTGTGGAAACCAGAACATGTTCACATTTGTAACCAGATTGGAATTAAAACCAGAATTTTTGTCACTTTTGCAACAGTTAATAAATTATGAAAATAATTTCTGAGAATTTTCTGTCAATTGATTAATTACATTATCATTTCAGCTCTACTTTTGTTACAGTAAAGTGAAAGAAAACTGTCCAGATGTATTTAATGAATACATTTGAACGAATCCTGGTTTGAGCATTTGAGGTGGGCCTCTTCCTTATTCAGTTGCTTTTATTTTGTTATTAATTAAACCTGATTATATATTTTATTTTATATACTTTCTTAATGCAAAAGAGATTGTGTACTGTAGCACCAGTGTGTCAGACAGCATGTCTCAAGAAGGCGGTAAATGGCACCCGACTCTGTTAGCATTAATGGAAAGGTGCCAACGGTCTGTTTCCTTTTGTTGTGTCAGTGACTCTGAAGGCTTCAGACTGCTAACTTTTCTGAGGTCAGCAAGGCCGGCTTGAGATCCTGACTGCTCGGGGCATTTGTTTATCACAGAGTCAATAGTCGTGTTTCCATTCACATATTTTATTCAGATTTTGAAATATCACATCAGAAAAGCTATATGGAAACAACAAATTTCGCTAAAATTGCCCAAAAATTGTGCAAAAATATTTTTGCCCTCGCTTGAGGTGTTTCTTGCCTTTGCCGAGAAGTAGTTGATGGACTAAATGGGATGTGGAAATACCTTTACCAAATAAACTGGGACATAGAGAACATTTAACTCACAGGTGATCATCTGTTTCCGGTCTTGGCTCCTTCTCGGATATTCCCATAACGTGTCTTACTTACATGGCCAATACTCACGGACATGAGAGAATAATTAAAACTTCCCCAACTGGAACAAATTCCTGAAGACCTCTCTCTATTTTTCTCTCATAAATGCCACGGTTAGATGTGTTTAGATGGCCACCATGACGTGTGTTTGCACCTCATTGGAATTTCCTTTTTTGCAACATTTCAGAAGTTCAGTTAAAATTAGCTTGACAACTGAATGGAGACACGGCTTATGTGATAGTTTTTCTTGAACTCACGGAGGAGTCACGGAGAGCTCTAATAAAGATAATATTGATCTATAGTTTTATATAATTCTTTTAATTTTTTGTTCCCCTAAAATGTGCTACTTATACCTGGCTCTATGCAATGTTTGGTGGTGTTTTCTTTTTGCCTATTTTACCTTCCTTTAAAAAAATATAATGTTATATCATACATGTCTCAAAAGTAAAAAAAAAAAAAAAAAAAAAGGTGGTTATAGGTTCCATGTTGTTTCATTGAGGAGACTGACCAGCAGGGTCATCATCACATCCATGCTATCTCAGAATAATCAAGCAGAGAATCACGCAGGTCTGTCCATCCCCAAGTCTGTGTTTTTAGGATTCCAGGTGCAGAGGGGTTTTTGCTGCTTTGGTTCATCCACCAGTGGTTTAGTCAAAATGAAAATGAATTCATGTGGTTGAATTTCACTTTTTTTTTTTTATCCCTGTTTTAACGCACACACTTTCTTGTGTTTCAGAAATTGAA
The DNA here is from genome assembly GCF_963691815.1 of Echiichthys vipera. Taxonomy (NCBI): domain Eukaryota; kingdom Metazoa; phylum Chordata; class Actinopteri; order Perciformes; family Trachinidae; genus Echiichthys; species Echiichthys vipera. The sequence goes on from NC_139830.1 coordinate 23,163,854, forward strand.
GCGAAAGAGGCATGTGACTGGCTGCGGGCAGCAGGATTTCCCCAGTATGCTCAGCTCTTTGAAGGTAATAAAAGCACTCAGTGAACTCCCACACACACATTCATCCCAAAGGGGTTGAAATTTTGTTTGGTTAAAAGATAGAGATTAATTATGTAGCGCACCAATAAAAGGGCTCTGTAATAAACCAAAAACTGCATTTTTATGTCAGCTTTTTTATATTTCTTGTGAAAAGAAACACTGTTATGGCTTGAATGTGGGCTTTTTAAGATGATGAGAGTGAATACGAGTCATATGGTCTGTCACCCTAGTCCCCAACACTTTACACAAAACCATGTATTCATGGGCTGCATAGTTAGCCTCATTTACACAACTGTCCTCAGGAGGCCTCGTATCTAGGGCTCCAGTCAGATCTCCAGACACCACAAAACAAGCGGAACATCAGCTGCTTTTGACATCTAATCTTTTCCAAGCTACGGTTACAACATAAACATGTCTTCTGTGCTTTAAGACTGAAGTCATGGGAAGACATGGGTTTTATCTGAGCTTAAATTAGCTCTACTCCCTCAGATCTTTGTGTCAAGGCCAGACTTTTCATGTGCTTTGGTGCAATATATTTCTTCTCTGACAGTTTGTAGATAGTTGTTCCAGAGCTCAAGCAATGGGTGCTGATAAAGGCTGTTGGAGTGCAGAAGACACAACATGAGCTTCACTCCTGATGCTTGATGCGTTAGAAAGGATGTTATGATGAAATACTTATTGGGACATAATCATGTTATAAAGACTACAGTATATCTGAATGTCTGCCCGTATGAAGAACACTGCTGCTTTTCATTAAAAAAAAGTTAACGACTTCACATGAATGCGGTGGAATGTTAGATTCAGAGGGTCTGGATTCAGTCTCTTAAGTTATGTAAGAGGAGGCCCATACCCAGAGAAAGACGTAATGCCTGCACAAGGCTGAGCGCTGTTATTTGGGCAAGTTCTGTCTCTTCTCATTAGCATCACATACAAAAAGCTGATGGTCTCCCAGCCTTCAATATACTTCTGGAAAGAATGTGGTTTCCAGCTACTTCTTTCCATTTGTTCAATTCCTGAACACTGTCTATAGAAGAACCACTGAAATATCAAATCTAATTTCAACACCATGTCAGTTTCTCTAATTGTTATGCTTTTCTCTTCAGATTCCCAATTCCCCATTGACATTACTCCTGTGAAAAGAGATCATGACTTTCTGGACAAAGACCTTGTGGAACCCCTGTGCAGGTAACCGGATGTTTGTTTAACACTGAAAAGGCACAAATATTTTCCCTAAATTATTTTTATTTTTTTATTATTGATGTTTTACACATTGCAAATACGACAGGAGCATCCTCCATGAGCAGTACAAATCCCAGTGTGACAGAAGGGGAGGTTACCTCTACTTGTAAGAGCTTCAGGAAATGTGACCTTGACTCAATTATTTCCACCCAGAAAAAAACACATGTCATAATGTTAAATACATAAAGTTATGTCATTTTTATTTTCTTATTTGGCTATTAAGAATCTCATAAAGAAAAGAAGAGTTTCCACTCACTGCTGTTACATTAATTAAAGCAATACATCAGTCCATACAGACCGCTATCAAACCTTCATCAGTCGACACTGAAGTATTAGACTGACATTCTGATTTAATAAACACTTACACAGCAAGAAGACTCATGTACTTTTTCAAGCCGAGATGAAAACAGCACTTCAGTAACCACAGTAACCACAACAACCATCCCGAGAGGGAAGCAGGAGGAGCGTGAGGGTTGCCTCGCACAGCTCAATATACTGTGACTCTGAAACAACCCTAAAGCAACTCATCTAAATTCCAAACTAGCCACGGGATAAATAGGAGACAATTGGAAACAGTTCCACCTCCAATGTGATTTTGCCCATGACTTCCCAGAATCTCTATAGTAACATAAGGATGGCTTTGTTGTCAGTTACATCACCACAGTCTAGTGTGCAAAAACAAATACCACCCTAAATACTGTGGGTGTCGTTGAACTGAAACTGTTAGTTGTTTCATGTATGTCAGTACTCTCTCTGATCCCTGGCTAAGCAGCCTCCTATTTTAAAAAAACACATTCAAAGTTATTTAGGCCTGTGGAATTAAGGGCCCCCAACTTAGAAATCCTCTCTTTAGTTGGGTCACACTATCTACAGTAACAATCATGACAAATTTGTGTTTGGCTAACCATCGTTGTGGGGGATAGTAACAGCCTCCATCTGAGGCCATTTACTGTCACAGAACAATACTGTCAATCTGTAAAAACAGACTGTTACATGTCAAAGCTTGTGATTCTCATACCACAAAAGAGTTTCTTGTTTTGTCTAAAGTCAAGGAACAGTGAGCCAGAGTGTATTTGTCATGGCGTCATCTTTTCTCTTGTGCTATTTGTTGGTTCATGTACAATTTTTAGTCCTGTGACTTTATATATATCCCCGTTTGCACGCCCACAAAACCTCTAACCACTAAGCACATGCTCCAAGGCGTAGACTTCATGTTTGATTCCAAATATTGAAAACAACTGACAAGTGAGTTCAGGACATTCGCATTAGTGTTTCAAGGGCAAAACTTTCATATTACTGTTGAGCCCAGCAAAATGACATTACAGATTGTGTACGTCTTGTCAGATGCAACAGAAATTAAACAGTTTTAAAAAGACCTCAAAAGTGCAGGTGCAAGTGCAAAAGAGCGTCAGAGACTGGTGCATCTGTAGATTGAGATCATACGACTTTATTGAATGAACCAGGCTGTGACAGGAACAGAAATCTGGCTCATCTATTGGCTTACCTCCAATTCACCTTTCCTCTGACTGATGCACACCACCAGCACAATCACTTACATCCAAGGCGGAGAGAAAGGGAACAGAGCTACCATCAATTACCGGTGTTCATTAGGTTTAGGATATTGTGGAACGGACAAACTGAATTTCCCTCTGGGTCTGGTTGTACATCCAGACCAGACGCTCATCTGGTTAACACTTAAATAGCTAACAGAATGAGATTTACTTCTGAAGTGGTCATTAGGCAGCTATTCTGGTCTTTTCTCTTGTTTGTTCAGGACCGTTTGCATCGTTTTCAGCTTGTATACGAATGCCCGCCTTCTAACAAACACTGGAAGACAAGATCACATCAGTCCTGTTTTATCCTCGCCTCTTTAGCCTCAGGCAGGGATCTGCTGGCTGTCCCCATGTCTCGGCTCAAAACTAAAAAGAAGACCACCTTTTGCAGTCCCTCAGATCTGGAACCCTCTGTGGCTTGCAGAATCAGTAACATCTTTTAAATCACTTGCCCAAATTTATCTTGAAAAAAAAGCTTGCTGTTAATGCGAGGACAGCACATCTTATTTTTTCATGTTATTGCCCTCTATTTTTTTTATTTTACTTATAGGTTATTTTATTTTTATTTTAACTAGTACTGTTGTAATTCTCCTGTTTAAACCATGTATGACACTTTCCTAAATTTGTTTTGAAAGGTGCATTTTATACAGGTTTTTTATAAGCTTCTTTTTTTTCAGGCGACTCAACACCTTGAATAAGTGTGCCTCTATGAAACTTGACGTGAACCTTCCGAAGAAGAAAGTAAGTGTCAACTCTACATTATGAGCTTTGCTTCTGCACTTTTAAGGTGAATTATTGTATGAAAAGTTCAACACTATGACAAGTGCAACAGTACACTATATGTATTTTGGAAACATACTCTCCCCTAACAAAAAAACAAACATTTAAAACACTGATGATTCAGTACATAGAAACTAAATTCACCCAGTAGTTAAGGCTTACGTGGGTGTCATGCTTTCTCTCTGTGCATGGACATGTTTGAAATATAACACCTCGTATGTACCTCTAATGGTTTGTTGTGTTTTTTACCTCCATGAAAAAGCTGACTCAAATATCAGTTGTACAATTTGCAATTTGTACGAAATAGAAGCGAAACGTCTATGCCTTCATAAGAAATGGTATTTTCTTACAAAGATTGCCTCAAGTTCTGCACCAACAAATCTAACCTGTTTTCATCCCTTTACCCTAGATTCTATGATATTTGAGATTGTACCATTGTTGTATTCATGTCTACTGAGTGATATTGCTTTTTATCTGTCCCCACTTTGGAATGTTGCCTGCTGGCTTTTATTAATGGTTTTTTCCTGCCTTGCTCTATTTATGGAAAAAGTCTTCAAGTCAAGGGAATCATCTGTCTGGTGTTGTATCACTGTCGGATGATTGGTTCTAATGTTATTAATTCTGTGCAGACACATCCTCTAGCTATTTCCTGAATTTCCTATTTAACTGTTCTTTGTGGCGTAGCTGATATGTCTGATGATATATACGCCCTAGCTTGCAGGCCAACTGATATTGGGAATAATACTTGTATTCACAACATAAGCAGGAAAAATGTGAAAATTATCATTTGTGGAAAATTTTGAAAAATAAGCAACAGAGGTTATTTTTATGTCTCAATCATTGCATGGTCTTCTTAATTTAATTGTATTCATTATGATTTAATTGGGTTGTTATAAATATCTGTTTTGAAAAACCTAAATAGAAACATTCATTACAACAGAGAAACTAATTCAATCATGTAGGCAAGACTAACTGATGGAACATAATCTTTCTTTCACCAGAGTGAAGACTCTGATGAAGAAGACCTGTTTGCTATCAGTGATAAATGGACCTTTGAGTGGAGCAGCCGGCGTTGGTCAAGGTTACAGGACATTGACTGTCTGCTGGGAAACAACGGAGAGGGCCAGCCCTCCAGGGATGGTGTGCCTCTGAGAACCACCACCAGCAGCGAGAGTGTTCTGACAGACCTCAGCGAGCCGGAGATCTCTTCTTTGCACAGTGAGAGCAGCGGGGGCAGCGGCCACAGGGGCCTCAGCACAGAGGACTCTGACTGCTCCAATCGCACTGGCTCTGATTCTGCAGCAATGCCAGACTCTACTTCTCTCACAATGCCTCACATCCCCAAAGAAATTGCACACTACGGCTCGCTACCTGATAAGCACGCCAAGACAAGCCGCATCCGTGCCAAAGACTTCCTAAAGCGCATGGACACACTACGCTCCCGTGGAACTCTGGGAAGGGGTCGTAAGACATTTGTCATTAGCTCTCCAGTATTGCAGCAGGAGGCCAAGGCACTGAAGACGTTGCAGTGCGTCGACATTATAAATGGAGATGATGAGGCTCCAGAAATACCGTCCAAAAAAGTTCTGCCGTCCCATTCCGGTAGTGAGGGAAGCAGCCATTCTAGTGGCAGCGCTGTCAGCTCACCCAGCCTGAAAGAGCGTAAGCCTCACCGTGCTGACTACAAGCGCAGTGGCATGTATTTAGAGGACATAGACATCTTCTCAGACACCCAAATGAATAAAGTCGCGGAACAAAACCGCAGGAATGAATTCTGCTCCTATGAAGACCTGGTGGTCCACATTCCCAAAGACCACAAGCCAGGAACATTCCCGAAGGCACTGTCCATAGAGAGCCTGTCCCCAACCAATGGGGCCTCTATCAACTGGCACACAGGCAGCATGCACCTGGACTCCCCACTGATTTCATGCAGGAAGGAATCGAGGCCCGTCACCCAGTGCTGCTCCAGAGGCAGCCGCATCAGTGTGTACGATAATGTACCTGGCTCGCATCTGTACGCAAGCACAGGAGACCTGATAGACTTGGAGAAAGAGGATCTGTTCCCTCATCTGGACGATATCTTGCTGCATGTCAATGGTCTACAGCAGATAGTGGACCACTGGTCTCAGAATGTGTTGCCTGTTGGAGAAGGGCTGGCGCGGGTGGACGGCCAGAGGGAGCATACAGTAGGTCTTCAGTCGTCTAGTCAGATCAAATTGGACTTTGAGGGAAATTCTGTGACAGAAAGCCAGACCACACCTAGTCACGGGGACAGAGACAGAGTATCACTTGCTGAGACAGAATCCACAATCCTCCGGGAAAGAAGGGACTCAGGAGTAGGTGCTTCGCTCACAAGACCGAATCGGTAAGACTCATGGAAATGCATTGAGTTAAGTACTGAAATATTTCAGATTAAAGTCTCCTATGAACAAAAAGAAAAATGCTTTTCTTTTTTGTTGAATCTTTTATGGCATTAGGTTACGATGGCCCAGCTTTCAGATATCTAATCGCCTAAGTCACTCAGTGGCATCCCTGCAGATCACCAACCAGTCAGCAGGCCAGCTGAGTTTGTTGCAAAAGTTTTCTCTGCTGCGCCTTACTGCAATCATGGAGAAGTACTCCATGTCCAACAAGCATGGCTGGACCTGGTAAGTCTAACTTGAAAGGTATATTTTACTGGTTTAAATATAGTTCTGGGTCATGGCAAGTGGGCAGTTTGTGCAGATCAAGGGTGTTTGGCTGTAGCCATGCTCGTAGCACCGAAGGTCTGCCAAGACGCGATGGATCATCAAGATCTGCCAAAACATGTCATTCGCCTGATTTCTGCGGACCTCCACTGCTCTACTCCATGGGGATTTCTGCCACAGAGGGATTTATCCGTACACACTGCCCACATTGCCATGACACAGAGGTTGTTTAAAAAACATCCCTTTAACTTCCAAGATTTTCAAGACACTTTTGGTGTGGTTCATGATTGTTTTTTTCTTTATCAGTGAAAGCATGTTTTATTTCTTTGATATTATTTTATACGTAACTGTATTTATTTCAACTATTATATTAGTACAGTTAATCTGTGTGTTTGTGTTTGGTATGAATAGGCCTTAATGAACTACTCTAACCAGATTCCCTTTTGGCTTACAAGCTGTTAATACTATTTGAGTCAATGGGCGTATGTCCGGTGTATTTTGTTTTGTATTACAGCATAGTCTCTTATTTAGCCAGTGGAAGCAAGTGTCAACAATGTTGTGTTGATGTCTCTCATAGGTCCGTGCCAAAGTTCATGAAGAGAATGAAAGTGCCAGACTATAAGGATAAGAATGTGTTCGGAGTGCCTCTCATAGTGCATGTGCAGCGTTCTGGACAGCCGTTGCCCCTCGGCCTGCAGCAGGCCCTGCGGTACCTGAGGAGCCAGTGTCTTGACCAGGTCAGCCACAGTACACATGCTCTCATGTTGCACATGTGATGTAACAAATGGTTGGGGTTATCTAACGTGTCAAATGTGGTGCAAGGTTTCACTGAACAATGACATACACAGGTTGTAGGCAGATACAATAGTAGTATAATTACAATACAGTGAGTGGAACTGCTATACAATGTAGTTAGATAGTGCCACCAGCTGTCAAGTGAATATCAACACTTCTGTTTTGCTTCTAGGTGGGCCTTTTTCGTAAATCAGGGGTGAAGTCTCGAATTCAAGCTCTTAGGCAGATGAATGAGAATTCTCCTGACAATGTGAACTATGAGGATCAGTCCGCCTACGATGTGGCTGACATGGTGAAGCAGTTCTTCAGGGATCTACCTGAGCCTCTGCTCACCAGCAAGCTAGGGGAGACCTTCCTCCATATCTACCAATGTAAGGGCATAAAGGACTTTATCGTCTCACTTGATTTTGTTTTGATTCGAAGAGCACTGGGAAATTGCACCTGAACTAACACAGAGTACATGTGGCTGCGTGTGGATGCCTTTTCAAATCTAGTAAATGACCTGCGACAGTTCGTGATTGCTTTTCTCTCTTCTGTCACTAATCTGAAGTCTGAAATAACATAAATCAATTCTCTCATATGTGCAGATGTGCCTAAGGACCAAAGGTTGCAAGCTGTCCAGGCAGCCATCATGTTGATGTCAGATGAAAACCGAGAGGTGCTGCAGACACTGCTCTGTTTCCTCAGCGATGTCACTTCCTCTGTGGAGGAGAACCAGATGACACCCATGAACATTGCTGTGTGCCTGGCCCCCTCCCTCTTTCATCTAAACATACTTAAGAAAGACAATCTCTCACCAAGGTACTTGTTTTCCTCACGTGTCTTCAAGTGTTACGGTTTGCTTGGTGTCTGTGATTTTGGAACTTTAACATTGCCCACCACTCTGTGCCTAAAAAAGCTAATAAACACTACTTGCATGCTTTCTATTAACTCCTGCATCTTCACCTATTACTCCATAAAGATGGACTTAAAATTGGTTACAGAGTTTGCTCAGCCCTCAGGGTTGCAGAAGATTACTCTGTTTCTTGGCCACTTCTAAAAGGACATGGCACTCTTTTTAAAGCTCAGTGTTTTATGAGATCATGCTGTGTACAAACAAAGCAAAGCTCTCTAATTTACCATGTTGAAATTGTTGCTAAAGGGATCAAAGGGGTTTCCTGCAGAGCAGAGGAAGGGTTTATATACTGCGTTTCGTGGGGGCGCTGACCCGGGACTCTGCTGGCCTAACAAGTTTTCTTTCCCCATAATCCCTAGGGCCATGCAAAAGAAATATGCCACAGGCAGACCGGACCAGAAGGATCTGAATGAAAACTTAGCAGCTACACAGGGCCTTGCTCATATGATCATAGAGTGCAACCGTCTCTTTGAGGTACAAAACCTGTAGTTGAGATGATGCAATAATTTCATGCCTGGATGCAATATCCACATGCCTCCATCTGTGTATATTTGATGTGAATCTCACTTCATGTTTTAATACACCATTAGATCCCTCATGAGATGGTTACTCAATCGCGTAATTCATATGTGGAGGCTGACTTACATGCACCAACAATTGAGGAGCTTTGCAAGCATATGGAAGATGGTGATGGAACGTACCAAACTCATATGGAGGGGAGACTTCAGAACCAGCTCAAAGAAGCCCGGGAAAAGTCCAAATACTGGGTGTCCTGCAGCAGCTCTGATAACACAGAGCTCTACTGTAAGAAGGTTGGTGTTCTTCTTTTGATTGTGGCTTTCATTAAGTTATTTATACAAGGTTCTTACAGGTGCTGAAAATCCTTGAAAACGCTTACATTTTAGTGTGGTGTTTTCAAGGTTTGAAAAGTGCTTGGATTTTAAATAAAGTGCTTGAAACTGCTTGAAATTTAATTCATATGGTATGGTATATATGATATGAAACAGAGAAAAGAAGATCTCCATATTCTAGAGATGGAACAAATTTTCTGACATTTTTGCTTGAAAAATCACTTTTTTGACAATTCTTTTGTCTGTAGAATTAGTTCTGTAGAAAGTTGATAATGATTTTGGTTGTTTATAGCACAATAATGTATAATCTAGTGTGATGATCAGGTGCATTAATAAGTATACCTAATACAGTACATACTACAATTACCTAGTTTGCCACTGCTGTAAGGTGATGGAAACGCATTAAAATGCACCTTAAAATGCTTGAAAAGTGCTTTAATTTGACTCTGGAAAAGGTGTAGGAGCCCTGTTTATAATAGTACTTCAAAATAATCCCAATTTTCTTTAATGGTTTAAAAAACATTAATCAGCATTATAACAAGGAAAGCTTGATATCACAAACAGGGATCTTGGAGTCACATCCACAAGTTAACATGATGGTTTGTGTGTGTTACATCCAGGTGGGAGATGGGAACCCTTTGAGACGCTGGCGAGTATCTGTGGAGGTGGAAGCACCACCATCTGTAGTGTTGAACCGTGTGCTGCGAGAGCGCCACCTGTGGGATGTGGACCTGCTGCAGTGGAAAGTGTGTGAGACACTGGACAAGCAGACAGAGGTGTTTCAGTATGTCCTCAATCGCATGCCCCCTCATCCCAGCAGGGACTTCGTAGTACTCAGGTGAGTGGTAATAAAAGAAAATGCTAAACAACATATTATTTGCTTGGAAGTAGCCCCTATGCCACTTCTGTTAGGGCACATACTCAGTCTCTTTCTGTTTATTCAAGGTCATGGAGAACAGATTTGCCAAAAGGTGCCTGCTCCCTGGTTTCTGTGTCTATAGAGAACGAGGATTGTCCTCCTGTTGGAGGGGTACGAGCTATAGTCCTGGAGTCCAACTACCTGCTAGAGCCCTGTGGCTCAGGAAAATCCAGACTAACTCACATCTGCAGAGTGGACTTGAAGTAAATCCCACAAGTTTCTTAATAAAATATTTCCTAACTAACCCTTTTTGCATCTTTTCTTCTGCTCATAAAATACATCAATTCATTAAAATGCGTGACATTAGTTGCATTTTTAAGATAAGATTGTTGTACGTTCATGTACGCTATAGTGTATTGAATATACTCTTTTGATTTCAGGGGAAGGACTCCAGACTGGTACAACAAAGCTTTTGGTCACCTTTGTGCTGCAGAAGCTGCCCGGATCCGCAACTCTTTTCAGCCCCTAATCACAGATGGCCCAGAGACCAAAATCTGAAACTCTTTGCCAATTGTGTCTGCTCAGCCTTGAGATCAAGATTGAGCCTTTGAGTCATTGCTAACAGGCAGGCACAAAGCATAGACATGACCCCAGAACTAAAGCACAGTTTATTTCGGGTTTTTTCCGTAGAAATGCTCTGAAAATTATTCTGAGCTCCTTTGTACTTGCACAATGACAAAAGAGGACATCTTATAGGTGCTGAGCATAATTACTCAATGGGAAATTAATCATCCTGCCAATGTCCTTAGCGTTAGGATTTTATGTATCTTGATGTTGCTAAACCTGTATATTATGATAATTATTATCTTTTATTATATTGTATTACTGCTACTTTAATCTACAATGTCTAGGACATTCAAGCTCTTAAACGCTTCTGGGAAGCATTTTAATCTTATTCAATCAGATTTAAAGCTATAATTATTATGATGTAGACTCATGTGTCTGTATATATGTGTGTGTGAATATACTGTACATGCAAACAAGATGTATATAATGTATATATGTGAAGGGATAAATAGTACATATGTGAATATCGTATATACTGATTCTTCCACTGTGTCAACCTTCCTGTAGTACACATGGTACAAAATTGTAAGCTGGTTTTACTTTGCTTCAGTATTGCCATTTTGGAATGGGTGTAATTTTATTAATCTTTGACCTCCCATGGTTGTGAGAAGAATGACTTAAGGTTTGACTTAATCATACCTGCTTAAGGGTACTGGATTGTGTAGTCAAGTGGAAGAGACATCATTTTTTAATAAAAGTATCAAAATTATGAAATGTTTGTATGCACTGATTCTTTATCTTGCTGCCACATTAAAAGACTAAGCACGCATTTTAGAGAAATTATTTGGTAATGGATAGCTACTGACCTGTGAAGGTGTCTAAATACCTTAAATGGAAAATTGATATTAAACAGTGTCAGTTATTCTTCAGTGAAAATTTCTATATTCAACAATCATGTATACTACTTATATGCACTGACACAAACACAATTCTCCCTGATTTGGCAAGACTGGGATGAGAGTGACCTCTACTGGCCATTTAAAGGAAACATGTCCACATGGCAGGATGGTCACTTACTTCAACTCATGTCTAATGCTAACATAACACTAAATCACAAGTGAAATCAAATTAAGTTTGTCCGGCATTTCTTACACACTTAATTCACTTACAAATTGTACGGAAAGGCAAAAAATACAAACTGAACACATAAACCTGGTTGATTGTTATTTTTGTCCACTAGATGGCCCTTTCTGATCAGCAGAATATGCTTTACTGTGGCCTCATTTTATTTTCCCTTGACACGATAATATTGAAATGAAGTCCCCCTTTTTTATTTTCAACAAGTAGTAAGGATGAGAATATAGACATGCCAGTGCAAAGTCTGAAAGGATTCCACACTACACCTATTCCCATCTATACTCCAAGTATATAAATACATTTTGATTGATGGCTTAAATAAACAATCACCATGTGGTATCTCTTCAAAACCTTATTGAGATAAAGTAAAATGTTGCGACAGCTCAGACATGATGAAAGTATATGGAAGGATCATTCAGCAAAACTATTACAGAATACAGTGAGATGCTAAAGTTGCAGACCTTACTGAATCATTACATGAGTTGACATTACATGAACATTGCCACAGGTTATTGAGTCTGGGTCTTTTCTCCGGATTCAGTTCTTTCTATATGCTCTAGTGTGTGAATGGCAAAGTCAAACCCGCTCCATTGACCTCTATTCAGCACTAGCAGGGTTTATGGTTCTCATTGGAACGGGGGCCAGCAAGTTTAACATAAGGGATGGGAGGACAGAGGGGATTGAGTTCAACATTAGAAATACATTATTAGATAAAGTGTTAGGTTGAGACAACAGAATGAAAACATGCAAATGGCTCATTCCTTAAGGACACAGTGGCTATAATACAATTGCACCTAGTACAACACAGCCTGTAAAGTAATTTGCCATTTGCTAATCCAAACATAGAGAACTTTGAAGAAAAAAATACATGGACAATAGCACATAAGTACTCCATCACAAGATGAAATGGTATTTCATTTACATATAGGTGAGCAAGCTTAATAATCAGATTTCAAATTATTCTGCACCGTATTACTACAAATTAAATAAAGTTTTAAAACTGCACAGTATATATATATATATATATATATATATATATATATATATATATATATAGTAAAAAAGTTGTATGAAGCCAGACATTATTTCTACCTTTTTTGAAGCCATTCTGACACGGATCAGCTTAATGAGGTTATGAAATGCAAGCTCAGCTTTTGGCTGTCAGTCAGGACGATGGACAGGATTGTTGCCAAGCTGTCAGTGTCAGTCTTTTTTATATAACCACCGCAACCTGGTGGCTTTCCATGTCATTATTAATTGTTATTATTAATGTAAATCTTTTCAAGACAACATTGAGCAAAGTCAAATAGGCCACACTCTTTCTTGATTGTCTCATGAAACATTAAAGACAATAAGATGCAACACATCTAATGCAAGTGATTCTGTAGCATTTTTTTCATTATAAAGGAAAAACAAATGTTGTCATTCAAATTTATAAATCATTTAAAAGTAGTTTTTTTTCTGGCCTGGAGATTAATAGAATAAAAAATCTGTAAAAATTGTTAAAAATAAACCAAGCCTTTAAAGAATTGAGGGGTCTGTATCCACTATTGCAAGTAAATGCTTAATATTCTGCCTGCAATTAGTTCAACGTGATGTTTGAACAAGCAGACCCAGCTACCTACTTAGCAGGATCATTAGGAGAAATTTTGAACAAGGGAATTAATCTCACTGTAATAGGATTTGTTGTATTACACTATGACAAGGTCATCTTTGTGCCTCACAGACTGATCAATGAACTGTACAACTAGAACTCAAACTGTAATGAACCTAGCACATATCTAGTAAGGCATTGTAGGATGATAATAATAATAATAATAATAATAATAATAATTATCATTATTATTATTATTATTATTATTATTACATCATTATAATAATAATAATAATAATAATAATAATAATAATAATTCGCCGGGTTTGCCACGGAGCCCGGCCGGGCACAGTCCGAAAAAGTGACGTGGCACCTCCCTCCTCTCCATCCTGTGGGCCCACCACTCGCAGGAGGAACCACTTGGGTCAGGAGCGCTGCTGCACGGGTGGCAGTGAAGGTGAGGGGCCTCGACGGACCAGACACGGGCAGCAGAAGCTGGCTCTGGGGACGTGGAATGTCATCTCTCTGTCGGGGAAGGAGCCGGAGCTTGTGCGGGAGGTGGAGCGCTACCAGTTAGATCTGGTTGGGCTTACCTCCACACACAGTCTCGGTTCTGGAACCGTACTCCTGGATAGGGGTTGGACCCTATTCTTCTCTGGAGCTGCCCAGGGTGTGAGGCGCCAGGCGGGTGTGGGGATACTCACAAACCCCCGGCTGAGCGCCGCAGTGTTGGAGTTCACCCCGGTGGACGAGAGGGTCGCCTCCTTACGCCTGCGGGTGGTAGGGGGGAAAACTCTGACTGTTGTTTGTGCATATTGGCCTTCTTGGAGATCCTGAATGCAGTCCTGCATGGGGCTCCAGTAGGGGACTCCATAGTTCTGCTGGGCGACTTCAACGCCCACGTGGGCAATGATGGAGACACCTGGAGAGGCGTGATTGTGAGGAACGGCCTCCCTGATCAAAATTAGAGTGGTCGTCAGTTATTAGACTTCTGTGCTAGTCACGGATTGTCTATAACTAACACCATGTTCGGACATAAGGATGCTCATAAGTGTAAGTGGTGCACCCTAGGCCAAAGGTCGATAATCGATTTTGTGATCGTATCATCTTATCTGAGGCCGTATGTTTTGGACACTCGAGTGAAGAGAGGGGCCGAGCGGTCAACTGATCACCATCTGGTGATGAGTTGGATCAGAGGATGGGGGAAGATTCTGGACAGACCAGGTAAACCCAAACGAGTAGTGTGGGTGAACTGGGAACGTCTGGAGGAGGCCCCTGTTCGAAAGATCTTCAACTCACACCTCCGGCAGAGCTTTTCTGGCATCCCTGTGGAGGTGTGGGAGGAGTTTGGAGAAGTCATGGAGAAGGACTTTCGGGCGGCACCAAGGTGCTTCTGGAAAACCATTCGACATCTCAGGAGGGGGAAACGGGGAACCATCCAAGCTGTTAACAGTAAGGATGGGACGCTGGTGACCTCAGCTGATGAGGTAGTCGGGCGGTGGAAGGAGCACTTTGAGGAACTCCTTAATCTGACTGACAAGCCCTCTTTTGTAGAGGCAGAGCTGGAGGCTGATGGGGAATCATTGTCAATATCCCTGGCGGAAGTCACTGAGGTAGTCAAACCACTCCACAGTGGCAAAGCCCCAGGGAGTGATGATATTCGTCCAGAAATGCTGAAAGCTTTGGGTTTGGAGGGGCTGTCTTGGTTGACACGTCTTTTCAATATTTCGTGGAAGTCTGGGACAGTGCCAAGGGAGTGGCAGACTGGGGTGGTGGTTCCTCTGTTTAAAAAGGGGGACCAGAGGGTGTGTGCCAATTACAGGGGTATCACACTACTCAGCCTCCCTGGTAAAGTCTACTCCAAGGTGCTGGAAAGGAGGGTTCGTCCTATAGTCGAACCTCAGATTGAAGAGGAACAATGTGGATTCCGTCCTGGACGTGGAACAAAGGACCAGCGCTTCATTCTCGCAAGGATCCTTGAGGGGGCTTGGGAGTATGCCCATCCAGTCTACATGTGTTTTGTGGATCTGGAGAAGGCATATGACCGGGTCCCTCGGGAGATACTGTGGGAGGTGCTGGGGGAGTATGGGGGGAGGGGGTCACTTCTGTGGGCCATCCAATCTCTGTACACCCAAAGCGAGAGCTGTGTCCGGATCCTCGGCAGTAAGTCGGATTCGTTCCCGGTGGGGGTTGGCCTCCGCCAGGGGTGCGCTTTGTCACCAATCCTGTTCGTGATTTTCATGGACAGGATATCGAGGCGTAGTCCTGGTGGGGAGGGGTTGCAGTTCGGTGGGCTGAGGAACTCGTCTCTGCTTTTTGCAGACGATGTGGTCCTGATGGCGTCATCGGTCATTGACCTTCAGCACTCACTGGATCGATTCGCAGCACAGTGTGAAACGGCTGGGATGAGGATCAGCATTTCTAAATCTGAGGCCATGGCTCTCAGCAGGAAACCGGTGGAATGCTTACTCTGGGTATGGAATGAGTCCTTACCCCAAGTGAAGGTACCTCAGGATCATGTTCACGAGTGAGGGGAGGATGGAGCGTGAGTTTGGCCGGAGAATCGGAGCAGCGGGGGCGGTGTTGCAGTCGCTCTACCGCACTGTTGTGACGAAAAGAGAGCTGAGCCGGAAGGCAAAGCTCTCGATCTACCGGTCAATCTTCGTTCCTACCCTCACCTATGGTCATGAAAGCTGGGTCATGACCGAAAGAACAAGGTCGCGGATACAAGCGGCCAAAATGGGTTTTCTCAGGAGGGTGGCTGGAGTCTCCCTTAGAGATAGGGTGAGAAGTTCAGCCATCCGTGAGAAACTCAGAGTAGAGCCGCTGCTCCTTTGCGTTGAAAGGAGCCAGTTGAGGTGGTTCGGGCATCTAGTAAGGATGCCCCCTGGGCGCCTCCCTAGGGAGGTGTTCCAGGCACGTCCAGCTGGGAGGAGGTCTCGGGGAAGACCCAGGACCAGGTGGAGAGATTATATCTCCACACTGGCCTGGGAACGCCTCAGGATCCCCCAGTTAGAGCTGGTTAATGTGGCCCGGGAAAGGGAAGTTTGGGGTCCCCTCCTAAAGCTGCTGCCCCCGCGACCCGACCTCGGATAAGTGGATGAAGATGAGATATGACGAGATAATAATAATAATAATAATAATAATAATAATAATAAAAATAATAATTTCAAGTGTGAAGGGGCACAATGTTCAGGTTTGCATTCATGCAGGGTCAAAAAGATGACCTGCATGGATTATGGCAGTGTCTGAAATAAATAATAACCTGTTCATAAAAGCAAAAAAAAAGTTGATTTATTTTATGTTAGCTTTATTTTGATTTGATTATGTTAGCTTATTGTCACTCTGATCCTTTCCCACCTTTGTATTGAAACTGTTGCACAATAATTTCCCTCGGGATAAATAAAGCTTCTTGAATCTTGAATAACTAAAATGTGCACGTTTGAAACAATTTAAAAAAATGTTACATCTCGCATCTTTTTGTTGGTGTCAGATTATTTATAACATAATAGTGATGAACGCTGGTTCAAGGGGCCCCCCTGTGAATTTTGCCTACGGCCCCAACAGACTCTATAACGCCTCTGTAACTTGGCCTACTGGTACACCTTAATGAATGAAGGCTTATGGGCTAATGTAATTAGATATCCTACACCTGTAATGGTGAGCATATCGGAAACTTTTCTTTTATCCAGCCATTTTTTCTATAACTTTCATTTAAGATGGTTTTCCATTTATATAATATTGCTTATTTTTTTGCATTCAGGCAGGGAACATATGTTAGGTAACTTCCGGCTGATGTCTTCATTTTAGAATCAAGGTAAAGTCACGTGCTGCTGTATACCATTCTCACCTGTAAAAACTAACTAACTGGATTGGCTTGATCAACAGACACGCTTTAAAACATAGATGTGAATGGCAATGTAAACCCACTGCTCATCTTTTTGTCTTGGCCAGCCAACACCGACTGGCCGTGGCATTAGCTCCACCGTGTACTCCGCACTTTACTATTCCACCTGCCCGGTGGACAGCACGGGGAAGTGGCCGACTCGCTGGCGGTCAATCTGCAGCTCTCCAGCTCCATCATCGCAGCCAGCGCAGGCGTGGTGAGTGGAACCGCAGGCAGGGGGCGGCAACATGGCGGTGACAGCAGCACAGACGCGGAGACGCGCATTTATGAGAGCGGCACTCTCACATACACACAGCTTTGTGTACACTGTGCAGGTCAGTCTGCTCAGTTAACCGGCTGGTACTGACAGCCCGCCGGACTCTTTCACCGGAACTCTCGAGAGTGGATTTGAATGACAGAGAGTGATTTCTTGTTTGTGTTTTGTTTTTGTTTTTCGCGACTGTTCCTCTCATTTGTTTATGATGCTCCGGAGCAGTCATTGGATTTATTACAAGGAGAAAGCGTGTAACTAGCTTCTGAATCCACCCGGGTTGGGTGTAAATGACAAGCGAGAGACCGGTGACAATGCCGGGCTCGATGTCGCTTTCGGACCGACAACCTCCTTCAGGTCACGGGCAACACGCGGCTGCAGTCTCCGCTGCCGCCGGTGAGACAATGATGATGTCCGGTTCAGGTTCAGTGGTGCTCCCAGCTGGGATGATCAACCCATCGGTTCCAATCCGGAATATCAAAATGAAATTTGCTGTTGTCATCGGACTGATCCAGGTCGGAGAGGTTAACAACCGGGATATTGTTGAGACGGTGCTAAATTTGGTAAGTGAACGTTTTCTCCCCCTCCTGATACTATATGACTGGACGTTATTGTGTAATCCCTAATCCGGAATGCTATTCAGTGGCAACGACATACTGAACATAATGGTGACATATGGCAAAATCATGCTCTTTAAACATCGAGACTTTGCACAATTGAATTAAATTGTTTGTTTCTGACATAAGTGCATCGGGATATGCTAGAGTAAACAGCAGTACACGTTCAAAAGCCATACATGCACACAGACACGCTGGGTTCGACAGATACAAACCAGTTCTTAAGTTTTTAAGTCCAACAAAGTCCCGACTTCCTTGTGTTTGCTTGTTAATGAGGCACTATGGTGTGGATGGTGTCAGTGAAAGTCAAGTGAACCTCCTGGGATTAAAGTGTTTTGTGAGTGCTTAATAGCCTGAAGATGTTTATTTTAAAGGGCATAATGGTTGAAATGTAGTGAGCCTAGTTAAGCAGAGGCAGGGGGCATCTTCTGCTGGTGTGTGTGGGAGAATGCAGGGGTCCTGGAGCTAAGGGTCCTTATAACATACCAGGAATAATATACTGCTACTACTACTACTACTACTACTACTACTACTACTAATATAACAGTAATTATAACTGTGGATAGGGTCAGTGTTTGGTTATAATATGTCCATTGCAGATCCTCAGCAGTGTGGAACAGATGATGATATTCTTAGTGTATACTGGACCTGCTCCTTACTTAAATTTGAGTATTCGTGGGAATATGATGGTCATCACCCTCTACCCAGATTTATATTGACATATTATATTGTCATATATACAGTATATATATATATATATATATATATATATATATATATATATATATATATATATATATATATATATATATATGTCAATATAATATGTCTACAATAGTGTAGACTGCAGTGTGTAATTGCTTTTCCTGTGAAAATAGCAGTGATACTCAGTGCTCGGAACAGCAAAGATACTGCGCAGAACCCTCAAGCTCCCTGGCTTCTGGTACCCGAGCTTAGAGGGAGGGTCAACCACCTGCGCACCTGTGGAGGGTGAGAAGATTTATTTATATATATATATATGTGTATATATATATATGTGTATATATATATATATATATATATGTGTGTGTGTGTATATATATGTGTGTATATATATATATATATATATATATATATATATATATATATATATATATATATACATATATATCTATATATATATAGATATAGATACATATATGTGTGTAAATCTGTGTTGTTTTTTTATCCACTTTTTGAACAAGCCTGGAAAGTCCATCCACGTAATTCATTCAATTCAATTAATTCATACAATTATTAATATAGCTGTAGCAAAGTGAGAGGAGTGAGTGATACGTAGGCCTAATGAGCTGTCACTAGCTTAAGGTGGTTGGGAATTTGAACTAATGGTATGACCAGGGTCAGCAAATGAAGGCATTACACTACTGGTACAGTTTTAACATGATCTGACGAGACTGCAGAGCCAACTCATACATTTGTAGGGCTACCCAACAATGCCTGCTTGCAATAGTTGGCCTCCCCTTGTTAGCACACCAGAGATTAATTACAACCTGTTCTGACACAACAGAAATCCACTTTGTGGAGCAAGGCAAATTGTAGCCCTTGGCATGTTCCGACATGAGAGTTGTAGTGCAATAGCAGGCGTCTCTGACACTTTCCCCCCTATCACTGCTATTTTCACAGGAAAAGCAATTACACACTGCAGTCTACACTATTGTCTAGACGGTGCACCATCTTGTTCATCAAATGTAATACTTTCCCCATTTTTCTTTATTCTGTTGAGCCAAGAAAGGCAGAGCATTGGTGCCACAGCTGCCTTTTGCTCCTCTGTGCATTTTCTATATTTCTTTAAGTAATTTGTGGATTATCTTGTAACATTCAGCAGAATGCACTTTATCCAAACATTTCTCAGTCACATAGAGCCCCCAAACTTTTGAATGACAGATTTAATTAACAGAGATCATTAGTGTATTTAAGCTATCAGGCGAGTTTGATTGTACTTGATGTGTTTGCAAACAGAAATGCAACCCACATCCAAATTATGTGCATACAAATGAACCACATTTAATGCAGGAATCTTGGATCCAGATGACACAATAATTATTATATCAGCTTCTTCAGCTAAATTATATCACTAAATGTACATGAATAATAGCAGCCAGGGAAGAGGGTGGAGAAAGATGTCATGCAAACAACCCTCCTGTCTGAGAGATGCCATGACTATGAATTTCTACACTTATAAGTTCAGGTTATGTTTGAAGTGTAGAGAGGGCCTGAAGATCCAGAAGGATACGTAACTCTTACTCATGGGGTCTACTTTGTGGAGTAATGAAAAAATTATGTTTTTCTCCTCCAAGGACCAAAAAGGTAGTTAGCCAAGATGTTCAGTCCAGGATCCCCTATCATGAAAAAACTGTCTTACTGTATTCTTTTTTTACTTTGTTACTTAGCTGCAGTTCTTGTTGAACTGCCAAGATGGGGAATTTGACAATATAATAAATCTGATATCACGGTTCCTTTTAACAGAATGAGAGCCTACAGAAATCTACCGTAGACATTAGAGATGGCACATCAGGCATGCAATTTGATTTTTGAAACATAGCTCTGTTTGTACACCTCACTCTGTGCCAGTGTCTTTTCAGAATGACATTAACTAATTTATTCGCTGCATTATTCCTGTTCATGGTCACAGGGATATGGAGCATTCCAAACACGTTGAGTTGAAATACTGTGGACACTTTATTTATCTACGGGTTGACATACGTAGATGGACTAGCAACCAGTTTATTTACACACATGCAACAAATATCCCAATAACATATTTCAAAAACATATTTCATTTTAATACTATAACATCAACTCAATAATGTACCCTCTTTGGCTTAAAGATTTGAGATACCCTGTATCTAGCGGCCACTTTGGCAGTAAGATGCCTGTTCTTTTCAGAGCCCTCCAACTTGTCACGTTCACGGTCGCTATGTGTGTTGATTGACTTTTTTTTTTGCTCCTTGGTAAACTTTATTGCCACACGTTCACCTCTCTATTTCAGGTCAGTCCCCTACATGTTACCCTCTTAAATTCATTCACCGTATGTTCCTATTACACTTCTGCCCTATAGCCTGACTCAGGAGTTGGAAGTTCCCGATTTTCGATTACAAATGAACGCAGCCTAACTGCCAGTGATGAGCTCCAGCAGCAGACCAACCGCTGTCAGCAGCGTCACTAACACGGCGGCATTTTTGTATTTAGAGAGGGAATGTCGCCACAGACACTCAGATTGGAATACTCTGCAAAGAGGCAACAAGTGCTTGCTTTAGTGGGTCATATGATCAATAACCATTGTTTTAACTCACTCTGTGATAGATAGTAACTTAAGACAATTAACTTGATGAAAGTTATACTACTTACAATGTAGATCATCCAATCAAATTATTGTCCCTAAGGTGTAAAATACTATGGCCATCAAGCAGTGTTTAGGCATGTTTTGTGTTGAATCATCAGCTGCTGTTTTCAGCTGCATATAAGGATAAGGCTCCAAAATCTCCAACCATAAGTATAGCTTATACACCAAATTGGTATTTACAAGACAATGTTGCTTGATGCCTCTTCGAACCATGAAGTTGGTAACAAAGTGGAATGAAATCTCATACTCAGATTTGCTACTTAGAGTAGTCGCCCCCTTTGTGACCTGTCAGCTGACTCGCTGCTTTCTCCAAGATGAGAAAATAGGAGTGAATATTTCTACTTTGCTAATTGTCACTTGGTATGAATAATTCAACGGACTTCTCTGGAAAAATAGCAAAGAAAAAGTCACATTACTCAATAACCTGCATTTTCAAAATCAAGTATGATCTTATGGATAGTGGAGGGTGGTGTGAAAAGAAGATAGAGTAACCTGTGAAATAAGGAAAAAGCTTTCACAGCACATCCTCATCTTGAGACATTTTTGAGTAATGGAGTTCTCGTATGCTGTCAGCAACTGGTTGATGTTAAGTCCCTCTTCAGACACTCAAGTATGTTTAAATACTCTGCTATAATTAATATTTTGTTGAACATGGTTCTCCCACAAAAAAAAGTCTTAAAAGGGGATTGAAGCACCTCCTTCTCCCCCATTCAGAAGTTCTTGATCTGGCCTTGAGCCCTGCCCACCACCACTGCCATAGTTACTTTATCGTATGCCCCAGCCACAAGTTGACGAGATTGGTTCCTTAGGTGTGCAATGTATAAAACCCTGGTTTCAGTTTCAAGGCAGAAATGCCATGGTGCTGACTGCACATTTTGCCCATGATTTATCTTGTAGCATATAAAAAACACCATATGCATAAATATGTTAACTGGGTTAAATTGGGGTTAAAAGAGGGTCTATTGGAGGAGGTCTTTAATAAAAAAGCAGGTCAGGTCAGAGTTATCCCCAAGCCTATTTCAGCTTTTTCTATTCTGAAAGTGTCAAGCATTCACTCCTCGTACAGTGTAGAAGGCGTGTGTTACAGTGGTGGATTCCCTCTTCATAAAGAACACAAGCTGTGATCAAAACACCCATAGAAACTTGTCAAACCACTGCTGCAACATAATCCACTTATCCATTTGTATGCTTATGCTCTACATGCTTAGACTATACAAAATCTGTCAAAATATGACAAAATACAATGTGTTTGTTTGTTTGTTTGTAGTGCCTGCAGTTAGCAGATTGTTTGTTGGCTTGTGACTGCATTTGCTTATGTGTGTCTCAAGGGACTGTGTAAGAAAAACTACAAACAGGTACAGTGTGCAGTATTTGACAGATTTTGATGAAAATGTTAATTTGGCTTCTACTAAAACGGGGGGGGGGGGATGTTGCCGGAGTAAGTTGATGAGTTCCTATATATATATATATATATATATATATATATATATATATATACACTAAAATACTTGTTGGATTATCAGTTTAATGACATGCTTCACCTTGAGGGCCAAGGCTCTCTGTCTCTCTCAAGAGCAGATGTTGATTACTTGCTTGTAAACCATAGGAATCTGCTGATTTCATGTTTCATTTGCTCTGGCAGATACATGTGACCCCTCTCCCATTCATACTTCCAGATGTCTAGCTAGCCAGGACCTCGCTGGACCAGTCTTAACTGTTTATCTCATATCTGAAAGATTGGGGGTCTGGCAATGACTGACTTGCTAGTAGCTCCCTGCAACAGTGTTCTGCTGCAGCCGCGAAGTGCACACCATGAACCCAAAAAAGAGTTTTTAAAAAATATTTTGTTTTTGGAAGTTATGAATCTTAGAAGATAGGAAGTACGATTTTTACATGAAATGTTTTTTTTTCAGCATGTATGTAGTCAGATATGTGCAAAGGTCAGCACCAGGTATTCAGTAATGTAGCTATTTCAAGGTACAAATGAGGGACATTAGCTCTGGAGTATCTAATTGTGTCTGCACTTAGAGATGTCCTCAGCTCAAATGTATCAATCAATGTCCCTATATGCTCTCGTTAATAATATAAACATTTGGGAAATACTTATTTTTGAGTTTTACAGCATTAATTTAAATTCACCAAATATTCAAAGATTTGACAGGGATTTGGTGTCATTCTTGTTAAGTAGCTTAAACATAGCACTTTCCCCTAAAAATGCTCTCTTCAAGATTTTCCAGAGAACTAATAAAAATGGTCTCAGTGGTTAAGCCCCATCTGGACTTTTAAAGCTTGTGTGGCCTCTTAGATCATCCTGTCTAGCACTGCTCATCATTTAAAGGTAAAAACCAAAGGTTAAGTGTCTTTGCTGTCAGGTTCCTCATTCTTTGGAATGACCTTCTGGAGGAAGTTTGATCTTTCCTACTTTGTTACCATTCACGACACCGAAGCTGGTATTGTTTTCACCTTGTGTTTGTATGTCATCATGGTCCTTGAGACACCTACTGTAATGGGAACTAACACAGAGGTGGTTTTGAGTATTTTGCCGATTAATTGAAATTAGTAAAGATTTAACAATTATCGAAATAGTTGGTAATTATTTTTCTTTGATTGACTAATCAATTAGTCACCTAATAGTTGCAGCTCGAATACAGTGCAGACTTAAATCTGGTAGAAATAGAAGAGTTTGGAAACTCTCTTAATATCAATCACAGATGCTTTTCCCGCTCCAGGTCTGTTAGGGCGGTAGGCCTGCGCACTGGTTCTGAAAGTCCTTTTACCACCTTTTAACACCAGCAACAATGATCATCTACAGGTACCCGGTGATGATATGTTCTTTGACAACTTCAATGTCAAAGTGTCCAGTGATGGCATGTTCTATGAAGTTGAAGGAAAGACCGTCACCAGGACAGACGCCTTCGATAAATCTTTAATTTCAGCCAGTAGCTCTGCCGAAGAAGCATCAGAGGGCACTGATTCTTCCTCCGTCTCTGGTGTCGACATTGTCCTCATCCACAGACTGCAGGAGACAGCCTTTAACAAGAAGCAGTATTTAAGTCATATGAAAGAATATGTGAAGGCCGCCAAGGCCAAGCTGGAAGAGATCATTGTGAATGAAGTCACACCAGCAGTTAAGGGAAGGTTTTCATTGCCACTGTACTCTACAGGGGTTTTGTTGGGTCTATGTAAATCATAAAAAAGTCATAGAGTGTGGTCTATACCTAGTTTGTAAAGTGTCCTGAGATAACTTTTGTTATGATTTGGCACTATAAATAAGATTTAATTGAATTGAATTGAATTAAGGCTATTGTGGCAAAAAGCGGATTCTTCCAGTTCTTCACAGTAAAGACCATGAACCCAGATGGCATTGTGGCACTTCTGGATTACCGTGAGGAGAGCTGCATGCCATACATGCTTTTCTTCAAAGATGGTCTGCTGCTTTCCACATAGCCCCCGAATAGGACACTGAAGGAGCACTATTTTGCATCAGGCCTGAACAGAAACATAATAATCACATTTATTAAAGCCCACAGCTGGGTGAATCAAACAGGATATGTCACTGAATACGGTTTTTAACTTTTGTTTTTTTGACTCTTGTAGTGTTTGATTTACGTCCCAGGATTTTCTTGAAAATAGCAGGACAGTGAGTTGAGCTCTGACACAAAGAGATCTTTTTTCTTTTCTTCTGTCTGTGCACCATTTTAGCAATGATCTATACAGGTTGATCTCCTCAGACCTCATGTTATTGTTGCATTACATCTACAATGAAGATACTTTTGGTTTATTTGAAAATAAAATATAGTTCCACCAATATATATATATATATATATATATATATATATATATATATATATATATCACAGAGAAATGTTTTCATTTAGATGATGGCCTTGGGTAAGATTACTATATCCTGCTGTGTGCGTCTTCATTCTTCAGAAGCCATTTAAAATTCATGCTGTACCATTGACAGAGTATGCCAAGCTGGCAAAATAACAGAGATGTTTTGTCATTGTAGCAAATGAAAACAGTGTTTATAGTGTGTAGAAAACATGTTATTGCATAAGGAATTAATTGAAAATAGAATCAAAGCTGCCCTAAATTAGGTTTAGTTTCATAGAATTGAATGGAAATCAGTTAAACCATCACAGAGCAAAACCTTAGCTGTCAAGGGACAATCAGTATATCTGCAAATGCATAATAGATGAAACACTTCGGTTTTGCATAAGCTGCTTTCAGTTATGTTTGGCCTTCACTGTAAGCATCCCTCTGCTTTTGTTGAGTCGGTCGCACAGTTCAATCTTGGATCAATATCACCTCTCGGCACTGGTACAGTTTTGCAAATGTCACATTTTCCCCTCTACAATTGTTTATGTAATTGGGTAATATTTTCCTTTCAGGTAAGTTCCAAACGTTTTGCTGAAAACAAATACAGACAACAAACTTCCAATGCTACTGCCATTTTTATCTGGTTCTGGATTTGTTAGACAGACAACAAAGAGGTGTCCTAGTTATTGATCTGGACCTTGATCTAATTTTTCTGTTCTATCCCCTAGCTTTACTTTTGTCCTGCTGAAATGTCCTTGAGCAGGAATGTCTTCTGGAGTACAGGTACAGAGAGGCCTGTCTAGCTGTGTGCACTCAGACCTCTGTGTGGTGTGGGTCGGTGAAAGATCATTTACCTCCATGGATCAGTTAAGTATCACAAAATGCTGCTATGTCCCTGAGATAGGTAGAATTCCCAATGTGCTACATGTTCTGTATGGGAATTAATTCTATAATCCATCAGGAAATAGCAGTGTCATCATAGCAGATGATTTACTAAGCCTTTCATATCTTCCAGTTTGGACCACATCACAGGGGCTACAGTATGCTAAAATTGTGCTTCCTCAGTAAGTTTATTCTCTACTAAGCAATCCAATTTCTACCAGAGCATTGACATTTGGATTCTGTACAAATGTGTTTGTTTAAAACTAATGTACTTAAACTGCAATTCAGGGAGCATGCTGCTATACATTTGCCTTAACCAAGGACAAACGGAAGGAAGTTTTTTTTTTTTTAACATTTTCCGTATACTTTCATTATTCTTTGTGATATCTAAATACAGTTGTATTCTTATGTTTCAGATTTTCATGAGATTTCTGCAGGTTCTTGATGCCTTTGATCCATCTTTTTTTTTTTTTACAATACAGGTCTTATATATAACCATTTTTTAATCCAACACAGTGGAGAAACAGCATGTTGTTTATTTTGCCGTGGAGGACTTTACCCTCATACTCCCTGCACATGCTACTTATTGAGCTGCTGTACTCCTACTTGGCAAATTAAACCAATTCAACATAATTTTTTATTCTCTTTCCATTGTTCACTGTTTGTAATGTTGCCAAAATAGGGATTTAGGCTAGTATTGTAAATCAGCTTTCAGTAGATAACATTAGCAAATTGGAAATGCTGTGAGTACATAGACCCTTTTCTGGTTTCACTGATAATCAGCAGCCTAAGGAAATGCTAAAGAGATATGTCAAACGACTGCACAAAGGCCATGGGTGTATTTTCTCACTGTTTTCCCCTCGGCCTTACTCTTCCTGCTATGCTCATCCCTTTTACTTGCTCTTGCTGTGTTACCCTGGAGAGATACTGATGGTATATTATTTGGCTGCTGCCTACATTTGTGTCAGGGTGCATTCTGGGATGCACCAGCTCCCAGCTCAATGGGTTAATGTTTACCAGGGGCACAACTATGTCTGGTTGTGGGGACTCTGTAGTTGTGACTGACCTTGTCTTTCAGGATTTCTTTTTTTTATTACAAATGTGTTGCTGTGCCTCAGTTTGATATGGAAAAGTGTGCAAAATCCTGTTACTAGGGAAGACAATGAAATGGAGTACTTGAATCGTTGCTCGGTTTAGATTTTTATAGGGTATATGAACAGAATTTCACTTTCTTATTAAATACATATTTAGTTAATGTTTTTATTTTTGTATTTGCCATTTATTTAACAAGATGCAGTCCTATTTAGATTTCAAATTTTATTCAGCTATTTCCAAGTCTTTTCAGTGTCACTGTGCTTCCAGCAAAGGATGTCGGATTGTAGTTTTGATATGTTATTATGATATTTCTCCATTACACTGAGATGACAATCCATTGATGCTTGATCCAATTTGGCATCACTCTTCCTCCAAACTACGACTGGGTATTGCCTTTAACCTCACGATATGAAACATATCACATACAGAGTAGGGATGCAAATTATCAAGTTATTCATTAATCAATAGTTGTTTCATCTTATCGATCGATCATCGATTAATTGTTAAGCAGCAATTCTTCTGAGAAGCTGAATTTCCCCTTGAATAGGTTAACCGTATAGACCTTTTTAATAGAATTCAATAGCCCTTTTTAACTCCCTGTCAGCTGATGTCGTTGTTTATGTTTACAACTTTGAAAAGGTCTTTACGTAACATAAAATGCTATCTTCCTTATGATATAAAGAAAAAATGCAAATCATGTTCCTTAATCACTCACTTGAGGGCAGGGAATAACATCTTGGTAGCATATCAAACATATTCTGAATAGAAAATATCAAAATATTATACAGGCTACTTAACTTGAAAATAAATTGGGCATTCTCTTATCTGCGACATTGGTAAAAAATAATTCCTGAGTAGGAGAATACAATCAGGGCTCCAGGCTAACTTTTTTCACTAGGAGCACTGTGGCCCCGAACTCAAAATTTTAGGGGTGCAACCAGAAATTTTTGGAGCACAATCAGTAATTCTAGGGGCAAACACGGTAAATCAATAATAGATGCAGAAATTACAATGTGCTGTTTCGAATTCAGTGTCACATTTTTATTGTGCTCTTTTGAAGATGCAAGATAGAAGGTAAACCGACAGCACCATCACTGTCATGACAGTACAATATTAAAAGAATATACCATACAATCAGAATTAGGGATGTGTATCGAGTCCACGAGAATGAGACGCAACGAGATTTTAACACTAAACTTTAACCCTAAAATGTCAGTGGTTTCTTTACATAGGAGTTGATTGTAGCAGAGAGCTGTGGTAGTGCTGCAGGTGTCTTTGCATAGAACTTGTGTTAGCCGCAGTGTAGCCTACGGTACTCACAGAGTCAAAGTATAACCCTGCCCCCAACCCGGTCCACTGCGGGGGCCTTTCCGTCTAAAAGGGCCCCGCGCCTGTCAACATACGGCACTGCTCCACACAGGGACAATTGATTGCAATTAATTTATTTTAATTGAGTCATTTCTTATCTCATGCAAACAATTATACAGCCTAATACAGGGGCCACAATACAGTAGGAATAACAATGACCATGACACAGAATTTACAGCTTTTCTTAATTTTCATGAAAATATGAATCCATCTCATCTCCTTTCACTCATACGATCTAGATAGCCATTGGACATATCTTTGAATGGCATTGGGAACGTTACACCTTACATACCAAAGCCGCTGAGAGAACTCCCTTTGAGTATCACTACATACAACACCTTGTTAGTGATCCTTTAGTGATCGATTACTGAGCCCTGTTTACAGCCAGGAACAAGTGTGTTGGATCATCAGCAGCAGCAACAATGAGAATACTCAGGATTACTCCCAGGTGGAGCTGATTTTGGTAGTTAACCAAATCTCAGCCTGGGTTTTAATGTGTCTTCTTCCCCCATAGGAACAAGGCCCTGCACACACAAGCTCATTTCTATGGAGATGAACTGCATCCCTCCCTGATCAGGCAAACATGCAAAGTCCTATTGCTTGCCTCGTTGCAGCAGGGTTACAGACAGTTTTTGTAGCAAAGTGTTGTCATCACAGTGCAGATGCAGCAAAAGCAAAGACTGCTTGACAAATGAACAGTGAAGGTGCAAATAAGATCTGTGGCCCTGTTCCTGACATTCATTATGTGATACAGTGGTGCTTGTAAATGGAAATATTTGTTTGTTTGAATTGTCTCCCTGTGTCACTTACTTTCATTCTGATGTCATGAAACCTAACAACTGGATTAAGGGGAATAACAAGACCTACAGTAGCACTTATCTCACTTTGGCTTCTATTTAATTTTATCGTACTCTACGTGTGCAATGACAAAGGAATTCATTTCTATTTCTATTCTATTTAGCAGTAGTTGACCCCATATTTTACACCTCTTTTTATCTTTACATTGGGAATAGTGATTTATTAAATTAATTTAAATCATGTTAGAAAGGAAAGCCATGACATTTTCTCGACCTTACCCTTGTGCAAGGTTGTGTTTACCAAAAAAGTAAGAAAGTGAAGCACAAATGTGCCCATATTTTGTGATAAAAGGGGAAAAATGGAATTTATCAGAAGGCTGTGCTCGCCCAAAAAAGAGCCCATAGGTAATTTGTACAAGCAGGGTGAGACCAAAAGTCTACATGGACTTATTTAAACTTCCCTACATAGTTAAGTTGCATACGTAACATCCTATGTCCCGTACAGAAGTTAAGTAACAATCATACTTATTTGAATCCAAACCCGAACTTTCTCTTAACCTAACCAAGAAGTTTAGTTGTGTAAACCTTAACAAACTGCAACCATTTCAGAACATTGACCTCATGTTAAGAACTGCAATGTTAAGTTTAGGTATGGAATGTCTTGATTTTCTGCCACTGTTAGTGGTGCTAATTTAGGAAACACTCCTGTGGGTCATATTAGAGGGTAGGAAACAATGACCTAGGTTGTCATATGGGTTAGAGGACCTGTTGGATATAATACATAGGATTTCCTGATCCTCGAGATCCAGTTGTATCTCTCTTAGATTATGGTAGCATGGTTTGTCAGTCACTGAAGTCATGGAACGAACAATCCAAATACAATTCTCCTGTTGTTATATTTTCCTCAGGCAGTGTATCACATGCTATGACATAAAGGATTTTTCTGAGTGCTGTGCATCAAGGAATACAGGTACTTCAATATATGTTCACTGTCATACAAGAGTGGCTTCCCAATGGAAAGATGGTTTTTGAATAGGCAATTTCTCTTTCCATCTCTGCTAGTGACAGAACACATACAACAGAGAGTAACACACTTTATTGGTGCAGCATAAGGCATCTGATGCTCGTATTACAGGAAGTGACAGATTTATAATTCTCTGTTGCACATGAGCCACTAGGCAGTTAATGATGTGTGCTGTGAATACAGATTTCTACATTATGCCTAACAAGGTTGTCATTGTTGATGGGGTGGTTCTGTTTGGAATATGTTATGTTTTCATGTACACTTCATTCCATACGGTCTTGAATTGCTGCAGCACCGTTGCCTGCAGTGTGTTGCCATTAGATGACTGAGGGTGCTGTGTTCATCCTGCTCTTCTGCTTTTTGTAATCCTGCAGAGGCTTTGCTTTTGCTAAAGGTTGGTGTAATCAATCTCCTAGATGTTTATATTTATTGCTCTGGTTCAGCTGGGATGTATCTATTTCCTGCCGATATTGAAGCATGAAGGACTCCATAAGAGCTTGATCACACACTGATTTAATGTGGCTTAAGTAAGGATGGAATAATGGGGGGCTTAGTGAGAGTTAGGGGTTTGGATTACAATTAATACTAAGGGATCAGCGTAATGAACGAAGACACCATCCATTTTTATGGCTCATTATCCTCCCTGCCACATTCTAACTGGATCTTTTTATAATTAGTCACTTGGACATACTTTATGTGATGGCTGCTTGTATCTCCAACTGGTTTTCAAAGCACTAACTTTTGAAAAACATTGTGACTCTAACCAGTTTGCTATTGAATATTTAGGTATGTCTCTGTGGAGTATCATTTCTGATTCAGGTGCCACACAGGTGTTATGCATATATTCATGAGAGACTAATGGACTTCGACATATGTTCTACTTCTCTCGTTTAATTAAACTAATTTGAAATGGCAGCTTGGTTTCTCCTATATAGTCAATCAATTAAGACTGTTTATTTTTTCAGGCCCAGGCATTTTAGTGTTTTCCCCTCCATAGTCTGGGATTGTAGACCTAATCATGATTTATGGTACCCTGGGGTTTTCTGTGTTTTTCTGTTTATTATTATTTTTATTGAGCTTCTGAAAGGATACCAGACATTGCACTATAGCCACTGTTAAAACCAAATTTAGGCCTACTACCTGTTTTATCTATAGAATTAGACAATCATAATGAATTATGTGCAGTTTAGATTCAATTTCAGGTTTATTTTGGACATTTAAATAACTCAACAACTGCTGCTGAACATGACAACAACAGTGGATATATTTGACTGCTCAATTCTGCACCACATACTGTATCTCTTTTGTACAAGTAGCTATGGGAATGCAATTCAGTCTCTGTGTTGTACGCATGGGCATTTTGAAGCCAAATTTCAAGTAAAGGCTAGATACTAAATGTGTGTCTCTGGCTAATGCTATTAGTTGTGAGAGTTGGATTGCTTTGAAAGGAACATCTGGCTGGAGAGCCTCACTGTTGCTCAGCAGAGTCTCAAGCAGAGAAGGATTACCGCCGTGGCATTTGGTTGAAGATGATTCAGCTTGGAATTAGATGGCCTATATGGAACACAGCTTGGGCCAGTGTGACAGTCTTACTCTTCTTGTTAATATGAATACAGGGTGTTAGGAGTGGTGAAAGGCTGTGGAGATTTCTGAGTCCCGACATCATGTTTCTGACTGATAATGCATGCTTTGATTAATGTTTGAGTACTTTATCTCAAATTCCTGTGGCTTTGGGCAGAAAATCCCCACTCCGGTGCATCTTATATTTGCCTGTTTCTATGAATTGTCATACATATTTGATTTTTCAGCAGGATGGTCACACAGGATGTGTTTTATTTCCAAAGCTTCAGGCTGTTTTAAAAAAAAAAATTAATCTATCCACAGTATCAGTACCCCACCTTTCAGTCCCATCTCTCCACACAGGCATTACCCTATACACACAGTATACTGTAGTAGGAGGGAAAAGGCTGCACAATAAATATTTTGAGTTAGTTGAAACATAGTATCAGTAGAAAACTGCACTTTAAATGTTTTTAAATGCTACCTTTTGTTTTCAGCTCAGTATTACATGTGTTCAATAAAAGAATGAAGTACTGAAATCAACAGCAAGGCAGAACACGTACAGCTTTATATGTCTTTTTATTTTTATTCATTTTTCAAGTAATATTGTTACATTATTGAACAGCGCTATAGTTTCCTCATATCGTGCAGATGTAAGAATGAAGACAAAGAAATTATGTCAAAAAAATTATGAAGGTGAAAACAGTGAACTATGGGAGATACTGATTTAAGTTTTAAAAAGATACTGCCTTTTAAGTATTACAAGTAAAAGTACAATCATTTTTTCTACTTTATGTTAACAAGTTTTACTTGCTCACTAAAAATATCAAGACATACACAAGCCTGATGTGTTGGTCATCTGAAAAGGCCCAAAACTAATTTTCAAAGCAGTCTGGAAATGTGTTTATGGGCCTCCGAGCAACTTTGACATTGGGATATTGTTTGTGTCTGAGAAACAGCTCTCATAGAAAATGAATTGAAAATACAGACGTAATGATCAGTGTGACCTGCTGCAATGGAAGTTATATTCTTTTATTTACAGTCTATGTGATTTGTGGACTTATTTCCATTTAAATCAATACACCTAGCAAGTCACCCTCTATGAATGTGCAATATTTCAAGGGAACCAGGTCACAGCCAGACCAGCGGTGCAGATATACCTCTTCAAGAGAGAATAGAGTGTGCACTGAAGAGCTTGGCTGTCCCAGGTGTAAGTTTTTGGAGCTGGCTTTCTTCTACAACACACACTGTCGTCATTATCAGTTTGAATATAGGGGCTGTAAGTTCCTGGAGAGAGAATGGACATACTATTTAGTTTACTTGTATCACAGTAGTATTGTGAGCCCATGGATATGCTGTTTCAAACCTACTCGTTTTCTCCATAATTGCTTTCAGCAGGTGTTCCAGGTCTAAATCAAAACATCCAGACTGGATTATTAGAACAAAACCCACCAATTTTGTTTGGCAATAAATTGCACAGCGTGACAGAAAAAAGGAGCATTGTAATCGTCAATAGGCTACGTAAGCCAGAGGTCTCTTTTCCCAGAATCCCTTGATCAGATGGTGACAGTACCAAGTGTTTTGTATATTGTATACTGAAATAAGAAGATAACATCTATTTAACTGTCTCTAACTCTATTTTTGGCCTGGAATGATGCTGCTGCAATAGAGTATTATGCTACGTGGCTTGTTTTTGACAGCAGGTTTTACAGTTTGGTGTTTGGCCACAGCCATGGAAATGTGATTTTTGGTCCACTCTTTGAAGGGCTTTATTCCCCAATGGCACATTGCCAGCCATGGCTGATGTAGGTCTTCACTGACCTTGGAGAAATCACACAGGGGTAGTAGATAGAGGATTGGGAATGGGGTGAGGAAAAGTTCAGGACAGCCTCATCGTTACTCCTGGGCACTGGAGGACAGCCGAGCTAAATCCATGTGGCAGCTGCGTCTGCACTTTATAACAACAATATGTTCACAGCGTAGGCATTAACAGTGATTAGATTGTTCTAAGTTTATCTTTACGGCTAACAATAGGAAGTGTCCCTGTGGCTACAATCCTGCAATGGTCATTGTTAACTTTTTCAATCAGCCGTGCAGCTCTGTGTCCATTAGTCATAGCCGGAGGATGCAGTGTGGAGCTGTTCTTATATTTTCCCTCTTTAAAGAAGGCCTCTCGTTCTAGTGCTATCTTTCCTGTATAAATTCAACCCTTTTTACAGCTTGTCTGTTTTCAGCAGTCCCAAAGAACATCAATATGATTGAGTTTTAGAAAACAGTTTTCATGAGCTCAGAAAATGTGTATTGACCAGTGACCCAGGAGTCAGTGTTGGTCTGCCCTCCCTGTCATCTGTCTGGCCGCACTAGAGACAGAGCCACTTCTCTGGAACAGCTCTATCTCCCTAACGTTATTAGGAGTGTTGGACAAATTTGAGAGCCACGACTCGCCCAGAAATGTCCTTGAGGCTTAAAAGTAAATTTGCATTTTGCACTGCCAAGTCTAAAGGCCCAGATGCACCAAACTGACATCAAAGAACTAGTGGCGATGAAGGCCGAATATTGCGTCACCTCATGACGCCTTTGTCTTACCCAAAAAGTTGCACTTGAACACATCGCCAAGACTACAGCCAGTGAGAATCTACAGGCGTGCATGAGAGGAAATAACTCCACATCAGCAGGTGGCAATAGTCTGTATTCTTCATGGGAAACTAGAGGATGCTAGTTAGCCAGTTAGCACATTAATAACACAACCCTTTCTTGAAACATCAAATGATATTTATAATGCGAACAATAACAAAAAACAGTTACAAACGTTTTCTACTACAGAGCTTGATGGCTAAAAAATAATCTTTGCTCTTTACTCAGTTTCTCTTCTTGTGCACCGAGTGCACTGCCAATCAGAGTGATTTCTCTCACCGATGGGCTCTGGCGACTCCGCCGCTAATTCAAAATGCTAAATCGTCCAAAAAAACAGCCGATGAGGAATGGCTAGACCCAGACTAGAGCAACAAACCCCTTGCATGGGTGCAAGAGCTCATGCTACATATGGATTTCAGTCAAAAGTGAATTCTTTGTTCCACCATAGTCTGTTTATTTATTTATTTTTACTGCTAATGCTTTTTGCTTCAAATTATGAGCAATCTATCAGTGGTGGTCTCATCAGTTGACTCTTCCACCGCATTTTACGCTTTTCACTGTGACAAGGTGTTGCTCTTTCCTGCTGTCAAAGGTATGGCAATTTCATTTAATGTGCACCTATTTTGTTGTGATCGGGACCAACACCCGGTATTAAACTCCAGAACATTCCCGTGCAGCTCCGATGATAAATGATTAAAAACAGTAACTGCTGTCTCGGGTAATATTGAATTGTTATAAGCTGAAACAAAAGTTGTCTGCATGTAGTCTTAACTGTTTGTATTATTTTTAAAACATATCTTAAAATTTGGCCAATTATTGTTCATTTAGCTGCTGGCTGAGCCAAACCAGCGGTGCCCTTCGCCACACCTACACATAAACGCTAGTTAATATGCACATCAATTAAGTCATTGGTGCTCTTTCACCTTAGATCGATTATTGATACTGACTGATGTCAGGAATGTCATTTATTTTTCCATTCTAAAATAAAGTTGAATAGTTAAAAGTACAAGTTTTATTCAGTGAGGCAGAAAATGGGACAGGTTGCCCCTATCTTATACTTTTCATGCATCAATTTCCATCTTTGCCATAGATAGAAATCATGGCCAGAATGCACTACAACCAGACACCAGTGTGACAAGAAGGAAGCAATTTTCTCACCAGCACCCAAAGCTTTAACTTTGACTGAAGGCTAACTGTTGGCTTGGTGTGTTCCTGCCTTAACAAAGTTGTACATTAAATCTCTGACAGTCTAAACTTCTCAACCTCCCCCCCCCCTTTTTTATCCCATATCATTGCTGTCTTATCTTTTCTTTCTTTCTCAGAACCACTTTTAGATCCTCTGGCTTTGATCATGGAATCACTGTTTTGGTTGTGAAGGCTTAAACCGGCAGTAGGAACATCACATTTTAAATGTGGAACTGTCTCAACTTGCAGAGACTGTAAGGTACAGTGACTATATTTAATTTGTCAGCCACAGCATAAAAGTCTGTGTAAATAAGTTACTTCATTGAGTAGCATATCCAAGAGATTGGCAGGCCTAAATGATTTAGTAAGTAAAAAAACTGTTTCTGTGGAGTTGTAAAGAAAGTTGGTCTACTTCTTTACCTGTCAGCATAGACTATATGAGTCATATAGTAGGTCTGGCGGATAAATCATGGTTGCAATCATAGAATATGTGAATATCCTTGTTGTCTACCGCAGATGTATGCTTATAGTGATTAACAGTGGCAGATTAAGGCAGGTCTTCTGCTTCCTCCTGTGGATTCTCTCTCAGTGAGGGTCTTTGAATGACCGTGTGGCCATATGTCGATAACTAGCTTTTTTTGTTTAGTGGGTAAATTAGTAAAGGTTCAGCCAATTAAAATATGTGATTGCCTTATTTACATACATTCCTTACAGGTTTTCAGACTTTGTCCCTGCTGACTGAACATTGTCTGAGCTAATCAAATGAAGGTAAAAAAACTGGCTCCGTATCAAACAAGCAGTCATTTGGGTGTCTGCTTCACTGGCTCAACATAAGGTAGTAGCAAATAAAACTTTCCCCCTCTCTCTCTGGTGTCTGTGCATGTTGGGCCTGGTGAACAGATTGCTGTGACCTAACTTAATATTTTTTCTCCAGTAAAGGATATTTTGGCAGGTTACATTTTCAATTCACTAAGTTGGCTGCTGAGCCAAGATGTTAATTTCAGTCACTGAGTAAATATTTGCAAAACATCCTGAAATCTGTTCTTTTGGCAACCAGCGAATGCAGAGCAGCAACTTTGAGGCTGATTTGTTGGATCCACAGAGCTCCATGGACTGATGGCCCTGACAGAGTCTGAAAACTGTCCTCAACCCAGAGTGTCTGACACCAGTGTTATTTGATCCTCTGGCACAAATGTGCTCACTGGTTGGAATAAGTGTTCTTGAGCAGGACCTAAACTGCTCCTAGTTCTTTGGATGGGTTAAATGCTGAGGTCAAATCTCACTATGTTGTGCTGTGTACAATTACATGTGACAATAAACAAAAATGTAAGGGGGTGGATAATGGCTGTGTTATCTTATCAAGAGACTTAACAAGAGGCTTTGTTTCCTGTATTATATGGTACTTGTGGTCAAATTATATGATATTGCATTTTAGGCAGTGTCAGAGACATTTCTGATACTGTTGTTTATTGGTATTGTGTATTAATATCAGAATATCTCTATCTAGGCCTACCACAGTTACTGTTTTGTTGATTTTAACATGTTATTCTTACATGTTATATACATATCTTAATTCACCTGTCCGTTTAAGGTGAATGTTACTTTTATTGTCTTGGATTAAAGGCATTACTTCAACACACCCAAACATCACAATAACACACATTTAATAAGAAGACACATGCAAACATTAGCCTGACATAAAACAACCAAGCAAATTAGTCACAAAGCCATTCACCTTGTTAAAAACATATTCATACATTCACAAAACATATGCAACTTTTTGAAGCAAGCAAATACGTCTCACTGCATGCTTCCAAGCCAAAACACAGTTGGTGCAGTTACATGAGAGCCTCCCTATGCTTCTTTTTGTCATCCAGGAGTTGACAGAGGGACCAATGAATGTTTAGAACGATTGTGCTTACCAAAGGGGACCCTTACCAAAAACGATAACCTAGAAATAATCTGAATGGAAGTTTAAGTGGGGAAATTTGACTTGTGAAACAGACAAGATGTAATTAGTTGATTGTCTGGCAGGGATATAACTCAACTACACTGTTGAGTTGTAGTTGTACAGTGGTGGAACAAAGTGGAGGCTGTTCTCTCACAAAAAGCACTATCCTGAATAGAGACACCGGCTGCAGAGAGCACACAAACCCGACAACAGCAGAGTGTTATTCTGGCCTGTCATCAACTACAGAATTAACTTTGTGACAGCTGATGTGACCTGCAGTCACTGTTTGTCATTTTAACCAGCAGAGAGTGACTGTCACTGTCGACTAAAACTGAGGAGCTGTTACCTGGATGTCTATTACACTGCTTTGTACTAAATACCACACACAGTTTTTCACTCACTATGATTATTTTAGTTTGACAAAAATAATACTGCATGTTCACATTGCACAGTGGCAACAATACATCTCAGCATTTCAGCTGCATACTGCACAATGCCCACGATTGTGAATTTGTGAGTTTTCAGCGGCACTAGTTACGTCAGTGAAGTCTTGCTGGTTCATTCCCTCTGACAGCTGTCATTTCATTCGGTGAGTGGGAATGATTTTACTGTGCTTCCAGCAGTCAAGCGTGTTTCCAGATTGAAGCAGTGTTCTGTCGCAGGTTTATGAGATTGAGCGTGTGAACTGTATCTGGGGTCATCTTGAGCTTGGCAGGGAAAAAAGGAAAAGTGACAGGAAAATAGAGTTAGCAGAGGAGGAGAAAATGTGTTATGCAGTTAATCAACCAGTCTTCATAACCCTTAAGCCTCTGGTATGCAATTCACAGCCTTCAACTCCATCAGTGGGATTTGAGTACACACATTCAGTTACCAGCACTTCTGATATTTGTCTGTGAGTACCTTTACTTCTTATTGCGTACCACCACCTCCTGGTGAGTAGGTACCCTTCCTATACAACTGTGTAACTGTGTCTCTGTGTAGGGGTGGACGGGGTATCAACGGTATAAAAAGTACACTGGTATGAATTTGCCCTACTGTATGAATTTTGACTATACCATGCTGACCAGTAGAGTCCTCATGAGTCGGGAAGGACTGCGCACGATAACTCACTTCGTTTATCAATAAATCACCTAAAAAAGACACCAGTCTGCTACTGTATACGTAACCATACAGACCTCTACATATGAGACGGCTCGGATGTATCGTGTCTCAGCCAGACATTTGTTGAGTTGAATGGGACATTGCTGCAGTGTTTCAGAGTTTGCACTGTATTAGCCTAGCAGTGAGCGGACCTCTGCTCATAGCTCAATCCTTACAGAATGTTTTTATCAGCCTTACATAGTTGAAACAGACAGTAAGGTCGCTTTCACACCTGAGCTGTTTGGTTTGCTTTAAGTGAACCCTGGTTCGTTTTTGTTAAGCAGATAGTCCAGTTGATTTTTGGTGGTGTGAAAGTTCATTCGACTTCTGGTGTAGACCAAACAAGCGAACTCTGGTCTGCCTGAAAACGTGGGTCTCAGTTTGCTTGCAAGTGAACCAAAAAGCAGTTGCCAATAACTTTTTATGACCATACCTCGCTCGTCGTCTGTACAACACATCGTAGTCTCTCACTCTCCTGAGGGCCTGTCCTCTCCTTCTGTGCTGTCTCATTCGTCTTATTTGAAGAATGAAAAGCTCGGCAACTCACTGTCTCCTTTGCTTCTCAAAATGGTCACGTTTATCCGACATATTTATTTGATAGGAACACCAAACCAGAAACCCCAAGACCACATAAATGTGGTAATGCTCCTTTATTTAACCTTTCTAGCTAACAAGCACTTTGCTAGGTTACCATATCCACACAGCTATACTGGCAGTGACGTTACAGTGTTAGTGTTTGATTTGCTTGACATGTTTGGTCTGCTTGAAAAAAGTGCAGTGTGAAAGAAAACCAATCTAAATGAAAAATGCTACTTGACTCGGTCAGTGTACCAAACTATAGGTGTGGAAGTGACCTAAGTGACAGTAAAGACTCACACTGAGCTAAAATTGAAACACTGTGCTTCAGCAGGTGTTCTTCCGTTTTTATCAAGGCATTCATTTTAAAGGATGTTATTCTACTTTTTATTTTTTTATAAACTACTATAGCCTACAGCCCTCCCCAACAGTTAAGACTTAAGAGCGCAGTAATTGCTGTCATGCAGCTCCCATACTGGTGTTTTACCCCTTCAAAAGCATTTATATTATAATAAAAACAAACAAATACCATGATACTTACTGTTACTGTCTGTGTTCCAAATTATACCACATACATTTTTGGCCATACCACCCAGCCCTACTGTGTAAACACATAGCTGGTTTAACGCTGAGAAAATAGCGCTGAAAATGTCATTTTTAACATGATTAAAAGTTGGAAGGAAAAAGGGAACCAACAAGAATCTTGCTTCTACAAAATAAATGAACCTTTGGTATTCTTTCTCATTATCCAATTTGATCTGTACGCCAACACATATCTTTTCAGTTGGTTTTACTATTGCATACATGCAATATAATATTTGTTTACAATTAGATTTTTATCAGTTATATATTATTATATATTTTTTATTATTATAATGTTATGCATGTACATATAAATATATCCAAGACACAAGGATCTGGTACCTTTAGACCAAATCAGGCACTTTGCCATACATGTTTTGAGTTTTATTATGTTTTTATTCATGAGATAAAAATTTTGCATATTTTTTTAATTAATTGAAACATACTTTATGCACATCATCATTAATCATCACATTAATGAGACTTGCTGCTATTTTACAGAATGCTTGTAGAAATTCAACAATTAAATGAGCTGTTGAACTGCTTTTGTGCAAAGTATGAAATATCTTGTCTTCTAAAACTCTGCTGGACTCCTGAATTTGAAATGTAGAATGTTGTAGACTGATTTTGCTCTGCTGCCATATTTAGCTGCATTTAAGTTTTAATTTTAGGCAGGCTGTAGCCTTTGGACTGCGTGGTTGGACCCCGGTGTCTTGTTTTCATTTGTCATCTGCCATGTACGACTTCAAGTTAATCCCATTTTAAATTATGGATCTAAACACTGCATGTATTAATTCACTAACAGAAGTGCTGTGTTACAGTGAATTCCTTGTTTTTTCTAATGTGTTATTATAATTAGAATAATATTTGATAATAATTTGCATAATAACATTTCACAGACAATCTCAAGTAAACTCAATTTATATTGCAGTCTATCTAGGCAGACTTGTTTTCTGAAAAAAGTGTTACACTCAGCTAGTTAGTACATATGATTTCTTGTTTCTTGCTAAAATCAAAATCTCAGAATGGAAATGGAATGGAAAACCATCTTCATAAACAACATATGAAAGCAGTGAGATGTTTATTGTTCATGCTACAAAAAACACTTTAAGACAATTTAACGTAATCCTCATGACAGCAGTCAGAGTTTAATCAGGTTATTCTAATCTAGTTATCACATTTACACATGCTGCACAAAAACTGGATTACGTGGGTAACCAGATTAAAAATGAAGTTCTCCATGCCACTGATCGAATCAAGCCTCACACTTAACAATCAGTCCAACTTTAAATACCCTATTGCCTCTGTCTGTGAAGTTTCCAGAATGACACTTCTGGAGGAGACAGTCGGTCCCTGTCAGTACATCCATTCTCAGTCAGAGGGCAGCTGGTGCTTCCAGGTCCGTCACTGAGTCAGTGGTGTTGTGGACGATGTCCCTGTGTTTCTGCACTGAGCCGTGTGATTGCCATGTGTCAGCGAGCATGGCCAAGTCTCACTTGGGGCATCTGCAGATTAGTGTGTGTTGCCTGAGTGATGTCATGTGTCTATCCAATCCTTTCTTTCCCTTTCATCTTCAGTCTTAAGATGATTGCTGGTATTCTGAACACACTCCCAATTGGGCCACTGTTCACTACACGTAGGCATTAACGTAGAACTGTTTTGAGCCTTTATGGTAATTATTTGCTTTTGATGTAATCCATTACAACAAATAGCATTTTTCCCTCTAGCACAATTTTGATCTAACTCATGCCTAATTTTTACTGCAAATGACTACCAGGCAGGTATATTTCTAGATCTTGTCTTCCCCCTGAACATAGGTAAAATTGCAGTGACATTTTTTCTACATGATACAGCTATGCTTGATCCTTTTTATTGGCAACCAAACATCTGCAATTCATCAGTTGACCATGGGATTGTTTTGCAAGCTACCATTTTTTAAAATCTTTGTCAAGTGGATAAAAGAAAGGCTTTTGACGATAGCTTAGCTATTTAAAAATGCTTGATTTTTGCAGTACACAGGACATCGTATCAAATAAGTGACGATTCTGGTGACGATTCTCTCTGACGGAAAGAATGGTTCCTTATGAGTCTAGTTGAGTTATACCTTACCATGCAGTGGAAATGCTGCATAATACCCAGTTTTTAAATGAGCTGGGTGTGTGTACATTGCACAGTTTTCATTGACCACCGCTTGTCTCACACATTGATTCATAACTATCCAGTACATTAACTTCTCTCCTGGCATGTTTCAACAGAAAACAATGCTGGATCACTGTCTGATTGTCAAGTGACCTCTGAAAAGTGCAGTGCAACAGTCATTCATTCATTCATCTTCAACCGCTTGTCCCTGTCGGGGTCGCGGGGGGCTGGAGCCAATCCCAGCTGACATCGGGCATGAGGCGGAGTACACCCTGGACAGGACGCCAGTGTATCACAGGGCACATAGAGACAAACAGAGACATACAACCATTCACACCTACGGGCAATTTTAGAGTCCTCAATTAACCTAACACGTGCATGTCTTTGGACTGTGGGAGGAAACCGGAGAAAACCCATGCAGACACAGGGAGAACATACAAACTCCACACAGAAGGGCCCCAGCCGGGATTCGAACTAGGAACCCTCTTGCTGTGAGGCGACAGTGCTAACCAACACTCCACCGTGTCGCCCATGCAACAGTCATTATTTGATATCTATTTAATTCATATCAACCATAGTGTTGTGTCCATCTTAATTTAAAGTAAAAAGTTATTAAGATGGATGGCTTTACAACTTACTGAAAGTGAAGCCAAAACCTCTGGATCAACCCCTGGAGGCTGGCTGCAGTATAGGCCCCCTCCATGTTATCATCAACAAACATCACGCTGATGTTTGTGTAAGTCTTCATTCTTTTAAAACAAGTTTGGTTTTAATTAGTTATGATGCCATAAAAATGGGGGAAACGTCTTGATTGACAGCTGTGATTGACGTCTGATCACTACTGCTTAGACTCTGTTTGCCATATTACAATGTTGCTGTGCCCATATCTGGGATGTTTGGGCTTCACTTTTGTACAGTGGGAGGAAGTGGCTTTATATACAGACTTTGATATCAACCTAGATGTCAAATGCAATATAATAAATCAGGTCAGTATGTCTTTGCATAACCTGATAAATATATCAATGAATAGCTTATGGTGCTCATAGAGAAAAATCTTCTCCAGTTATAGCATACATTAACAATTTAAATTAGGACCACATATGGCCAAAATAACCATAACAATACAATAGAAATCCTAAACAAAACACTTACCGCATAATGGAGATAGAGTCCAGACAATACATGAGTTGGCTTATCACCACTGACCGTAGGGAGTGTGCTTACTTTGTACTATTTAGTGCTTAGTTTACTGGAGGAATAATTTCAAACCATTCAGTATCTCAGTAGTGCAGTTGCTGAAATTAAATATTTGTTTGTATCCACAAAAATACTGTTGCACCTGTTGCAGTGTTTGTCTTGTGTTCTCAGCTGGCAGGCATGCTACTAGAGTTAAGCTAGTTTTAACTTTAATTAGTGGTTTTTCTGCCCATTACATTATTTCTGGATATCTGGCTGTGTTTTTTAAAGACAGATGATGTAAAGGACTTAACACGGTGGGCAAAATCCACTGTTGGCACTTTAGGGTGACTGTTGATTTTCACCCCTGCGAAAACACGACAGAGGCTGCTCAAATACTAACAACAGCAATGGCTCATGTTCAGGAATGGCTTGCTGATTCATGCCTTTCTTTAAATAAGGCCGCCAAATATTGATCATTCTGGTGTCTCTCTGGGAGAGGAGCTGGCTTTGGTGAGCGAGTTCAGATATTTGGGATTTATTCTGGACTCAACACACTCATTCAGGAAACACAGCATAAAAGAGTCTAACTCTGTCAAATATAACCTGGCAAACTTCAAACAGATCAGGAATTCATTAAGCAGCAGTGCAGCTTTGATGTTTTTACATTGTGTGATCTTCTCACATATTGACTACTACGACATTTGAAACAGTTTTCGCCCCACTTATTCTTCTTTTAAAGGACAACTAAAACAATGGCTTAAATGCAAACCAAAAGTGGGACTACTAACTGGACTTATTGCTAAATGAACGTTACTTTTTTATCCCATTGTTATATCCTGTCTGGGTCTGGTGTCCTTCAGAGTATAT
Source organism: Echiichthys vipera (assembly GCF_963691815.1). Classification (NCBI taxonomy): domain Eukaryota; kingdom Metazoa; phylum Chordata; class Actinopteri; order Perciformes; family Trachinidae; genus Echiichthys; species Echiichthys vipera. The sequence continues at coordinate 23,207,846 of NC_139830.1, forward strand.
AATAATAATGTGTAATGTGCTGTGTGTCCTTTCTCTTCTGTTTGTATTTAATCTATTTATTTGCTGTGTCTTCTTATTTTTTGTTTATAGATCTATATTTCTTAACATGATGCTGACCTATGAAAGGGATCACTCAGTTTTCTGTCCAAATAACTAGCTTTGTTTGGAATTTTTGACTAAAGCAAATTACAAAATACATTTGCTGCTTAGCAATGCTAAAAAAAAATGATGTCCTGCAGGGCCGAAATCCCTTAAACAACGTGATGGGACAGCATGTCATGCAGGCAGTTATTATTTCTATGTATTTTTTAATTTTGTTACTAATCCATACACTTCTACCCTGTGCACAGAACAAACTATATTTATATAATAATCATATACACTGCAGGAGCAAGACTCTTGTCCTTAATTGATCAGTGCATGTGAATGCGATGGATTCATTGTTGACTTTACTTTGACTCTTCGTGAGCAACATTCTGCTCAGCAGCCTCATGATGTTAGGCAGATTGAGGATGACGGGTTGTGTTGATGCAAGTAATTAGCACATTAGATTAAATAAGTCCATAATAGAGCCATCAGTCTGAGATCATATATATGACACACACACACACACACACACACACACACACACACACACACACACACACACACACACACACACACACACACACACACACACACTCACACAGAAACAACTTATAGACTTTGATAAAATGATAAAATGACTAGTCTTATTCTAATAGGAGGAAGGAATAGCAAGTTTACATGCATTCTGTTTTAAACTAAAGCCCTATTTCTATCTATTTTCCAAGCATCTGTTTCCTCTGAAATGCAGTTTTTTTTGATTGATTTTCTCCAGTTGTTCCTTCTACACTATCAGTGTCAACAGACTGCCAATAACAGCTTTCCATGCAAATGATTCCAGCTTGTTCTTGCTGTCTTGTGTTTGTTTTCGGCGTTTGATAACCTATTTGACATTCAGCTGAAGAGCAAAGTGGAAAGCACTACTTTGCCTGATATAAACTGAGCGTGGCAGTCGCCTGTGTTGTCTTATGTTGCTGTGGGCTGTGTGTTCAGAGGAGCCTTCAGAACTTGTAAAAATCTCTGTAGCATAAGGGCAAGGAATCCTCCCTTTAACTTTGTCACAACAGTCCACCAACAGTGGAGTGAGTAGTTAATATGTGAGTTCATGTATTGTCACATGCATGTATCGGTATGTACACATGTATATGGGATGTTTTCTATATGTTTGCATGTGGATGTTTTTGAACATATGTAGTAGGGTGATAATTTGAAATGATCATCATCTTTAAATTGATTCATATCGTAATGAAATGTTATATTAAGATATCACGATACACAATTATATCAGCTAAATTGATAATAACAAGCATGTAGTAACTCAATTTTTCCAGAACTCTGATGTGAAATAGTTAGAGTTCTTAATAAAAAGAAAAAAATACTCAGTGTTTTTCTTTTGTTACGCATTTAATTCTCACAGGGGTGTGCAAAAAATGCTTTACCATGTGGTTATTTCATATAGACTATTTATTTATTGAAGTACCATGTTATTGTTATCAAGGTATGAAAGGACTTTTATCAGGATAGAAGACTTTTGCCATATCGTCCAGCCCTAATATGTACTATATGTATAACTCTGAACTTTGTGAAAGGTATGCAAGATTTCATGTGTACATATATGTAGTGTGATGTGAGCATGTCCCTACACTGCTTTTCTCCATGGAACACCCAGGCCGAGCTTGAATAATTCATTCTCTTTTCATTTTCTCCCAGCATGAACATGACAGTCAGGGTTGAGGTAGAGGTTGAAGTACGAAGAAGGAAAAAACTCACCTTATTGTCCTGACTGGCTTCCCTCTTCATTTATATATAACATCACTGAGGGGATTAGGCAGTTTGGACTAGAAAGTATATCTTCTACGGACCTTTATACACATTTGGACAACAATGTTTTGACTCCACGAGGCCTGCCCCCTCTTTGTCAGTTTGTTTACTGGTCGGCTATTTTGGTTTAAAATTTATGTCCATGAAACGTACAGTATGAGCACACGATTTCGGTGGTGCTGTGCATGATTCGTTGTGGACTCATTACTACATCAAGGCATACTGTAGTCCAGTCCACAGTTATTTTGAAACTTGTGGCAGGCCAGAAAAACCTTGACACCTTATGTAAACCGCTTAAGTATATTCTGCTTTTCCTTTTGGCTCTTTGGCTCTACTTGTATTTTCGTAGATGAATTCTAAGTCTTCAACTTTTCTTAACATCTGTGTTCTGCTTCAGTTCACTTTTTGATTTTGGACTACTTGCATGTTAGACGTTAGACGCTTTGTTACCATACCAGCAGCATGCATCCTTTTGAATTAGGAGGATTAAAGATCCAGCAAGCTTCTAGCTCGCCTCAGATAAGATTCAGCTACAGTGATTTCATATTCCATATGACATGAGAGGAGAATCCCAGATGATACCAGACATACAGTAGGTAAATCTTCCATGGTTTCACTGCATGATGAAATTCCAATCCATGAGTGCTGAACCTTGTAGTAAATTAATTTTAATGCTGACAGACTTTCAATGTCCATGCCTGTGTATTAAGGTGTATGTTACTGTTTTCAGCAAAGGCATCAAATGGAGCATATGGTGTCCAGCATTGGATGGAATTTGCCCTTTTGTCTCTTGGTAATGACCATCAATTTTCAAGGACTGACAGGCCAGCCAGGTGGGGCAGCAGTAAGCAGTCGAGTAATTACAGTCAGGACCGCAGGGCAGAACTGCAAGGACTCAGATGTGTGGAGATTGGCTGAAGTTGCTGGACCTGCCCTTGTGGAGGTGACAGATTGGTGGGAGAGGGTAACTGGCGATTGAAGCAGCAGCTGAGGGCAAGACATGGCATGAGTCGCGAGCAGTGAGGATAGTGACTAACACCTGGTCAGTGGAGCCCTGCAGGCAGAGCAGATTGGAAAGACAGTATTTGACAGTATGTAGGCAGAACAGAGACGGGGACTCGAGTTTGAGACTCAGACTCAGCTGCATAAAAGATCAAAGTTAGCTTGATACTAATGGTAGTTCTGTGAGAGGTTTAACTTTTAGATTGATGTTCCTTGAATTACATATTTTTGAAAAGTGTTTGCTTGCTCTGCTGGCCAACGCCGTTAAATCAAGGGAAATACAAGTTAATAATTATTGTCAGCTAAAATCAAGTTCACATTACAGGTTTATTGTTGACCATGTAATGTTAATTTTACTGCCTTATTAGCTTACCATTACCCTGCTTTTGAGAGGCTAGAGAAATTTGTATTTATTTAACAGGAAAAGCTTGCTGACATTAAAAATCCTTTTTTTCAGAATGCCCTGGCCAAGACAGGCAGCAGCACAACTATCAACATTTCCGACAAATATAATGAGCTGCCAATACAAAATACATGACTATAATACAATAAAATATATCAAATAACAAGTGAAAACAGCAAATATATATAAAAATGCCCTATAATCCTAAATGTGTCACGCAGAATATCTACAGCCACATGTGTCTGCCTCCGAGTTATTTAAAACTTCTTTAAAATCAACAATGAAAGCGGGACCTAAAGTTTCCGGTGTGTCTGTAATTAGTTCAAGATAAACTGAGCAGCTAACTTTGTTTATTTACAATAGATTATAAGATGTCATTAGTTGGGACCTTGTTTAATTATACAATACGGTTGCACTCCAATTTTATATTATTATTTATTAGAACCATGAGAGACTTTAGACTTGACTTGGACTTGCAAAAAGTGACCCGTGTCCATCTTTGAGACTGAAGAACGACAGCAGAGTGCAACACTTTCAATCACAAGAATTTACTGCAGTGTCTTCAGGTAGTTCATTTAGAGACAGCCAGGCAACATCCAACCCCCACTTTGACACTGTAAACGAGAAGCTAACCAATAGGGTCAAAAAGTGCAGCATCCCGACAAATTCTCTCTATATAATTGTCCAGAACTGTGATTTAACATCTGATGATGGATGTGAATTAAAGCACTCCCTCCCACTCCCACTCCCACTTCTCCCTCACAAAGCTGTTAATGTAGCTGCCATGAGAGACGGCAGTGCATCCTACTTGACCCCTGCCTGACCCTGACATTGAATATGCAAAGCTCTCTGTCCATTGCTGCTACAGAGGCACTCATAATGAGCTTGAAGACCTGATTAATAGTGCATATCCACCGGCTATTAGAAAATGCTCTAACTTGTATCTAGTACATGATGATGTGTCTTGATTCATTTAATCCTCACCTGCCACCCACAGTGCTTTTTGTATTGCCCTTTGTCTGATGCTGTAAGATCTGGTGTACTCTACCCACACACTATTAAGTGAATTGCAGTTTTCCCAGTAATTATAAATGTAACACAACACTATAGCTAAGTGTTTTGTTTTTTTAACAGTTATAGTTTTACTTCCACTGGTATTTAATAGAACATTAGATGTGCAGTTTTCAAAGATGTTCCCACTCCTCTATATCTTGTTCTATTATAGACTCCCCCGTTAGTGTATCCATATTTCCATCCAGAATCTTATAAACTTATATATGTTACAGGAGAGGAGAGCTCTTTTTGATACGCATACACTCGCACATTATTATTATTGTTATTATCATCACAACTGCTGCTACGATTTGGTTGAGCTGTGAGCATCTGTTTGTTGGGGCATGTTAGGTATCTCCAGCATTTGAAGTATAGCCAGTGGATGGTTGCCTGGTGGTACATGTATATACAAATTACATTAAAGGGGAGAAAGATTAGGGGGATTTAAAAGCTCATGCCTCAGGCGAGGATCTGTGAGTGTGGGAATAAGAGTAATGGTGTCCAAAAAATAAAAAAGGGGGAATGCTTTATTATGCTTATTCTTGTATCAGGCTTTGAAAGTGAGAGCGTGACATGGTGTAGGCTCTGTTCTTGTTTCAGGGCGCAGAAATTTACATTTTCCCTTATGAATTTTAATATGGGAAATATATGCTTTCTATATTTACTGAGCTAATCGTATACAAACCCAGTGGGAAAAGGGTACTTTAACAAAGTACCCCTGCTAAATGAAAATATCTGACTCATATAAGGCAGAGACCTTTGACCTCAGTATACAGCTACACGTTCATTCTTATGATTTTAACTTTTAGGATTAAAAGCATCAGCCTCAACCTCTCTTAATATTTAATTACTTGCTTATGGGTTGGCAACAAGGGCTGTACCAAATGTAATTTTTTTGACATTCTTTTGAGTTGTTAGACTGAAGCTTCCAATATATGTCATTTTAACACTGTTGTTATCTGGATGACATGTCTGTAAATCATAATGGCTCTCTGAAAGAGAAACCAGCAGGGCTTACTGTCACAGTGTTGATAAATTGTCGGTAAGGAAACAGTGTCATTAGTGTTGTGGTCAGACAGAAAAAGTGGGGAGTTGCTGCAGTAAACACTGTGGACTGTCTCCACCACTTTCTTCCTCTCCCTAGTTCTGTGACCTGCATACTGATCCCCATTTTTTTAACCTGGAGGACATCTTGTCCCAGTCCCAGCAAAAAATGACACTTTGATGATCTGGAGAGGACAGAGTCAAAAGCTCTCTGCTGTCAACCTCTTTTCATCTTCTGCTGTTCTTGCCATCTAAAGGTCTATCCCAACCCTCTCTGTTTTCTGTCTTCCCTTTTTATTTTTCCCTCTGGTGTCTGCATTGCAGTGTACTTTTCTTTCTCCTATCAAGCAAGAGATGTTTATATCAGCAGTGGACCCTTAAACTCCTCCTCTCCTCTCCTCTCCTCTCCTCTCCTCTCCTCTCCTCTCCTCTCCTCTCCTCTCCTCTCCTCTCCTCTCCGCTCCTCTCCTCTTTCCTCCTCTCCAGATGGAAATTAGCAGCTTCTCTCTTTACAGTATACGAGACATCCGGAGAGCATATGTTTTTTGACAGCAGTATTCAGCAGGAGGAAACGGTGCTCACTAATCACAAAGCCCTTCGACTGTTAGATCTTGCCTCATCCAGTGTAGATGCAACATGATGTCTGAAATGTGAGCTTGGTTTCAACCAAATTATATCTCAAGGTCAGTGTGGTTAATACCAGCTCTCAACTGTTGCTCCATATCTAATGTGCTTAATTAACTGGGAATTAGAGAGGCCTGGTTGATACTTGTGTGCTCAGAGATGGAGAGGAAGACGTTTTTGTTTCAGTTGTCCTGTATTATGGGATTATACCACATAGCTTGACTGCATCAACAAAGGTGAACAGAGGAGAATGCTGCAGTGCAGAGTACTGTCAAGGTGAATGTCTATCTAGGGTCAAATGTCTAAGTAAGTTATAGCAGGTGGCTGCCAATTTATACAATTATAGTACAATTATGTAATAGTAGTTACAGCAGCTTTATGTCTCTGCATCCTTTAGTTGGATTAACAGGGTGTTCCTATTTAGGTCACAAATGTTTTATTTTTGCATTGTTTGATGCCTATGCTGTCCATCAAATTTAGGCTGGTATCCGCTATTGACAAGAACATTGTTTTTTTTTATTTGTTTTTTTTAATTAGACTGTACATATTTTCTATCCTGTGTCCCTTGAGGTTGTTATTGTGTCAGGTTAGAATGGATGGTGTGTGTTCTGTCACTAGCGCTATCATTCAGTCAGGTGTCCTGGTAGATGTGTTTACACAGCATACTCTCTTACCGTTTGCAAGATCTATTTCCTGCAAGGTTACCTTTTTAATTTTCTTCCTTTCCCCCTCCGTAGAGGTGAACACTTCTTCTGTTTGACAATTCCAAGCATTTCAGGGGATTAAAGGAACGACCACATAATACAGCCCTCCAGAATAGTAAACAGGCCTGTGTTGCCACACAGTGAGCTGTGAATATGAGATAGGAGAAGCAGTGTGGCTTGGAGACTTTTTTTCCCCTAGACCGCTTTCCCACCGAGTGTGGCCGGCTAAAAGGTGTGATTAATTAGTAGAGTGGAACCAAGGCAAAGTGCTCTTAAGAGTCGTGTATTAAAAGCAAACAGACCAGCATCGTTAGGCTTTGATTAAGGGCTGCCACTAATGACTACTTTTCTTCCGATTTATCTATCAACTATCCATTGCGCGATTTATCTAAACGATTCATTTTTCCAGCAGAAAATCAAATTGATTGTTACATTTAGGCTATGTTGTTTTATTTTGATTAACTGAATATCTCCGTATAATGCAACAAAAGCAAAATGTAAACAAATGTTTACATATTAAAATGCAAAACTGTAGGTTCAAACCGGCAACAACAACATGATGAAAAAGAAATAGGCTAAAATAAAAAGAGGGCTTATTATTTCATTATGGTGAACCAAACCCAACCCATTCCATCACCACACCAAACTCTCTCACAATTTAAAGTTTCTTTTAATATTAAAGTAATTTATCACAAGTTACTTTTCAAAATCCATATGAAACACTCTTCACATCGGCCAAAATTAAGTCCACAGCACTTATTTATAACGAAAGCTTTTAAAGCTGCTTCCTGTTACTCCCGTTAATAACTCGTGCAATTTACTACTGAGCCTGTTAACCGTACGAAGATGTGTTTATGTTATCGATAATGACGACTAAATGTGGCAGCTCTCGCTTTGATTCCGATTTTGTATGAGTCAGACTGCATTTTGTTTGAGACTGTCCTCGGATGAAAGGCCTCACTTTTATGACCATTGGCTGCACGGCATGACAGTGTTTGGCGTGGCGCTGAGGGTAGATGGTGGCGACACTTACAAGCATTCTACACAATCATCAATCCAAAAGGGAAAACTCCATGTCACAAAGCTAAACTTGTCACTCTCACTTAAAGCGGACCCTCCAGCTCGACTTCACGTCAGATGTCTATAGCACTGATTCTCTCTGGGTTCCACAAGAAGGGAGCTGTCCTCAGTGCTGAAATCAAGACAGGCAGCTGGTGTCAAGGGTAGAAACAGAGGGAACGTCATTGTTCAACTGCCTCTTTATCATTGCAGTAATCAGTCTCTCTATTGCTGCTAGGCTTAGGTGGTGTCTGTTTTTTCATACCTTCCTACCGTCCTGACATTTCATTTTCAGGGTATATGGTATATGACAGTATTTGTGTAAAAAAAAATAATACAAAAAATGGATAAAAGTTATTGTAGCACGTATGACATTGTCTACCCCACAATGCATTGTGTTTAATATGTAATTAGCCTACTTACACAAATCTTGCTGGGTTTAAATACTTGTGGCCCATTGAGTGATGAATAGACTGGAAATAAGTGCCTTTCTTCCATTGATTCTTGCTGGGCGTGTAGGTGCAGCGGCGGTGCTTTGTTCGTAGTGAAAGGAGGGTGAAGGAGGTCGATAGACTGAACTTGACGGACAGTTCAAGTCACTTATTCCCTACCTGAGTATATTTACCACCTCATCCTTGTGTGACATTTGTTTATATTGCCACTATGAATGCTGCAGACACGGCTACCTCGCAGACTGCCATCCGCAGAGATTGGTCGAGCAGTGAGGTGAAGTTCTTCATCGCTGTTGGGCACAGAGTTCTCTGCCTCTAGCTTGAGCTCCAACTGCAGGTCGATAGCAGCAAGATACAACTTTCTTTAGGCTGATAGTTCACACAGCTTCATCCTTGTTAGCTGGCTGAACTTTATCGTTAGGACTAAACCCAAAATTATCCAAATCGTGGCAGCTGTATTTTTATCTTGTGGTTGCAGTTCTGCCTGAGCCAAATAGAGGAAGGGGATCTTTCAGGACCCTGCTACTTTGCCCTTAAAGCCTATAATCTTATTATAGCTATAGTGATTATAGTTATTTTTTAGTTTAGCATTTACTGATAAGCCGATGAGCACTAAGTATATCCTGGGAGTGAAAACTTGAAGATTATTCTTTATTAATGACCTATTTTTATGAAGGTCAGGTAAATGTAGGAAAAATTTCACAATTTATTTCAACAAAAACAGAACCCTATTTTCCATTGTTCTCCAGTTTCACCTTCAGACTTTTCTATTTATTCACCCCTCTGGCTTTTGGGATCTGAATAATACCCTGATCCCATAACTCACAGGGAGAGCTACCTTTACAAAAAACAATGCAGCTTCCAGAAAATTTTCGCCTTTAAATGTGCCGTCTTTTTCAGTTTAAATGTTTCCTGATTATCAGGGAGGTTACACATTGTTACATTGTTGCATTATCACATATTTTTAATTATGCAGGTGAAATTAGGCATAATGTGACACCACACATTCAAACAACAGGACCTTCATGATCCTTTGTGCGCCACTGTCACCTTCATATGGTTGAATGGCACACAGTTAATGATTTCACCCAACCTGACATGTATTTGCATTGATTCCATTTTCCTACAGATGGATATTGTAATCATACTATTACTTCTAATTTAACTTTAAGCATGAGCAAACATTCTGACCATTTTACTCGAAGTCCAGGCAGCCAGACGAATTGCACTTCTGTGCTTTTTGAGATTTGCTACATTTCATTTTCCCCTTGATTTATTGGCAGAGAAGATGAAAACAGACATAGTTCACACCTTTCCCGAGGTAAGGCCTTTTACACTTGACAATGAAGGGAGCTTTTAATATTCAGGTCATGTTTCTGTGCTTATGTGCTCTTTTTGTGTCCTCACCCTTTCCCTTTCCTCTTAAATACATCAGAAATAGCTTCTTTAGTGTTTGCTTTGGGACTACTGATGTGATATGATTGTCTCTGCGATTGAAATAATTGTAGCTGCTGTGTCAGTTCAGGGAAACATTTCAGAGCCTGGGGGTCTTGAGAAAAAAGGAGGCAAATGATTTTAGTTACAATATTAATGAATGTGTGTGTGTGTGTGTGTGTGTGTGTGTGTGTGTGTGTGTGTGTGTGTGTGTGTGTGTGTGTGTGTGTGTGTGTGTGTGTGTGTGTGTGTGTGTGTGTGTGTGTGTGTGTGTGTGTGTGTGTGTGTGTGTGTGTGTGTGTGTGTGTGTGTGTGTGTGTGTGTAATCTAAGTGATAAATGTCGTCATTTTTCAGCATGAATATACATCAAGTGAGCCATCGAGACAGTTTATTTTCGTTGATCACCTGTCAACAGAGAAAGCCCGGTCAGTCGCTAACAGCCAGACATGGCTAACACTAAGTAGCTCGGGGCACAGCTTTTTTTAACCATTAATATTTCTCAAAGTAGCACCAAACGTCTGCAGTAGCAAAACAGTCCTTACACATAAAACCAAGCACCAACAACATAGTTAGCAAATACTACAATACTTTCCTACTTGAACTGAACTCCATTGCATTCGGTAATGGACTTGTATGGACTGTCTCTCAATATGGACATAGTACTGCCAAGGCTTGTAGTGTTGTAAAACAGTCTTTTTTTTTACATACTCCTTTATAAACTCGGGTTCGCTAACTACGTTGTTGGGGCTTTGTTTTATGTGTAGGGGCTGTTATCATGCTACTGCAGAGATGTGGTGCTATTTTGAGCAATATTAGTGGTTAAAAAAAGCCGTTTTGGCTTATTTGAGATGTATATTCGTGCCGGAAAAGACCATGGATGCTTTTACACTTTAATGACAATTGAGATTGTACAGGGAGGATGGTTCGCAGAAATATGATACATTAGTGCTACAAATGCTGCAAATAGCCACAGCCATGTGTAATGACAGCATGCTGGCACCGTCGGAGAACCTCAATGATTCTTTGCAGTTTGTGAAACTGCACAAGTTAAATGCCTTGTTGAGCAGGTTTAACTTTTAATATGCAAACTGAGTTTGGGGGAATTTCTATATCCATGTATTGTGAACTGTGGGTTTGGAAATAAGGCACGTGCACCCAGATTCATAATGATCCAGATTTTTAAATCAGAATCAGGTGTACATGCGGCTTTATAAATCTGATGAAAAGAATGTACGTTTATGTTTCTGTCAATTTTAGTTGGGAATCTACACAGAGTTTTATGAATGTGGCCCCAGGACATTTAATACAGCTGTACACTGCTAGGATCAAGATAAGATGAGACATATGTTGTGGCTGTGATACATGGTGGCACATGCTCACTCTTCTGTGCACAGCAGATGACTGGAAGATCAGATGAAGGGATTTACTGCCCTCTGTCAAATACCAGAAAATAATACATTTTATTCATACAGTGCTTTTCAGAATACTCAAGACTCTTTATATATAAAATAAATATAAAATAACAGAAAATGAATATCACATGTTAAAATCACATTGAAAGCTACAGGTGTGTCTGGGCTTCACCCACAAGATCTCTGTCTGCCTTCTCACACCATAATGTCACATTTACCACAAAGTCTTCATTTAGTTTTGCATTTTGCTGTAGCATTGTCACTTTTTTTATTTGCCGTTTCCTCACAATATGTATCTTTGCCATGCTTTTTAAGTCTGAATACTGCTGGAGGCTCAGCCTGCTGGGCTGAGGAGTTCCAAGTGGGCACCAAAAGAGTGCTGTTGATCAGTCCTGTGTGCCCTGAGCTTCACTTTTAATGGCACATTGGCTCATGGTACTCTCTGCTGATTTCCCCTTTACTCACAAACACACATGGTTGTCTTCCCCTAGCCTATTAATCTTAGAGCGGGCTTCAGAACAGCTCAGACATGAAGGATGTCACCTCAATAAAAGTTAGGATTGTGTAACTGATTGATTTCATTGGTTACAATCTGGGTGGATTTTGAGAGAATTGGTCAGACACATTTGAATTTTTTTTTTTTTTATTTGGCTGACTAGATATCGAGTGTTTTCACACAAGTGGAATCTGTACCAACTGCTGTCTTCAAGTGCCATTGTTTTGCCAGCAATTAACCCAGGCTTATTATGTTGTATGGATTGAAATACTGCCAGTGGAAAATATTATTTACTACGACCTTGACTTTCCACTGAAGCTGGTACGGTCAAGTGTTCAGGAGAGTGTTGACAGAGCTAGAGCCCAACATTTGAAAAGTTTTAATTTACCCAAATCCCCAGTGCTCCTTTCACTTTATATATGCAGCATGATATTTTTTCCTCATAAACATTGATGTGTCTATTTCATATACCCTGGCCTACCACAAGTTTTATGAGTTAAGATGTTTTAATGCATGCCAAATACATTAATCATTCAGTATAAATATTGAAACAACCTTATAAGTTAAACTGCAGATTGCCGTTGCTGTGTAGGATGCCATAACCGCGGCACCGTTGCATAATCATAAGAATTGTAGAAGCTACGATGTCTATGGTGTCCGGATTCCTGCAGTGTTGCCCTGTGAAAATGAATCTCGTGTGTGCTTGTGCGTGCGCGTGTGCGCGCGTTTTGTGTGTGTGTGTGTGCGCGCGTGTACGTGTGCGTGTGTGTGTGGTGCAGCCTTATGTCTACCAAAAACACCTTAAATTGGCAGCATGGGAGCATTTTGAATATCTACAAAATGAGCAGAGTGTTGTTGTAGAAAATGGATATCCAATTTTTGCGGCCTAAAATTGACTGCAAATGGTCCAATACTTAAGATATGCGCCAACATGTTTGAGATATTCACCCACCCCTTTATGCTCAAGTCAAGTTAAATCAAAACCAAAACCTAACTAGCGAACTTAATGTTACTTAGCTCGACCAAAACAGTTAAAACTCTGCCCGGAGTAGTTCACAATGTGTTCCTGTTTACTTTCTGAATTGTTAGCAAAATAATGCTTGTGTGTCTTTTTCCTTCCATAGTGTCGATTAATACACTTCCTGATTAATAATCATGAAAACATGATATTTCCTCTGACAGTAATCGTATCAAAATCTCATATAGTGATATCCCTAGTTGTATGTCCATATATCCATCATCTTCAACCGCCCGTCCCGAACAGGGTTGCAGGGGCTGGAGCCGATCACAGCTGGCAATGGGTGTAAGGCAGGGTATACCCTGGACAGGACACCAGTCTATCACAGGGCACATAGAGTCAAACAGAGACAGACAACCATGCACACTCACTTTCACACCTACGGGCAATATTAGAGTAATCAATTAACCTAACATGTGCATGTCTTTGGACTGTGGGAGGAAGCCGAAGAACCCGGGGAAAACCCACGCCGACACAGGGAGAACATGAAAACTCCACACTGAAGGTCCGCAGCCCGGAATCGAATCTGGAACCCTTTTGCTGTGAGACATCAGTAATTAAGAAAAACTAAGTCCCTGGATGGAACAATTATGTAAGCACTCAAATGCATAATGTGACAGCAATCAAAGTTAAAATTGATAAAACAAATGGTTTATGCAAGTTTACTTTCCTGCTGCAGATTTAAATGGTGACCATGCTATGAAATAAAGTTGAGACATAAATAAAGAATTAATCAGCAATTAGCACTGTGAAATATAGTTTACATTAAGTTTAATTAACTGCCAACGATGTATCTGTGATTTGGGTTCTTTGGGTTCTTTGGGCACAATGCTGTAACTAATGTTGAATTGGATATTAAAAAAATAAGACAAGAAATATTTAACCAAAACAACTTTGTCTGAAAATTACAACAATTAGGTCAGTCATAGACTGCTTACAAGCAGCTACATATCGAATTAATGAAATCCTTAGTTATTTAGTTTAATGATTTACTTTGACAACCAAGCACACCTGATAATCAGATGGTGTGAAAACAAAGTTCTCGATGAACTGACAAATAGATGTTTACAGACACATTGGCGCTGTTCCTAATTAAATTAGGAGAAGGGACGAAAAACGGCACGGCTCCATTAACTGTAAAAATCCTCAGTGATGGACTGCCCGGTAGACTGAATCATTATGACGCACCTTTCATCTTCAGTTTCTGGGGGGCTTGTTAACCACATCTGTATGCTGCAGGCATTCCAGTTCAGTGGAGCATAAACACTATAATCACTAAATCTTTAGCAGTGTTTCCACAAACGGTACACCAACCCTCCTGACATCTCAATCACAGTCTGGTCACATGAAGGGAGTTAGTCTTTAATTCAGGCCACATTCTCTCCAGGCCTGCTAGTGCTTACTGGTAAGTTCATGTTAGTCTCTGTTTAAACGCAGGCAATGCTCTTTTGTAGGTTCTATGATTCTCACCTCATAATGTAGGCAGGGGCTGCAATCGAGGCATGTTGGTATTACATTTTGGTACATATTGCTCTTGTTGGTTTTATAGTTTCTTGTATGAATTGTAAGTGCATATTTGTTACCATGTTTTATGATCCCATTTCCTGTTTTTTTTTTTTTTTACCACTTTCCCTTTCTTGTTTTATCACTGCCATAATAAATATGAGGACACAAGCCAATTTGTTACACTGCTCAGCCATATGGATGTCAAATATATGAGACATGTTGTGGATTCACACTCTGACTCTACATGGCAGGAGATGTAGTCAGAAATTCAGACACACCAGGTGGGTGCTGTCCGATAGCTATTAGACTGAGTCTTATTTTTTAGAGAATGAGAGGAGACTCTCCAGGTGTCACCCAGAAGGCAGTGGGCATTATGCAGTGGGTATTATGCAGTCACTGTGCATAGGTATGTGTCTAAGTATAGCTATTCAATCATGTAATATCCCCTCAATTATTATGTACACATCTGCCTTACAGCCTGAAGCAAGATGAGAAAAGTTTGGTTCTAACTTCTGGCTGATGCTTGTTCATGTGTTCAGGAGAGTTTATTTGATCCCTTTGTTGAAATCATTCAACAAGCCGCATGGCAACTGGCATTGTCAATTTTTGGCAATATATGAATCGTGATTAAGTGCAGACCCCCGCCAAGTCCTAATGCCCTATCTCACAATCTTAACGAAAGTGAAAAATAATTGGCGTATCGGCCTAGTGATTTGGATATTGACCAAAGTGTAATGGGTTCTAAGTTGGCCCATTCTTCACCCTTCCACTAAATTTCATGAAATGGGCCGGTGTTTTTTTTGTAATCCTGCTGACAGACAGACTGACAGACAGAAAAACAAACCTCCTTGGCGGAGTTAATGAGGAAGTGTTCTGCTCTCTCAAGCATGTCAGAAGCAAGATATGATCCTGTGTAACTTCAGAGGCCGTCACATTGCAAGCCCTGCTCTGGTCTCTGTCTCTCATTTGCATCCATCTCTCCCTTTCTACTCTCACTTATCTTTTTTTTAAGATTGAATTAAATGCAAATTAAGTGCAAGCAAGCTATATATAACAGCAAGCATAATTCACCAGCCATGATGGAGTACAGTATTGCCAAATAGCTCTCTCTTTCTGTCTTTCATCCACTCTCTTGCTCATGCTTAATGATATAATTTCCACAATAGTAAAAACAATGTTGACATAGAGTTTTAATTCAGCCGTGTGCCCATCGTGATGATCCATCTACTGCTCAAACTTAAACACTTCAATCACATCACATCGTGATGAACAAATTATTCAAGTTGAACATATTTTACTGGCTGTATAATTTGTTGAGAACAAAATTATATAACAACGGTCCATGGAAACCAAAATCATCAACCCACAGAGCTGGATTCAAAACCAGAAGAGGAAGAGGAAGAAGAAGAAAATGAAATCTGGCTGTGGCCTCCCTGTGCCTGTATGCACTCCTGCAGCGTCTGGGCTCCTGACGAGGAGGATGGTGTCCTATGGGATCTCCTCCCAGACCTGGATTAGGGCATCAGTGAGCTTCTGGACAGTCGGATTCTGGCGTCAGATGAACCGATATAATTGGATTTTAGGTCAGGGAAACAAGATGGCCAGTCAATGGCATTAATGCCTTTGTCATCCAGGAACTGCCTACACACTACCGTACCGTTGGTTATGACATGATATGCTTCCCCAGACCATCACTGATCACCACCAAACCGGTCATGCTCTGTGATGTTACAGGCAGTGTAACGTTCACCACGCCATCTCCAAACTCTTTCACGCCTGTCACATGTTTTCAGTGTAAACCTGCTCTCATCTGTGAAGAGAACATGGCGCCAAATTCGGACCTGTCAATTCTGCTGTTCTCTTGTGAATGCCAATCAAGCTGCACTGTGTTGGGCTGTGATCACAGGTCCCATTAGACGATGTCTGAATCCAACCATGGTGTTTTACCAAGACACAAATAACACTAAAACCAATGGAGGATAGAAGCGTACTGATGACCTCTGTTGTGCGGGGCCAGGCGTGTATTCATGGTCAGAATGTTTGCGGGTGCAGGATTAAGAAGTCCCCATGTTCATCCTTGTCTGAGATCACTTTTGTAAATTGTGTGCATCAATAGTCTGGGATATAAAATGTCTTGTTGTGTGATCACTAGAGCATTTCTTAAATCTCAAAAGTCTGGTATAGTCTTAATGTCCATTGATGTTTTGCTTTGATTATACATTAGGGGCTAAACAAAAAGACAATTATAAACTCGGAGGAAGTTAATAATGCCTTAACTTGGCTCTTTATCCAACTCTGTTTCTCGCTGTGTTCTCGATTATGACGATTATTGCCTTTTAAAGGGAAAAAGAATAATTCTTTCTTACTCCCAGTATGGTTCTCTGTGGTAGGCTTAGCTCATCATTGAAGCAGTTGGTAGTCAGGGCATTTGAAGTGTGGTCATTAGCATGGTTCAGCATTGATGTGAGATCCATTCATCAAACTTAATGGAACCACAGAAGCAATAACCTGTTTTCTTACACACTTGAAACTCCCCCCTTCAATATTTTACAACCCTGGTCCTTAAATGGCCTGACCTTTTTATTTTGGTAATATTTTTGGGGTAAAGAGAGAATGTTCCTGTGGCTATAGCTCAACTCTTTATAATAGTTCCCTGGATTGGCAGTACAATTTGCCCCAGTGCATGCTATTGTTTGCATATCTTCATACATCTTTCTTTTCAAGTCATTGGTTCGAGCATTTACACATTGGAGAAAGAATGGAACTCAATGCTGATGATTGTCAGACAGATTAGCAATTGCAGATTAGCAATCAACTGACACTCCAGTTGGCACTGACCTGAGGTACTGTAACTATATGCTTGAACAATGAGTGCAGTTTGTCAATATACTAATATATAAAAACAATATAATAATATATATACTATACACAAACTGTACACAAGCTTGAATGGTATGGTTTCAGAAGTAGGTAATGAGACCATAAAAATCACTTCTACATGTGGTTATGACCACCAATTATATATTTGAAGTGGACATAATCATTTGCAAAAACACTCTGAAGTTGTTTTTCTTTTTATTGCCTGACCTTTTTAGCTTTCAGTTCCCATGTCTTTGTTGAAATATTTTTTATAGTCATATTCTTATTTACTGCACTTCAAAATACAGGCATTTTAAATGAATTAGAGTAATTCTTCTTAAATGACTGTCCAAAAAGTGTGGGTGTAAAGAAAATAATGAACTGATGCACAAAAAATCTCTGAAAATCTCAAGTTATTTATGCTAGTGCTTTTGTTAATGAATTGGGGAAAAATAATGTTACAGAACTTCTTTTATGTCACATTAATCTGCCTTTGCCTCATTGTTGCTTGGTTGGAAAATAGCTTTTTAGAGTGGCTGTGAATTGATTGGGGTTGCTGGAAATTCCTAGTATTCTATATGAATATTGTGTCTTGCGTTGAACTCCCTCTGGTGCTGCTAAGCACTTGGCTACAGAATGGTCAATTGTTTCCTGCTCTTTACTTCTGCATTCCACATTTTGGAATCATGCTTTATCCCTTTGACTGCATTTGGTTTTAAATGTCAGCTTCAGGCTGTTCTGACTCAGCAGCTAAACTTGTTATTGCGTTTGGCATGCTCACATTTGCAAGGAGAGTTTGGCTTCCAAGTACTGGCCATGCTTTTACTGGAATTAGCCACCAAGTTATATTGTCCTTTTGATCGTTAATGAGGTTTGTTTGTTTGTTTGTTTGTTTTCCTGGTCTGGTCTTATGCTTGTGAATTCAGTACTGTTTGTTGGTAACACTAAACATAAGTTGCATCCATAGACTATAAGAGATGTTCGTAGCTACCATGACGTCACCCGCTGGTTTGCGCCATTTTGGCTGACACAATCTTGTTTTTTTAACCATCTTTGGAAAAGAGAGTCGAGCTGGGGAGGAGCACTAAGTAGCTTCAAGCTCCACTGTTGTTTATACGGCGCTGAGAGAAACTTAGGTTTTTCAACAAGCTGAAGTGAGTCATCCGGCAGACTGCCAGCGGGTGAGGGAGCTGGTTCAAAATAACCAGTTTCCATAAAATTACCAGCTAACACTAGCACATGCTAGCTAGCGTTAGCTTTGTTATCAAGCTGCAAAAGGATGCTGAACAAGACCTTTTTTCTGCGACCAATTATTATTATTTATTATTATATTAACTGTAATGAAGTGAAAACACACTGAGGGTCAAAACTCTGAGACTTTAACACAGACAACACCCAAAAACAAGTTCACAGCTATTTTAATGTAGTACACAATGCCATATGTATCACTGACCCTCAATCCTGCCGCAAGCACGTCGACCAGTAGCATAGTCCTACTGTTTTATTGTCTATTTTACTCTAAATGGGACCATCATTTATTAAATGATCATAATGCTGTATTTAGAAGCAAGTATTTGTATAACACTTGAAACTAGTAATGGAGATCACTAACTCATTAGGAAAATGTTTACTGAGGTAGTAATAAATCAAGTGAGAAGTAGGGGCATTCTCCATTTTCCCATTGACTTTTATAGAATAGGACTTCTTTTTTTCTACCAGTTGAGTCGCCTCCTGCTGGAAATTAGAAAAAAATGCAGGTTTAAGGCACTTTCGCATTGGCTTCATTTCTCAGAGCCTGAATGTACGTCCAGCTTTATATACGGTCTATGGTTGCGTCCAAAATTGCATACTACATATTCTACATGCTCAATCCGTATACTTTTGTTTAACATACTTTTGTGTAAATGAACAGTACTATGTATCTGTTTTCGGATGCACTGAACTGATCTGTAACCACAGTAAACCGCGCAAACCTCAGCTCAACCAGCATCTCCAGATATTCTTAAATCACTTGTCTTTAACCTTTTGATTTTCAACGCGAAACAATTCAAGTAGGCAAACCTTAGATGAGTGTATGTGGGCTTTTATCAAGCCAATGCCCAGTCTGATTGCAATGGTCGTGATTGACCAGAGCAACCAGTTTAGTGTGATCACAGTGATTTTGAGGAGCAAAAAAATCTATTTTGAAAAAAGGGGGAAGGGCATCTTACACATGTCATTACATTCATTCAGAAATAACTGAGTTAACATTACTACTGTCAATAGGAGGAAATATATAGGAAATATAACTAATTTCACTCATTAATATCAGTGAGGAAAACCCTCCTCTCCACAGCTGACCCCAAGAGACTCCTTCACTGCAATGCTAGAACTCTACCAGCAGCCTTTGTAAATAGGACATCAGTTCTATTCTTTTTCACCCAATTTAGTGGTCACTCTAGACTTCCCTCGGAGACTGCCTCAAGTCCAATCTTTGCTTCCTGTCACCATGGCAACAAAGAGCCTTCAGCCCAGGCCTAATCAGAAGTAGTTGAAAGTGGAGGGATTCTTGAAGGCTCAGATGTAACTCTTAATTTTCTGCCTCACAGCAAATTAATTCTTTCTAAGAAAAAAATGATTGAGGTTCATAACCCTATTGCGCTAGAAGAGAGGAGCCATGGGGATGGAAATTTTAACTGAAGCACACACCTTAATTGCTTTCACATAAACAAGTTTTGCTTTTGCTGCACAATAAAATAAATGCCTGCTTGGTTAAAGATACTATTCTAGCACATTAAAGAATCATTATAATGTCTTAGGCTATTTCATTTCCTAAAACACAACAACCTCTGCTGGGTTATTTTTAACATCACACAATCTCATTCTTTCCTGGCCAGCCAGGTGAAAGGGACTTTAAGCTTGTGAGCAGTTCAGTCAGGGCTCTAACGGTCTAATTTAAACCATTCCGAGAAAATGCTGGCTCTCCTGTTTTCTTCTTCTGAAAAAACTCATGAACTTTTCTGTTCATGTGTATAAAAGCAAACAGTGTCCTTCAATGCGCCGGCATCGCATCAGCTATGCTCCCTGCTTTGTTCACATTCTAGAGAATGTAGGCTTTTTTTTCATTAAAGATGTAGCCTATTATTATACCCACCTGCAACCCATTATAATTAACTAGAATGTTATTTTTAATGATACAACCCATGAGAGCCTGCCCAGCTAATCTCCTTTATTCCACTCAGCAGCCACGGAAGACTTCCACTGGTCTTGAGAACATTATTAACTTAGTTATTAAAACTGCTGCGTACATTCACTTGATATAAGCCTTTCTACTAAACATAAACTCTGCTCAGACAACTCACAATGCTTATATTCACCATCATTTTCTGCCTCTCCCTCGCCCACTCACTCCATGCACGCGCACTAGCTCTGCCATTCTATTGAAGAGATGCACTATTCTTACAATATTTTATAGAGAAAAATTAAGAATTCATGGAGAAGTTCAAGGCTTCCCCCACCCAACAACTCACAAAATTCTGTGATTTTTTTAGGTGGTTATGTGGACTACCCTACTTGTGGACAGTTTGGTCAGATCATGAACAAGGCTCCGCTGTGTCTCTGAAATTATGTACATGTCGATTTACGTACAGAGCAGGGAAGTGAAATCAGATCACAAGTCACATGATGCATGTGGAGATACGTTCTGCTGCCAGGTGTGACCACACATACTGAAAGTTGTCCCCTTGTGATGTGATCATTCAGAATGGATGTTAATACCAGGTGAGAACAGGCCCACTACTCCACTTAGCCCAAACATTTTATTAACATTACAGTGTACCTTTTTGTGAACACCTGATGGCTGATATACTTTTAGACGAAAAAAGTCCTGCATTTCAAAGTATTATCATCAAAATATATTCAAAGTACCAAAAATAAAAGTACTCATGATGCAGAGTGGACCGAAGACTATATATTTTATTTTTAAATTATAATAATTATTATAACTTAATAACACAGTACACATAGTAAAGCGAACACAGACACATACAATGTTGTTGAATAATTACAGTGAACAGTTTGAAACCAGAACCGAATCAGTTGTGTATTTGCTTTCTTGAACACATGCCATTCCTCCTGCGAATATGGCTTAAATCATTCACTCAGTCAGTCCCCTAGCCTGCAGCACATTCACTCTCAACTGACTGAGAGCTCATGAACTGAGAAATGAACCAATCAGTTCAGTCCCAAGATTCAGTTCAGTTCCTTCACCCAAAAGATTTGTTTGTTCGAACAAAACGTTTGCGCATGAGTGTGTGTGTGTGTGTGTGTGTGTGTGTGTGTGTGTGTGTGTGTGTGTGTGTGTGTGTGTGTGTGTGTGTGTGTGTGTGTGTGTGTGTGTGTGTGTGTGTGTGTGTGTGTGTGTGTGTGTGTGTGTGTGTGTGTGTGTGTGTGTGTGTGTGTGTGTGTGTGTGTGTGTGTGTGTGTGTGTGTGTGTGTGTGTGTGTGTGCGTGCGAAGTCTGCCTGTCTCGAGTGCTCCAATGACAGAGCGTTTGTCCCTGTCTTTGAGGTTGTCTCTTCCGCGGTGCATATTGTTGGTTAGGCCGCTGGTGATACCAGAAAGTGTGCAATCTCACCACGCACCGCTTTAGGGCTCCATTGTAACTGCCTGACAGCCGCGACAAATACTTCTCGTCACTGTCAAGATTCATAGTGCTTGCTTGCTCTTGAATTGTGTAATATTTTTTCCGTCAGAGATTAATGTTAGGGTATTATCACAGTTGTATTAGTTTTTAGGCTAGGTCTACCTACCATCCCACATCCGTCCAAAAATGTATTTTTCATTGTCCCTGATTTCTTTCTTGTCCCAAGGATGGAGTTCAGGGTGGCATATATGACTGCAACTATCAATTATTAGATTGATTAAATCTCTCGATAATTTTTTTTTAATTTATCAGTTATTTGGTTCAGAAAATGTCAGAAAATGGTGAAACATGTCAGTGTGTTTCTCAAAGCCATAGACAACATCTACAAATCTTCTTTTGTCCACAGCTCAAATATATTCGGTTTACTGTCTCAGAGGAGTAAAGTAAACAGAAAATATTTACATTTAGGAAGCTGGAATCAAAAACATTTCTTCTCAAGTTAATAGTTGACAACTAATTGATTAATGGAGTAATTTTTACAGCTCTAGTGACAGAGAGGCATTATTTGTAATCTAGCCTCACCTCTGGTTTGTGAATGCTAAGTCCTTCTCTCTAAGTCTCTGTGCTATTAAAGTGAAGGGAGCTAGCTGTCACTCACTACTCTCATGTAAGCACCCTGACAGGTCTGCCAGCATGAGCTGCACAGATACCAGCTCGAGCCTAATTAAAGTGGCATTACTCTCCTACCTCATATTGCAGTGTTGTTTCTATAACCTTCCTCTCTGGTTTGCAAATCATCGACCCGTAACTCCACTGAGCTTCTAAACATTTTAATAATCCGAAGGAGATATTCTTAATTGAAATTATATGATGAACCAGAGCCACAAGAGGCAGGTTTCCTCCTTCCATGGGCCACCCTCCTGGGAACAGGGAAATGGGTTAGCTTTACCTCCGTCTGCATATTTGAACCAGCACATGGGTATTTGCATCATACAGCATGGGTTGTTGGCTGCTGTATTTGCTTGCCTCCATTACACTGTTCTTCCACATGGCTAAGATTTTCTGAAAGTCTGTGTGTTTGTGTGAATCTGAAGTACAGTTTATGCACCACTTTCACACCTCTTTGGTGTTGAATTATGGTGCAGAAATGTCAGAAGATTCAATTCTATTTGCGTTTGAGTGGGGACAACGTGAACATGATTTGGCGGTGGTTGTGCAGAGATAAATGCTTTAGCTGACACTTGACATGCTGACTGACAAGTTGTCTTTTACAACGGCTGCAACACACAACATAAACACTTGTAGGACCTGAAAACCTTCAATCAGCCCATCATTTTTCATTTTCCACCCTTCAGTAAGACAGACACAGAAAAGAGCATACTGTATGTAGAATGACTAGCTGACTATGACATCCCATATGCTGAGCTTTTAGCCACACACGGAAACTAGACATATTAGGTCATCTCTCCCATATGGGTGAATAAACTCTGAGGTTGTCATCATCATTACATCAATCAGCAGTTCTCCTATGACAAATACTTGTACGCTAGATTTGCCTTATGTAATGAAAGTCATAGAAGCAACAGCGGTTGCATGCTTTTATTGATAAAAGTATATTTACTCATGGATCAAGTCAAGATTGAAATTATCGGGTCCAAGGGCAACTGTCTGGCAGCTTCATGGCAACATGGCAAGATGCAATAATAAACTCAGACAGAACTAGTAATATGATTGCTCATAAATTCTTGCTATATACTGTATACATATACTGATTTTTCTAACGCCATTTTAGTTTTAGTTGTAGTTTTTAGTTTTAATGTCCAATGATAGGCGGACCAGTTTTAACAAACTGTCTTATACTTATCCACATTGCCTTGTTCTCTTTAATGAGTTGTCTCATTCTCAATCTGTGTCAATGTTTTCAAATTCCTGAAAGTGTAGGTCAAGACGCCAACCACCAAGTCCCTTGCCGTTCTTTAAATTTGACAGATGATTCTGGCGTTGGTCCTTAACGTCAGAAGTTCCTGAATCTCGTTGTTTCTCCCATTAGGCATTTTTGTTGCTGTCTTTGTGTAAATCACGCTTCTTCTTCACTCTGAGGTTTGTTTTTTCTGTGCCGCAGCATGATATAAACATCATAAACACACACAGCCCTCACTCTGTGAATACTCCGGAGAATGAGCGGCTGTATTCACACATGGGCTCACTCGGAGAAAAAAA
The DNA here is from genome assembly GCF_963691815.1 of Echiichthys vipera. Lineage (NCBI taxonomy): Eukaryota > Metazoa > Chordata > Actinopteri > Perciformes > Trachinidae > Echiichthys > Echiichthys vipera. The sequence goes on from NC_139830.1 coordinate 23,231,661, forward strand.
AGTGCTTCAATTTAGGATGAAAAATACTGACTTGGTGTGCAATGGCCTCAAGTCAGTAGAGAAGCCCAGCAGTAAATTGTGATATTGTTAAATTAACCTTTTGTTTCTCTGAATATCCAGACTATTCTGCCTCTGAATTTCTGACACTTGTGACTTTCCCAAAGCAACTCATGCTTTATTGTGCAGATAACTGATAGGCCTATCATTTCAGTGAGATAGGATTTAGCAGAGGAGCTCAGTCCCACCAGCACACTGAGCTGCCGTTGGGTTTAATTGTGGTAAACAGACCAAGGCAAGCAGTGTTCTATCATTGGAAAACATCAGGAGCAGAAGTCAGAGATAGGGGCAAAATAAATGAGTGTACAGCCACATTCTCTCTCTGCCAGTGTTTCCTGCTGTTGGTATTTTAGATAGCTCCTGGAGATTCAGCAGGGAGTCAGAAAGAAAATGAAACATTTAATTCTGATGGTGGGGTTTTGGAGGAAGCAAAAATTCACCCTGCATGTCTATCTGTACTTCTTGTTGCTTCCATTGTTCCCTTTAAACATGAGAATTTAACAGTTGCCACTATTGCAGATAGGGATATTGCAGAATGATAGATTGCACAACCATATACTGCTTTTCCATAGTATTCATCTTGCAGAACTCCAGTGTTTATATTTTTAAATGTTAAATTTAATGTTTTAATTGCTTTATGCATTGCTCGGTTAAGAAACTAAAAGTGAATGCTAATTAAATATGTCAAATCTGTCACCAATTTCTAGTATGTGGTGGTGTTTCACAGACAGACATTCAGACTTTATTAATGGCACAATTTGAAGCAATCAAATCTTTAAGTTCTCTATGCTTTTACCAACTAGCACACTTGTTTGTGCTGTGTTGTTGAGATTGGTCAGATTGGGTGGATACAGTCGGAGGAACTGCAGTCTTCAGGTCTCGCAACAGTTTTTCAAATACATTCACCGTCAGGCCTCAGTAGAGATGTTCTGATACCATTTTTTTCTTCCCAGTACTGTTTCCAATACCTTAACTTACTTATGGCTGATACTGACTGACAATCCTATGCCAGTGCATTTAAAAATACAGATGTATTATTATTATGTAACCACTGTATACTACTAACCCTGAATGAATGTGATTTGATTGTAAGCACTGTATAGCCAGGTTCTACATGCCATAGTGAATGCCATAGAACTTTCTTTTATTATCTACAGTCATAACCGAAATGGAGGCATTTCCAATACTGGTATTGGAACAACACTGGATCTTGTCCAGTTCCATGGTCACCAGACACTCTGACTGTGTGCTGAAAGGTCACTGTCATGAAACGAAAGATGAGTCCTCACCACATTCTGAGGTCATGTGTAGGTTTTATTTTTAAAGACCTCTCTGTGTCTCTGCATTTTAACATTATTAATGCTTTTCTTATTCTTATTGGTTATTGCTGAAAACATCATCATCTTCTTTATTTGAACGGTATCATCCAGCTGGTGAGCCGAAGCTCTTTGCTGCCACTTGGTTTGTCGTGTGAAGTTCAGTCGAACAATCCATTTTTTCCCTCACCAGACAACAGAATATTTTTGTCGTCTGTTGTCAAGACTACAGTCATTAAGTAAAATCCAGGAAGGCTGCCATGTGTCTTTTTTAATTTAGGAGTGGAATTTCTCTAGCTATTCAACCAAGAAGGACTAATTAATGGGTTGTTACAGAGATTGTTGTCTTTCTGACAGGTCCTCCATCTCTGCAGAGGAACTCTGGAGCCCAGTAAGAGTGACCGTTTCATCCTAATGAAGCTCTAACAAACACTCATAGACATTCCAAACAATATTTTATACTTTTCCCCAGATTAGTGCCATAAGTACTGTTGACAGCTCCTTGGACCTATTATTTTAGTTTCAATTTTGTTAGGCTGTTAGGCTTTGACTGTGGGACTGACAGGAGTATTTGTGCTTTCATGTTCAATGAAAATACTTTTTTGCATTCTGCTTTTATAAGACCGGTCACTGTAGAGGCACAGACAGGAAATGAGAGAATAGTATGACATGCAACAGAGATCTCAGTATATGTGCGTATAGTTTGTATCTAAACCACTCACCCTTACAACAATCCCACACATTGATGATGACATGACGTAATGTTTTTTTTACTTTTTTAATATGAAAACAGACTGCTGCAGTTTGCCCCTATATACAAACAATTTGGTCACTTACTTCTTAACATGGATTGTGGGGTTAACATTACTTCAGTGGTATTCAAACTCGGCACTGATTTAGTCTTTGTATGTCTCAGAGAAGCTCCGTTCTCCACATATTAAGTGTGTAATCAGTGATTTCATGTCTTTATTTACCTCTTGTAACATAAGGGGTGAAAATTATTCTGAGTATCTGAATCTGCAATTACATCGCTTCTCAGAATTGTGGCGTGCCTGTGAATAGTGTGATTAATGGCAATAACATTGAAGAACGACATGGTTTGGTCTAGTTTTTTCCCTGTCTGCATGCAATATTGGGTGATATGCGTCATGATGGCTGCTACAGGAGAGCATTTTGCCTGACCATTTGTTTTTTACTTATTAGTTTATTGACTGTTCTGCATAATTGCAGGTTCATTAAGACAATTTTATTAAAAAAACACTGAATCACTTTACGGTTACAATATGTTGACAATATTACATAGATGACAAAATTAAAAATAGACTCAAATGTTGGCGTTACAACGAAACATACTAATCAGGCCACAACATGAGAAAAAGTAAAAAATAGACCCATTTTTCTTTTTTTTGCAATGAATCTAAAAACTCTTTTCTCCATCTGACATATTTAATTCACTGTCATATAGGAGTCTGCACATATAGGGGATTAATGTTCTCCTTTATCTGTCAGTTTGACATCTTGGGATGGTCAGTTTGTTTGAGTTCCTTGTCAGACAGCCTGCTCCTCCCTGGTATGGGGCAGCCAGTCACTGACGTTGAACTTAAGCAGCTTTTCGGCTAAGGCAAGGCACAGTTTAGTGCGTTGCTCTGCTAAAGTACACAATTCGAGATCCTCTGGGTACCCTGAGTACCTCTGGCCCTTCATCAGTGCTTCTGCGTTCTTTTCATCCTTTTAACCTGGTTTACAGTCAAGGAACTGTGCCAGACAGGGACTGCATACTCCAGCACCAGACTATAAAAATGGAAACCAGTTCGGATAGAGAAATCGGGTCCTTCAGCAATGTGTTGGGCAGAGAAGATACCATTGTGAGTGATTCAGATTGCCATCTCTGAAATATTCCCTTGTAGACCTCACATTAAATTAAAAAGGTATCATTTGCTATGCTCTTGAAAAGGCAAACCTATCTCCATCATGGTTTTTATTTTTTCAAAATATGAATTATTTTATTATTCATTAAAAATAGCAGCTCTGTGCTATCTCATTGTGTGCTACAGTCTTCATTTTACTATCATCTTTTAAATAAGAGTGCACTCTTGAAGTTATTGCACCAAAAATGCCTTTTGTTACAGTCGGCAGTCATTTCAGCACCACTGTGAAATAGACTCTGCTCACTGTAGCTGATGCTTGTTTTCCCGTTTCAACCATAGGTCAAAGAATAGCGCTCTGATGGTCAAGGTGCTGAAACCAGACAGTTTTCTTTTTGACAGTTTTCTTACTTCCCCATTGCAATAGCCTAATAGCCAAAGTAATTAAGATGACTGTAAAATCCAACACATTGTTGGTAGAATATATACACATAATGATCTGTATTTGTCTGTGTGTAACTAGTAACTACTGGCAATGGGGCCTGTCGTAACTACCTTCCGCCACTCTTGTAAATATTCTGTTGTATAACTGACCAGACCTTTTGAGGTTTTGGTACCCAACTACACAATGTAATACTTACTTCCCCATTACACTTTGCCACCAGATGCAACATGTTTAACCTGACAGAAAGATGACATTTTTGTATTTGGCTTACTGGAGCAGAACACGCGCAGTGGCATTAGGCAGGTGGTAGGGGGAGTGGCTAGTTTGGCACTGAGGGTTGTAATTTTCCATAACAATCAACATAGTCACTATATTTAGAAGACACACATGTTACAGCTTGCTCTGCTTTGTAGGAGTCGTCTACACATTTTGGCCATTAAGCCGACTGAATATTACTCAATATTACAGAATATTACGATACTATATTACTGAATATTATCCCCAACTAATGTGTTTTCAAGCTGTGAAATTCCTGCTATTGTTAGTCCCTCTCTTGTCTCTGTGCTCATTGATAAAGATTTCTAGTTTTCAGACTGATGAAGGCTTTAAAAATATCTTGGCAGTACCTTTGTAATTTTTCCAGAACAAACTGTCACTGTACAGTAAGTTGCTGAAAAATTCTCAAGATTCACTCTATCACTTTGTTAGGATTTACATACCTTCAACAACAATTACATGTAGGCTAGAGACTAATTTATGGCACAGCTTGAATTATTTAATTATTTTAAAATTAGTTTGTTTTTTCCCCAAAAGACATTTCCTCACTTTTCTACTGCACCTGCTATACTGTCCATTTACAGTATACCTCCATGGACTAGTATCTTTCCTGTACTTCAGGCTGCTTTTGATTTCACCTAGCTATTACCTGTCTATCACAGTAATGTGCGGTTGCTAGCTAGAGCCATTTTCCACCTGCTTGCTTTGATACCCACCAGCAAGTTGTTTTCACTGCTCTCCATGTATACCATGTACTTCTTTAGAGGGTTAATTTCATGCTTGTTGAACTTAAAAAACTGCATTATTGATTGTTTTTTTCTACTTTCTTAAGAGGGATTATCGTTTGTGCCTCAAAAGGGGCAGCAGGGCTTTAGGTACTCCGTTTCTATTTTCATCAAAATGGCAGGCCATTTTGTTTTGATTGGTGTTAAATTCTGATCAAAACCTTTTAAAAGAAAAGAGATCTCCACTTACTTCTCCTGGTGCTGGTCAACCCTTTAATATCAGAGTATTGACCTGAAAAATGATGACAGGGTCATCTTGGTTAATTTCCCCTCAGAGAAAAAAGCCTGGTCGAGGACAAGACTGAAAGCTTGATCAGACAGAAATGCTTAGTGTGCTTCGTTTAGAGTTTAGTTTATCTATGGCGCTCCATCCTGGTGCGCAGAATATAATTTAAAAAGCATGTGAAAGGCATAAAAATCTAATCTTCTTTTTACCTTCCCCAACTGTCCCATCTTTTTCTGCAGTTGGTGGGTGGTGAGTTTGATCTGGAGACAAACTTCATTATCCAGGATGCAGAAAGCATTGGCTGCATGGTGGAGCTGTTGGGGCACTGCGATGTCACCTGCCAGGCTGAAATCTGGAGCATGTTCACCGCCATCCTTCGAAAAAGTGTTCGGAATCTGCAAACAAGCACTGAGGTGGGCCTGATCCAGCAGGTGCTGCTCCAAATGAGCTCGGTGGATGACATGATTGCAGGTATGATAATTGTGTCAGCGGGCCTTTTTTTTTTTTTGCTCAGTAGCAGTATTAGTACGTGTTTGTTCATTTTCAGGTTGATTGTTGTAACGTTAAAGGGCCAGTTCAGAGGTGGAGATGTATGAGGTACTGATCCAAAGTGTATCCTGTGGATAGTCCTGTGGATAGTCCTGTGGATGGGGGCAGCAGCTAAACTTATTTAAGCCACCTAAAAGACAATCTCAGTTTATGTGAATGATATATTTATTCTATTTTCACAGCTTTAACTAGCCGTCAGACAACCAAGTTTACGTGGGGGGAACTGAAGCCGTCCTATGCTCTCATCAAAGCCACCAGACTCCATCGACACAAACATTAATTTTATCTCACTGAACACAGGAGTTGCTAGTTTACCACTGCCTTGATCGGCTGGTTTGTTTTTTTAAGTTTTGTTAGTACCTAACCCTTTGACACACCAAAGTCACTCAATGACACAAACAACTCTTGTGTACTGTAAAGAAATGAATGCTTTTCTCAATGGAGTCTGGTGGCTTTCACAGAAAATGGCTTAAGTTTCCCCCACATGTAAACATATACAGGGCTATCTGACTACAAAGTAAAGTGGTGACAATATTCTAAATATTTAATCTATACTCCAACTGATATTGATTATTTTTATGTGGCTCAAATATGCTTAGCTGCTGCCCCCATTCACAGTAGTTCATTGCTTAGCTTTCTATGTCTGACCTACTGCCTGATTCTCCAAACTGGGGACGGCCGACTGCCATAACACATGGGTTATGCCTTCTTTGTTTTAGCTTTCAGTAAAGCAACAAACCATATTTCTGTATCTTTTAATGGATCTGCATTTTGAATTACAATAGACTGGCAAAGCTGAGATTTAGATTTTGAATGGAAAAAAGCTCATTCCCATCGGTAAGCCTCACTCTTCAGGACTCTAGGTGACAAGGTGAAAACAGCCACACACCAGAGATCTACAAAAATATTATTAAAGAAAACATACTTTTGAAACTGAAAACTTTTTTATTTTCCTCATAGTATTGTCTGTGTTTTAATAAAATAAACAATCTATATTCAGGTCACAGGGATTGTCTGTGGAAGTCAGTGTCACTTTAAAGTCTAATTCTGGCGCAAAATCATCCCATTGTCTTTGTTTTCTGCAATTATATACATGAAATAAGCCATCAAGAAAGTGTTTTTGGGTATAAACCATTAACAGAGAAATCGAGAAATCCGGGAGAGTCGCTAACAGCCGGAGGTGGCTAACACTGATTAGCTGGGGGCAGTATGATGAACGCATTAAAACTGCTTTTTTTAACCACTAGTATTGCTCAAAATAACACCAATCCTCTGCAGTAGCAAAAGTATCCCTATTAAAAGAGTGTTTTGAAAGACTTACGTACTGGCCCCTGTACCAGCTCCTCTCATTGTAAAGTCCATTCAAGTCGATTACCAAATGCAATCCAAAAGGAAGGAGCCCATTGATGCTTTATTCCAGCAAAACACATAAACTCTGTGGCTTGTTGCAGTTTGGTGAAATATAAGTGAATAATAGATGTAAAAGGTTTGAAAAAGTCCCAACTTTCCCTCCACACTGAAATGTCAGGCAAAGGTGTGGGGACGTCTGATGCCGGAGGGGGCTCCAGCTAGAGTAAGCATTAGCAGTATTGGTGTGCAGGCAATTTTTGGTGTGCCTGTGGGTACTGTGAGCCCATTGGCAGCGAAGAAGAATATCTATGCTGCCAACAGAGTGACATTTTCGCCGTGGCCTGGAATCACTGAATACCGCAACCCGCTGTGATACTGCTATGGGGATGGCTATGGATTCCCCATCCCTCATCGACTGCACTGTATTGGACATTTTTTCCATGTTCCCCAAAAAATTGGAAGAGGTGACCGATTCCTAAATAAATCATCAATGGGCTCCTTCCTTTTGGACTGCATTTGGTAATCGATTTGAATGGACTTTACTACGAGAGGAGTTGGTATAAGGGCCAGTTGGTAAGTCTTTCAAAACACTCTTTTAATAAACTCTGGGTTCGCTAACTGTGTTGTTGGTGCCTCATTTTGTGTTGGGATACTCATCATGCTACTGCAGATGTTTGGTGATATTTTGAGCAATATTAGTGGTTAAAAAAGCTGTTTTAATGCCTTCACTGTACAGAACCGAGCTAATCAGTGTTAGCCACGTCGGGCTGTTAGTGACTCTCTCAGATTTCTCGTATGTATAATGGTTTATACATGAAAAAACTGTCTCGATGGCTTATTTGATGTATGTGAGTGCCGAAAAAGACCATGGGATGATTTTGCATCAGACTTACACTTTAATATGTTGCACTTTGCAAATTAAATCAATGTGTAACTTCTAAGTTATGTTTTAGCTGATCTGAATCTAAATGTGTTTTCCCTGCGGCGTTACTGGGTCATTTACCATTTAGTCATCACTTTAAATTACAAGTAAGTTTCCATGTAATTGTAGTGAAAGTGCTACTGTGATATATATAATGGAATTTCACAACTCAGAATGAAGCTAAACTAAAGCGAAACTGTTTTTATCATCTCAGGGGTTGATGCATATGAATACTTTTAACAAAGGACCTCCTGTGTAATGTGGATGAATTATAATGCCTTTAAATTACAGCTGCATTTAATGACCGTTCTTCTCTTGTTTATGTGATGCATGCATGCTATCTTGCCTTTAAAGACTTGCTAGTGGACATGTTGGGAGTGCTGGCCAGCTACAGCATCACAGTGAAGGAACTGAAATTGCTCTTCAGCATGCTACGGGGAGAAGGAGGCCTATGGGTAAGTGATAGCAGGGGCTGAAAGAGTGAGTTAGAAGTGTTTGTTGGTTTAACAGTGTCACTTGAGTCATCCCCAGAGAGCCATCACACTAATCTGTTTAGGGCTTGTACTGTAATTGACAAACTGCAGAATGAGGTAATTGACTGTGTATTGACTGCAGTCCAAACAGTCCGAGAGAAAGCCTTGACTGTCTTGTTATTGCTCTTTTTTTATTTTTGCCACCTGTGCAGCCGAGGCATGCGGTCAAAATGTTGTCGGTGCTGAATCAGATGCCCCAGAGACACGGTCCAGATGCCTTCTTCAACTTTCCTGGTCGCAGTGCAGCAGTAAGCTTTCACATGTTTCCACTCTGCAATCAATTTTAAAATAATGGTATTGTAATAATGGTATTTGTGCATTTAATTAGGGATCTGCAGGTTATCAGGGTAAAAAACATGATAATTAATGCGCACATATTATCATAAACAATCTCTATACTACACAGTGATGCAAATCAAAGATTACATATGCTGTGTTCAAGAAACTAAAGTAATTCCAAAAATATCTTATTTATCTATTCATCTTGGCTTTATAAAGTTATTTTTCATGAAATTGTGATGTGTTTGTTGCAGCAATAATGTTGTGAAGATGCATTCTTATTTGTTTTTGAAGCCCCATCAACTACTGTATTTTATGATTTCATATAATAGATGTGAGGTGCCCTTTGCATGTAAATGGTAACACCTCTACTAATACTGTATATACTTTACAGTACCCATATACTGAGTGGAGCAAGAGTATAAATGAATGAGAGGGTTTATAGACGAGAACATGTGAGTAACCTACCCTGTGTAAGAAAGATTGACATTGTAGTGTGGGTAAATAAGATGGGTGCAGTTCAAGCTGCTGATAGTTTATCTTTGGTAGTTGACATGACATATTGACAGAAACCAGAGACAGTAGAGAGGCTACATAGAGGGAGATGGGAAGCCTGTGACAGAACGTTACACTTGCTACAGAGTGGAACAGACTGTTCACTACTTTTGCATCATGCCTTGGGCATGTTGATAAAGTGAGTCATCACAATACAGTATTTTTATTAATTTAATTTAGTAAATAAATAAAGCTGATGGTTAAAAAGATGTTTTGAATGACTCTGTCTAGAATCTTAGAGATTAATAGCAACTTCTCCCAAATGCAAATTAAACTAGAATCATGGCTAGATTTACTGCACAGGCTCGACACTTGCCATTATAAAATATGGATGGGATGGAAATAAATTTGATTTTATACCAGTGCCGGGATTGATTCTGCTTATCGATCCAATTCTTTATTGATTCCCTTATATGATACATTGTCTGTGTGGGAAAAAAGTAGGCCTACAAGGTCTGGAGTTGGAACACTCAATGAAATGGGAGAATATTTGTACAGCTTTTGTTTTTATTTAGGTTTTCTCAGTCAAAGACAAAATCTGCTCAATTTTGCACTGATATGACTCTGTAAAGGTGCTCCAAATGTTGCTTTAAGAAAAAAAAACATGAATTTTTTAAAAAGAATATTTAACATTATTATAAATACAATGTATTACATTTTCAGCCAATTATAGAAATGAACACTGAGGAAAAAAAAGAATAAATTAAAATAAGATAAATAACTAAATAAACATTAGCACTGTATTTACAGTATCAGACAATTGGAGACCATGATCTGCTTAAAAAACTACCTTATGCAATAATTTCTAAATCACCCCAAAGACAGCTTTCTACTAAAAAAAAAAGATTTTTCATATTAGCGCATATCAGAAAACATATATCTCAATACTGATATGTCTGTTCCAATATCAGTGATAAAATCACCATTCTATTGTATGTTGTCCCAGGCCATTGCTTTACCTCCTATTGCCAAGTGGCCTTATCCGAATGGGTTTACATTCAACACCTGGTTCAGGATGGATCCCTTGAATAACATCAATGTTGACAAGGACAAACCATATCTCTACTGGTGAGTAAATAATTACATATTTGTGGTCCATTTTCCCAGTGTCTCCAATACGCCCTCTCACAGGGGTGCTGTACTGTAACAGCATGCCTACATTAGACAGAGAGAAGAAAATTACACTTTCCTGTTTTTCATCAATCTAATTGCTTTAACATTGTATTAGGAATCCCTCCATCTCTGCAGAGACCAATAAAGCTTCTGGCAGCTTTATTGACGGATCAATATGCTGTCTGATACTCTGTGACCTACAGTAATTTCGCCATCTAACCAGATTATGACTGGAACTTGTATTTCAAGGTTAAACTAGTTTTACAGACACTATTTTTTACACACTGGGACAATTTACGTAATGCGGTTTGTGAAAGGATCTAATTTTTTTCCAGATAATGTTCATGAATTATAATAGAGAAGGAGCGGAATTAGGTGAGATTACTGAGATTAAAACCCATGGATGCATCAACTACGGTGACTGGTAGTGGCTGTTACAGAGGTAGACTGCTACATTGGGAGGCACTGTGGAGGTATTCATTTGGATTTGAATATGTACCACATAAGGCCCACACACCAGCTCTTGCAGGGGTCTGTGGGTAATTAGTGTTAAAATCAATAACCCAAAAGTGATAATCAGCTGCCATTCTTTCTGTTTATGAGAGGAGCTTTGGGAGAAAATCACTAAATGCAATGTGACATATAACAGAGTTTTGGAAGAGAATGAAAGAGAAAGGGATAAAAATGATGAAAAGGTAGAGTTGGCTGACAGGGAAGACTATTCACACTAATTGGTCAGAGATAAGTTAGTTCACTGAATTGTCTGCTGGCTGCCATTGCTTTACCTGGATCACACTGTATGAATGAAAGAATCTACTCATCTTGCAAGGACTGCATTTCTCTGCCATTTCTCTGATGTGTAACATCAAAAAGGGAAGAAAGAATTATTGCCCTTGCTAAGTTGTTGGTATTCACGTGGCAGCGATTCCTTACTGACAAAAAGGCTGAGATATGCCAAGCTAATCCTGGGCCTCATAGCTCAGTGGTAGGGCGTGTTGACAACAAGAAAATAATTGTATCTTCACAAGTGGACCAAGGTTGCTGCTTTCCACCTGATGTCTAATCACAAGCAGACTTGTCTACTGGAGCGTCTTGGCTGGCTCAGGGGTAAATAGGTGTGGGGTTCTATATCTCTAGCCCTGCACGTACCACCAAACTTTGTGTCAGTTACCCTTCTTCTTCACTGTCTGATGTTTGTTTTCTTTCGGTTTGGCAAATGCATATTTGAAACGTCATCAACACGCCCACTCGCTTGCTGTGAAACTCCGGAGAATGAGCTGCTCTTTTCACATATGGACTCAGTCAGAGATTTCACAGGCTTTGAACTAGGAAGGGTAAACAGGGTTTGATGTCCGGTGTGGCTGATTGATTAGACATTTGCGTTCTCACGTACAGCTCCTCTGGGTTATGTCTAGATAATTTAAGGTTTGCAGTGCATGTGTGAAAGGGGCTAGAGTGGAGGTATTAGACCCAGGGAGCATCACTGAAATGTTCTCATCATCTACAGTAAGTAAGTTCTTCTTGCGTCCTCATGCCTCATTTGTAGGAGCTCTCACCTCGGGGATTACCCTGTTCCAACTGGTTAAGCGTAATATCATAATTCTCATAAGAGCCGTACAAATTACTTGTCAATTACTCTTGCAAATTGCTTTGTGTCTTTCTGCATAGCGAGGGACATTCAAAAGTAATGTTTGTCCCAATTTTATTATGCAGAGGGAAGTAGTCGTTTCAGTTACTGGTTTGTATATGGTTTTGCATTATAGTCAAGTGGGAAAGATCCAAAGAAATACACACAACAAAATGTGTAAATTGGCTGTCAGAAACATTCCACCTCAGCCGGGTTGATATATATTTGATCCTTCTTGTTGATAAATGAATGGAGTTCACCCTGTCAAGTTTGCAGCTCATGATATATACTGTGCATGTTTTTGTTTACAGCTTTCGGACCAGCAAGGGCATTGGGTACTCTGCACATTTTGTTGGTAACTGCTTGATCGTTACATCACTCAAGTCCAAAGGAAAAGGTTTCCAGCACTGTGTGAAGTATGATTTTCAGCCCAGGAAGGTAAGACCAGCTTTGGCTTTTAATCATATGTTTTAGCTATTACATGACATGTGATTATATTATCAAGCCATTTTAATTGAAGCACAGACTCTTAAGACATACTTAGTAACTACTTCAAGTATACTTAAGCCACATCTGAACATGAATTGCATTATACCAACCGACCGAATGCTATAATTGCACCTAATTGTGGCCTGTGCTGAGAGAGAAGCTATAAAAGCTTCAGATTTGATTTGAAAAACGTGAAATTACACCACAGTTTTGAAACATCCTGCAGTTTTACCCCACATTTACCCCTGACTCCCTACCCCACCACCTGTTCTTTCATCTGCATTTTAAAATTGAATGTTAAAACATACTTGAAGTGTTTCAGAACCCCAGAGGAGTCTCACAGGTGAAATTGGATCTAGATGTAGATGAAAAAAATGAAACTTAATTTAGCATGGCATTTAAATGTAGTGTTGCTGTCCCTGCAGAGAAGGAAGAGAGACTCAAATGTGTCAAACAATTACAGCCTTCCAATAACACCTGGGAAACAGGAATTCAACCCATTCCTACTGCCACGGGCATCGTTTTGAAGAAGCTCTTAAAAGATAAAACACATTGAATTAATTTTTTAATTGATTTTGGGTTCAGACATGTGCGAATAAGTGCCTTTCTAAATGATCTGCGGGCAGTTTGCACTCTTCCCCTCAGCCATGAATCCTCTTTTAAGTATCCTTACCTTTGTGTGTAGAAGGCTGTAATTACATTAGACTGCGCACAGTGCCCTTCATGGGTCAAACTTCTAAACAGTGGTCACACAGTCAAAGAAGACATTGACAACCCATTGCCTGCTACTGTTTGAGGTTTTGCCAGTCTTTCAGTGTTTGTACAATGAGCCTCTTGACTGTTTTGGGTCTGTTCTGTGTTGCCGGATTGCATCCATATAGCTGTCTGCAGCAATAAGTTGTGAAGAGGCAAGTTTTTCTACATTTGTTGTTCAAATTCAATTGTTTTCCATAAAGTCTTAAAATAAAATAAAAGTTGTTTGAGGGCTGAGAAACTCTGAATGGCCGCCAGTTCTTGTCAATCCTTTTTTTTTTTTTAAAAAGATGATTTTTTTAAACCTTTATTTGTTATTACCATAGACTGTAGGAAAAAAAATGGACGATTGATTTGGGGGAGAGAGATGCGTCCATTTGGCTGACGTAAACCTCTGAGTCGAAGTGAGGGCCAGCGGCTAGCTGTCACTCAAGAGGCTGCACCTCTAATTATTCATAAACTTTAACCAATAAAATAAAAACTAGCCTGCTACAAAAAAAAATCACTCATTCACTCTGTTGTTCCCTGTCTCTCCCCTCTTTCCTGTCAGCCGTCAGCTGCTCAGTGCAATATAGGAAATCATTGATTTAGACAAGGGTGTCATAGTAAAAGACACATCTTCAAGCTGGTAGCTCGGTTTTAATAGAGATGCAAATCTCTGCTTAGAACAGAGGCCGGCCACGCCCCATATGGAAAATGGGCGTATGACAAGAACCCACTTTATTGTCTGAAGCAGTCCAGCGCTAAGGTTCCCTTTCATTTCATAGTGTTTCTTTTTATGTGGTTCTTTTTAAATATCTAAGACAGAATCCTAAAGTTTTTACTCATGGCTAAACTGATCCCTCTGTTTCCAACTTTAAAATTCAAATAGGCAAAACATTTATCAAAACAATGGCTAATGAGGAAATTTTGGAAAGACCTTCAATGTTAAGTCTAAAGAACGGACATCAGCACTACAGCCGCTGGATCAGCAACACAGGATATAAGATAAATCCTCAGATGGACACAGAAAAAAAGAAGGATTGACCTTAAAGTCCCACTCCACTCAAAAAAGGTTTATGGCCTCTAAAATGTCTGATATTGACTCAAGTGACTTTTATCTGAGAAAAGTTTGTACCTAGAGAGGCATTTTCACATGCCTTTCCTGTAGGAGGATATGTCTGTGCACTTCTCTGCTATTTGAAATTCAAACGTATACGGGCAATCTTTAGTTGGTACATCACTAATCCATAAACCAATCGCTGTCTAATATGTGAAACACTATTTGACAGGGGAACGTCTTCAACAAAACACCAGCAAAGAAATCTCCAGCTCAGAGCGGACTGTCAGTACAGACAAAAAACACACCGTCATCATAGTTGTCAGCAACTCACAGGTTCAGGACGCCGAAACTATAACTTAGTTTAAGATCGCTAACGTTAGCTCCATTGGCAGGCAGCCTGGGTTCCATGTCTGTCCATCCACCCACGGTGCTCCGCGAGTTGCACCTGCCATATCGTCAGTCGTCGATCCGTCCAAGAAGCTCTGCTGCACCTCCGCCTCCTGTCTGAAGCCGGCACAAACATGTATGCCTATGGCTGATTCGCTCTGATGTGTCTAGTCCTCTTGATGAGCCGTTTGCGTGCTTCTCTTTCACCTCAGGCCTGCTCATCCACCTCTGGTAGAAGCTAGAACGTAATACTGAAGAGTCTTAATTCTCTATACTTGCTGAGGGGTGCAACATATAAAAAGGCTTTAATGCATATGACATTAATTCCTTTTTTTGTTTTTAAATGTTGGAATAATTACCTTCACTGAAGATGTAGTCACCTGAGGATATGTAGGTCACAGTTTAATTGTTCGTATATAAAAAATATGCCTCACAGGAAGGGCTTGCCTCTTTTTTTTAAGAAATATGAAAATCATTTCCCTTTCTTAACATACAGTTATTAAGAGATCATTTTCTCTTTTTACGGGTTCTTTAATGTGATTTTTGTGGCCTCTCTAGCTGTAGACTTGACCAGCTGTAGTTAGTGTTTATACCCTGGATACCTACAGTCAGTGTCAGACGTGGTTTTGTGCAGTGTGAAAAACGATTTGTCTTGCCTCCTCTTAGCCTTTTCTCTGATCTATTATTCACAATGTTCCACTGCATGGTCTGATTTCAGAACAGTAGGCAGCGAACCTCACAGCCATGGCTTTCTATTAACTTTGAAGTTAATCCAAAGTTTAGAAGAAACAAATTTTAGACCAGAAATGTTGATGATGTTGCTCAATAAAGCTAAGTCAACTGTAGTTTTAGTCATGTGCAGTCAAATATAGTTAAGTGTAAAGCTCCTAAAAAAAGTAAGATAATGACCCACTAATTAGGTGACCTTCTTATCAAAGCTTTTCAATCTGACTCTCTTCTCGCCCTCAGTGGTACATGATCAGTATAGTTCACATCTACAGCCGCTGGAGGAACAGTGAAATCAGATGCTATGTCAACGGACAGCTCGTTTCTTATGGAGACATGGCATGGCACGTCAACACAAATGATGTAAGCACCCTTTTTTTAACCCTCCTCACTACTGTGACCTTTTTCCTGGTTTTGATGTTTAGTGGAACATGACTGAATGAGGCTGCCACATCGACATCTTGCATGAATATCTTTAATATTGCTCATTGAGCAAAATATGTTTCTCCACATCAACATGGATCTTTCAGATATATAACTGGCAGTCTTAATTTGAATAAATATTCATCACACATATGTTCAGCAGTAGGTGATAGATGGAATATCAAACATTGTAAGTACAGTGCTGTGAAAATTTGCCCCCTTACAGATTCCTTCTGTTCTTGCTTTTTTGTCACAATTTCATCTTTCAGATCATTAAACACATTTTTATATCAAAGATAACTTGAGTGATTACAAATGCAGTTTTTAAATGATGATTCCATGTATTAAGGAGAAAAAGCTATCAAAAAGAACCTGGCCTTATGTCAAATAGTAATTGCCCCCTAAACCTAATAATTGGCTGTGCCACCCTTAGCCATAACAAGTGCAATCAAGCTTTTGCGATAACTGGCAATGGGTCGTAAAACGCTTGATGGATCGCTGTGGAGGAATCTACACCCACATTTGTGGCAGAATTGTTTTATTTCAGCCACATTTGAGGGTTTTCGGGCATGAACGGCCTGTTTAAGGTCATGCCATAGCATCTCAAACAGATTTAAATCCGGACTTTGACTAAGCCGCTCCAAAATCTTCATTTTGTGTTTTTTTGAGCCATTCAGAGGTGAACTTGCTGGTATGCTTCCGATCATTGTCCTGCTGCAAAACCACTTGAGCTTAAGATCGGAAACTGATGGCCGGACATTTTCCTTCAGGATTTGATGGTAGAGAGCAAAATTCATGATTCAATCAATTACAAGTCCAGGTCCTGAAGCAGCCCCAGACAATCACACTACCACCACCATGTTTGACTGTTGCTATGTTGTTCTTTTTCCGAAATACTGTGTATTACGCCAGATGTAACAGGATGCACACCTTCTTAAAAGTTCTACTTTTGATTTGTTAGTCCACAAATACTTTCCCAAAGGCTTTAGGATCATCAAGATGTGTTTTGGCAAACGTGAGAAAGGCCGCTGTGCTCTTTTTGGTCAGCAGTGGTTGAAACTCTCCCATGGATGCCATTTTTGCCCAGTCTATTTCTTCTTGTTGAATCATGAACACTGACCTTAACTGAGGCAAGTGAGGCCTACAGTGCTTTAAATGTTGTTCTGGGTTCTTTTGTGACCTCCTGGATGAAACATCTATGTGCTCTTGGAGTCAGGTTCACTACTGATCACACCACTGTTCCATGTTCTCTCCATTTGTGGTTAATGGCTTTCACTGTGGTTCACTGGAGTCCCAAAGCCTTAGAAATGGCTTTGTAACCCTTTACAGACTTGCTTTTTTCACATAGGGCCAGGTTGGTTTGGATAGCTTTTTTCCCTAATATATATAATAATCATTTAAAACTGCATTTTGTACTTACTCAGGTTATCTTTGTCTGATTCATTTTTTTGATGATCTGAAACATATCATTGTCACAAAAAAGCAAGAACAGAATAAATCTGTAAGGGGGCAGATACTTTTTCACAGCACTGTATGTACAGAGGGAAACCCTATTAAATCTCAGGAGCTACTGTATACAGTATATGTGCACATAGATTGTAGATACCATCAGACAGATGTTGTTTAAAATGTATGACATATTGCATGTTTGAGAGTATAAGCCAAAATGAAACACACAGTCCTCCCCAGGTATAAAAGCAACTTGGACTTACAGAGATGAGACACATTTCCAAAGATGTGCTTCACACAGTAGCTGAAGAGAACGTTGTGCAAATGACAGGTTGAAATATAAGTGTTGTTCATAAAATATTCCACCACATTAAGTAAAGCTGCCTTGAATTGTATAAGATAATTTTTGTAGAGAAATTTCCCCACACCTGAAAAGAAAAGTAGCAATATTGTGAGGAGGATGATTTTCTTTCATGTGGAGAAACTAAAAATCATAGCACAGACACAGCAGTATAATAGTTTAAATTATGTAAACCAAGTGAGTAACATGTAAAAATGTATAGAATGAAGGGGCATACAAATATTCTACCATCACTTCACACTTCCCACAAGTGCCAAGTAAGGCAATACTCTGCAACTCTTGGTCTTAACATTTCCCACGATCATGATTATTTAATCAACAACTGCTGATGTTTTCTAATATGATGAGTTAGGTCGCATAACGTTATCTGCATAAAAGATATTGTAAGCTGACAGCTTAAGCAGGTGCTACATGCGGTCAGTCTCTTACATAAATAAATTGAAAAAAGCCATTCGTATTATCTGTATCAATTTCTTTTCTCTCCATGTATTCTTTCTCTACTACTGAGGCTTTGATATTAAAACCTAAGTCCCTAATGTAACTGTTTCACACATTTTCACAAGCTTAGTGAGCTCATCTACTGTATGTGTGCTAAGGTATATTTTGTTGAGAAAAGCTTTAGGTTTCACATTACACTGGAGGAGATTTTTTTTTTTTAAAGGGGTTAAATATAAGACGAGTTTCATCAAGAGATTTCATTCCTTATGAACAAACATGATGTTTCTTATCCTCCAGGAACACTTGCATACAGTAAGCCATTCGACTGTTTCATCAATTGTTAATTAGCTGCTGCTGTTGTAAGTTATTCTACAATTTCATCCTGATTGCAATCACGGCACATATTCTCTCTATGCCAGAGGTTATATTGAGGTTTCCTATCTTTGTATATCAGGGACATATTTTCCTTTTTCAATGGGCAATTGTCAAGTTTGACACTGTAACAACACAGGAGGTGATATTGTTTTGGATAGGTATATTGAAAATACAATTTCTAGGGTAAAATATGGAAGTTAAATGTTGTTGCCCACTGCCTAATTCAGCTGTGTATGAATTTGGATAGATTTTCTCTTTTAGCCCTAAAGCAGAAGATGATATGGCCTTTTCTTTTTCTGTCCCACTTGCAGAGTTATGATAAGTGCTTCCTTGGTTCCTCGGAGACAGCAGATGCAAACAGAGTATTCTGCGGACAGCTAGGAGCCGTGTACGTGTTCAGTGAAGCCCTCAACCCTGCACAGATATTTGCAATTCATCAGCTAGGACCAGGATATAAGGTTTGTACTTGAATGTGACTAAATTAGATAACATGGAACCAATCTATATCACCTATCAATCTGTGAAATCAATGTTGAGTGCTGCTCCAGCACAGTTCCCTCACCATGTGCCTCCATCCCGGGAGCGAGGCTTTTCCTGCATACTGCATACATTCCCTACTTTTGGGAAATAATGACACAATACACCTGGAGAAGTGGCAGACACTCTGAGCGGATAGAGTCCTGAGCCAACCTATATCAGCTGCAGCAGGTGTCGCACCCCCAAGCTTCTTGACAAAGACCAAAGGATTGTGAATATAGAAGGATGCTGACCTACCCAGAAGGGGATTCGCTGTGAATATTAATCAGATGGTGACAAAATAGTTGGTTTGCACATTTAATTTAAATTACACTTTTATTTATTTATTTAGCTTATTTAGCAATCCCCAAATGTTCCACTCATCTTGAAAGAGATGCAGAGTGTGCATTTTTAGATTCAGAAACTGCTCGCTCTCTCACTGTCTCACTTTCCCTGATGCTCACAAAGTGCTGCTGTTTCTGCACAGTGTAAAGCTCTGCTCTCTGTCATAAATGGAGGAATGACACGCACTGTCAAATCAGCTTTGAACACAGAATTAGACAATTTACAATATCTCTATCCATTTTACACCAGTTATGTTGTTTTTTTATGGTGGGAAGGAATATTAGTCCTTGTCTTTTTCATTGTAAAACCTACACTGTTTAGGATTGTGAAATGGATGTTTGTGATTTCAATCAGGTCTTTTAATGCCTGGAGATTCCCAGGAGAAGCCATTGTTTGTGTCTTTTGCTAATGGCAGGTGACTTGCCACTTACCTTCCTAATTGTGGTTCTAGACATTCTATGAGAGAGGTAACACACAGTGGAGCAATCCTCCAGATTTCTCAAAATAATGAAGAGCATGTCCCGGGGAGACAATTACCCTACAACTAATAAAGCTGTGAATGGTTTTGGTAATGGTGAGTGTGATAGAGCCAGCCAGGTGAGCTGGGGAGGAAGGTCAGAGACTTGTCAGACCGACTGATGGGTTGTTGCAATGGCAGTGCTGTCCAGGCGGCGAGAGGCTTGTCTTATTAAATTGAGAACTGCCAGGAAGTGAGTGCAACAGATCAGTGTACATCTGCTGCAGTATGTACATTGGACTCTCTGTCTGTATCAACTCAGCTCAGCTCCACAGCCAGAGGGAAAAAAATGAAGTTATTTTTTGATCCATAGTCCTTTCGTCAACCTCTGCGGTCAGTTGAAATGCAGAGATTATTTTAGCCTAGGGTCACTATTCCTACTACATGTTACCAATTATGACTTGATGTGGAGAACTTGCACTAATGATGATTCTCCTTGGAGATGAATAAAGACTAACTTGAAGAGCCTCAGTACTACTTGAATATATTGTTTCATACAAATATCTGTTCAGAGAAATTTTACGCATTTATGCATAGACACAGTTAGATACCAAAAGCTTGAAGATTATAAAGAACATCACATAGTATAGAGAGCTGTCTCAAGGACCAAGGACCATCTTATCTGCTAAGGCACCAGAGTAATAAAATAACTTTTTGTAAAGCCCTTGGAGACTTACAACATCCAATTCACAGACTTACAGTGCCTATAGAAAGTTTTGATACTTTTGAATAGTAGGGTCGGAAAAGTGATCAGTCCCTTTAAAAAAAAACGTATTAACATTCTCGGGTATAACCACTCACCTTCCAGATTACACACCAAGTTAATTGGCCTCCACCTGACATAAATTGTGGTGTTTTTCATTACTTCAGAATAAAATCAGCTGTTACTTGAGGCCCTTGAAGACCTAGATAAAGTTGTGGATAGGCACAAGTTAGGAGAAGGATATAAAAAGACTTCAAAGACTTTACATTTCTTCGAGTACTGTACAGAGTATTGTCCAGAAGTGGAGGCAAATGGCACCTCCCAGACCGTGCCTAGATCGGGCCGCCTCTCCAAACTGGATGACCAAGCCAGGAAAAGAATAATCAGGGAAGCTACCAAGAGGCAAAATGGTCAAAATTGAACATTGTGGGCTGAACTTCAAGCGCTATGTTCATTGGAAACCAAACACAGCACACCACCCAAAACACACCATCCTTACAGTGGCAGATGCACACCACACTTTTCAGATTTTTATTTGCTTAAATTTTTGTAAACCATGTATTATTTTCCACTTCACAATTATGTGTTACTTTGTGTTGGTCTATCACATTAAAAATCTCAATAAAATACACTTAATTTTGTGGTTGTAGAGTGACAAAATGTGAAAAAGTTCAAGGGGTATGAATACTTTTCCCAAGGCACTGTATCCAAACAGACTGATGGCTGTAATTAAAGTAAAAGGTACCTCGACAAAGTATTAAATCTGGGGACTCGTCACTTTTCCAACTCTGCTGTTCTATTTTTTCATTTTTATTTAAGTTTGAGAAATGTTTAAAAAAAAATCACTTGAATGTTCTGAGACAAAATGTGTAAATCACGCTGGAAGAAATATTTTTAATGTATTAAAATTTCAGGCTGTAAAACAAAAAAGTGACTAATTCAAATGGGTATTATGACTTTCTATAGGCACTGTGTTCTTAATTTCCAGAACTACTGAATACACCAAGATGTCTGAACATATTTTTCTTTAACATGGCTGAAAATATGACAGACCTGTTCCCTGGGGTCTTTTCATATTGCTGTATGAAAATTGCACTCTGAACCGAGATGGACTTCTAGTTATTTAGTTGAGATTATCAACAACCTTTGCCGTATATTCAGTCCCATTCATTCGCAGATAAAATAAAAAGACAGTGTTGGTTTCTTTAGACACTGAGGCTGACAGAAGCTGAGTCATATCGGAGTATCATTCATCACTGCTGTTTTAGCAGAGTTCATAAGCTTTGGTGAAAGTCTAGAAAAATGTGGGCTGAAGGATTCATACAAGCGTTGTGACTCAGAATGAAGAATAAGATTCCCAATGGATACTGGAGACTTTTTTCCAAATGTTTATTCCTTTCCAGCTCTGGGAAATAACCTTGTCTGGAGTCCTAAAGTATCATCCATCACAGCAATATCCAGTGACCGCTTCACTCACTGAACACAAAATATTAATCATTGAGTTAACTCGTCAAAACAATTAAACCATGATTTTACATCCTTTTGATATGATGCACTTAGTTATTTCTGTCTTTTCCCTCTATCATCACTACCATATGTGCTCTACATGAGTCAGATTAGCCCATTGAACTTGTGCCAGCACTGCTCTGCAGTATGCACCACAGATTGCTATAGAAGAGACCGGGGAGCTGCACAGTCCTGGTCCTCCACTATCAGGGAAGACAAATGTTATCTCTGTGTAGGAGCAATGCAATCATAGAAGACTGATGTAGAACGATGGTTCCTGACCTATTGTAAGACGTACCCCCACAGCCCAGTACGATAAACTCAAGTACCCCTGCATCAAGACCACCCTATGTTATATAACTATTCATTATATAGTGATTATAATAGTGGGTGTTACAGTATTTCCATTTAATTGAAATGTCAGGGTTGAGATAGTAAGTCTGGTCAAGTTTGCAGTCGTACTACAACCACATGTGGTGGCAAGTGGCAAAAACTGGACGTTCCAACCATTTATCCATTATTTTAGGCTAATCAAATTATAGATATTATTTAATCTGCATGCTTGCTATCTAGTTTCCACACATTCATAATTACAACGCCTAAATGAATTGTTTTGAATCAATATGTGGATGTATGTTAGTTGAGCCACTCACACTATCTAATCTCATCATGTACTCCCAGACAACAGTGAAAGTACCCCCTGGTGTATTAGTACGGATGTGGAAAATTCAATGACAAGCTCACAGAGGTCAAAACCTTTAGAGATACAACAAGCCAATACATATATAGTACAGTACCTGCAAACATGGGCCTATTTGTAGTAAACAGACACGTCTTAATCACATCCTCAATCTTAATCTAATCACTTCTCCTTGATAGTTAAACTTTTAAGATTGAGTCAATACTGAGTAAACCTTGTGTCTGTACTGTAGTGGTGTCTCCTGACTGTTTCTTACAGGGAGTTGTAGGGATGCCCCTGGTCCATGATAGCCTTTGGCACTGGGAGAGGAAGGAGGCTACTTTGCCCTAATTCTTTTATATGACTGGCTGGCCTGTGGAATGATACCGTCATGCTACAGGGTTTGTTACTGTAGCCACAAACCATACGATCATTATTTTCAGACTGCAGCAGGGCTCACACTGAAGTACAGAGCACTGGAGCTTGTTATTTCTAGTCACTCGGGTTTCATGAGTAGGGACTTTTGAAGGATGTTAGAGACTACATGATGAGATGCATGCTGGCTTCTGTATGGACTTGATCATAGCAAATGAACAGAATACCTCTTGTGCCTTTTTATCATCTGACTAGAAGGAGATGGACCATTAAATTTGGCTCAACCCTCAGTTTCTGGAACTTCCCTGTAAAACTCTTACTAGAATAAGGCTGCCAGTCAACACATATAAAGCCAGCAAATATAAATGGATTTTGACCAATATATTTTAGGAAAAGGATTAACTTGGCCGAAATAAAATCTGAAACCGAGAGGATTAAAGAAGAAAAAGAAAACTTCCCCCTATGAAGATAGGAAACTGCTTTGATACATTCAGATCGAACTGTAGTCTTGTGTAATATCTGTAGCAAGTATATAGTGTAATATTAATAAATGAATAGAATTGAACACTTTATGTTGCATGTCTCCTCGAAAGCTTTCCACCTACTTAAAACTCTGCACTTCATAGGCACTTAGAATAGAACTCATCAATGTACACCTCACAAACTGAGTCAGCTCACCTTTAATCTGTTTACGACCTTGCTAAAAAAAAGAAAGCCAGATTTAGATGCCTTTTAGGTAGGTGTATGAACCCTGTTTGCTTGTGTTGCATAACATACTGTATTAATCTACAGTCCCTCTAGGACCAGATGGCTGTTTCCTCACTGTTACCTCAGCTCTTTCTGTCTCTCTTCATCTTATCAACATCTGTGTCATGAATCAGAGGGAAGCATAAACTTTTCTCTCATTAATTAATAATTCAACCTTCCTGATTAGCAACTTGATTTCCTTCTTATTCTGTCAAAACATTGGGAACATGCGCTTAATTCTGCTCATCTGTCAACAGCTATATTATTGAGTAAATTAAGACTAGCCGGTTATCGATGAGCTATTTGTTAAGTCCACCTTAATGAATGTGTTACTGAGCCACTGGCTGAGGAAACTTCCAGTTCTTTTTACGCAGCAATCAAATGGCATTATGAATATTCAAGGCACGTATGACACATTAAAACAAATGACACAGGATTGATCCCTAGAAAATGTTTATTCATCAATGTCAATCATTTTTAATTTTTTTCAGTATCCATGAGAATTTAAAAGGGTAGGAACAGTGTAAATAGAGTTGCTATAAGATTTATAGATGCATCTCTGTTTGGTGTAATTTAGTCCTAGTTGGTGCAGGGTGATGGGCTGAAATTCAATACATAAAGCTGCTAAATAAATAAATACAGAGTCTATTTTGTTATCTCAGCAAGTATTTGCACAATGTTTTAACTCTGATTACCTTTGATGTGAAGTGACACAGTAACTCAAAGCTAAATTGCAGACTGCCAGCTTTAATTTGAAGGTAATTTCATACTGAATAAACTCTGAATATTTGTTCCTGTTTCATGAGTGCAAAGCGTATTTGAACAGGAGAAGAAGATGCAAACAAATAGCAAGGAACGTAATGTATGCTAAGTAAAAGACTGCAATTGTGGCACATTCTGCAGCCATTTTCTAATCCAGTGTGTCTTCTTGAGGCTTCAGTAGTGACTGTGCTCAGTTTGGGATTGCTTCATTACAGGCTAGAGTAAATGACTTGGTTAAATTAATGCAGGTAAATAATCATCTGTGGTATCAAAGCAACTCTTATCCCTCTCATCAGCTTTACTCCTATCATTGTACTCCCAGTAGGACTTGAAGATTGTCATCGAACGATGTGCCCACAGAGATAAAGAGGGAAGGCTCCAGGTTAAATATTCAAAGTAAAACAAAAATGAAACCAACAAAGAACAGATCACAACATAGATATACATACATTACATAACCATTTTTTATAATATGTTCTCTATGAGGCACAAAGATAAAATCCTGAAAATGTTTGCACTGCAAAATAAAAATGTATTATTATTATTATTATTATTATTACATGTTATGAAATTATTGTCACTGCTTTGTTATTGTCATGCACTTCGAGTGAGGCTTTTCTTAATAATTTCACCCCACACCCTGACACAAACTGTGCTTGGTTGTTAATAGGGGTGTCACGATTCTCTGAACTCTTAATTTTCTTTGACTTTTGATTTTAAGGTCACAATTCAGTTCAATTTTTGATTAAATTTTTGTTTCAGCAATGGCAGCAGACAGATCATTGGCTTTATGCCCTAACAAATATCATTCACATTTTTCACATTCTTTAAAAAGATAATCTGGTATCAAGTGTGATATAACCACTTTGTTTATTTTGGAATGTACCAAACTAAGGCCATATGGTCAAAATGAAAATATTTATTTATCACAGATCCTGCTTCTGATTTTGATCATTGCAATAGAAAGCTCATTTTGATTGTCTTTTGTTTTTTTTATAACAGTTTGCACCCCTAAAATGCACATGCATGTACACGATTGCTTTGTGTTGTTGATTGCAGCATAACAGAATGATATAAATGAAAAGGAATTAATTAACTGTGACACACTCAGAAATCCTGACCCCTAGAAATGTGTGTTTGCCAATACAAAAACAGAATCTTTTCATTCTTCTGAGGATATTTTTTAATCAAGTTATAATTAAAATATAAACCCAAGAGACACCGACACTGGGTGCTTCTGCAGGAAGGAGCTATACTCACTCTCTTCATCTCTCTCTTTATTTCCCCCTTATTTTCCCCTTTTTCTCCTTTTTTTCCAGAGCACATTTAAGTTCAAGTCCGAGAGTGATATCCACTTAGCAGAGCATCACAAGCAGGTGTTGTATGACAGTAAGTTGGCCAGCTCCATCGCCTTCACCTATAATGCCAAGGCCACTGACGCCCAGCTTTGCCTGGAGTCCTCACCGAAAGAAAATGCCTCCATCTTTGTGCACTCGCCACACGCTCTTATGCTACAGGTCAACTGCTTTACTCACTCTAACTGTGTAATTAACCTCCTCATTTCTGTTGCATTTAAAAATGTCCTTACAAAGGTCTGTTTTTTTCCGGTTTATATTATCCTCACAGGATGTAAAAGCCACAGTGACTCACTCCATCCACAGTGCCATCCATTCCATTGGTGGGATCCAGGTGCTCTTCCCGCTCTTTGCTCAGCTGGACTACCATCAGCTTGACGACAGCCAGGTGGAATCAACTGTGTGGTAAGAAGTACAAATGACGTGGGGTTATAAAGTCTCAAAATCCAGAATATGAGAGAATGAGTATATCTGTAATACATAAATTTCCTATTTCTAAATTATTTATTGTTTTTGTTCTTGTGTTTATTGGTCAACATGTACACATAACGATATATCTGTAATAAAGCACTGCCTGCTTATAATACCAGCCTTGGGAATGCTGTAGTCCATTTTTCCATGTCATCTCTACTCTGCTTCAGTCTCGTCTCACTCTTCTTCCCCAATGTGCCCTGGATGGAGTCTGAGCTCAGCTATAATCCAGTGTTAGTTTAACCACAGCAGTACCAGATAGACACAGGGGTGGCCCCACAGCAGCACAAAGCCCTGATGTCCAAAGCCCACTGCCTCTGTAGTTTCCTCTCATCCCTGCTCTCTGTTCCTATTTCTCCCTCGCTAGCATGTCAAGGGTCTCTCCCTCACAGTGTGTCACTCTCCCCAATACTTGCTTTGTCCTTGCTTTGGCTTTTAAATTGAGTCCTACAAAATTCTCCAGAGCTGAGGAGTTCAAAGCTTTTGCAACAATTACCTCTCTATAATGCCTGTGGATCTGCTGTGGCTGCTCTCAACAGCACCTTGGAATAGTGATTTCACAAACCTTTCCCTTCATAAACATCTAATCTTATTTTACTCTGTGCCACACTGATATCGAAAACATCCGTCACTACTGCTCTGCCAATCTTGGATGAAGCTGTGCTTACAGTTAAGGATATCATATCTCTCAATAACGGTATATATGACGATATAGCAGTTTTTCTGTTTATTCAGTTAATAAATAAATAGTCTAAAAAAGTTCATCAATAACCACATGGTAAACCCTATTTTGTATACTCCTGTGTGAATTTAATAATTGGCAAATTAATATGATTGAGTATTTTCTTTTCATAATGTGAAAGAATGGGAATGTTAAGCGTCATCCAAATGAAGTATTTATATTGTTTTGATGATAAACATCATCATATTGCCCAGCCCCACTGCAAACTGACAAGGTATACAACAAGACACAGAGCAGGGCTCTGCAGAGAAGAGAAGTTCACATGCGATGGCCTGGCTCAGTATGCATGAAGTGTACGTATGTGCTGCATTATGGGTAAGCTTGCACAGAAGTGATTGTGTCCTTGTGATTGTTGCGCTAGAGCAGAGGCCACTGGAGGATGTGAGGGAAAGCCGATTAAGAAGTGTCACCGAGCACCACTGTCGCTCAGCCAAAGGCTTCAACTGAAAAGCCCTCCAACAAAGAAAAAAATCATCTTCAGTGCACTGCCTTGCCCCTTGAACCCCTGCCTCTCTCTCACACACACACACACACACACACACACACACACACACACACACACACACACACACACACACACACACACACACACACACACACACACACACACACACATATACAAACTCACCCTGTTACAGTTCGCCCCCCAGACCACTCTGTCCCTAGGGAGCCCAGAGAGCCCAGCCTTTCTTCTGAATTGAAAAGGGATGAAAGTGGTGGATGAGATTCCCAAATGATTGCTGACATCTTTTTAAAATGACCTTGTTTTTTTTCATGTGCCACATGTGTCTCCTTATGCTGCTGTAGTTTATAGAATAACTCCTTCACCTCCTCATGGGTGTGTGAATCGATGGGTATTTTATCCCAGTGTGAGATGTAATGTCTTCTTGTTTTGCAGTGTCACTCTCCTGGCTTTTCTGGTTGAGCTACTCAAAAGCTCTGTAGCCATGCAGGAACAGATGCTGGGAGGAAAGGGCTTTTTGGTGATTGGATACCTGCTAGAGAAGGTATGGAAGCGCCTCTATAACATATTGCAACTATTTCCTAATCTCAATGGGTTCTTAGGAACCAATTTCCCCGCACCCATACAGATACCATCGAGTTTACACATTTGCCTCTATGCCTCCATGCCGGTGACAGCCGTGACTGGAGGCATTATGCTTTTGGGTTCCATCAGTCTGTCTGTCCCATTCTTGTGAATGTAATATCTCACCAGCCCCTGGAGGAAAATGTCTTTTAGCACAAATGTCAACCTGGACTCAAGGATGTACTGACGATCTTGTAGGTCAAAGGTCAATTTCACTGTGATATCATAATGTTTATGTACATCATTCAAAACCATAACTCAGGGACAGAAGGGGATACATTTAGTCTGAAACTGAATTGGTGACACTAATCTTGAAACTTCAAGTATTCACTACATATATTATGTACGCCTGGACAACATGACTGGTCGGTAGAGACATAGAACTGCAAGGTAATTCTAGTCCTCACTTTAAAGAGTGATTTGAAAAATTATTTAGATCCAACTCTTGATATCCTTCTTGAAATGATGAATGGGAAATGATACAAAGAGGGGGGGGGGTTTCACTGAAAAGCCCATCTCTGCTTTTGAAACTTCTATCATCCTCCCCACTATCAAGGTGCACTGTATTTTGTCTGCACTTTCCAAGTCTGATCTTTCATCGCCTGTAGCACAGGCCTGATTGTGTCTTTGAACTACGCAGAGCTAGAGGAAGAACACCACAAGACTACTTCTCTTCCCCTTTGCCTCCCCCTGGTTTCTCTTTCCGCATCAATCTTTATTTACCCATTTTGTGATGCAGATCTAGCAGCTTGCCAGCCTCCCCAGAGTGCTGGCTCTTTTAGAGTACTGAGAAATGACTCCACTTTGTCACTCAGTGACTTGCCTGCCTGCTGGCTTCAGCTGCTGTTAACTAACAGCCAGGCAGAGTCCGCACCTGAGTGCTGCGTTTTTTTTTCCCTGCTTCCTTCCCGCTGCCAGGTTTCTCACTTTTACGTATCACACCATCTGTTTGTGATCTGTTTATGCCACACCTTCCCTTTTCCCCATGCCTTCATTTTTTTCCTTTCTCCTGCCCTCACCAAGACTCCACCTGGGCAGAGAACAGGTGCCAGACAGGAGCGGTAACAATGATCGTCAAAGTGAAATTCTGAGCAAAGTCAAGCTTCTGCAACTTGCCCTAATTTTGTTTAAACAGTTTTACAGTAACTTGAAAAAAAGATCAAGTTGGTCAATGTATCATCTCTGCTAACATGCTAACATGCTGCTACAGAACAGAAAGCACACAACCAAGTCTTCCTTAACATACAAAAGAACTGACAAAATGATGTAGATTTTCAGCAAAAAGACTTTGTAGGAACTAAATTATTAAAACAATAGAAACATTTAATAAATTGAATAATAATATGTCTGTATTTTTATTTTTTTTGTTATGGCTGTGTGTCCACATGAACTGTGTTTGTCTTCCCTCCCTGGCCGCAGTGCACGGAGGAGTTTTGTGTTACTTGATGAACATCCGCTACTCTGCTTGTGTGGATTTCCGCCATGGAGGGAAGCCAAAAACTGTTCATTTTGCACACACTGCCATAACATTGAGCCGCATTAAACTGTTACAAAATAATCGATTTGACATTTAAGTTTTTTCTACTGATGGGTACTGCAAAGAGACATCTAATGAACAGTTACCACAGTGGCTTGTCAATATTATTATCATTATTATTATTATTATTATTATTATTTAACATTACTTTGTGCTTCTCCCTACAGTCATCACAGGTCCACATCACCAGGGCTGTACTAGAGCAATTCCTCTCCTTTGCAAAGTATCTGGACGGTCTGACACATGGGGCACCACTGCTGAAGCAGCTCTGTGACCACATCCTGTTCAATGCTGCCATCTGGATCCACACCCCTGCAAAGGTGAGCTCAGCCCATGAAGGGACAGGTGCCTTTGCATGTGAACAGGCTGAAGTGGAAGCATATCAGCAGCTTTTAACCAGCTTCACTAATCCTTTACGTCCTCATTGCTCCTGTAAAGACAAGAATTGAAACATGTCCATGTGTGTAAAAGATCATTAGAGCTGGCATATTTGCTTGTTATCAAGTGTGTATCACACTTATATCAGTTTTTGTGAGATTTCCTGTGGCACCAACTGTTTGTGCAAGTAGGTGGCAATATAATAAAGTAATGGTAAAATTAGAGCTGGGCAGTCTAGCTATATTATATCAACATCATGATATGAGACTAGACATCGTCTGGGATATTTTGTTTCCATTACAGTAAAGTGATATAATTTCCTGAACTAACCAGAACTTTCTAGCGTTTGTGTTATATGCCCCCCCCCCCCCCCGCGTGAAAGCCAATTATCAACCCTACAATATTCAGAATTCAATCATTATTGAAGTATTTGCTTGAAAATACTTATTATATTATATTTTTCTTCATATCATACAGACCTAGGTGAAATATAATTGCAGATGGAAAAATGATTTTCCCCTTTCTTATACGGCAACTCATATTGAGTTAAATTCAAAAGTATATTGACTCGATTGAGATGCCAATTCTAGAATTTTATGCAGTATCACCCCTGACAGTTTTTATTTAGGGCCAAACTGACATTGACCAAACCATTGCCAAGTGTCTGAAGAGTGGAGTGGAGCACATACACCAGATATATTCTCACATTTATAAGACATTTCATCCTCATCCCGTCCTCTTCCTAACAAAGTTTTGTAAATGTTCCGGAGTTCTTAAATAATGACCCATGAAAAAGCGGGATAAGGTATATCAAAGGAGCTGAGTTTGTGTGTCAAATACATTTGCCTCTGGAGTGCTGCTGGTGGGCCAAGCCATGAATAAATAAAATGAGGAAATAAATACAAAAGTGTCTGGAGGCTTGCCTGCGACACTCCAAAATAGAGCACAGAAAAAGAGGGGGTAAAATGTGAGAAACAGCTAGGTAATGAAGTGGGTTAGAACACTTTTAGATACAATGGCACAGAGCGCTACGGTGGCTCCTTCCCTTAGGACATGCCACAAAGTCCATGTTTCCTCTGTGCCTATCCTCAAGCTGCACCTGCAACAGAGAGCCAGCTGTGTGAATGATGGGAGCACACAATATGCATTAATTACATGGGCTCGCTGACCTTGTCCTAGTAGACAAATAAGATTCTGTAAGTGCATTTTACTTTTCTCTTCTCATGGAAATTACATTACCAACAGCATGGTGTTCACTTATCTCCAGTGTTTAATTTCAGTAGCCTCAAACCATATCACATCATGCTAACATCGTAACCACACTGCTGCCTTTAATCGTGACTCACATTTGACTTGTTAATATCCTATAATTTATGACTTATGGGAAAAAGCCCTCAGCATTCATGGCTGGAATGACTGTGGTGGGATTAAGGATTCTTGTCAGGTCTGTTGCTAATTAAAGAGGACATGCTAATCATCACTGAACAGAGTGGAGCTGAGACAATTATAAATTAAGTAATATAGGGTCAGTGGCCATCCCTACATACACCTGCAGGGATATTAGGCTCAGCTGGTGCAATTCACCATAGTAAATTGTCTTGGTTAGACTGAAAGGTATAGGGTTCAGGGAATTATATCTACTGTGCACTTAATAACATGGATACATGAATGTGTGTGTTCCCACTCCAGGTACAGCTCTCTCTGTACACTTACCTTTCTGCTGAGTTCATTGGCACGTCAACTATCTACAACACGATACGTCGAGTGGGCACGGTGCTCCAGATCATGCATACGCTGAAGTACTACCATTGGGCTGTCAACCCTGCAGATGGCAGCGGCATCACGCCGAAGGGTCTTGGTAAGCATATTTAGCATTTTTTCCGGCGTAGTCAATCTCTTTCTTTCCGCTATAGAATATGATTTGATTTGGGTTGTTGTTTCCAATCCATCCTATGGCTCATCCAAGTGAAGCTCAGTGTTATGGAAAGGAAATCATGAGGAGTGAACCAATCACAATCATTGTGTGCAGTCACAAGCCTGCTATCAAAGTGTCTCCCTGAAATGGCAGCAGCTCCTTTTCGAAATGACTCATCTCCACATGGAAATGCTTGCCTGTCAGCTGTTAGGACGGTGGCCATCACTGGAGTGGCAGTGACAGTGGGGCAGACACACCACATCAATACTGTCATCCCGCTAGGCTGCTTGGTGTGGGTGTCAGGCCTCTGAAACCTGGGCAAGTAGTATTACTGGCATCCTCTCTCTATTAAATAACAGTACTTCACATCACAAAGCCGGCTGTGCTGGAAGTGAAAGTGTCCTTGAACGGTTATTTCCTTTTTGGTTTCTATAATTCTTTTCTAAAACTCTCTGTGTCGTATATAAGGGTTGTTTTATAATGATAGAGCTCAGCTTATGCTGCACCAAGCTCCAATGAAATCTACTCTCTGAAGGTTAAAGTTTTGCAATGTTGATGTAATCCTTGTCATACAGTTATGTGTGATTTCTTCACACATTTTTTTTTTTAATTTCTTCAGTCGACATTTTTAGCACCACTAATAATTTCTATCTCAAGTGAGCATCACATTTATAAACACCTCAAGATGAAAATAAATGTTACCCAGCAGTGTCAGATTTGACTGAATGTTGCAGCATTTTAGCCTATTTATATACCACATCAAGGCACTTGGCCTACATCGTTGATCTGCTAGAGCTGGGACTGATTCTAATTGATTTCCTGCTAATAGTGGTAGTGACTTCTAGACTGAGGTTAGCTGGGATAATATGGGTACACACATCTCTAAGTTAGGTCAGTCCACGGGCCCCTCAATCTAATTTTTTACCCTGATTTTAATTTGTCCCTTATCCCATCTACTTACACGGTGCAGTGTCCCTTATCTCTTCTTATGATGTGCAAGGAAACCTTACAAGACTTAATAACTTATCCAGAGCTTATGTTCCGGGACGATGAGCTATATTTAGCATGGACGTCAGAAGAACTTTTCTCATGACTTAATTTCTATCACGTCCACTACGTTGGACACTCTGGGTAGGTTTTTTAGTTGCTTCACCACTGTTGAATAATATATTTTAATGTCAGAATCACTTGCTTGGGAACTCTGTTTCTGTGTAGCCTCAGGCACTGTAGTATAGTTCTGCTCTGTAAAGGAGCATCACAAGGCTGAGTAGTTTTCTGAATTGCTAGCGTCGGAGAGAGTCAGAGATGTCAACAAGATTTTTAAAAACACCAAAATAATAAATGCAGAATGTGATCTACATGTCATTCATGCTATACAGTGGAGTTTTCACTTCACACAATCATGACAAGTGGAAATGTTGATTTAACTAATGTTAATGTGCTGTGCAGTGATGGAAGAAGTACTCAGAACTTCTACTTACTAAGTAAAAGTAACAATACCACAGTGTAAAAGTAGGGGTGTGACGAGACGATGCACGATACAGGATATTGAGTTAATGAGAACGAGAAAAGATTTATGCTATTTTTAACTTTCAACATTTTCTTGATTTTGATTCAAGCAGAGAGCTGTGGTGATGCTGCAAGTGTCTTTGCATAACGCTTGTGTTAACCGTGGTGTAGCCTACGTTACTCATGCCGGTAAAGTATACCCCTGAGATCTTGTGGGACGATATCTTGTCACAGCCCTAGTTTAAAGTAAAAGTCCGTCATTCAAACCCTTTTTTAAAGTAAATGTACAAGTATTTGTGTCAAACAATACTAAAGAGTACTCATCGTGGAAAATGGCCCATTTTCAGATTAATGTTCATTCATTCATTCGTCTTCAACCGCTTGTCCCTGTCGGGGTCGCAGGGGGCTGGAGCCGATCCCAGCTGACATCGGGCGTGAGGCGGGGTACACCCTGGACAGGACGCCAGTCTATCGCAGGGTACATAGAGACGAACAGAGATAGACAACCATTCACACCTACGGGCTATTTTAGATTCATCAATTAACCTAACACGTGCATATCTTTGGTTTATGGGAGGAAACCGGAGAACCCGGAGAAAACCCACACTGACACGGGAGAACACGCAAACTCCACACAGAAAGGCCCCAGCCGGGATGCGAACCTGGAACCTTCTCACTGTGAGGCGACAGTGCTAACCACTTACTGTATATCATATTATTGTGTACAGTATGTTACTTTAATGTTGCAGCTGGTAAACGTGAAGCTTATTTGAATGTATTTTTACTCTGTAGTAATACATTATTTCTTTTTAAATTCTATTTTATATTAAAGCTAAAGTTGGTAACTTTCTGTTAAAAATCTTTTTTTTCATATTTGCACTGGCACAATATCCCGACAGCACAAGCTTTAATTATCTGAACCTGCAAAGTAACTGGTAACCAGTTTATCAAATAAATGTAGGGGAGTAAAAGTCGCTCTTTCTCTCTGAAATGTAGAGGATTAGAAGAATAAAGTACCAGAAAATGTTAATACTCAAGTAAAGTACAAACCTGCAGTCGGCACCATTTTTTTTTATCATATTCACTGAAACCAACATTATGCTCCGATAGAAAGACATAAATCATCCGGTTTTAGAAAAAAAACAT
This sequence comes from Echiichthys vipera, assembly GCF_963691815.1. NCBI lineage: Eukaryota > Metazoa > Chordata > Actinopteri > Perciformes > Trachinidae > Echiichthys > Echiichthys vipera. The sequence continues at coordinate 23,266,292 of NC_139830.1, forward strand.
GCCTCAACGTGCACCTAGAGCTTGTTTTTTTTGCAAAAATCCACCGCACCCGTATCATCCTGTCCACTCAGCGCAGTTCACAGTTCTAGCACACGCCACAGATCTCCCCTCCTTCACGCATGTTACAATATCACAGGCACACGCCGCAACCTAGGCATACGCTCAATAACATTAGCAGTTACTATCTGTGAGTAAGTTAGCCAGCCTACCTCAGTGTAGAGTGTACCCCATGCCGTTTATTGATGCGAGAAGAGATGGGCGTGTTTACAGGAATCTGGTGCACATGCACAAACAAACACTTGATGGGAGGGAGCGGAGTAGCTTGTGGTAGTGGGGGAGGGGCGTGAGCGTTGTAAACATTTGAAATTTAAGTCAACTCGATCTGCAAGACTTGCCAACTGCAGCTTTAAGTAGAGAACTTTATTAAATGTACTTAGTTAATTTGTGGGCCCACCACCTGCATGGTTAGGTGTAGGTGTCTAGGTTGGGTGTCAGGTGAAGGCAGGGTTTTTGGGGGACTGGGGCCATGGTCCACTGCTACAAATCAGCAGATGTCCACCTCTGGGGGTATGTGGTATGGTCAGTGGTAATGCAGGCATTGCTTTGAACTCCCATGCTGCAGAGTGAGCTGAGGTTGAGAGAAAGCTCTTGATTTATCCCCCACTTTCACCTAGGCTCAGGAATTCTGCATATTGACAAAAATAATTGGTGGGACAGTAAACAGGGCAGAGGTATAAAGGGGGATTTAAGAAAAAGGTGAAGAGCTCTGATTTTCAGAAGGACCTTTGAGTAGAAAGTCCATTAGTCTGTGCCAGGAACCAATGATTGTTCATTGCAACTTTAAGATGGGTCCAAAAAATGGCCGCGAAGAAGCAAATGCAGACATATCGCTTAGTCCTCTGTGGTTATGATTTTGATTGCAAAGAACTACCCATTCACTGCAGTTAAGAATCACTACTCAACGAAACAGTGAACACCAAGACAAAGCTTTTGCAAAAGTGTGCTGAAGAGTCTTGATGGGAGACACACTGACAGTTTTGACAGTTTTCTATAGTTTTTCGATTACAAGGTGGTGCATATATACAAACACTTAACTCCATCCCTCCATAAGGAATATAGGAGTTCTATGGCTGCGAACCTGTAGGGTCAAAGTAAAGGGCTATCTGACAGCAAGGTAAAGCAGTGAAATATAATATTTAGGTGTGCCTTGTTTGAGGTGGGTAAATAACATTTTTGCTGCTGCCCCCATCCATAGCAGTACATTGCTTAGCTTCTGCACCTTGTCTCTCGTTAGCTTTGGCAAACTGGGGACGTGCCAACCGGCATCTATTATAGGTCATACAAGGACCACACCACTTAAAATATCCAAACCATCCCTTTAACATCTGTAAATATGGTTCTGATTGCTCTTGAAGTCTTGGGAGATAATAATGTGGTGAGAACATTTTCAGTTTGGGGTTGTTTCTGCTCTGAGCTTGATTCAACATGCTGGTTTTTCATTTGTGTCCTTCTAAGCTGAGAAATGACCACCGCAAATACACATACAAAGAGGGAGAGAGCCGAAGATAATGAAGTGTTCAATTATAGGCACACAGAGAACACATTTAAAACGGAGCTCCTCCAGCTACTCGCTCTGTTTCTGGAAGTGCCTCTTCTTCTACACCCCCACTCCCCCACCCCCTCTGGTCTTCATCGAGAATGCTATCAAATTAAAGCCATGTATCATCCAGTTAGTATACCCAGAATCACTGCAGGCTCTCACATACAGATGTCCATTGCTCAACTTCTCCCAGTCTGTGATATGTACAAGCCAACACATAATCTGTCTCAATCTCTATCACTCTTCCTTTGTCTCTGTCTCTGCCTTGCCTCTGTTTTATGAAAAAATGCGTAATGAGATGAGTGTCGATACTCTACCAGTCACCAGTACCAGTCACCACATTAAAATTCAAGTTGGTTCGGTCTCATTTTCTCCCATTATAAGTGAAATCACCAGTGACAGACCTGAAATAATCTGATCAAGGCTTGCAGATGATTTTTGTGTGTGTGTATGCATGCATGTTCTTCTTTCAACATTGAATTGCTTCAGAAATACACATTTACACCTGGGAAATCCACTGGAGCAAATAGAGGTTAGGTGGTGCATAAGAAAAGCTGTTGAGAGAGAGAGAGAGAGAGATGGGGGGGGGGGGGGGGCATTTATTTATTTATTAATTTTTTTCCCCTTCATGTTTGCCCTGTGTGTGTCTTATGAAACATTGCAGTTTGAAGACAAAATACTCCAGATGCTCTAAACCGAGCAGTTTAGGCCAACAAAGCATATGTTAGACCCTGAGAAGAATTCTGGAAACCAATTACTGCTGCTGTGATTAAAAATACTTGTTGCATTAGAGTATTTTAACAGCCTTTGTTTATTTCAAAGCATTTAGGGTGTGCACAGAGAATTATTCTTTTTTTATATTTAAAGGTCTGCAGGACGCATGCTATTGTGCATTTTGACTTAATTATCATCAGTTATAAGCCGTTATAAGATTCCCGCATTAATCACATAGACATAAATTGTTTTTCAATAAACTCGTTCTCCTTGTGCCCTTGGGATGCAGGAAGTAAAGCAATATGTGAATGAGAAACAAGAGCTGTGCAGAGCTGCTGAGCATAATTGGTTGTGAATAACTTGGATGCAGTGGCTTCTGTAATAATGTTCTTATCATCCCTTCCATGTCAGACTCTGTCCCTGCACTGGGTTTTCCTCTCTCAACCTATTAATCAGTGTCGGGATGCAGCAACACTTGCCATCCTCAGGGAACTTCATCATTGATTACATTGACTGGCTGCTGGAGCAGCAGGATGGTCAGGTGTTGGCTGCCATTGTATCTGTCATCATGGCACTGTTCCATTTGAAATGAACATTTGTCCAGCCAAGGTGGAGGTTGGAGGTTATCAGGGCTGAGAGCAGTGAACAGACATTGAGCAAAGTGACCAATTTTGCCTGAAAGGCCTCTGCTGTTGTATTTGGCACATATACTGTCATTTAATACCTCTGCAAATGTGAAAGATGTTGTCAGTGTGTTTACACCTGGCTGGCTGCACAGAACGAATAAGACAGGAATGCTGGGTTTTCCAGCCAAAATTAAGCCTTTGTGCTACAGTGAGGGCACTGCTAATCTCTAAGGGATTCATGTTGGTATTGTTATAAGGGGTAATGTATGCCATATGCCGTTTTCGCTGATGTGTGTTTGACTAAATAGCTCTGTGTTGTAATGATCTGCTTGTTGCTGCAGCCCATAAGTATGCTTATTTAGTGTACGTGCAAACACCTTTTGGTTAAAAACAAGAGAGCTCAGCATATTGAATACGATCTGGCCGTGTCAAAATTAATTATTGTGCAGCAGCAGCAGCAGCGGCTCTGTGATATGACAGTTAATCAATGCTTCCTGTCATATTCTGTCATTCTTCTGTATTCACACAACATACATACACCTGCTGACAACATTCGGCCCGTCAGATTTTGAATGAGGCTCATAACAGAGATGGATTGCAACATGAGGCTAACTTTGGAGTGCTAAAGTGACCTTAGCAGAGGCAGAGGCTTTCTGGGTAGTTTTAATGAGATGTTGGCCAGTGTGATGGGCAGATGTGACTATTTTCTCCTATTTCTCCTGAACTGAAAGCATGCTATTTATGTAAAATACATTCTATTGATTGTTGATGTGCAAATTATTCTTTGTTTCTAAAGTGGGAGACTGGCTCTTTTTACCACTCTCCCTTTCTAGCTTGTTGATGCACATTCAATGTGAATCCAGTAAATCAGTACAAAGCTGAAATTACAGCACTGAATATGCCTTTGAAAGTGTCACTATTTTGTCTGCCTTTTTGTTGAAAGCTCAAGAGATGAGATTATAACCGAGAGAAATATGCCACTATCAAACAAAAAACATTGAAACTGAACTTTAGATTGTGAAAATAAACCGAAAATAAATTGTCAAATGACTGGAAAACAGACAACAGAAAACTTCTTATTTGGTTCCAATACTTTCCTTCAGTTCTCTCTCTCTCTCTCTCTCTCTCTCTCTCTCTCTCTCTCTAACTACAGATGGTCCAAGGCCGACCCAGAAAGAAATAATTTCTCTGCGGGCATTCATGCTTCTCTTCCTCAAGCAACTCATCCTGAAGGTATATCCCACCTGTCTTCATGCCTCGCAGCCCCTTACACGGCTTGATATTGAGCTGCACAGAGAAAATATGGAGATTGTCAGCTCTCCCTGTGTTATCCTTTGAAACATTCTGCCCGTCTGCTCCTTAATAAATTCAGTGTCATTTATTTATTTATTTCTCCTACAAATTATGTGGAAGTAAACCAGTTCCGCTGAAACAAATAAATTAAATTCATTATTCAGTTTTGATCATTATTTAGTCATTTAAGTGATTTATCAAGTAACAAAACCAAACATTTCCTGTTTCCTGCTTTTCAAATTAGACAAATTATGATTTTCTTTGCTTCAATTAATTATAATTGACCACCTCTTGGTTTTCTTACTGTTAATCAAACAAAATTATTATACATTCTTAAATGAAGGCTTAATTTTGGCTCTGAAAATGAATGATGGGTATTTGTAATGTATTTTGTAATGTTGTAGACTGTGCAGTGCAAGTCTTGCATCCCAGTATCTCTGCAGATAATTATCCTGCCTTGGTTTTTAACAGCAGAATAAAGGGCGCACTCACACTGTCCGTCCATACCGTGCTCCGTGCTTTAGGGTACTTGCCCCCCCCCCCCCCCCCCCCCCTCCCCCCCTTTCCTCTCCCCCCGGAATGTAACCTGGCCAAACAAGTTATCTACTGTTGAATCTGTCTTGTATCAGTAACCTAAGTTGTCATCACACACGCATCAGTTGCAAACCCCATCTTAGCACAACAGTAAAAGTGACAAAAAATGACACACTGGAGGCCAAAAACTTAAGGTTCTTCCTGCAGTAATTTCTAAGACCTTGTTTTTAACTGTACTAAATCAAAAACACTGTCATGTTTTTTTTGTTGTATGTCTTGTACATCTTTTAATCTTTTAACTGTTTTTTCTTTTTCTTTTGTTTTCAGGACCGAGGTGTGAAGGAGGATGAGCTGCAGAGCATCCTGAACTATTTATTGACAATGCACGAGGTACATTAAAATTCATCCCTGCTCCAAGTGAATGCACTCAGTGTGTTGGTGGGCCCCTTTGCTGCACTAAACTAGAAGGTCATATTTCATCTACAGCTTTGTTCTTCTAGAAGCAGTTATTTTTTCCAGCATTTAAAAACCCAGCTATTTCAATTACAATTTCATTGTGTAATTGCCAGCCACTGCACCTGTACTGTTTTAAGGTGATCGGGGGCCCAACTGTATCCTACAATCACAGGTGTTACAATTTCAATTTTTTCTATCTATTTTTCAGTGTCTTTTTTTCCCTGTTTGTCTGCAGGATGATAATCTGCATGATGTGTTGCAGTTGGTGGTAGCCCTCATGTCTGAGCATCCAGCCTCTATGATCCCGGCTTTTGACCAGAGAAATGGAATACGGTAAGCCCCTCTGGGAAAGACACAATCCCTTCGCTGCTCAGGCACAAAATGAAGAGGTGATTTCATAAAATAAACCTGAGCACCTAACATTTGTGCTGTTTGTGTGTTCCTGTGTAAGGCATGAATAATCCATAAATTGAGTGAGGGGGAAAAAACCCTATGCATGGAAAAAGAACAATATTAGCATATTAATTTCACAATATGACACATACGGATGATCAAACTAAACCCATGTGATCCTATGGTGTACAGTAGCACTGCTTGTAAGTTCTGAGGGATTTGTTGTGGAAAGGCTGCTGCTTTCATTAGGACATTCATTTAAAGTTAATGTAAATCCACTTTGAAGGAAAGTGGTTGTCAGCCAAGCAGTAGAGGGCCTTTTCATCATCAGGGCTATATTTTATCCTGTCATGGCAGTGTGCTGTTGCCAGATTTTGCTGCTTGTGTCTATTCCAGGGTAATCTACAAGCTCATGGCCTCGAAGAGTGAAAGCATTCGAGTACAATCCCTCAAAGTCATTGGGTACTTCCTTAAGCATTTGGGCCACAAGTAAGTAACCCATTCCAACAGTTGTGTAGTAGACTGTAATTGCACACTCATAGTGTTTTATAACAAAGTCTCTTATGTTTCTAATGCTGTTATCATCTCTGTTGTTGGGCCATTTTAAGCCTTTCCATGTCCCTGAAATGTCCAGATTAACAACATTACGATAAGCTAATAGGTTCAACATTGAAAAATCCTAAATCAGGTTTTACATCCAGAGATATGACTCATCTGTTCCTGCCACTCTTTTGATAAAATGGTCAATTAGAAGAGCCAAAAAAAAACGTTGGACTGGATGCCAGATTTTAGGATGCACTTCTTTGTACAACTCCGGAATTCCTGGCCTTGTGCCCTAAAACCATCACTTCACCTTTTGAGAATGGTGGAAGAGGTCCAAGTTACTCTCCCACAGAGTGAAATAAACTAGAAGACTACCTACTAGGATGTCAGCACATCTACTGTATGGTGTACATTAAATAGAAAAGAGAATGCCTACGGATGGAGAGTCTATGATTCAGAATGTGGGAGGCAGGGATGGCTGGAGGAGATATGGAGGTTTTGCTGTGCTCACAGTGATGGGGCAGCAGGTGTTCCTGGTGCCTGCTGAATGGAGAAAAAGCAACCATAAGCCCATACTAGACCGCCCCAGGCAAAAGGCAAAAGGCCTATATCCTCAAGGGACATGAAGGCTTCATAAAAGCCTGCCTTCACCCCTCACTTTAATAGCTTTCATACATTTTAAAGCACCATCCTGCTCACCATGAACTCTAGTGCAACTCATAAAGAATTGAACATGTTTGTTCAGTGCTTTGTTGATTGTATCAATTACTCTTAGCAATTGAAATAGTCTAAAATAGTATAATACATTTAACAATTAATTCAGTGATGTTGTTAGTGCTCTCTGGGTTGATGAGTCAAATAGTCAGTTTGATATGATCTACAGATTTGTACTAATACTTTATTGGGGCCAGGAAGTATAAAACAACCAGAAAAAGTATGAGAGAGTAATAATCTTGAAGATTTTCATTTAGATTAATGTCTATGAAGTCACTAGCTACCGCCGAATGAGGTAACACAAATGGTGATTGAAGCTTTGGCCCACTGATGAAATCTCTTGCATTTGCACTACGTTATTAAGAACTGGATGTGTGTAACAACATTGCCGGGGAACTGTGTTTTCCTCCTTTGCTACCATTATGAGTAAACGGTTACTATGGCCGAACAAATGAAGAAAAGAGGGATGACTACAGTTGATGAAACTTGATTAATTGAGATCCAAAAACACACCTGTAATTACTGCTTATCAGTAAGTGCCACCAAACTTAAGAAAACCAAACTGAGTTCTTTGAGAATGTATAAATATAAATAATAAATAAATATAAATAATCCACAACAGACTCACCAACCACAACAAATAATACCACAGTATACATGCCAAGATAACAATAATTTCACAAGTACTTTTACAAATAATCACAATAATTTCATAAGTAATCACAAGTCAGATTTAAAATTATACAAAATATCCATTGTTGACCAGAACTTATCCAATCTGTTCTTAACTGAAGGAGCCTGTACTACTGTACGTCCACTGACAATTTGTTCCATGCTTTTTCGTGTGAAGAAGGTTTTCTCTTTTCAAAGTCACTTTACTGGTAATCATTTTAAGGAATTCACTCTTAAATCATACCTATTATTCCAGAAATGGGTTACAGGCTCAGCAGTAAAATGATATATTCTGTGTACAACCTTATAAACCTCAATCATGTCTCCTCTTTGTCTCCTATATGCTAGCGTTGGCCATTTTAATTTTCTCAACCTCTCCTCATATGGCGTCTCTTTCAGACCTGGAATACGTTTAGTAGCTTTTCTTTGAACTTTCTCATTTTTTTCTATATATTTTAAATTATACAGACACCAGACCGAACTTGCAATTTCAAGATGGCATCCAACCAAGGATTTATATAATGGTAGAAATATTTCCTTACCTAAATTTTTAAAAGTTCTTCTGATTGTTGTCAGCATAGTTTGTCTTTTAAAGAAATAAACCATGATGAATACAACATGTTGAGTATATACAGCTGTATGATTACCGTATCCCCCTAACAGCTGTGTATTTAAATACCACAGTCTTAACTGATAAAGAGAGTGGCTATGTCTGAATTTACACTCATGAAACTCTTTCCAACAAGGCCCATCTTTGGTTGAGCAGACTCCTGAGTTCCACTTCAGCTCGCAATGCATCATGAGTCAGCCCTATTCTCCCAAATTTCCACATTGATAGTTAAGAGAAATGCTACTGTTCTAAGTGGCTGATTTGCCAGCCTCTGCAATATACAAAAAAACGACTTATTAGGAAAGTCCTCATCTTGAGGCAGTGGCAGAAGGTTGCTGAAGGATGCTTTGGCTTAGCATTGTGACAGCAGTCCTTATGCTGTTTGCAGAAGTAGTTTGTTTTCACTGTTGAACCCATTCACCTGTAGTGTGCTTCTGTTGTATCTTGGAGCCATCCTAGTGACAGGCTTACTTCGTTATCCTACACACCTCCAACGAAATTCCCCCAATTTATGACAGAAAGCAGTTCCTGACACTTGTCTCCAGAGCCCAGTTCCTTGTGGGTGAGAATAGGGAAGCAAGCTGATAGCACTCACTGATCCTTTCAGTGACTTCAGTGACAGGGAGGTCTAAACAAGCCACTTTAGTGTTTGTGTGTGTGTGTGTGTGTGTGTGTGTGTGTGTGTGTGTGTGTGTGTGTGTGTGTGTGTTTTTGTGTGTGTGTGTGTGTGTGTGTGTGTGTGTGTGTGTGTGTGTGTGTGTGTGTGTGTGTGTGTGTGTGTGTGTGTGTGTGTGTGTGTGTGTGTGTGTGTGTGTGTGTGTGTGTGTGTGTGTGTGTGTGTGTGTGTGTGTGTGTGTGTGTGTGTGTGTGTGTGTGTGTGTGTGTGTGTGTGTGTGTGTGTGTGTGCCCACAGGAGAAAGGTGGAGATCATGCACACACACAGCCTCTTTACTCTCCTGGGAGAGAGGCTCATGCTGCACACCAACACTGTGACCGTGACGACCTACAACACTCTATATGAGGTAACAACACATTTTCCACTCAAATGTCCCAAGATTACTGCACCATTGGTCTCCGTGTACAGAATGTGTGGCTGATGTCTTCTCACCGCTTCCAGATCCTGACAGAGCAGGTGTGCACACAGGTAGTTCACAAACCTCATCCAGACCCTGACTCCACTGTCAAGATTCAGAACCCAAGTAAGGCCGTTACGTGTCACAACGACTTTTATTCTTTCGGAGGTTTTCGGCACTTTTAAAAAACTGACAATGTGTGTATGTATTTGTGTTTGTGTGCGTGTGATATCAGTGATTCTCAAGGTGGTAGCCACTTTATTGAAGAACTCCGCCCCCAGCCCAGAGCTGATGGAAGTTCGGCGGCTCTTCCTTTCAGATATGATCAAGCTGTTCAGCAACACTCGAGAGAACAGACGGTGAGCACAACTTAAACTGCCTTTTATTCGTCCACTCCATCAATTATCATACTGATTAATATATCAAAGAAAAGAGGAAATTGCCCCCCCCTCCTTGTACCATGTTTTATAGGCTTGTGTAGCTACACTCATATTGGTGCTAAATCATCCTTAGACATGCCCATGTTCTCCAGCAGATGTCTTTTGACAGTTTCTGACAGTTGCTCATTCCTGCTTTCTCGCTTTTTTTCACTCTCACCGCCCAATCTCTCTTGTGATATAAACACGCACACGCACACACACACACATACATATACACACACGCACGCACATGCGCACACACACACACACACACACACACACACACACACACACACACACACACACACACACACACACACACACACACACTTTAAAGCATATTGCAATTCAATTATAAATCTTAAGAACCCACTGATCTAAATCAACAACATAATTAGCCTAAAATTATTAGGCGGAGTACTTCTTCAAGTTAACTACTTCAACTATTGAATTGAAGACAACAACCACTTAATTGGTTTTCACTTGCTGCCCCTTTTTTATCTTGGCTGTCATTTTGTTTTGGTAGAAGCTTCTGCTAGATAAACAAACAAATTAATATATGAATGGCCAAATGATCAAAACAATGTTGTTATGTCTGTCATAATGTGAGGAACAAAATGCCAAATAGCACCAGTATGTTCTTTTGACACACAGAAAGATGTTCAGGAGAAGCAGGAAGAATAATTGGCCACATTTTTGAGTTTGAGTTTGACGGATGTTGAATGTTGTTGGAAATTATTACTTTTACCGCCACCATCAATTATAAATGTTAAACTTATTATTATTTGGCTTACGTAAGGCACGTTTTATTTGTTGATCGTGTGATGATGTATGTATTGCAGGTGCTTGCTTCAGTGCTCAGTATGGCAGGACTGGATGTTTTCGCTTTGTTACATCAACCCTAAAAACTCTGATGAGCAGAAGATCACTGAGATGGTGTACAACATATTTCGTATTCTGCTCTACCATGCTATCAAGTATGAGTGGGGAGGATGGCGCGTGTGGGTGGACACACTCTCCATAGCTCACTCTAAGGTGAGTACTGTACTGTACAGTAACACAAAAAGGAAACGCTGACCTCTGCTGTTGACGGTGACAACAAAGTTGACAACTTTTTATCAAATGGTCAGTACAGTTGTTTGAATTATAAATATATGGCTAACATTGTCTATATTGTGGCCTTTTTTATAGGTGACATATGAGGCACATAAAGAGTACTTGGCTAAGATGTATGAAGAATACCAGCGACAGGAGGAGGAGAATATTAAGAAAGGGAAGAAGGGTTTGGTCAGCACCATCTCTGGTCTATCTACTCAGGCCTCTGGCATCAATGGCGCAATTGAGATCAGGGAAATGGACGATAACTCCCAGACACCTGAGAGCGAGAAGGACTATGAAAGCGCAGACTCACACAACCTACTGGCTGAAGGGAAGGGGTCTGAAGACAGTCTCAGAGGAACGGAGGGTGCTGTGGAGGGGGTCAGGGTCGAAGTTCATGACCTTCTGGTGGACATCAAGGCTGAAAAGGTGGAGGCTACAGAGGTTAAGCTAGATGATATGGACTTGTCCTCTGATACTCTGGGAGTATCCCAGAATGGAAACCTGGTGGAGGTGGATTCTCTATTGGATGATGTTTATTGTGCTGCTGTGGAAAAGCTCAACAGTAATGTCAACAATGTGTTGTTGCCAAAAGGTAGCATGGATGACCAAAATGCACCCCCTCTCATTACTCTAGATGATGACAAGGACATCATCCCTAACAGCAACAACTTTCTTTTCGGGAAGGTGGCAGGCAGCATGGATGACAAGCTACTGCCTGATCTCAGTACAGCCGAGCCTCTGGTCCTGCCCAGCCCAGAGCCTCCGGTCCACACCAGCAGCAGTGATGAACTAGGTCTTCTTGCTCACATGACTGGCAGCTCTGAGGCTGGCTCCTTACCCATTATCCTGGAGAAGGATGAGTTTGAACTACAGGCAGTTTTGGAGGGCATCAGCTCTTTGGTTGGTACCGAGGCTGAGGCCTCCTCCAAAAGCCTAGATGTTACTGTGGGCACAGCTGCAGCCGCATATGAAGGGGACCCCTCGGCTGTTAATACCAGCAGTGCAGCAGATGCAATGAGCAACACTTCTGACACAGAGAGATCAGATGATGGCAAAGACAAGGAGATGAAGAAGATTCAGACATCAGCCACCACACAGGTTGGTTTTAAGCTAAAACATGTAATTCATTCATACAAATTGAGTGTAAAATACAGTCTTCGCATTTTCAAATGAAATAAATAGTAGAGGTTCACTGACTTCACCAGATTAAAAATAAACGTAACGCTTTGCCAGAGGGGAATAGAAGAGCAGACGATCATGAATACTGAAACAGGGCAGCGCCAGAGTCAAATAATGGAAATTGTTGAGGGAGACCACTTGCCATCTTCTGGATGTGTCGGCCTTTTGTGAACTGTTCTATATTAACAGACCCATTGGGATCATTCACTTCCCCAGCTCGTTGTAATGGGGACAGGGTGGCCTGGTGCACAACAGTCAACATCCCATAGAGACTCAGGAAAGTGGGATGCTGGAGTAGTTGGCTGAGCCAACAGGAGGGCAGAAATAGACAACGCATTATTCTGCAACGATCACCTGGGATTTGTCACTTGGTCACCTCTGCTCATATGAGCTGTGCTCTTTCTCAGATGTCAGGCTCTTTTGCTTAGACTGGGTCACAGATAGAGGGCCAGTGCGAGGTATAGGCTTTATTATTAAACTCTTCTCTGCTGTTGCGTAATTGCTCATGTTCAATTCATCGCTGCAGCTTTTTAAACAGGCTTTTTGCAGCACCTTGCTAACTCATTCAACTTAGAGGTTGCATTAAGCTTGTTGTATTATTTCTCTACCCATAGACAGGAAAAGGTTATCTGAGGACTCACTTTAATCTGGCAATTCATCCTTCATAGCGAACAGTATAGTCTGACAGTAAAATTATATCTCAAGGGTGCACTATGGATTTTGACTGAAGAATAGGATTAGCAACTATTCTGTAACTATTCTGTAAACAATATCTCATGATGGACAGTGATCATATATGTGATGCCACATTCATTCATTTTCTGTTTTTTTCTGATTAATCGGTCCCCTATCAGAGTCTACATGGTCGCCTAGCTGCTCAGATGGAGAGGGACATATGTGTGGACTTGGGCTTCAGGGGGACACCCATGACAGAGGAACAGAGGCGACAGTTCAGCCCCGGCCCACGCACCACCATGTTCCGCATCCCAGAGTTCAAGTGGTCAGCCATGCACCAGCGATTGCTCACTGACCTGCTGTTTGCACTGGAAAGTGACGTCCATGTCTGGAGGAGGTGTGTGCAGTGGTTTATATGCACTTGAGAGAGCCAGAGAGGGAGCATGAGCCTGGTGTTTGTAGTGATACTCAGATTACCCTTTCATATCATATATCATATGTGGCTTTTAGACATACATTGAATATGGCTTTTTTATCTCAGAAATGTTTTGAGTTTACTGCACAGAAAAATTGCCATATGATTTATATAATGGGAAAATGCTTGTACCTATAATAATCCATGTTTTCTTTCTCCTGCAGCCACTCCACCAAATCTGTCATGGACTTTGTTAATAGTAATGAGAACATTATTTTTGTCCACAACACCATCCACCTCATCTCACAAATGGTAGATAACATCATCATTGCTTGTGGAGGGATTTTGCCCCTTCTCTCAGCGGCCACCTCTCCTACTGTAAGTTCACCTCTCCTACTGTAAGTTCACCTACTGTCTTCACTGTGGGGGGATGATGCCATCTAGTGGTAGTCTATTATAACCCCTTTGGTCTATGGCTGTCTGTACCTGTGGGAAATAAGATGGGGGAATTAAACTTATATGTGTTTATTGATTGGGACCACCTTTATTCGCTCAGCTTCACTCTCCTACAGTAAATGTTGTGGAACAGTTTGTAATTAACTTCTCTGTGTGTCATTTATGTTTATTTTTATTCATCTACTGTAATTATCAGATTTAATTTGCAGTGTTGAACTGAAATGGATTTTAATCATCTTTTCTGTTTATTTTCTCTGTGCTTGCACCAAGGTTATTATCCATGCTATTTTAATCTATCTCTCCTAATGGCTATATTCACAACCCTGCTTAAAACTAATTTCATAGATCTAAAGAGAGAGAGAGATGGCTAGAGTTGTATAATCAGCTGAACTCAAATCAAACATTCTACCAATTTTTACAATTTTAGTATTACCTATGCTTCCTCTGAAATTAGATCCTACTCACACTCATGTAATAATAATAATAATAATAATGGTCCTTGCTGCTTCCCTCTTCTTGATATGCTGCCACTGAGTGTCTCTGTCCTAAATTCAGCAGCACCCATCATAGTGTTAGCATCTGTAATAAGGCCTTTTTCCGTATTCTATTGCATGTTTCTTTTTTTTCTTTTTATACAGGTGATAATGTGTCAGAGATGATATTGTACATGTGGACTTTTAGTTTTTTTTTTAGTTTTATGTGACTGGTGTCTTCCCTGTTGCTTGTCTCAAGACGGAGTTGGAGAACATCGAGGCAACACAGGGCATGTCCTCAGAGACCGCCATCACTTTCCTGTCCCGTCTCATGGTTATGGTAGACGTGTTGGTGTTCTCGAGCTCCCTCAACTTCAGTGAGATTGAGGCCGAGAAGAACATGTCCTCCGGTGGCCTGATGCGTCAGTGCCTCAGACTTGGTAAGATCATGATTGAATGTTTGTTTGCGTTCAATGTTCTGTAGATGTGAGCGACCGTCAGTGCAGTGGGGCAGTGAAACAGTTACAGAATATTTACTGTATGTGGGGTTTTGGGAGGTAAAGTGCATCTTTTGCCAGTCATACTGGAAAATTGACGAGCTAGAAAATGCCATAACAGTATTCTCTTCACACACTAATAATTTCTCTAATCCCTGAAAATCCTCTGTTTGATCAGGAAAGCTAATTCATTTAAGAGCCCTTTGCTGATTGTATACTTGATTGGAGAATGTGCTGGGTTTTGCAGCAGTAACCAACAGGACAAATTGACAGGATCATCATTTTGGAATTCATAACGAGCAGAGAAAATATTTTGCAATACAATCAGGTATTCTTTGCAAATGGTAGCCTTTTCTGTCTGTCATGGGTATGTCTCTAAAGACTCACAAGGTCCTCCATGCCTTTTCCTTGTGTGTGTTTGAATATGTCTGTGTACATACTAGATATTTGATGAATTACATTTGACTGCAAAATAATATAACTGCTAAATTCAGAATTAGGAAATGAGGACTTTAATCAACTGTAAAATGTAGAATACAGTTATATGCATGAAGCAATCATAGAAAATGTGTGTTTTTGTGTTTCTTTGTCGGGGCACGTGAGTGTTTCTGTGTCTGTATCTGTTTGGGCCTGTGGGTCTGTGTGTGCGCGGGCCTGTGTTTGCTGGATTGTTGACTCCAAGTTGTGCTCTGGGGGATGGGAAACAGCTTTCAGACTTCACAGTGTCCTCCAGTGCAACACAACATTTCTCATCACTTGCTTCAGTGTGAAATCAGTCTGGCTGCTGATTTTACTCCCGGCCTCTGTCCCGGCAGCCTGGAACAAATAGTCATCAGAGATAACTGATTAATTTTAAAGAGGTCATGCATGTTATCAACATTTAATTTCCATTTAACTCTGAAATGAGAACCTCTTTGTATTGTGTGTGTGTGTGTGTGTGTGTGTGTGTGTGTGTGTGTGTGTGTGTGTGTGTGTGTGTGTGTGTGTGTGTGTGTGTGTGTGTGTGTGTGTGTGTGTGTGTGTGTGTGTGTGTGTGTGTGTGTGTGTGTGTGTGTGTGTGTGTGTGTGTGTGTGTGTGTGTGTGTGTGTGTGTGTGTGTGTGTGCAGTGTGTTGTGTGGCTGTTAGGAACTGTCTGGAGTGCAGGCATAGACACAGAGAAAGGCGAAATAAGTCTTCCATTCCCAACAACAACAAGACTCAGGAAATGCTACAAAATGCTGCGACTTCTGGCAAGGTATGATGTGATGTTTCTGTACCCCCAGAAATTGTAATTTATTTATATACCTGTACAGACATTTATAACACTATATAGTAATAAATCGATCTTTGTGTGCCTACTAAGGTTGTCAAAAGTATAGATACTTCAATACTTTTTCGATACCCTATGTTTGATATGTTTATTATACTTTTGATAGTATTGAAAGTACCTAAGCTATAAAAAGAAACAGATCTACAATTAGATTCAGTGACTTTTTCTGTAGCAGCACTATGGGTAGCTTTATAAAATACTATTTTGCGTGCCTATGATTATTATTATTTTTTTTTGTGGTATAGAAAGAGTTATAATTGTTGTTATCAGTATTACATACACACAGTACATACATATGTTTTTTCAGTTCCATATTTGACCATTTTCTAATCTCTTAAATTATGCAAAAAGAAAAATAAACAGTTTAAATGAGCTTCGACTGAACAGAGTAGCATGTCATGTTGTGTTATCTTTCTGTTTAGACAGCCATAGAGAATGTCCCTAGTAACCTGTCTCCCATCAAGGACCCTGATCGCCTTTTGCAGGATGTGGACATCAATCGACTGCGTGCTGTGGTGTTTCGTGATGTGGTGAGTGCTTCTCTCTCTCTCTGTGTGTGTGTGTGTGTGTGTGTGTGTGTGTGTGTGTGTGTGTGTGTGTGTGTGTGTGTGTGTGTGTGTGTGTGTGTGTGTGTGTGTGTGTGTGTGTGTGTGTGTGTGTGTGTGTGTGTGTGTGTGTGTGTGTGTGTGTGTGTGTGTGTGTGTGTGTGTGTGTGTGTGTGTGTGTGTGTGTGTGTGTGCACGCGCGCAGTGTATATGCATGACATGCATGTCCCCAAATCAATTTCAGTCAAGGGCAACTGGACTTGGTTATTTGTCTAGGAAAACGTTTCACCTCTCATCCAAGAGGCTTCATCAGTTCATGTACGCATCTGACCAGGCTGGGACTGGTCCAGCTAGCTGGTGTGGAGATCCAGGTATTTAACCTCTCACAAGGCCGATGATGTCACTGGAACCCTTTGTGCTCCAAGTGCCAACGACCGTCGTTGGGTGGAAGTAGGTTTCGACTTTGTTAGTGCTCTATTGAATCCTACCGACAGTCGTTGGAGTCACAGGAGGCCTTTTGTGAACAGTTGTTCTTTGAGGTTAGATTGTTGGATCTCCTGGGAAGGGATGAAAGGGCAGCATTGTAAATTAGAGATAAGTGGTGTCTCAGTCCTCCTCCTCTGTTTAGCGATGGTTTCTCTACTTTGGCATAGATGGCTTCTTTTACTCCTCTTTCAAAAACCATCTGTCCTCTCTGTCCAGGATGTGGACCTTGTTGTCATCAAAGGAGTGGGCTTTCTCCTTGAGATGTAAGTGGACAGCAGAGTCCAGGCTGAGGAGTTAGCTCTCCTGTGTTGGGCCATGAGTTTATGCAGTGGTTGTTTTGTTTCTCCAATGTAGAGATCTTTGCATTCCTCGTTGCATTGGACAGCATTAACCAGATTGCTTTTGTGGGTGTGTGGTGTTCTGTCCCTGGGATGTACTAGTCTATGTCTGAGTGTGTTACTGGGTTTGAAATACACAGGAATGCAGAGTGTTTCTCTGATACCCCAGCCACATACGGAATGACCATGTTGTTTCTCTTGTTTTTTTTTTCAACCACTTCAGTTTTCTTTCTGGAAGCAGCTGCCGTTTTCCCAAAGGTCCAGCTGGGGTAACCACAAGTTGTGAGGGCGATGGGGATAACGATGACCTGGACAAATGAGAACATTCACAGCCTCATGACATGCATGTGTTTTTTAAAGACTTGGCTGCAGGTAGAAAGGATGAAAATAGGATTATTTTTTGGCAGACAAACAGGTGTACAATGTAATACCCATCAATCAACAGGTGGAACTCCAAAGGTGCTCTTTTCGACTGAGCTGCTATCTGTTGAACACAAGCCCACAAAATTTGAATGGATATATTTCAAAGCAACATATTTCAAAGCGAGTATTAAAAATATGTCATGGTTTAATGACAGTACTTTAGATGGGTTTTCATGTCCTATGCAATGTGTATGTGCTGTGACAGAACCGTGTGAGAGAGCAGCAGTGGATTGAGATCGGAATAAAGTGTGGCATAACTGTAATGTGATTCCTCTCAACAGGATGACAGCAAGCAAGCCCAGTTCCTGGCTTTAGCTGTGGTGTACTTCATCTCTGTCCTCATGGTCTCCAAGTACCGCGACATCCTGGAGCCCCAACGTGAGACTGCCAGGATACGCCAATCGGGCCGCACCATGCGTCAGGAGATCAACTCACCAACTAGCACAGGTGTTAACATCTGTGCCGTACCTCTCTTTCATCCATTCTTCCTGCTCACTAATCTTAGCTTGAGGCAACTGTGTGATATAAATGAATGTTAAGCGTCCTTGGTCCTTTGCACTGCTGCCAGCTTGAGCTGAAAGCTCATTCAGTAAAAAGAAGGGATGCCCTGCCTACACTCCACTGGCTCACCTATGATTTATTCATGAGCTCTTTTAATTGCACCGCACAGAATTAAATGTGGAAGCAAATGGAGACTGGAGCTGGAGATGGTAGTTATGAACTTGAATAGGCATCATCATAGTATATGCCTCAAGTCATAAATCATACATTAAGCCACATGAAAGGAAATCAGTTTCTGCCTACAAAGGTTTAACACAATATCTGCTGCAGTGCCAACTTACTATTATGAGATGCAAGAGTGAGCATACTTCATCAACTTCCATTCAGACAAAAGGTGAATGTGAAGTGAATAAAAGAAACAAGAGGAAGAGGAGAGAGGCCAAAGTAAATATGAAAGCGTAATTTAAAGAGCTCGGAACACAGGGAATAAAGAAGAAGATGAGCGGAGAGAAGTTGAGAGATGAGAAAGCAGCAGCATGCCGGCCAACTACTGTGGGTTTTTGGGGCAGTGGAGCCAGGCTCGCTATTTTCAGCCCCATCTGTCAGTGCCCATTAGGCAAGCAATCCACCAGAGGAGAATGGGATCATAGAGGTTGCTGGGAGGAGAGAGGCACACTGCCGCCTTCATAAATTTCACCAGAAAATGGGGGAATTTTCCAGACGGCATGTGGCAGACGATTGTCTGATAGAGCAGGAAGCCAGACAACTTGCTGGCTAAATCAGGCCCTGCTGACCTCGTTAGGGGGCATGTGATGAATATTAATATCGCTGCCCTTGCATCTACTGTAGGTAACCACAGATTCAGAATGAACCCAAATCAGACCAGAAAGGTACCTCTGCAGGTTTTTTAGGGGACATGCAAAGAGTTGTTAGCTGCATAGACAATGCATTTTAAATGTAGGAAGAGACAGAATGATGCAGATTTTAATTAAAAATCTTGGTTCACACTCAGCATCTCATGTAAAAGGTACTGTAAACAGTAATTTATGTACCGGAATAATAGAGCAGTTATCTGACTCCTCTGTCACTGTTTCAAAGCAGATAAATACATACTGTAGATAACCCCAAAGGCTTTAGACAGAAGGAAGCTCAGGAAAATTATTCATGTTTTATGCCTCCTCGCCAGGGATATACGTGTCCGGAGGCATTGTGTTTTCTGGTTGTCTGTCTGTCTGTCTGTCTTGTGGACATGATATATCTGAAACCCCGGAAGGGATTTTCTTCAAATTTGGCACAAATGTCCACTTGAACTCAAAAATGAACTGATGCGATTTTTGTGGTCAGAGGTGAAAGGTCAGCGGCACTGTCACCTCATGCCCATCCCATTTTTGTGAACGTGATATCTCAGAAACCTCTGGAGAGAATAGTCACTTATATATTATGTAAGTCTGAACAGTTTGGATGTAAACTGCAACTCAACTGTTTGGCGGAAGCATATGTACGCAATGCAGTAATTCTAGTGTAAGCATAGAAGGAGAATAATGAAGAGATAATCTCACCAGAGGATCAGAGCTTGGAGAGAGATCTGAGAAATTGCATTGTCACGTGGGTCTTGCTACACATGCTAAATTTACTCTTTGGCTAGGAATGTAAAGCTAGCTCTGGAATGCTGGAATGATTTTATTCATTATATTGGTTAATTATTTAGTTTTACATAACCATTTCGTACTTCCCTTGACAAATACTATGTTGATAGAAAGGCATATAGAAAGTCTCCTATGATACAAAAAAACAAAACAATTTTGATTAATGTAGTTTAGGGATTTCATTTTATTAATAACTATTTTAATAACTGAACTAGATTGTGTAGTGAAAGCACCAAACATAACTTCTAACTAACTTCTCAGATGTGAGTGTTTTTTTTTATGCAGTGCTGTCTGAGGGCCTTAAGATCACAGCCATCTAGTATTGTTGTTTTGCCTTGTCCAATTGCATAAAGAGATTTCTTCAGATTCTCTGAATCTTTTAATGATATTATATAATGTAGACAAAGAAATTATTTTGCTTTTTAACGTTGAGAAACAATATTTTTAAATTGTTGCACTATTTGCCAGCACAGTCTTTCCCAGAGTGGTTTACCCCTCCCCACCTTTACTTCAGAAAGACTCAGCCTCTCTGGGATGCTCCTCATATAATCTTGATATATAATCATGATAATATTAATATCAATCATGTTATGAACCTGTTGCCAGTTAACCTTATTATGAGATGTTCCAGGTTTTCTTGTAGCATTTTACAACTCTTTTGAAATTTGATATGTTGTCATTGTGCTATTTTCAATTACAGATGGGGTTTCAGTGTTTGGGAAATTGTCACATTCTGTTCCTATTTTCATTTTGGACAGTGTCCCAACATGGGGACTTGGATATGGGGAGATGAGATATTAGTATTTTACATCATTTTGATGTGGCTAACTGTAGCCTCTACCCGTTTTGTGTGTCTGTCTGTGTTCTACAGATGAATCCCTTGTATTTGACAGCAATAAGGACCATCCTGTACAATCAGACCTCCACATACAAAGCTCCCTTCCCCACAGAGACTCTGGTATCGGAGAGGAGCAGGTTGCTAGCGTCCTTAACGGGTCTGATCTGGACCACAGTGTAGGAGTGCTCATATCTACACTGTCCTCAGAGGTGAAAAAGTCCCTGGAGAGTCCGTCTGAATCACCCAGAGTGGATGTGATAAAACCCCCCTCCTCTATCATCAGCATTAGCCAGCCCAAAAAGGGCATCAATGTCAAGGAGATCCTGAAGAGCCTGGTGGCAGCTCCAGTGGAGGGCATGGAGGCTGGGCTGGAGCCTGTGTCCTACCCAGACCCTGCTGCCCACACACAGGCCCAAGCCATGCTGCCAATGCAGTTTCACTCCTTTGACAGGTGAGACAGTATCATCTGTTGGTGTCTTTTTGGTTTTTGTAGTTTTAGTCTATATGCTACTAATTGTACACTTTACATCACAGTTAACCACTTTGCAACTCTTGTTGTTGCTTTCTGGATGGATTTCTAAGCATAGATTGGATTCTAGTTGCTTTACAGTGTGAAAATCAATTAACACACCTCCTTGACAGTGAAGCTCATCTATTCAATTAAATTCTATGTTTATATACTACATACATTAAATACTGGAATTTTATCTTTATTTTGTCTGATTTGTTGCTGCATTTAAAAATGTTTACACTTTTAAATGAAGATTTTTGGTGCTCAATTTAAATTTTTAATAATAAATCATTCAAATAAATTTAGATATTTATATTTATTTGTTATTATTATTATTATTATTTTATTTTAGTTAGGAAAACTCATTAACATTGCAGGTTGAAGCATGGCATTAAAACACAATCATAAGTAATATGTTATGTAACTTGGGACTTGATATAATCTAAACTATGCAACAAAAATGAAAAGTACACAGTACAGGCTTTTTTTTAAGTATGGTCCTTTAACTGAACTTGAGACTATCATTCTTGTGCATGCGTGTGTGCATGTGTGTGCATGTGTGTGCATGTGTGTGCATGTGTGTGCGTTTGCTGACTCAAGTGACCGTAAAATGCTGATGTTAATCCTCTGGGTTTATTTTAGTTATCCAGTATACTACTAATGGTTTCTAAGTAGCATGCAGCACATTATTCATTCAGGCCACTTGTATTGTACTCATCCCCCACGGCAAGGAATTCCTGTGTTTGGAAAGGTCTTTGAAGCACTGCGGCACTGCTGCGGTTTATTTACGTTCCTGGATTAGAGAAAAACCACACAGTAATCTGTCTGGATTTGGGAGTTTACAAACCTGCTCCTGCAGGGATTTCAAGCTTCAAGCCCCTGATCCCTGTCTCCTATAGTTGATAGTTTGAAGTTTTCAAAAGCATAATTTTTATGAAAGTAATATGAGTTGGTTTAGCACAAACAAAAACCCATCCTGTCTCTAAATACTACTGTTTTTTTGTCTGTGTCTGTGTAATCACTGCCTGGCTCCAGAGAGACACAGTGAGTCAGGAGGAACAATGGAGCCTCCTTTCTTGTTAATGCATACTGCTGCTGCTGAGCTGGGCTGAGGTGAGCCTGATAAATAGAGGAGAAGATGGAGGAGTATGTGGAGAGACGACAGCTGAGAGGGAGGGGGTCTCCAGGGTGTTGATGACAGATTAAACGGAAGCGGCCTCATGCCACACCATGGCCAGCCCTGTCGCCCTCACTGCTCACACTCGTAATGGGAACTGGCAGCCTGAAATGAGTCGCCACAGCAGAGTGTATTATTTTTGAAATGCTTTCACACAAACCCTCCTGACCACATATACAACTTTGTCTCATGCTTTTCATGTCGCTCCCCCTCCAGCATCTATTTGCTGTGTCTAATTGTTTGCCACCTGCCAGCGAAATGAGCTGCCAGACATGGACAGGCCTTTCATTTGTCAGTCAGTGTGACAATAGATTGGGAGTGACAACATCAAAAAGGAAAAAGGAGGGAAAGAATGGCTTAAAGTGGAGTGCACAGGGGCAGTTGTTGCAGAGCCCTCTCTACCAGAGACTTTCATAGAGGAGGTTTACATGCTCAACATCCAGATGTCCGTTAGACCAGATTGGAATACTGTTCAAAACTTCAGTTATCCTCCCTTTCCCCCCTCTCCTTCCCCCAAAGTCTCCAAATAAGCTCTATGAGATATTGTTTTTCCTTACATATTTGATTTTTCTCATTATATATAGCTATGGTAATGGGTTTTAATTGAATTTGCGACTTGAATGTAAGCACATTTCCTCTGTATTCCTCAATAAAGTACTATTAGTTAGATTCCATCTGTAGGCTGTATAAAGGAAACATTTCTTTGGTTATATTTTACACTGCAGTTATCTCCCACAGCTGCAGACCTTATTAATATTAATTTGAAGATTAATCCTTGCTTTATTCTCTGCAACTCAATTAAGACAATTCTATTAATAAAATATGCACTAGATAATCCATGCATGATTCATGAATACCATGCTAATTTATTATTCATTAAAAGAGGTTCATGTTTTATCTACATCCTGTATATCTAATGTAACGTCCCTGCTATGCAAAAGAACAGGCAGGATTCTGCTGAAAGATGCAAGTAAAGGATACAACATGCAAGGGATGACTATGAAAACAATCAAGGGATGTTCTGATATCTGTCGTCGTCACACAGGAGAGCAGTACAGAGATCTACTAAATAAATGATACTTGCCATCAGTGTTCTTCAAAGCATAGCTGTATCGCTGGAGATAATAATATTTCATATGGCTTTCAAGTTTTCTGACTCCCTCATGACTGAGTAGATTTTCGATCTGCTGAATTTCAATTATTTTTCATTTTACTACTTTTTTGGTAATGTATGTTTATTAGGTGGTTCTTAATGGGGCAACAGTGTGTCACTTAATGTGTAATATAATCTACTTTTTGTATATTTTGTTCATAGAGAAACTTAGAGATATTTCAACTGTTACATAAAACATCATAGCTTTGAGAAGGCCATCGTACAGAAAAGGATGCAAAACAAATGGTCAAGAAGCTTGAAATACATCTAGACTAAGTAAGCTCAGTTCCCCTTGGAGTCCAGCATGTTTAATTTAATCTATGAGACAGACTGTGGATATTTATTTGCAACATAAAACAGTAAAAGCCTGTGTTGTTTTGTTGAGGGAGGAGTTCTGGGGATTTGCTTCAGATGACAGCAGGCTTAGCTCGTGACAGAGCAGAGGCCTGGCCTGTGTCACCCAGAGTAACTGCCGGAGATTGGACTAGACATTATCTGGCACTCTCACAAACCCAAAGGCCAAACTGCAGACTTGATAAGGACAAGCTTTCCTTCTCCTTCCTGTCAGGGAGCTCTTGCAGAGCCAAGTTCACTGCATCATCTTTAATCCTTGGCCAATCAGATTGCATGTGAACAGGTGGGTTAGTGGTGTGTCTGTGCTTTCCTGCTCTGTTACATGAGGTCACAAGTGTAACTTTCATCTGAAGCCTCCACAAGATTTTCCTTAGATGTTTAATTCATGAGCTCTGCGACTTTCTCTTTAAGGATCATGGGATGTTTTGTACAGTAGCTTCCACGAATAAAAGGGATTCCACTGCTATCATTAATAAATTATGAAATCAAGTTGTTTGCCATGGTCTTCCCAAACAAGTTAACCCCGAGCAAGCTGGCTTTTGTTAAGTGTTGGGTAGCTTTAGATAATATATGTGGTCTGCTGGATATTTTGGGCTTGCTGCCAGAAACTATATCAAGAGGCATGTTATTAGTTGATGTTGAAATAGCATTTGACCTGGTTGGAGTGGTCCTACCCCTGGAAAGTGCTAAGCCGTATGGGTACTGGTAGAACTTTTACTGACATCGTTACGATATTTTTACAATAACCCATCTGAGACAGAGAGTCCTCTATCTATCTTTATATGCAAACAACATTATGGTGGTTTTTGCTAGGATGTGAGAGATGCTCTTTCAATCATTTAATCTCTTATGGAAGAGTTGAGTTAAATCTCAAGTTACAAAATAAATTGGAACAAGTTGTCATTACTTCCACTCAACTGTGCTGCAAAAAGATTGTGTGTGCAGCTTTGTTGCCTAAACCTAACCAGTATTATAGTTACTGGAAGTGTGTCTGTCTCTGTCTTTGTGTCTGTCTTTGTCTCTCTCTATCCATCTGTCCGTCATTTCTCTCTTTCTCTCTCCTTTTCTTCCTCCCCAACCGGTCAAGACAGAGGCCGTCCTCCACAGAGCTGGGTCTGTCTGACGTTCCTGCCTGTAATAGGGAAGGTTTTCGTTGCCACCGTACTCTACGGGGGAATTGTTGGGTCTATGTTTATCATAAATAGTTATAGAGTGTGGTCTTTACCTAGTTTGTAAAGTGTCCTGAGATAACATTTGTTATGATTTGGCACTATAAATAAAATTGAATTGAATTGAATTGAATTAACCGTAGTTTTGTTGCCTAAACCTAACCATGTAGCTTTGTTGCCTAAACCATAGTTTTGTTGCCTTAACCGTAGTTTTGTTGCCTAAACCTAACCAACTAGCTTTGTCACCTTAACCCAACCATGTAGCTTTGTTGCCTAAAGCGTAGTTTTGTTGACTAAACCTAACCATGTAGTTGTGTTGCCTAAATTGTAGTTTTGTTGCCTAAACCTTAGTTTTGTTACCTAAACCTAACCATCTAGCTTTGTTGCCTAAACCTAACCATGTAGCTTTGTTGCCTAAACCTAACCATGTAGTTTTGTTGCCCTAACCCGTAGTTGTGTTGCCTTAACTTAACCATGTAGCTTTGTTGCCTAAACCTAACCATGTAGTTTTGTTGCCCTAACCCGTAGTTGTGTTGCCTAAACTTAACCATGTAGCTTTGTTGCCTAAACCTAACCATGTAGTTTTGTTGCCTAAACCTAATCATGTAGTTTTGTTGCCTTAACCATAGTTGTGTTGCCTTAACCTAACCATGTAGCTTTGTTACCTAAACTTAACCACACAGGTTTGTTGTCTAAACCTAACCATGTACTGTAGTTATTCCCTACACTACAGTCTTGTTGCATGAAATGTCGTCTGAAATTTGCCTACACCATCTAACAAGATTGTGGTATTGCAATAGGGGTTTGTTAGCAGGAGTCTTCCTATCAGAGATTCTAGAGCGGAGCTTGTCAATGCACGATCGTGCTAGCGCCTCAGATCATCTGTTGACAGAGCTGGATGGGGAGTGACGTAAGCAAGACGTACTGCATTGATTGACAGAGGATGAGGAGTATTGAAAAAAAGGTTTTCTATAGGACTAGATTTTTTTTTATGTACATGGGTATGTTTGTATCGAGATATGCACATAAATATGTAAATTAACGATCATGCAAGGTTCATATCCAGGTGTGTGCACAATGTATATGCTTGTACATATACTGTATGTACATACTGTATATTTATATATACGGGTTAATAAAGTAAATAAATTAATATATTATTTTTTCTCTTCTTGACTTTTATGTTTGTACATGATTAATAATGTTTTATTCAGACTCTTCCGTTCTTGTGTGCTCTCTTTTGGATCTCTAGTTTCAAAGCTAATGTTTTTTGAAAAAAAAAAGTAAAAGAAAAGTGATCTATCTCAGGAAATAATATAAGAACTTGCCGAATACAGGCCATAATCCTCAAATATGTCTCCATTCTACATGTACTTTCTGTCAAAAAACAGATGCTGCGCTGTGTGCCTGTACAGAGCAAATGTCAAATCCAAAGGTCTAGAGTCTCGTGCGCAATGAGCCGTGATTCTGTCAGTTCCAAACACAGATGGTAGCTATGCAAATGTATGTCGGTAACAACTGCCAAGTAGTTCTCCTGGAGAGACCCTCTCATTAGGACCAGGGATGTTTTCAGCTTTTCTGAGCAGAGCAGAGCAGAGGGCAGCAGAGGGCCACCAGTGGCAAGAGCAGATGTGAGAGAAAGTGTAGTAGCTGGTTGGCCTCTTGCCCTCAGGTTTATTTACTCCAGCCTCTTGCATGGGTGTGTGTGTGTGTGTTTGCATTGCATGCATTATGCTGACTGATGGAGTTACAGGTCAGGATGTTTACCTTTCCAAATGTCCTGACTAACGTCTGGGCATGCTCATGCTGGCAGGTCCAGAGAGCAGTAAGAGATGATCAAAGTCATTACGGTTCTCCTTTATGTCTTTTAAAACATGAAATAATATTGTATCATAATTCTTTTTTATTCAGAAAGGAGGATTAGAAAGTTAACAGTGGAGTATCTGCTTACATCTGATACACGCATGTTCTGCTTACATCTGATACACGCATGTCTTTCTACATCTCACGCCGACGATGTTCTCTGTATCTAACCAGTACTAACACACTAACATCCTGACACTTATTCTACCTGTACTAACACACTAACATCATGACACTTATTCTACCTGTACTAACACACTAACATCATGACACTTATTCTACCTGTACTAACACACTAACATCATGACACTTATTCTAACCTGTACTAACACACTAACATCCTGACACTTATTCTACCTGTACTAACACACTAACATCATGACACTTATTCTAACCTGTACTAACACACTAACATCATGACACTTATTCTACCTGTACTAACACACTAACATCCTGACACTTATTCTACCTGTACTAACACACTAACATCCTGACACTTATTCTAACCTGTACTAACACACTAACATCATGACACTTATTCTACCTGTACTAACACACTAACATCCTGACACTTATTCTACCTGTACTAACACACTAACATCATGACACTTATTCTACCTGTACTAACACACTAACATCATGACACTTATTCTAACCTGTACTAACACACTAACATCCTGACACTTATTCTACCTGTACTAACACACTAACATCATGACACTTATTCTTCTCTTACACTTTATTCTTGTTGTTAGGTTAAAATGTTTTTGTATAGTTGCACTGTCGTTATTTGCTGCTCTGTGTGCCCTGAATTGCCCCCCGGGGACAAATTAAGTTTTTTGAATTGAATTGAATATAAAGTCAAGGAAATCCTGATTTTCTGTCCCAAGTGCATGGCTGAAAAGCCTCTGTCCCAGATGCTGACTTTACTGAAAGTCATTTTATCATAACAGTTTTGTCTTAAAGCTAACCTGCTATGTGCTTGGCTAATTCAATTTGAAACCCTGGTCCCAGGCTAGTTTGCCAAACTCTCAATTATTGGGCTCTTCTATAACCACCCTTTCAAAAAATGTAAAAGTATAGTTTCAAATTTTAAATGATAAACCATCTCAGACCGGCAAACTCAGTATCTTCTTTTAAATTTATTCTGAAGACTCACTTTTATCCAATGGCTTCTTAACTTATAACATTTGTATATTGTTACATCTTAAGTTCTGGATTTAAATTTGATCATGTTTATATTGTAAAGCACTTAATAACTTTGTTTTTGAAAGGTGCTATATTAATGTAGTTATGACTACACTTACTTACAGTTCTTGCCCAGCAGTTATTTATTTATTTTTATTTATATTTATCAAGGCTGTAAGAGTACATGGATATTCGGTGAAGTTATGATGGCACGATGCTTGTAAAGGGCATAAATCCACATCCTTCATCTTTTCCTTTTCTCTTTGCCACTCTGCTACCAAAGTAATAAAGTTGGAAGATGTGACCTTTTTTTTTTTTTATATTTGGACTGTTTATAAGTACATTTTTTACGTAATGTGTGAATGAAGCTTTTGTGTGTGTTTCCTTTAGGAGTGTGATGGTGCCTGTGAAGAAAACCTCCCCTGGCAGCCTAGCAGTTAACACAGTGGGCAGCAGCAGCAGCACCTCTGCTGGGCTGACAGCTGGCAGCACCCCTAACATCTTTGCTGCTGCCTCTGCGACCCCCAAAAGCATGATTAACACCACAGGTAGGTCATGCACAAGGTGACTGGAATGTACTTATACTTAAATTACTACATTCAGTTAATTTTTACAACAGCAATTCTATTACTGCTTATTTTAATGACCTTACTTTCTTTGATGCCAATCCAAGAATAGACACCAAGCTCTTCGTCTTTGCTGGATCATGTGATCCTGTATGCCTGTACAGGGGCTCAATGCTACCACTAGATGGCTCTCTTTACCTTCCTATCTGTGTGCACTGCCAGATATAAACTGCTCTCCTTAAGTCACAAGAACACAACCAAAGAAAACAACTACATTTTAATATACCTGAATTGTATGTTAAACAAACATGTTTATTATAGTAAAAATTATTGAAATTATTCCTGTTCCCCGTATGTTCCTGACTGATACTAACCGTCGCCCTGCTGTCACGTTGCTTCTCATGGGGCTCTGCTGCCAGTTCCACCTCAGGGCTCCTGTAGTCTGGGTCTCTGAAAGGACCCACTTAACACCAAGAACCATTAAGAACTGCAACACCTTTTTAATGTGCTCCATTTAAAAAAATAAAAAAAGTCTCCCTCTCCTCTCTGAGCCCCCCTGCAGGAATGTGAGAAATGTATCCAAGTCAAAGCGTGCTTTCAGTTAGACCCCATGATCTCACAAGGACAGTCATAATGATTTTACACTTGAGACTCCAGGCTCACCTTTTTAACTTACTGCAGTCCTGACACCCTCATTTTGGCTTTGACACCAAAACCGAATGTAATATGTTAACATTTGGTGCAGTGTTGTTTTGGTATGTCAGGGGATTCTTCATCTTTGTCCTCTTAGTTAGCAAAATAGCTCCATCGCCAGCGTAGGCACACTAGGATAATTAATTAATTAATTAATTAATTAATTGGTGCACGATGTGACACACACACTACTGTCAGGGGCCAGATTGTGAATGTTTTTTTTAGAACTTCCCATTCTTTTTTCTTCTTTAAATTATTTCAGTCTGTGTGCTGTTACATAATTAAATTAGATAGTATTTATAGTGTCAAATCATTACAGATGTTATCTCAGGACACTTTCCATATAAAGTAGGTCTGAAGCACACTTTGATTAACAGAGATCCAACAATCCTCCATTAGCATGCACATTTTTAGAAAAAAAACTTCCTTTTAACAGGCGAAAACCTTGGGAATCTGGCTCTAGGTAGGCCGCCTTGACTGGTTGGGTGAGAGAGAGTGAAACACAGATGTGAAAATTATATTTAATATATAATTATGATTTAAAGCCTCTGGAGGTGAAACTAAGATGTTATTGTAGTCAACATCCTTATTTTTTTTATTTTTTAGGTTGTAGTGTTATACTACAGATATATTTTACTTTAAATGTGTTTTCGTTACCTGATAATTAATATTTACCTTTCGGTAAAATTATTAAACCTTATTAAAGACATACATATTTATGTTGCATGCTTCTGTTGGTCTTCCCTGCAGGAGCCACTGATGCAGCCCCGTCTACCTCCTCTTCCTCTAGTTTTGTCAACGGAGCCACAAGTAAGAATCTGCCGGCCGTGCAGACGGTGGCGCCCATGCCTGAAGACACAGAAGAAAACATGAGGTAAACAGGGAGCTTCCTGTTCACTCATACTCATATTTTGTTGTTAGTGAACTCAGTTAGTGAACTCAGTTATTTTGTGAAACATATCTGTCATACACATTTTATTTAACATTTGTCTTTTCTACATTTTTGCTTTCCTTCTGAACTGACTGACTTTTTCCCCCTGATATGATTTGATGGATAACTGCGGTGGTACATACCATTTACGAGACAATTGTCTTTGTCTCTGTATAGTCAAACAAAAGAACACGGATAAACAGACGTGATTTTTTTTTGTGAACACTATTGCAAAGTTTGGCCTAATTCTTTGTGCACATTTATTTCTGTGTGTGTATCTTGTTGTAACCTTGACTCATCTTCCTCACTTGCTCTTAATAGTTTGTGACAGACGTCCTTAGTCCTGCTCTACCATTGACTGCTGAAAGGCCAGGTCTTTCTCTAGAGTCTCTCTCTCTCTTTCTCTTTTCAGTTGCCATGGCAGCAGTTACCGACATCACTTAGCGTAACTGTGAAGTCAATGATAGTGCTATCTCGCTGCAGAGCCTTACATCTATGGTTTACAGATGAGGAAAAATCTGAATATCCAAGCTGAATTGCTTGCCCCAGTCTACTGAAAATAACAAATACATATCAGTATAATTATGTATTTTATAATATGTATTTTACTTTTATCTGAAGTAGTCCATGATCCCAAATGTTAAGTCGCCTACAACTACTGCCTGTGGTTTCATTTTCCATTTTTCTCTCTATTTCAGTGCCTTTTGTGAAGTGGACCAGTGTCCACTACGCCAGGGACTGACACCTCCTGAGCTCAAACCCTTTAGCTCCCTCACAGGATTACAAGCAGCCTCCAGAGATGCAGGCCAGTGTCTTAGGCAAGGACATTTATGTTAGCCACCTAGGCCCCCTTCACACTGCTTTTAATGCTAGTCTGTCATCCCTCTGCTGTGTTTTCCCAGGATGCTGGAAGGCAGATTACACTACACACTCTATCCAAATCCTAAACCAAACCTTTCCTCTCTCTCTGTTTCCCCTCTATCCTGCTGCTTTCTGCCCATCTTAGCTGGGAAAGCAAGCCTCTACTCTCCTCACGTTGCCTAGTATCTGTGTGTATACACATAAGAGCACAGAGATATGTTGCAGTTTGAGTCGTATCTCTGCTTGTATACAGCCTGAGTTGTATGGTTGCATGACTCCAGCTCACAGTTTCCCTGAGGTGCTTCGATAATGTCATGCAGCAGCATGTAGTGAGTGTGTAGGAGATAAGGAACTTCCCTCTGCAGCCTTGAAACAAATGCGATCCCATGTGCAACCCTGGTAACACGTGACAACAAAGAATGCAAACAACTGCTGAGAAATCCTCTTCAAATGCAAAAAAAAGTGCAACATGGCTTTTGACAACATGAGAGTGATAGTAACCATAATCTGATGGGTACCCAGCTTGGTTTGCATCTTCTGAAATGTGTTAGTTACCCTCTGCACCCACAAGGACTCTGTCAGTCTACACACTAACTGGTGTTAGCTGTGTGCACTGGGTTGACTGCTCTTTTTCTGCCTTACCCTTGATGGAAGGGCACAGTGCTACCTCCCTTACATTTCTATTTTAATTGATGTGTCTATTATCCTTTTGTGACTTCTTTCTTGATATGTTTTCTTTGACAGCATTACTACGAAGCTGGAGAGGGCTTTGGAGAAGGTGGCACCCCTGCTGAGAGAGATATTCGTGGACTTTGCACCCTTTCTGTCACGCACCCTGCTGGGCAGCCACGGGCAGGAGCTGCTCATAGAAGGTACAGGTGTTGTATAGTACGTGTGGATACCTGCCCCCACCACCCTACCGTTGCATGTTCTACACTAGCTGCCTCATTGATGGATGCATACGCAGTAGTAGGTGTTGACAGGAGAGTCACTATTTTGCACACAAGCTGGGAGTCTGTCACAGTCTGATTAAATCTGCTTCCCCTTTCATTCATCTTGCAACGCCTGTGTGTTTTGTCTTCTTCATTATCCACTCCACATATTGAGGATTATTCTGAGATGAAGTATTTTTAAACATCAGTGTTTTTATAGTCACAGCAGATGTCACATTCAAAATGAATATTGAAATAATTGGCGTCCCTTTGCCTCGTGCCAGTGATATTTTTAGTATCACCAGGTCACCCTACTGCTTGTTGGATTTTGTCTTTTTTTTATTTGCATTTTTTTTAGTTTGTTTTCTATTTTTGTTTGTTTTGCTTACAGGAAGTGATTTTCAGTGAGAAGTTTTGCCATTGTAGGAAAATCTAAATCTTTAGCTGTATTTACTTCGAAAAAAATGTGTTTCTGTTTTGTGGCATAAAAAATCCAACAGATTTTATGAACAGTCCAACCCAGATCTAATTACATTTGAAGTAATATGAAGTATAGATGCTTACTGAGACCTTGTTAATTATTTAGAGATAATGAAGTAATGACTTGTTGATGCTAAAGTGCTATTACAAAATAAAACACATTGCACATACAGTATTTAAAGTTCTGGCCTGGCTGGCTTTGTTCTGCACAGTGTTTTTCGAAATGTGTGATCCTTCTGCTGCACTCCACTCTGGCCTGTATTCTTATTTCCTGGTGGTGGTGGTGTGAAAGCTCCCAGTGCTTTCCTCAGGCCCCAGGTTGGCAGTCTCTACTGTCTCTAGTCACAGTGCTACTTGTGCCTAACCTCATGAGCTGTCTGCCTGCATGTGTGTGTTCCGCCACTCTATTCCCAATGCTAGTTTTGGCTTACATTTACAAGAACACACTGCCACCACACACACACACACACACACACACACACACACACACACACACACACACACACACACACACACACACTGACTGGTTCTGTAGACATTTGTCTGTGGAATATATGCGTGTGGCCTCCATTCTCTTGACTTGCAGTTCGTACGAAGTGAAATGATATCTGCGTTTTCTCACTGCCAAAGTCTTTTCATTTAAGCGTAAGCTAAACTGATATTAGCTTCGGCAGTCTATCCAGAGAATGACAACAGGCTGAAGGAATGCATTCCCGGGACTTTATTAAAGCCGGATCCAGAAAGAAGTAGTCTGACATGTCTCCTGAGCAGAGTTTATTTGTATTTTTGCACTTTATTTATGTTTACACTCCTAGCTACCCTTTCAAATAGCTAATTTATTTAATTGCTGCCAATATTATAGTGTTTAAATAACATGATATCAAATATTATATTTAGTTTGCTTAGCTTATTTTGTTTGATAAATATGCATCTAGATTTGAAATTTAAAGAACTCTTTTTACAAGGATTTGTTACAGGAATGTAAGTTTCCAATCAGTCATTAAAAATACATGTATGTATGCTTTTTTCAATGTTAGCAGTATAGCCAGTTAAGTTCAACAAACAGCCGTAGTTTTCCTACATACATCATACATATTCATATGTAAATAGCCATGTGGGTATGCAATGCACATGTGGCTAAGGCTCCTCACTTAAACTCAGGGGAAAGGAATGAAAAATCAGGTAGCATTGCCTTGACAAGTGTGAAAATGTCTGTTACCCTTTCACTCAAAGTCTGTCAGCAGACTGACCAAGCTGACAAACCTGAGCTGAGCTGAGAGTATAACCCCACAAACAAGGTCGTAGATAGACAGCTCGGGCCCCAGTGCTCTTCACAAGATGCGTTTAACCCTGTCTGGGTCTGTGAAAAGTGCACCCTGACATGAATTAGAGCAGGCCTATCACACAAAACAAATGCACAGATTTAGCACATGTACTCTAAATCTTTGACTTTATCGAGCTGCTCAGGTCTGCCCCAGTTGCAGCGTTGTTTGTCCAAAATGGTTGAGCTGTTCCGCCCTCTCTTTTTCCTTTTCTTCCTGGCCCTTCCCAGGCTCACAGTTGAAATACTGTGCTGTAGTGCAAAGGCGCTCCATTTACCAGTAATTACCAGTCATCCATCACTCCTTAGATTTCCTGGGGTCAAGCCCCATGTGCCCCGTGTGCCCCTTTGCCTCACCCTATTCCTTCAACCCCCCCTGCAGACATTTGGTCACTGCGGCAATTATGTTGAGTGCACCCTGAGCTTTACACTTGGAATTGGTGGGTAAGTCCTGTGTATGAACACTGCTGCTGTTGTGATGCCTGCCGCCTGCTTCTTGCTGTCCCCTGAGTGGCCCAGCCTGCCGGCGCATTGCCCCACAATACCACATTCACCCGTGCCTTAACCCTGCCCTGTTTACAGGAAAGGACTGGCAGGCCGTGTTTAAATAGAATGCATTTAGTTTGTCTACCAGCACAAGGCCAGGGTCAGTTGGCCACCTGACTCCTGTGTCAGACTGGACTGACTTATGGCTCAGCATGTCACTGCTATAACAAGAGGTCAGCTAGTGGCACTGAGTGTACAAGAGAAGGGTCACATCCTCTCAGAGTATTTACAATACGCTTCCCTGGATACTCTCCGCTTATGAATAGAGATGGATGTGGAACTAGCAACCAAAACATCCATCCATCCAGTGTTCTGAATATTTTACATTCTTTGTTACATTGTGCAGTATTTGAATGTTAACATCTAGTTTTGATATTAGATTACATATTTTGTTGCCCAGTATTAGTCTTAATACCTAAATTAAATTGTTGCAGGTTCTCGTCATGTGTTTTGAATTTTGGTGGTTGGGCTACAATTTGTTTGTGAAATTTTAAATTTTAACAGTTTATCACTGCAGTTACAGCAGGGTATAGATAGTGTTCCATATATCATTAAGTTATACAGTGTGGCAGCTGTTTTCCCCTCTGCAAAGGTGTTCAGATGTCTTCTATGCACTGTCATGTCACTCCCAGAGAATTTAGTCATTGTGTTAATGCATGCTGTTATTTTTTATCTTAGATGTTGTACTGTACAGTGCACATCTCATGCAACAACGTAAGACTGAGAATATTTTTGTTCTCTGAGTCTTCCATGAAACAAAGGCAGCTGTGTGGCAAAGAGTCCTACTCCTGCCAGCCTATAATGAGTCCTAGAGTTGCATTCTTTCCTTTTACTAATGACTGCACCTTTAATGGTTCCCTGTGCAACAGAGGGAGCTGGAGTGCAGAATACGAGACCAGTTGAAGCCATTGTTTCTGCAAATGAGCTTTTCACACCTGCCCCTTGTTTCATTAGAGAGTTGTCTGCTTTCTGCAGCTCAGTGTCTACAGAATGGAGATGAGGGAAGGAGCTGTGAATGTCTGTGTTCACTTTTGTGTGTGTGTGTGTGCGTGTGTGTGTTGTGGGTGCACGTGTGCGTCTGTTCTGTGCACATGCAAATTGTATTTTTATCAGTTTTATGATGGGAAAATTTGAAGCACAGTTTAAGAGGCTTACACATGGCTTGTTACTGCCGGAAATTTACCTAATGCCAAAAACCATATAGCATTGTCCAAGTTTTATATTGTATGTCCGAAACTTAAATTAGAATATGTATTATTAAGCATTTAAGTACTGTGCTGTACTGCCACATACCTGATGAAATAACTGCTGGTTATACCCCCAGATATTCAGTGTTGAATTATATCTTTATGGTTTATCTAATGCAGTTCATCGGTTTTGTCTCTACAGGTCTAGTGTGTATGAAGTCTAGCACCTCAGTGGTGGAGCTCGTTATGCTACTTTGTTCTCAGGTGAGTTTTTTTTTCTTTCTCCTCCTCTTCACAATCCTCTCTCGCAGCGTCTCTTTGTCACTCCCATCCTCTCTTCTCTTCCCTGTGAAATATGCCATTCTCTACTTTGCTTCTCTTAATGACATTTCTGTCAACGCTTTGTGGAGGTCTAATAGGGGCTATGTTCAAATTGGACATGGTCAATGCAATAGTACATTTCATTCACCTCTATAACTCATAAATGATATATCAACACAAAAAAAGTATTCATCCTGTTTAAACTGCAGGTATATTGATATAAATGTATGGTTTAATGCTAAGGGAAAGGTCTTATATCAGAGAATAATTAAATTTGATATCTGCTGAAGGTTATCAGTGTATTTTTGTTGTTGTAAAATGTTCCAGACATAAAATGTCCAAAAACTTATGATGACATCTCTCTGAGAATTCAGGGACTTTCTCACTAAACCCCAGAGCTTTTATCCCGAGCCCTCTTCTAGAGAATAAGCCCGACCTCATGCAACGCTGCTAGTGACTGATCACCTCTAAGCTGACCCTCTGAATCTCTTGTTAAGCCCTTGTTTTAGAGAAGGTCAAAGCCCCGATGTAGCAGTTAGAACAGGAGATATTTAACATACCTTCTGTCAGCCCATCAGTCTTGTGTCGGGAGCCCATAAGGAAGCCATTACTTGGTGCCTCTTTGTGGATCCAGACTGCAGGGCCAGAGCCTTGAGGAGGTGGATTGCCACTATGCGCGCTCCATGGTATCCGCAGTCCAAAGCCCTCTTCAACAGGGAGCTCAGCCTCTGTTATATGGAGGCCATTATTCAGGAGCTTTCCTCCAAAAAAACGAACATAAATGGGGCAGCCAAAATTGAGTTATTGTTGCTCTTTTGAAGGTTTTTGACGGGCTCCTCTTTGCATTGCTTTTTTGTCTGTAGAGTATCTGTGGGAAGCTGCTTTTTCCAGCTCTAGGATTTATTGCAGATGAGAGCGTCAGCATGCTGTTAAGGGTCTGAGTCCATCCCCCCTTTACACAGATAGCATTACTGCGGCTCCAGAGGTTCCTGCTATTAGGGGCTCTGGAGATGAAACTCAGGCTGAGATATCGATCAGACAGTGAGGCCTTGAAACTGAACCATATAGGTTGGTGTCCTTCTACAACCTTTGAAATAAAGATGAGCCATTGCTTAGTATCCTAGTGCTTCACTATTAGTAATGAATCCAGTTATGTTGCCAGCTAATATGTTTAAACATCCCACTGTAGCTAGAAAGGCACTCTGAGAGTGCAGACCTCTGCCAAGGAATGCCCTGTCCACAATGTTAGTGCAATGTGAATTTTCCCATTCAGGATCTAATTTTTCTTGATTATTTTGAAACCACATGAATACAGCACAAATGCCCTATCTAACAATGTTAATGAAAGTGAAAAATAATTTGTGTATATGCCCCGTGATAAGGATCCTTTCCAAAACTTTCAACCAAGTTAATGAAAAAATGACCAGTAGTTTTTCTAGAATCCTGCTGACAAACAAAAAAGACAAACAAAGACACAAAACATACACACATACACACGCACAAGCACACACACACACACACACACACACACACACACACACACACACACACACACACACACACACACACACACACACACACACACACACACACACAGATGAACCAAGATGAAAACATAACCTCATTGGAGGAGGTAATGCTGGATAGTTGTTATCTGGGTCTTCCAAATTCCTCTTTTGGATGACAAAGCTGATACATACTGTTTTATCATGAGCAAATTAAATGTTTGTCCTAACTGATGATTGCATGACAATATACTCCTAATTTATGTCTTTTTTATCACATGCTGTATCTCAAGTGCTCTGAAAAAGAACAGCACGCTTTCTCAAATGCAGGATGAGCTTTGCCTGACATCACTATAAAATGCCAACTTCAATGTAACCCTCACACATTTCAACATTAATGTTTTAAGACAGCAAGGAGGGCAGTTAGCTGACCTTTAGTTCCTCTCTGTTTTGTGACCTGTCAGTTTTATGAATGAATTAGTGCTAATGATCTGCCTTTTTCTTATTTATGCATACTAATCACAGCAATCATCTTGTGGCTGGCCATGGCTGCAGACACTGTGTGTCTCTCCTCAGCCTGGGCAGCTGAATGAAAAGGTCAAGCAGCTCTGTTTCTTGTAACAGCTTAAACATACAGGAGGGATCTAGAGTGGAGCCACAGAGATTTAGTGATGGAAGGTCTGCAGATGTGGAGAGTATAACAGAGCAGAGCAGAGCAGATAAAAAGCAAAAGCTCCCGCACACTGACAGGTTGGATTGAAACACCACAAATACTTAGTGCCCTGCTGAATATCAGGAAGATGAAAGTGGGAGGAGAGAAAATCTTCTCAAGGCCAGAAAACTGTTCTGTGGGATGGGAGTTGTGGGATTTTTAGGTCCACCAAAGCAGAGTGGATATTTTTGGAGTTGGAAGAATAGTACCATTGCTCAAAGTGAACCTACAGTTTCTCTATTTCCCAGTGTTGTGATTCCCTTTCTAGCAGCTTTTAGCACATTGTTTGTGAGTATAGTACATTTGTTTTACAAACAAATGTACTATTCTCTTAAGTGTCATCCCTCTCATTAAGATTGAAAGAAGCTGTATACAACCTGTCCAGCACAAACACAGCCTTGAGATAATTTTTCTTAGGATTTTGCGGAAACAAAACCTAAGATGAAAACTGAGTGACTATTGGAATTTAATTTTTCAGGTTGCCTGAAACACGAGGGTATACAAACGTTGTCCGTGCATGCTGGTCCTAACAACAACACAGGGCGACAAAATGTTAAGACTGCTTTTATTGTGGAGCTCTTCTGCCTCCCAAAAGGCCAAAAACTCAATAAATGCAGTTTAAAATCAAATTACAAAAATATCGAGTTACTAAACAAACTTCCAACAGCCAGAGGTGCTGCACCCTAGTCATGGTCTTCATTTACATCAAGGATTAGATCTTTTTTTTCCAAGGAGGTGCACGTCATGCCTAATTCCCTTCAAATGGGCAGCACAGGAATCTCTGCAATCAAAGGCAGCCTCCTCTGGGAGCTCTGTTATCCAGTAAAAAAAACAAAGAATAAAGAGAGCCTCTGAAGTGCTATCTCAGCTGTCAACAAGCATACCTCAGACAAGATACTAAATTTGACTAGTTCATGCTATACCTCCACTGACCTGCTGCCATTATCCTGGCAACGCCTAAGTGTCACATCACATCTGCCTTGATTTCTGTATTTATTTTTGTCACGTGAGCATGGTGCAAGTAGACCCTCAGAAGACTGGCTGTACATGATCCCTGTCCAAATCAAGAACAGCTTATTCCAGGCAGATACTGTAGCAGAGGAAGGGGGTCATAGGGAACATTTGGAGACCAGATGCTCAGCAGTTTGTCAGCACCATCTCCCTGACTTAACGCATTGTAGGGTCAGGCTGTGTACTCTTGCATGAACCTGCATGTGTCAGGCACGACAACTGTACAAAAACACATGCCCAAACATAATAATATCAATGTCAGTTACTGTGGTACTATACACAACAAATGCTGCTTACCTTGTCCAAACATTGACATAGAACATGCAGTGTATGTCACTGGTCTACAGCTATGGACTACACCCCCCAATATTATTTCTGTAGAAATGACCATATTTATTTCTGTAAATTTCAAATGGATATACTCTTTCAAAGGCTCTTTATATATGAGACCAGCCTTGCCTTTCATATACATTAGTAGCCCTCAGGACTGAAAACCTTTTTCCTTCATTTTCCTCTGTTTTCCCTCCTCTTTTGAACTGTGGCCTTCTCTGTTTTCTCTTCCATTTGCACCTCAGTGAGGGTACAGGAGAGCTGAATTTCCCACAGTGAAAGGCACGCTCTCAAACTGCTTTTTAATCATTTCCAGAGCATGTTGTGAGACAGCAAGTGCTGGCACTCTGGCCCAGGGCTCGGATCCCTTCCAGGCGCACACTGCAGGGCTCAGTGAGCCTGCTCAGTAATCTGTCACTGTAAGGGACAGAGGAAATGGCTGTATTTAAGTGAGAGGATACAGTTTCATCCCACAATTACATATCTCCTGTGTTTACAGATCTTTTCACAGAGGAAGACAGGATGGTCACACTGGCTGTGTAGCATTTCAACTTTTTATAGCCATCTTTTTTTCCCTCAAAGGATATATGAACTTAATGCTTTCTTTTACCCACTTGAATTACAAGCTATGAAATTGAATCTATATTACAGTTTAAGAATGCCATTTAGATGGTGAAATGTGATTCATGTTGTATATTGGATCAAAAGGGTATTTTGATAAATTAAAGCTGTCTGAGAAAGTGCTTTTTTCCATAACTGTTAGCTTTTAGCTCTGCTGCCTTTTTTGGAAAACTAGCCTTACTGATTTTTTCTATCTAATATTGATTTAAAGGATGCAAGTATAAAGGGTTATCAGAATGTTTAACTTCCCATTACAGCCCAAATACAAAACAAATGTGCATGGCTTCTGTAAGTAATGGATCACAAATTGTTTCATTTCAGGAATGGCAGAACTCTATTCAGAAGAACGCTGGCCTGGCTTTCATTGAGCTAATCAATGAAGGAAGGTAATGCGTCCTTTTACTTTAATACATAAAGTTAATTATTTAAATAATCCTTCTTTTATCAACATGTGCTTTAAAAATGTGACTGCTCTGTAGGGGGGGGACAGTAAATAAGATTGCAGTGACTAGGTAAAGTAAGAATATCTAGAGTGTGTTCAGCCTCTCTTATTGTCTGCCTTCTTATATCTCTGTATCTGCCAGTTATACTGTACATCCCAGTGTGTTTCTCTTTCTGTCTCCCTCCCTCTTCCTCTCATTTCTGGGTGTGGCCAGACTCAGGGTTTTCCATAGCAGATCAGGGGCGGCTCAGCCTCCTTGTCCATCTGCTGACCCATCTGGCCAGGCCTTCTCTATGCCTGGGCTCTTGCTTCAGCCGAGCCAGGCTCCTCTGAGTCCCCTGCTGGCCCTGGAACAAAGAGCTTTAGTCAGTAGGGCCACACGGCGCTGTCCAGGGTGCTGCTGACACAGATAATTTCCCAGTATTATTCAAGTCTCTGCACACCTGCTCTGCTTAACTAGACAGATCTAGAGGTAGCTAGAGTCTGGTAAATCTGTTTGCCTTACAAGGCGTGGCTGACAAAGATGTTGTTTCTGCTGTATGTGCAACAACATTACAGCAGGTAGCTGTGTTCTGTTTCTCTGTTTCAAGCAAAGCCGCAATCAAACATACTGAAAATGCCCTGAAATGACTGAAAGTAAAGTGATCACTTTATTGGATTACTAACAATGCCTTTTTAGCATGACTGCTGTGGCACCATCCCTGTGAGAGAAGTATCCATGTTGATGCAGTTGAAGGCCAGACCAATAGTGAATAGCTGAATTTATTAGTTTTACCAATCTATAAAATATTTACACAAAAGTTCAGTATTGAGCATTAATATCTCGTTTTCTGTCTCCATATATTTGTCTTCAACCGGCTTTCACATCTACTCTTGGATTCAAAACCAAGCATGGCATTGTCAACCACGTTGTTTGAGCGGTGAACGTCTGTCTATTAATAAGGGCTTGTCAACAGTTAAAGAGGCAATAGCAGCTGATGAATGCAGTCTCGGGATTACTGCCTCTCCTTGGGACAGGAGGGAAATTACAGTCTGTATCAAGCAATGGAGAGGAACAGGGGCTGCTTTAATTAAAACAAAGCTAGCCTAATGGTGTGTAAAATGGCATGTAATCTACACACAGTAGCCAGGGTGTTCTCAATTATTAAAGATACTGGAATTTAAATGTGAATGTGGGTGGAGACCACGGAGCCTCCAGAGTCAGCCATGTGAGAAGTCGTTCACGGCCAGACTTGTCAGCAATACAGGCACAGGGTTGATGTTCTGGTCAGTGGGAAGGGATGCTCAGTCAATCAGGAGTATGCCAGACAGGCTTCAATGCTCTAATGACACCCCATTCCTTCCTTAATGCTACAGAGGGATCTGTCACTGACCTGCAGCCTTGCAACATAACACAGACAAATGATGCTGTTTACTATGTCTGCTCTTTCAACAAGCAGAATGTTGCACAATCCTGATGAGCTGTTTTCCTTAACACTGCTCCTTCCTTAAGAGCATCGTTACAACAGATTTTAGCTAATAAAACAGGATATTTCCTAATTCAATTCAATGATAATATGTGTATGAATCTATGCTGCATTTGACTTTCTCTGTAATATTAAAGGTTGCTCTGCCATGCTATGAAGGACCACATAGTTCGGGTTGCCAACGAGGCCGAGTTCATTCTGAACAGACAGCGAGCAGAGGACGTCCACAAACATGCAGAGTTTGAGGTATAAGCTGTGCCATACTTCCTTGCATCTGAACTTAAAGGGGTGATTTGGATATTTTGAAGTGTGGTTGTATGAGGTGCTTATCCATTGTCAGTGTATTACCTACAGTAGATGGCAGGGCATGCCCCTAGTTCAGAGAAGCAGACATGAGTCCTGACACAGAAGCTAAGGAACCTTAAAAAAAATCTCTCTATCATACACCTTAATCTATAAGTTTTAGTGTACTCTATATTTCAAATACCTTCACTGTTTTACCAATCAGACTATTTAATTTGCCACTACATTTCAACTGTCAAACACAGTGAACAGAATGTTGTTGTTGCTGTCATACTTATTAATTTTTATTTTCTTGTGGTTGTTATTCCATAAACCACGTAAAATATGACCCAACCAGCTTATCTGCAGTGTTATACAATACTCAGTGAGTAAGAATACAGAGTTCTACAGTTGACATAATGTAGTGCCAAAGAAAGGGTTGTCTGATGGCAGCGTAAAGCGGAAAAATTCTGCTCCCCCCATTCACGGCAGTGCATTGCTTAGCTTCTTTGCTTCTGTGCCAAGCTTTCCCATATAAAGGGATTGGGGCAAACTATATACAAAATATTGTACAATAGAGAGTACAATCAATAGTAAATAGCATTATTGCAGATCACTGATTTTCCCAACGTCAAATTGTACCGTCTTTTGTAAAAATAGATTATTTTGTCAATCTTTTAGTGAACTCTGAACAAATCCTAGTCATCCTAACCCTTAAAAATTCCTATAAAATGATTTAGTAACCAGTAGAAAAGAATACTTAATTTGATTTTGATGACATTTGCCAACCAACTTAGGAGATAGCCCTCTGAGTCTGTATTTAGTACACCCGAATCAAACCACTCCTATCTCAGACTTGAAAGGGAATGCTTACAAGAATTAAGCAATGTCTGAATATTAATTGTATTGCAGTAATGAATTTTTTTTTTATCTCCCTCTAGTAGTATAGGAATATACACGGTCCTTTTATTTTTCAGTGCAAACTTGTCACCAAATTAGAACATGAAGCAAATAAATTCCACAAAAATATATATAAAAATACAAAATATATTAAAAGATCCTGCTGTATTAAAATGGTTGTTAGATTATTATAGAACATTCCGAGACACATTGTTTGTGTAATCACACAAACCCACGCACAAACACACACACACACACGCACACACAGATATACGTAAACGCTCGCCACCTCTGTTAGCAGTCAGTACAT
This sequence comes from Echiichthys vipera, assembly GCF_963691815.1. Taxonomy (NCBI): domain Eukaryota; kingdom Metazoa; phylum Chordata; class Actinopteri; order Perciformes; family Trachinidae; genus Echiichthys; species Echiichthys vipera. The sequence goes on from NC_139830.1 coordinate 23,309,654, forward strand.
GTGAGAAGTGATGAGTTTCTTATCTTGGAAAAGCAGCCATCCTCAAACAGCTGCTTGATATACAGTTCTTGAGGATCCTTGACCTGCTAGATAAACTGGAAGAGACTGCTAGATATGCAATGTCAGGAGAAGGGGGAAGTGTACCTGGCCCCATCCGTTCTGTCTGCCAGCTCGAGACAGCCTACACTTTTCATCTAGGTCTGATGTTACTTTATTACCCACTCTCCAAGATTGAAGATTCAGGACGCAGATAAGACATTTTTACAATTAAGCTGGTGTCAGGGCGAAGCGTCATATGCTATAAAGCGATAAATAACGTTTGATATTTGTCATGGCGTCATGTGGTGATGTGAGGTGACAAGCAGAGATTGAGTTATCCGCCGTATGAAGAATACGTTGAAGTATAGCATCTGACAGAATTCAAATTTGAAGCAGGAAATTCAATTAACTTCCAGCTTCTGTTAGCAAATTAGATTTTGAATATTAGCAAGAGTTCCCCCAGGGTGGAATAGTGAGACAATCTTGTTTTAGCTGCAAAGATAGAGTCAGATGTGCTCCCCTAGATCACTTTTAGCCACCTGGAACACTAAGGGAGTTGCAATGACTTCTGAAAATGTATATAAAACCAATATCCCCATTTTTCAATACATTTTTAAATTGATTATTAACTTTATCATTCTGACACTTATATATCAAACATTACTTGGACTATGGTAGGATCAATATTTTTTTTATTTCATCTTTGCACATCTGTGTCCTTCTGGTACATTTGTTCTTAAACATGGCTGCATATTTATGTTTAACACCAATCCTATACCGGGGGACAATAACATACCCCCCTACATAATGGCAGTGAAGATTTGTTAACCCTGACAGACTATATTCTTTGTGGATCTATTAGAGTATTTTCTCTTCTCCTCTAATAGCACCATCTATGGCTACCTAGCAGGGAGCCTCATCTGTCCGCAGTTAGGGAATGGACTGCCTTCATGTGCTCGCCATGATTTACTACACTCCTCCAAGGGAGCAGAAATATATCTCTCAGCTGTCCACTAATATCTTTATGCACTCAAGTGTGTTGAATGAAGCCATAACATTCTTCAGTGTGACAAATGCTCCATTAGAGGGTATATATTATTCCGGCCTTATTCAAGTAAAACATTCTCAAATGCTATTAGTACAATGTCAGACATCACTTTTAGCAGTGGATACTGTACTGAGAGCCATAAATATACTAATGAGGTTCACACTTCATATTTTTCTCCCCCCCCCCCCTTTTTTTTTAAATCTTAAATTAGTCCAACTGTGCCCAGTATGCTGCTGACAGAAAAGAAGAAGAGAAGATGTGTGACCACCTGATCAGTGCGGCCAAACACCGAGACCATGTTACAGCCAACCAGTTAAAGCAGAAAATCGTCAACATCCTCACCAACAAGCATGGTGCCTGGGGGACGCTGGCCCAGAGGTAAGCCCTCACACTTACATTACGTCTTTAACATGAACCATAGCTGCTCAACGTTAGGTTCACTCTAGAGGACAAAAGTTACCTGTTCACAAAACTCTGCAGTGATGGGGGGCGGTGGGGGGGGACCACCAGTTAATGTCATTTTCACAGGATCCGATAGGGTCAGCAATCGGGTCAGCAAACGCAATTACAGTGTGGAGTGGCTTAATCCCCTGGGGACAGCTGATTGGCCATTCTTCCGACAGACCGGGATAGCAGGAGGGGAAGAAGGGGGTTGGGGTGTTTCTATAGTGTTGTCCAGGCATTCATTGACCCTCTCAGTAACACAGCCCAGCACCTGGCGGTAGTTGCAGACTTCCCCATGGGCCCTGTTAAAATAACCACAGGCTCTCCTGCTCTGCCTCCCACCTCTCACCTGCATCCACATGGTCCCACAGATACAGAGTGGAGTGGCAGGATCAAGAGCTGGTTATATTAGACAAACAGAGGTGTTACAACATACTGTTAAAGCTGAAAGCTGAGAGTTTGAGCATTTATCTTTTGTTACAGATGTTGCAGCATACATGCAATTGTTATAAAGTCTGAATGGGGAAGCTGCAGTTGCTGCTTGCAGCATCATTCCTGTCCGTGAAAGAATCAACATAACTGGAAACAGGTCAGATGCAGAAATGTCCGGGGAGAGAATAAAATGTTCACCCAAAAAGGAATCCAAATACTTGGATCACTGCTGTGAGCTGTATTCTGCAGGACCAGAATACAACCAACCACTGCTGATTTGCCAAAACGAATTTTTTCTCTCCTGAAACAGTAGCTTTGGTTTTGTTATAACATTTTGAAAATACAATGCAGATGTTCAACCGTATTCACTGAAATTAGGTTTGTTTCATATCTTAAACCGTTAACTGTTGTCATGAAAAATTTTCTAGCTGGGGTAATTACTTTTTACGGCTATATTTTATGTCTTTGACTTGCAGTAAAGTTCAAAGAGTTTCCCCCCGAAACAGCAGATGTCATAAGCAGCTACATTTGGTTTCTTTTTTTATGGCTTTAAGGAAGATTATGCACTGTGGCCAATATCTACAGTACTTCATGATATCAAATGTATATACTGTATATTGGCATTATTCACCCTGTCATTTTCTGTTGATGTTTTTAAGGCCCTTCATTTCAGGACTACCAAAGAGAAACTGAAAGCGTACAAAAATTGTGTTTAGTATCATAGATATTGTCAAATGAAAATATATTTTGGCCGTGATTGTGAAGGCTACAGTTCAGATTTTCATCAAGCTGACTGAACCTGAGCAGAAGTACGCATGACAAAATCTATTGGGTTGAATTCTGGGCTCTTGTTCAAATATTTATGGAGCCCCTCTCAGAGGCAAAGCATTTGCATTGAAACAAAAGGTTATTGAGCGTGGGTGCATTGTAAATGATGCCGCAAAACTTCCAACAAATTCAAATTTAATGTTAACCTGCTGGTGAAGAAAAATGATGCAATATGCTCACAAGCTCAGGGCAGTGTTGCAGTTCAGCAGCTTAGTCTTATTCAATGCTACATTAACTTTCCCATTTATGCTGCTCTTGTAAGATATAAAGCCCTCAAGCATTTTGAGGTGGCTGTCTGTTATGTCTGTGAGGGAGAGAGAGGGAGGGAGGGAGAGAGAGAGAGAGACTTTAGTTGTTAATGTTTGTTTTCACCCTCATGCACAGAAATTGCTTCGCCTTTTACTGCTAAGTTCTGCCTGGAGACATACCAAAGAATATGTATTATTTGTCTTGGATATATTATAAACACAATTATTCTAAGGCAGGCATGGGGCAGAAACTAGTATATTTTATATGTTTATATGTTTCACCATCGTGTTTTCAACAGTGCTCATTAGATTGATCTAACCTCCCAGCCTACTGTTAGATGCATCTGTTTTGTTTGAATTACAGACATCTGCACATGTCTGCATTTCTGAAGGCCGCTCCATTTTGAGCCGTTGTTCTCGTTGTAAGAAATTGTGTTGCGGCACATCCGACATCAGCCAACGACAAGGAAATATTCTGTGCAAGGCTTGAAAACAGCTGCTCTGCAGCCATGTGATCTAAGTGAAGAATAAGCAGATCAGACCCTATGGGTGTCCTGTTAGATCATACTATATGCTTGTTTGATGATGAATGTCCCCCTGTATAGAGTCAGCATAGGAAAATCAATACTCCTCAAATTGAAACAGTATAGGGTTGTATTGATCCGCCGCGCTAAATCAAAATGAGGAGGCTTTGATACATCTCTCCAAGACAGCTCCCTACCCAGTAATGACACACTATCAATTTTAGCTTTACACTGATAAATCAAGTTGAAAATTGGATGTCAGAGTTTTTTCCAGGGAGAGAGTGATTTTTTTCTGCCCTCTGGTCCCCTCTGCTGTTGACCTCTGAACCCTGCCAGTGGATTATAAAGTTCATGCTCGTCTAAAGTGAAAGTAGATGTCAAGGCGAGGCTGATGAATTCATTGAAGAATAACGTCCACCACATTTGCAGCATAGGGCTACCTCAACCGTGATAATACTATAAAGTCTCTCTCATTCTGCAGTTATCTCATACTACTTAAGAGTAAATTAAGCAGCAACCATTTGTTTCTCTCATCAAAAATCTCTAACTCATCGAACATTTGAAATACACAGTAAGAATTACAGAGTGACATATACAGTGTGAACCCTATCATTAGTATTTTATATAACCGCATTTTTTATTGCATTTTTTTTTACTGTATACAATGTATTTTTATTGATGATTGATCCATTCACATTGTGTGCAGGTGATTTAGCCTTACACACACACACTGAGGCACACCTACTGTATAAACTACGGACACTTAAATATTCACCATCTGAGCTTCAGTCAATCTCTCTTGCTTCACTGTCTACCATTCTTTTACCAGCACTCGTTTGGTACTAATTGTTTCGACACAATCACCCTAACAGAAATGTAAAAGGGGGCTGAAAGAGACAAACCTCCCTTTGTTCCCATATGGGCATCCGTGTTCACATCAGCAGCATCAGTGACAGCTGACAGAGGAGCCTCCACTGGCCCCCACAGCAGACCTTAACCTTACCTGACTAGTCTATTGATTGTCAACATTTCTTGTGTATAATTACTTTTTTGTAGCAGAGGAGAGAAAGGAAAATGGCGGCATATATTGATCTGTGGTAAGGCAATGAAACAGCCGTTTCCCTTGACTAACAGTGAGTTTCATCTCTCACACTAGATGAATGGTAACAATCTGCCCGTGGATAATAACTTTGTGATGGAAGGAACCTTTTTACGCACGATGTGCGCAGAGTATTTGGTCTCGCCCGAAAGGGTTATCAATTCTAATAGAAGTCCACTAGCACATGGGGGTTGGGGGCACCAGAGAGGGCCATACAGCCTCAAAGGGTCTGAGGTCTGATGGCCCCTCTGGGGTAGAAAAACAAGGCCAAGGTCTCTGGTTGCTCCTGATAGTATAAACAAAAATCAGACTCACAATATAATGGATACAATTCAAAAATATTCTTCTCCTTGACATCCAGAGTAGCAAAAGGCATATCTTCTTATTTACTTTCTTTGCAAATGCTTGTGATCATGTAATGTATCCTGTTAGAATAATAACAATAAAGTAGAAATGGGTAATCCTAGAAACCACTATAAAATCAGTGCCCGTTTTTTGCTCTGTGTTGCATGCAGACTTTAGAGGTTTCTATTTTGCCCACTCCCCCCCAATGCTATTTTTGGTGCTCTGCATACCATCTTTCATTTTTCAGTCCACCATCTAGAACAGATTCAATAAAATGCTGCTCCTTTTAAAACAGCTTGCAAGTGATAATGTTTTTATTCTTCATTTAATCAGATCGTATTCATAACATGACGCTCCTCTGTTCTTGCAAGCTGATATTCTCTCGACTTGCATTTGTTCTTGACCTACACCAGGCTCTATTCCCGTGGGGCACTCTTAACCTTGCACACTGTGCTAATTATCTCTGGAAAGAGGCCCATTCACACAATCATCAATTTCATCGAGTTTTGAAATTGAGCTGGGCATCGCCTGACTCTGCCCCATTTCCGATGAAAGATGGGGACCCACAAAGCTGGCGTTCCAGGGAAGTTCACCTACAGTATGGATCCTCATCCCTCGTCTGATCGTGTACGTCTGTCTTCATTACACCAGATGACCTGGAGGTAATCTTGTTGCTGCTGTGTTGGTTCCCTTTTGTCTTTGTCCAATAACCGTTCGTCCATGTGTCTATTCTCTATCTCTCAATCTACAAAAGAATAGTCATATCTAATAACTAGAAGCATTTGGATCTTAGCTTGGTCTGCAGCACTGTTGAGTATAGTGATGATAAGCAATGGTGGAATGAAAGAGATGAAAGTCTTGTATACCATGTGTAGCCCTCTGTGGTAATCTGATCATGATGTTGGCCGCACAGTCACTTCACACTTGGCATTCGACAGACGCATGATCAAACTGGATGTGTTTTTATAGAGAAAATGACTGTGTATTTTTTCCTTAGTTTATGGGTTACTTTGAAAGCAGTGGGCTAAGAAATGCTCATCACCATATGGTTGCCATTTGCCACTTTTTGATGCAGTGTTTTCTTTTTTTTTTTATCCAGCAGCTGTTTGTTGAGGAATGTGCTTGTTGATAGACAATGTTTTCACATTTCCTCGCTCTGGTTTTTAGTGTCTGCTGGATGCCCTTTTGGTTTTCCTGACATGTGGAATCCCTGCCATTAAAGATCTGCATATCTGGATGCCATTTTAAGTATAAAAAAAGGACCAGTTCTATTAATTAACATTATTTGGTCAAATGAGAGATTGTTTCATACATGTCTGAACCAAAAACTTTATAAGATATGTACGTAGTCTCCCAGCCATGCCACCCATAGGTTTCTGCAAAGCGAAACTGAAGCTCAATGTGCGTGCCTCCACCTGTAGCCATCTTGGCAGTTCCTGAAGCTGCCTGCTCATGGCTTATCCAAAAATGGGCAAAGAGGTGGCACATGGATGGAGTTGAGGAAACCTACAGTCGATGCTGGCCTCCTATGACAGCACCCACCTGTCAGTCAAAGCAGTCATGCCCATAATTATGCAAAAACTTTAAGCCGTAATATAATTTAAACAGGTGAGTTGTATAAAAAAGTACCTCTCGTAATCTCGAAGGAGATTGACTTCAAGTGGCCATTTGAAGAACTGCAGGTTTTGACACATTCACATTGGCTTTATTTCTCATCTCTGGAGGTTGGTGCTTGATCTGGACGGAATACAGTGCCAGAACTACCTCAATAATTCTCTTTAGGCAGGTTCATGTTAGGTAGGTTACTAATTTACTGCCTTTTGTTTATTTTATTTTATATCCGAGTTCTACTCAACTTTTTATTTTTGTCACTACTTTAGATGCAGCCTGCTGCATGCTGACTGAGTTACAAATTCCTCATGGACTTTGTAAATCAGTCAGTGCTTGGTAGGACAACTGAAAAAGAAAGAAAAGACCAATTGTCCTCAGACGCCGAGCGTGTGTTCAATGTCCCAGTGCATGTGTGATGGAAACCAGTCACTGCTCCTTTGAATAGAATTGTCAGTGATTACTGGTATTTATTATAATTACCCCTACTCATGTCACCAATGGAAGCCTTTAAAAGGAGTATAATGGGATTTTATTGAATCAGCATGTCCCTGTCCTTCCTCCTGACCGTCTCACAAAAATGTCTGAGCATTAACAGAATAAAAAGGAAATCTTTAACCATGAGATCTTCTTCTGCCTTGTACATATTTTATTGTGCCAAAGGTAATTATTGATTGTGACGATATATCTGTGCAATTGCTTTTATTGTGATTTTTATCTTAAACATGTTGGATTTCGATGTACAAGGCAATGACTTTTAGTAAGCATAGAGCACTCTAAGGTAATTGCTTTGTGACATGTAGTTCTTTTCATTTATATGCCCTCAGAATTTGAAACACAATTTAGGTTTCAGACAAGCACCTTCTTTACTGGTAATGGCACAGGTTTGTCCTTGCTGTGGCTCAAGTTTGACTTTTTACTCCAACACCAATACTATTCTCAAAATAATCAGACAAAATTTGGTAAAAAAATAAAAGGGTCTCTGCAACAATACATCACCCTCTAATCCAATATGAGCCCTTGTCAGCTGCCAAAAGTATCTCTCTCTTCTAGAATGATGTTATAATTTCCTATAAAACTGTTATCCATCATTTTATTTTTATTTTCCTCCCCAGCTTATTTTGAATTATGCTTGTCAGCTTTCCCTTTCCTTTGACAAACAAAACACATTCCCTGTAGACTGGGGTGTTAGATCTGGCAACTCAAACACTGGCTCCGTGAGGAAAAGTGTGCTTTAAATACCTATTTGAAAGAGAAGAGAATAGACGATAGTCCTCGCTTACGCATTTATCCTATTGCACTTAGCAAGTCTGAAAGCATCCATAAATAATGGTGCTCCTGTTTCCTGTAGGTTATCAGTGCTGGAAAATTAGCTTTTAAAATGCGGTTTGAAATCCATTTAGGTGATTGATTGGTGACGGGACTAATAAATTTTGGCAGTTTCTAGGGGGCCAGCTCACAGCCATTCTTTATGGTTGTCATGAAGCCAGACACATTTGATGTGGAAAATAAGGTTTCCCGAGCCAACTCTGCTTAATATAAAATACTGTTGTATGGACAATTTGTTGTTGTTAGAGACAATACAGAGAACTACTTACTATTAAAGAATTTGAAACTGGAATTGTTTTTTTTATCACCTATATTGAAAATGTATTGTGTGAAATTTTGAAAAGCGTAGATCGGACTCCTTTGTTAGCTTTTGCAAATATTTTAAATGGCTCAAATGTGTGCATGTGTTTGCCAAGTACCATTTTAACATATAGTTTTGAGTTCCATATGAGTGAGGATAATGCTGATTTTGACAGAAAAAATATTCTTACTTATACCTTATTTCCCACCATGCTTTTAAGACATAAATGTGCCTTTTAGTTGCTCGGTGCCACCTCAGAAACCTCTTGTTTCAGAGCTCAGTAGCTTCCAGCTGTAGATCTCCATCAAGAGTGCATTCCCTCTGAGCACTTTTTGGACCACCCTCAGAGAGAAGGTTCCTTCAGCGCAGCACTTTGGTACAATCCAAATCTGGTCAAACACTGACCACATAGTCTAGAATATCACAGGTCCTATTCAAATAGCAGAATACCACATTCAAACTGAAACCATCTGCACAGGACAGATCAAGGGGAAGCTCATCAAAATGTTGGCATCCAACTTATACTTGAGGATTTGGTTTTACAGTGCATTTGCTCGAAGACAAATAAATGGCTTAGACTAAGTTGTACTCAAATGAGCGTCCTTAAGCAGACCAAATAAAATGCATCAAGTGCATTTATACTGTTAAAGGAAATCTTCAAAGTGGCGGATTTATCCCCCACTGGTATCTGCTGTCTATTTGCACTTAGAATTAGGGGACATAATCTTCAGCAGTTATCGCCCCATTGCCTACAGTGGATTTACATTTTTCACACTGTGTAATCTTGCATTTACAATAGCATTTACGTGGGTTTTCTCCTTTCAACCCACTGACATCTCTCTTTTCCTCAGTTAAGCTTTGAGGGAGATTGACAGGGGACAAGCTCAAGGCGTTCAGTCTGGCTTTGCGTACAGCAACTCATGATACTTTGGGCATACAACGAGAACACACACACACACACACACACACACACACGCACACTCAATTATGATTGATACTTAACTGAAACTGAGCTCTTGCTGCTGTCAGAGCCCAGCTAAGTCTCCTGAGCCTCTTGATTTCTGACATTTGTATATATTATATTCACGTAGCAAGGAGGCTGTATTTTGTGATGTGATCCCCTGTAACACTTTAATCTGTTTAGACTGCTTCAATACTGTGGCAGGGAAGGGGGCAGAAAGCATACAATAGAATAGATGACTTCATGCCTAGGTCTTACAGTATCCTGCACGCACTCAATGATCTCTACTTGGATTTGGACACACGGTACCAGATCCAAGGCTTTATTTGGAGCTTTGGGTGGCTGTTTTCAGCATTTATAATATGAAAGCAAATACAACATTTCAAATAAAAGCATAAAGAGTTCTGTTAGAGAGCAGCATGTATTTCATGTGCTGTGTGGATATTGGAATGTTCTCTCCTATCCACATATAATGTAGCTGTTGAAGTTCAACAAACTGAAATAGAGTAATGCCACAAATTTGGCTGAAAATTGAGTGAAAATGAACCTCATGCCAGGCTGATGTAATCACATCTTACCTTACTGTAAACTGCGCCCCAATTATTCAAATTATCACTCGTTTAATGTGTTACTCTTCCCAGTTAAGTGTAAATTAAAGCTTTCTTTTTTCTGCATTTTGCTCTAAAGGAAACATAAAGGCTTTGAAACAAGTCCAGCTAGTGCACAGTTGGGATTGGCAGCACTTAGAAACATAATGCTAGTCCTGGTGCTTAACGGTTTGCATTAGCTGCAAGCAATAAAATTATCCCAGGTCCTCACTAATGTTGGAATAATCATTTACAAAGATGGTTACCACATGCTGGAACTGTTTTCTTCTTTCTCTCTCTTTTTTTACGACCCTAATTCGTTGTTATTAATAATGAATAAAAATGCAATTTCAGTTGGGTTGCTCCAGGGCTCTGGGAATCATTTCAATGAATATTTCAGCACATTATTTTAATCATGCCTCCACATATGCAGGGAGGGGGCTTGTTTTATAGGCTCATGCCTCAACCGCCCCAAGACCCCGATCATTAAACCCCACGCTGTCTGCGTTGAAGTTCCTACCTTTGATTTACAAGACTTGTTAAAAAACATTGTAAAAAAGGAGGCAAGCTGTGCCATTTATACTTGTAATTTGATGCTGTATTTGTTAATGGGAGTGCCTGTGATTTATGTGTGCTACGGCTGCTTCTGCTCCCTGCTGTTCTTATGCTATAGCCTTTAGCAGGGCTAACATTGCTGGGCCTCTGCAGAGCATGCCACTAGTCAGCTTAATAAATCTGATATCTATGAACTGATTCTCCTCCTCAGGAAGTTTTCCACTGATAAGGAAGTGGCTGCTGTAATCAGACCATCACTGAGGGGTGTGTGCTCCATCTAACCTCCCTGTCTTCTTGTCTCTCTCATAGTCAGCTGCACGACTTCTGGCGTCTCGACTACTGGGAAGATGACCTGCGGCGGAGGCGAAGATTTGTCAGAAACCCATTTGGCTCCACCCACTTAGATGTCACATGCAAGTCACTGCAGGAGTATGGTGAGATTAACATTTCTTTCTTATTTTTTAAAACCCACCAGAGTTATAGAGCTGAACATTCAAGGACATCATTAACCCATATTAAATGTAGAATATCAATATTGCCATTCAAGCATTATAGAAAAAGCATTACAAGGGCACTAAAGTTCGCCCATGCTTGTCCGTATAGTTTAGTATATTGCGCAGGAGAAGTTAAGTGTCATTTTTATAGGTGACATATTTATGAGTCCTGTGAATTGAACATGACACATACACTTTATTGCACTTTTTATTTCCATCACAACACATACTCCAGAGCAATTTGGATCCATCCCCTTATTGTTTCTTCTCTTGGTCTCAAAAGTTTCAGTTTCTTTGCCTGAAACTTTTGTTACTGACCCAGTCCTATAGTGTTGCCCACCACCTTATGTCAATTTTGCCTTATGTCATGCAGCACTGACTTTTAAAGGAAAACAACTTAGTACTATGAAATACCCCTGGCCCTTCACTCCCATCTGTAATTGAATAGCAGATTAAATGTAGTAAAGCCACAAGGGTGAATGTATTGATTCTGAAATTAATGGAGTAAGCACCTTCTTTACTTTATAGAAAATTGAAAACAGGCAATGCATTATGGTCAGGGTAGCCTTTTAAAGGACTGTAGACTTACAGCAACACTTGCGTAATGATCATAATGTTCACTGACCTCTGGTTGTCTCAGTGTTGAGCTATTGAAGCCGACCGTTGGTTGGATTCAGGATGTCATCTTGCTGCTTTGCTAGCTCTGCCATGACTGCTGTTTGAAGATCACGGCTGCACTGTAGATAAACGCATGCCAGCTGCTGCCTCAGCTGCAGGTGGTCCATATATTTGACACACATGCAATAATTGCACCGTCTGCTTTAAATTTTGTGGTCGTTCCGTTATTTTTAGCCATAAGCTAATTTTGTGGGCTTTTGGGGATATGTTCATGCTGCTGTTAGGAGGGCTCAAGGACACAGGTTTTAATCGGTTTAGTAATATTAAAGACTTTTAAGAACTTCTGTATCATCTGTAAATAAATTGCATTGCGCCAACATCGCCTACCTGTAAATACCAGAACACATGTAAAACATCAATAGAAAGTCACACGTATCACAACTCTTAACCTTCAATTCGCAAGAAAGTCCCAAGCAACTGCAAGTCAAGTCCAATCCCTGATATAAGTCAAAAACAAAACATAACTTCTCAATACCCAGAAAAATGCTAATATTTAACCTTTCCAGTCATCTGTGTCAAATCTAAGGCAATTCTCAAGTTATGAATACCAAGTCAAGTCAAGTCTTTTATCGATGTTAGTCAAGCAAGTCTCAAGTCCTCAAATTTTCTGACTTGAGTCTGACTTTAGCCCCCCACCTCTGGAAAATTCTCAAACTACTACTGGAGCAAAATATTTTCGGTATGCTGCAAACAATATTCACCATGCTAAAATTTGCTGATTACATCTTAAACCTTTTCAGTCATTGCTTTAATATTTTTTTGGACATTCACTTATTATTTTGTATTATTTTTTTCATTTTACTTTGTTATTGTTATTATTATTTTGTTACTCAAAGAACGAAATAAAGATAAATCCAATTCAGTTGAAAACACAAACAATAAAAAGCACTAGGGCTGCCCCCGACCAAGGATTATATATATATATATATATATATATATATATATATATATATATATATATATATAAACCTTAAATCTCCTGTAGTCTTAATACAATCATAAGTTAAGAGAAATTACTTAAGCAGGTTTTAACTATGTAACATGGCAAAAACCGAACACTGTTCGGCTTTTTTTTTTAAATCCCCACAGCCTTATTTATAAAAAACAATCCCCTCCCTCCAAGTATAGCCTCAGCGACTAGCATAATTCATAATAACATGATTCAACATAATCAATAACCATTATTATACAAGTACGCACAGCCGTGCGCTATAAGTCTGCTGCCTGTTAATGACACCGGCAAATTATTTCAGATAGTAATTCTAAATGTTTCAGAACAAATCAGCAAGGAGACTGTCGGGCTGCCATGGGCAGGTAGCTAGGCTAACGTTACTTACATGTTTAAGGTGGTCAGTCATGTTCGTCATGGACGAGTGAGGCAAAGTTTTTGTTCTTTTCGAAGTGATCCCATATTTTAGACGTCTTTCCCTACATGATTAGCTATTAATTGGTAACCACAATGTACAGCCAAGGGACCTGCCATGTTAAAAAAAAACACTGACATTGAGTGAGTGTCACAACTTGTGTGTATCTGGCCCTTCAAATTAAAAGCCCTCCAGTATTCAGTCACATAGATTTTCACTGAATTATGAAAAGAAACGGCTCCAAGTGTTTGTTTGTTTTTTTCCTGCGACCAATGAAATTTTGGTCTGCTAATGATTTTTTGATTGACCAGTGCTTGGTCAACTATTTGGGGGCAGCCCTAACAAGCACTCACTACTTCTGACGGAGCTTCTGAGGTATGTGGAGGTGATCGTCCTACATAGATGAAGTGTATTAAGCCTGTTGTGGAGAAGCGATCAGTGTCCTTCGTATCCTCTGGGAAGAAGCGAGCTACAAAGACATACCTTACCAAGTACCAAGAAAGTATTTGATACCTAAAGTGAAAAAATCCTGCAAGGTGGTTAAACAAAGGCTGATGGAACATATTTAAATGCCTTTTTGTATAAAAGTGGAGTTTTATACTAAAGGCAGATAAAAAAGCAATTTCATAAATTTCCATTGCTCCATCTGCTTCGTCAGTTAGCATCATCCATTCCATTGGCCTTTTTACCTACCTCTTTACCTACTGTGCAGTTAATCAAATGGTATATATGTAGTGATACAAATGACAGATGTCCTTAAGACAATGCCACAAATAGGCCAACATATTATATTAGGGCATCAGATCACTAGAATATGTTTCGGAGCTATCAGTTTTATCTCTGTTGTCATTAATGCCTTGGTGTGGTTGACTGAAGACTTGTTGAAGTCCTGCTGGTATGCGGTGGTTTTAATGAGCAGAATAATGTATAAACTTGTCAAGTGAAAGGGATCGCCTGCGGTCAGATGGCCTTCTTACTCTCCTTGAGAGGTGAACTGCACTTTCAGGCTTTTTCCAGCAGGCTTTGATGTGGTTGCACAGCGGAGGCCAGGTTTAGTTATGAGTGAAAATGAGAAGGATCTTTTGTTCTTTTTTAGAGCTTCAGTAGCTTTTGTTGACAGTGGCAGTTGGCAGTTTTTGTTTTAAATGTACTATGACAGTTTGTGTTTTTTTTTAAATGAATATTCATTTTTTAAGCAGCATGATATTAAAGATAAGACCTGTTTTTAGCAGATAAACCTGGCGCAGCAGATCAGAGGTTGGATATCCATTAGTCATAACATCCAGACTTTGCTTCCAAGGTTTGATAGGCACTCTATTGAACTTTTTACTGGGTTGTCTACTGCATAGGCGGCGGAGTAGAGAAATTAAGCAGTTGTTTGAGTTGGCCCTTGAGAGTCATTATTAAAGCTCTAAAATCTGAGTCTTTTGGAGAACCAGTAGGATGTCCAAATTGAATACACGGTTTCTGGTTTGACAGCAGGATATGACAATATATGCTCAGCCACCATCTTGAGTTTGAAGAGGGCAGACTTACACTGTTGTGTTCACAGTAAACGTCAATCTTACGAGCTCACTTGGGGAAAATGAAAATAAGCGGGAAAGCTATTTTTCACAAAGAACAGTGAGTGAGTGGCCTGTGTCGTTTTTGACAGCATAACATCGCAAGAGTCTCACAATCTTCTGTTTTTTTCTAAGACATTACAGAATAGGGGATTCTTTGCCATTTTAGAAGTTGGAGTCATTTATTTAGAGATTACTTGACCAGTTATTATCTCTTATATTAATAGCCAAGAGAAGAAAAAAAAGTATCATTCTTCAAAAAATGTTATTTCGCAAGTATCGAAGAGAAACTTTTTAAAATTTCAAGTTGATATCTTTACAAAAGCAGTCCATCAGTGTAATCTGTTAATGACTTTTGTGCAATGTGTGTGTCTGTGTGAGTGTGTACATTCATAAACGTGTGTGATTGGAGCTTAAACTCTGCCTTAAACTCTGCCTCGTTGTCTGTTAGCAGCATTGACAGCTTAGCCAGCACATTCTGTCTCTGCCCTCTGCCTGTAATAACCTGCCCTGTTACAGCCAGCCACGGCCCAGTATCAGAGTATATTGTTAGGTGATTGGAATTGGGCAAGCATGAAATGGAAGTCACGTTAATATTGATCCAAGTGTTTAACGGGGTGTTTTACCTCCGGGTGTCCTTGCTTTCTCATTTCAGATGAGCGGCTTCTCTCCGAGCTGATCGCCCGGGGCAGAGATCTTTATAGCTCTGTAGAGGCGCCGGTCTCCTGATGTGATATTAACCTTCTCCAGCTTTATAATCAAAGATATTAAACTGTGACATCAGGACACTTACTATTTAACATGCAAATATGGGCGTTAGGATGTGAATACGCAATATGTTTAGAAATGGTCATGTGGAATACCTGACGTTCAGGTCCAGATGTGGGGATTATAAGACACTGCTGTTAATGTTTTGATGTAGAGGAGATGAGGTTGTTTGTAACGTCTCGCAGCACAGTAGACACGCACTGCACACTCCAGGATATTGAATAAAGATCACCCTGAGAGGAAGCGTCTACACCATATAAACTCCCCTACATCAAAGTTAGAAAGTTTACTTTTCCAGTCTCAAAACACATACTCTGCAAAACGGATGGCTTGCATCACAGGAAGTATGAAGCTGTCATTTTCTCCCCCTCATTTCATCTTTCAGTGCAGAGTAAATAGAAGTGAAGAGACAAAGGGCAGAATTGCGTCGCCCCACCGGTAATGCAATCCCATGAACTGGACTTTTTCTCTCCATGTGGAATGTGGAGCCCGTGGAGAGGGTGCGTAGGAGGGCAGATAGAGTCTGGGAAACTAAAGCGATATATTTAAAACATTCTATAGAGCTCTCATTATATGGATGTTGGAATGACTGCACAAAACACTGATGTACATTATAAGATAGTGCGGTGAATAAGGATATGGAACAGAGGCTTATACTAATGCGTGTTATCTACAGAGATCTGACAGAATGAGACATAAAACAGAATAATTCCTGCAAAAGCTCCAGAGTTAAAACTCTTTTTTCAAGTCTTTGTTTAGAAAGAGGGCTAGATAGCTGTGCGTCCTGAGTGGTGTCCAAAATGTTGCCTGTCATATCAATTGACAAACATTCAGTGATTTCTACAACACGCCTGTGTTTTCCCTGTTTTAGCTCCAAACATTGTCCAGATCTTGCTTTGCTGATCAGTCCACTTTGTAAAAACCTCTCACAGTGAGAAACCTTTAGGTATTTTGTGTTTTATTAATAGTTGGGTATATTAAAATTCCCAAGGTATTTGTTAAATCAGTCTTTTTACCCATACCTATATGCATTAGTTGAACCTTAAGTAAAGCATTATGTTTTGTATTTCTTTTCGAGGTGTGGCAGTGAAGTGGTTGAGGCAGGGTGTGTAATCCATAGGAGACTCATGCTCGGCTGCTCTACTGCAGCTATAAAAATGAAAGGCCAGTGCCACAAAATTCTCCAGCATTGCAGTACATGAAACATGGACCCTTGGCAACAGTATTGCAGTTGTTTCAACAGTCTTTTAAAGGCCTTTCAACTCTTATGTGTTCCTCACTGAATAGTAAAACTACTGAGCACTAAAATATTTCCATGGTGGGAGCCTGTATCTAAGATGATGAAGTTTATTTTACCTGGGCTTTAACTTGTTCATGAGAACACATTTACTTGATTATATCTGTGACTCTGAGGAAAATTGTTCTTATCACTGTGTCTCATGTGAAACACAAAATATTGCTGCTCATTCACGCAACTCAATTTTAACAATTAAAAATGTGTTAGTAATGTTGCCCCCCTGCTACTTCTATCACAACGTACAGCCTTTTTTTCTCCTACACTGATTAACGCTGGTTTACACTTTAGAACAATTCTTCATTGTGTTATATCCTGGGACCAAGTCCTGTTTCAACAGGATCCCATCACATTAAATAAGTGAAGAGGCCATTATGTAGCTTCTATAAAAGGGGTTGCATCCTTATTTCAGGATTATTAAAACTGCATTATGAATACATTCAAAGTGAAATCATTTAGTTTTAAAATATCAGTGTAGGAGGTTTTTAAAATGACCATAACAGCACAGGCCAGAATCTAAAACTGTAACTTACTGTAATGTAAACACTCTATAATAAGGTGTCTCTGACTCCAGCATGAAACTCCTGTGCTTGTATCAAGGCCCATCAGGCCGTCCTTTGTGATTTGTCATGAAATTACATTACAAATGAAGTCCACAATGTCATCACACAAAATGTAAACATTTTTCAGGTAATCTGTAGACACACAAGGAACAAGTTCAAGGAACTTAAGACCATGGATCCTTGTTGAACTTCAGTGATGAGTGCTCAGGGGCATTCTCCATTGGTCACAGCTGGCAGGTCTTCATCAGCCTCCAATGGGGTCATGAAAGCTCTAAAATGCACTTTACTGAGTGTAATTAGTGCACTCTGAGGCAGTTTTAACTCAGTGATTGAACAAGAGGACCCATGAGACTGGTGATTGGTAGCTTCTCCTGGCGCTGTTCTTCAAGGGCTTGAAAGTAGACATGAAATGAAACTGCTGTGATTTTTTTTCAGAGACGTAGAGAAGTCAACAAATGGCTTTTGATGGACTCTTCTCTTCATAAGGTTAATTAGATAGATGCTAGTCAGTGTGGCATCATTACACACATTATACGTACATGGCATAGGCAACGTTTTTCCCTTTCTCTGAAATATTAATGTAGACTAATTTCAGCTTCTCACATAAAATCAACATAATCGTTAAGTCCTTCAGTAGGTGATGATTGGGTATGCACTTGTCTTGTGTTCTTTTTCATTGTTGGTCATTCATGAGTTATATCAGATAATCAAAGGGCCATTTTCTTTCTTTTGCCATTTAGTGGTCAAGAGTGAACATGTGAAAATGTTTGTAATGAGTCTGCCTCGACACCACTGCACAGCAAGTCCTTTAATAGAGACAAATGGCGACCCTTTTCACAGCAGCACTTTTCATACACGAGTGTCTCCGATTCAACGGGCCATCACTCATGAGAAGATCACTTTTCATGTCAGCACATTTTCTCCTGTATGTCATAGCTCTTCATTTCTTGTTATTTATAACCATATTACTTTGTCTGTGAGAACAAAATTGCATTGTGGGTAAAGCTACCCCCCCCCCCACACACACACACACACACACACACACACACACACACACACACACACACACACAGTTGATGTTGGTCATGTGCGTGTAGAAATCAGTATGGTTTATTTGGTCTACTCAACCCTATACAACCTTGCCAATCAGAATGTCAGCCCGTCTGCTGAACTTTCCCTCATTTTCTTGGAGCATAATGACGGTTTACAGAATTACAGTTTTAAGTTTCACTCGTTTTGCTTTGATCTCTGACCGCTGGCTGGCTTTTGCCTTTAACACTGCACAGAATTCATATCCGAAACACACAGACTTCTTCCCTCTGTCTGATGAAAGCACTCCAGATATGAGACAGAGCAGGAAGCAGACTTTTTTCTCAGTAGCAGTGTTGACAACAGTCAAATGTGACCTCTTCAAGACGAGGTACATGTTCCTCAGGGGAGGGAGAGGAGAATTAAGAACTATGCTGAAAGGAAACATGTCAGATGGGTGTCAGACACCTCCTATTACTTGATATGTGTTCTTCCTTTCATACACGCAAGTTTTTCCTCTCCCTACATTGGAAATCAGCACAACAAATTCACATTAACGTTCTGAGCAGACGTGTGGCAGGCACATGTTGGAGATGGGCTAATTTAAGCTTATAAACGTGTTGCGAGACCTCTTTGTTTTGCAGGATGTATGAACACATCTTTTTCAACGAGCGTGCTCAACTATAGCCATATGATGAAGTCCTGGTGTAAGCAGCCTCCTAATTGTGTTGTCTGTTCACTCTCACTCTTGTCAAGTCTCCAAAAGCGGCAAATAATATCTCTAATCAACTAGGAGCTTGAGATGTATCTCCCGACTCAGCTCTTGGTCTTTCAAGATATGGAGTGTTTCTTTGTTGACCTTGTCTATAAATAAAAGCTGAAACATGTCTGATGTTCAACCATGCGAAATGTATTCAGTGAACAAATGTGTACCTTGACATTCTTTAATATGCTATGGCAAGTACATTAGTGAGCATCTCATATCAGGATCATCCTGCATGTTATGTGTTTCATGCCGAGATACTCTATGGTTTATTTCTATTTATATAATTTACTTTGCATGCGTTTTGCGTGTTAATATCATAGAGAGGATGATTATTTAGTTTGAATTTGTGTATATGCACTTCATTTGAATAAACCTGTTCTCATACTCAACTCATACACTGGTTTAGTTCCTTTCTTTGAGTTTTTGCAGTATTCTTTTGGTTTACATTAGTAATGTTACCATGTATTGTATGTATATTATTTTTTCCTATTCCTGTCTGAAAACATTTTGGAGGTAATTAGTGCTTTTTTGGTGGGTTTTTTCTTTTTTTCTTATGATGTTACAATTTCTTATACTAAATGTGTTATATGATTGTATTATGTTGGCTATATGCATTACTGAAATGCAGTATTTATTGTAAATTAAGTTGCCTTGCCATGCTTTGTTTCTGAATCAAGCTTTTGCATCAGTCAATAGTCGTTCTTTCTTCTTCAGTTGCGCAAAAGGTTTTTACAGAACTGTAATGTCGCTTGTGGTGTTTTGCCTTTGTCAAAAAAAGAGTTGACGCGCTAAAGGTGATATGGACATGCCTTTGCTAAATAAGTTCTGACGTAGCCAACATTTCAGTCACTTCACTAATCAGCTGTTTCCACTGTCTGCGTCTTCTATGACTATTCCCATATTCCCCATGTCTTTGTCTCCAGACAGCATGAAACATGGCCAACTTCTAGTTGACACGAAGGAACAATTAAGACTTGCCTGACACAACCATATTCCTGAAGACTTCTCTCCATTTTTCTCTTGTAGATGGGTTAGATGGCCATGGGGACTTTTTGTTTACTTTTAGTCTAAAGGCTATTAGCGTTTGCTAACTTCTGATGAAACTACGCTGAAGCCTAGTTTATTTGCTCCAAAACAGTTGATGGGAACACCATAAATGAGTACAACAGCTGAACCATTTCATACTTATTAGACAGTACAGTATTGCTGAACAAAAATGTATCATTCTTTCACTAACTATTGCCGTTACCACAATAGTTAGTGAAAGAATAGGACTAAGGTGATAGGGCTTAGCCAAATATTTTTGACCATTTAAGCACAGTGGCAAATACTGATCTGAGCTTTAGAGGTCAGAGTGCAATATTTAGTGGTTTCTCTTCCACACATTTCTTTTGACAGGCACCGAGGATGATGAGGTGGTCAAGTCTAAGAAAGTCTTCCGCGGCCAAACTGTGGCCAGCCAGAACCCTGAGACAGAGCTGCTGCTGGAGGGAGATGAAGATACCGCCAGCCTGCTGCAGGAGAAGGAGATGGACAACCTGGGTGGTAAGTCAACACACCAGCACCTCCATTAACCCCGAGTCAACATCACTTCTGCTGGAGCTTCACCACTTGTCTTTTATCCGTCTCCTTCCTATTTGCTGGGATAGTTACAGTGCATATTCATTTCAAGTTTTTGTAGTGGCTTTTAATGCTCATTATATTGGCAACAGTTCTGAAAGGGTAAAGTTTGGCATTAGTATTATTAAGTTTTCAAAATTCTGAAGTCATGTTTAGTCTGTGTTCTAATCCGGACATTTTTCTGAGGTTTTGCAGCGACATATTGTTTTGGTCTGACAAGTGTCCTTCTCTGTTTTGTTTTGGATTTCATCAGCACGGTTTTTTCCTCGAGTGTTTATATCCAGAGGCAAGTCTTCGAAAGTTAAACTAACACAGGAAATATGATCAATCCAGATATGTCATAACTCCTATTTAGGATTTCTCAAGCAATCAGTAATTAAAGTTGATATGAATCACTCCTAGCTGATGCTTAACTTAACAGTGGCCCTATTTATGACCTGAAAATGTGCCCTCAAAGGTTAGGTGACACCATTCAAAACCTATTTATATTAATTGAGTTAATTCTATTAGACAGATATCATACTTCCTTAAATACTAACAAAACATTATTATGTCATGGAAATTCTCTTGTGCTGTGGGTAGTATATGGATCACTACACTTTAATAAGTGTAATAAGTGAAACATTATTAAAAAAAACTAGATTGGATTCTCAATTTAGAATATAATTTCAGCCAATCAAACTCAAACAAATGTATTTTTCCAGTAAATACAATCCCAATAAAGTTTCATTGAAAATCGGAAAATTGCAGCAATTATCTTTCCTTTTTGAAATGAATACATTTATTGTATCATAACTAGGGATGTCCGATAATATCGGCTCTTCGATATAATTGGCCGATATTGAGTTAAAAATGTAATATCGGGAATTATCGGTATCTGGTTTTTACAACCGTTGTTTTTTCTGTAGGCTTCAGCATTTCCGAGTCTGCATGAATGCAACATAGGACATTTACAGCCGCGTGCTTGATGACGTATAACAACAACAACACGCTAGACTCGTAGGTTGCTAACCGTGGCTAACAAGCTTGCTCGCTCGGTGCATGAGATGTCCGTGGTTTGGAAGTATTTCCAAGTGTCACCTCCTAACAGTAAATTTGTGATTTGCAATGACTGCAAGGCGTTGGTTATGAGAGGAGGAAACAAGGCGTCTACATCAAATTTGATCACCCACCTCAAGAAGAATCATGCAGAGTTATACGCTACATTTGTGCAGCAAAGAAAAAAAAAACTTTTTCTATCGTTCAGGATGCCGGATTCACCAAACTTGTGTAGTTCCTCAAGCCACGTTATGCCATGCCTAGTCGAAGTTTTTCTCAGACCAGTGTTTACCAGAATTGTACAGCATTGATTACAGTCAAGTCGAGAAGCTAATTTCTGGTGCTGTATCCACTACAAGTTAGCATGTTGAGCTTGACTGCTTGACTGCTAATTTATTGATTGTATTATTTGCCAAGTTTTGCCCAGTTACTCAGTCTGGAAAAAGAGGACTATGTTTGTTTACTACTCTGGACTGAAGATATGCATCTTCCTGGTTTTGATATTGTCTGTAGTGTGTTTGAGGCAAAATATTCTCTCTAAAAACACAAACAAATAATTGAATGGCACTTTTTTGGCACTTTTTTCAATAACTTATTTTGTACAGACTGTTTACATTTGAAAAGCCGTGTTGCATCTATGTATGCATCCAGTGGGGCATCACAATAAAATTAGGCATAATGTGTTAATTCCATATTATGTGATATGTGATGTTGTTATCTTAACAATTTTGGTGTAAAAAGACTGCATATATCGGCATCGGGTGATATAGGTATCGGAAATTAAGGGTTGGACAATATCGGAATATCGGATATCGGCAGAAAAGCCAATATCGAGCAACCCTAATTATAACCTAACCTTGAAGGACCTTGCCAAAAAAAAAAACAGCATACAATGTGTATTTTTTCTATGTTGATGGGAACACTTGGCAGTTAAGGGAGAGAAGACAACAGCTTAATTATCCTGTAGTCAAACTAAGCCCCATTCTCTCTACAGTGAACACACAAGAGATTATTTAGCTGAGAAGAGACAAATGCAGTATTATTATTGCAGTACATTTGATTCTTGTTTTGTTTTTTTAACCATCCATCATCTTAACCCAGCTTTAATACTTGACACAAATCAGTCAATAGTACAGCCTAATGCCAAGGCAACTGCCCAGAGGTCCTGTAATTTAACTGGCATCACACTGTGTGAGCCAAACTACCAAAAAGGCATCGGCTGCTTTTGAAGTAACTGCCATGACTTTAATTTGTAAGTTATCCAGAGTTCACAGAGTAGTAAGTGTTGATAAAGAATGCTGCACTATGTACTTGTCAATACAGCCAAATCTTAACACCTTTTGCAAATAATTGTTTTTTTGAGTCTGATACTGGTGTTATGCCTAAATGATATAGGCTTTAGTAGAATATAAAGTAATACTCATTTCTGGAAGCTATTACCAATTTCAAAAACATCGCCTACATTCCAGTGACAAGGATAATAAAGCAAAGAAGTGAAGATTTCTCCTCTAGTGTTGTGAAGTATGTTGTTGACAGTTGCTGTCTCTGGATGTGGTTTTATTTTGGATTATTGAATACTTCAGACAATGTGTATGAAAATTCACTGCTCCAAGGCTACATCCATTTTAGCTCTTAGGCTGACATGTATGCAATAATAGTCAAATATTATGGGTTTTGTTACTACATTAAATTAATGAGTCTACAAATCAACTTATTTAAGTGAAGTGTCACCAGTGTGATTGTACAGTATAATCCCTCCAGGTTACATTTGCAATGTTGCCTAAATATCTTTCAGGGCTCCTACTGAAATAATTGCATGTAAGTTGTTGATTTATTCAAGGTACAAATTGTGATTTTTAAAAAATGTGAAAGAATATGCCCTAGCACTCTAGATTCCCAGACACATACATGCAGCCCTGTGTATATTACCTAGTTATCAGGGCTTAGTATGAGACTCAGGCTGAACCAGGGCACTGCTGAGCAGTGAAATCCCCTCTAAGATCCGACAAATGAATCTCAGAGGAGGAGGCTAACCCCTCCTCTTTGTCCCAGGGCCAGCGGGCAGCCAAACACTCCATGTCTATCAGATGAACCCTGCACTGCCTCATCAAAAGAGCAAGACAAGGGCTTAAGAACAAGCAGAGTGCATTCTCCTGAGAGAACCGATAATGACCTTGTACAACAAAGAAATGCTGAGATTGAATATTTGTGATACATTTATAATGTGTGAGCTTGTTTGTGAATGATGAACCCAACTTTGAATGTGGGCATTGACTTTGAGGAATCCGTGCTGGGATTTAAGAATATGTTTTGTTTGTTGTTGTGAATCAAAGTTCATGTTTTTACCGATAGGGGAGCTGCCTCGCACTGTAACATTTGGGTAATGTTTTTACCAGGACACACTGTCTGTGTTTGGCCTGTATCTTATCCCAGGCATGAACAGCCTTAATGAGAGATCTGGGACTAGATCCTTGTCAACAACAGTGCTTCTACTGCCAGCCTTTGGGTCAGTGCCTGCTGCTGCTGCCAAAGGGGCTGTGCCTGCACTCAAGGGACCAAGCAGTTGTGGTTATTGAACCTATGATTAGTTTTGCTCCCCCACAAACATTGGAAATGCTGCCAGTGCTTCCATTGGCATTAAATGAACCTTTCTGTATGTACATATATCCAAAATCAGGTTAAATAGATTCTTTAGTGGAGCATGTGAGTGGAAAGAAGAGAAGAGGCCTAGCCTCATAAGGCATTTCCCACGTCGAGTAAGAGTTGGTGAATTTGACTTAAGTGTGGTTTAGTAGCCACAACCATTTTTTTTCTGCCTTAATTTAGCCTTTCTGTATCCATTTACACTACTGATCCCTTGAGTGGTGACATGTTTATACATTTCCGAATGTGTAATCTCAGAAAAAAGCAGTAAGAGGAAGAAAGGGTGTGTTAGTCCACTTTTCCCAAAGTTTCTTGTTTCTTTGTTTGTTTTTATTCAGAGATCTACAAGTCCTTTTTATAAACAGAACATATACGATGAAAAAATACAAGAAAATGGAAATTTAAATGATTTATATTAAATATAGATTTTAAAAAGGGATTTTTTTTCTGTTGATGTTAATTGTTGTATCCTAAATAAATACTTCATAGAGCAGATTTTCACATGTAAATGGTGTATGTTAAATACTGAAAGATGAATGCATGCTTTTAAAAAACGGAGTGGTAAAATATGTCAGTGTCTCAAATGAAAAACAAGGCACTGTGCCCCAAATACTCATAGATTATAATGGCTGCAGCTGTGCATCTGTGTGTGTGTATATGTGTCAAGTCAACATGCATATGTTTGCAAGTGAATGATAGTGCTCAGGTGTGCAAGCAACCTACTTGCACATATTTCTCTTGTTATGTAAGATATAAAAACACTGGCCTTATCAAACACGTGGATGGATTGTGGATAATAATATACCCATCCTATCAGCAGTTCACCTCCAAACTCCAACCACACCGAAAGGAGGCTTTTCATCATTTCATTAAATTGGACTGTCATTTGACAATAATTTGCATTTTCATTAAAAGAAAGACCTACAGCGGGATATTCCAAGCTTTAGCCTATACACCACTCATCCTGTGTAACTTGCCCTTAATTTCATTATTATCGTCTAAACATTTTAATGCCATATAGCCTAATTATGTAAGGATCCCTGAGGGGATTACTGCCTAATCCTTTTCCTTCCCATGAGTAATGGATGCTGGCTTAATACTATGGGCTAGTGTCTTTCTCTCTGTAGCCCTTTAGGCCTGCAACAATGCATCAGCCCCATAAGTGTTATTTTTAGTAAAGAGGTGAATGGGCTTGTAAATTAGGGGCTGGGGTAAACATAAAGACAATCTCCTTAATTCTTACCATTATTACTTCTGCTTATTATCATCGTTTTACTTCTCAGTGCCTTGCAATAAACAATTATCTATATGTATTTGAATTGCAAGGCAGTGAGAAAAAAATAATAATATGTATATATCGATTTTAAATATATATATTGCCTATATTTTACGCTTTGAGTTTGTTTGTTTTTTTAACTATTTTTAGAAGCTACACTAAATGTTATATGAAATGCAGTAAAACAGGTTAGTGCAAGTATTTACTCTTCATATGAAGCTTGTAAGCAACGTGTAGCGCCAGGGCAGATAGCATCAGCAGATAGGATCACCGTTAATGGACCCGAGCAACACTGAGAAAAAAATCCAGAGGGTGGTTTGACTGTGCAGCCTGCAAGAGCGATGAAGGGGCGCTCTGGGAGTTGAGACCGAAATCCACTTGTATTCCTGTAACACTATCGGCCATAATTGGCTGAAGAACGCAGATTAAGATTGATGAGACATTAAAGTGGCTCTTTGGAGTTTAAGGGATCGATAAATATCCTGATTTCGAAAGCTTTCGTTTGAGAGTAGACAAATCACTGTAACGGTGCTCCACAGCGACACTGATCTGAGAACATGGAGGATGAAGCAGAGGGAGGGAGGGAGGGAGGAGACTGAAATAAAGATTTGATCACTATCAGCTGGGCTGGGTCACCAACCCAGCTTAAAAGTCTGGACATTTTGAACTTGAAAACAAGCTTGTAGTTGAATTGTTTTCCTACATGTCTCCATCTTTATTTGAGAATAAAAGTGCAGCTTTTTAAGGAAAGGTATTTTCAGATATAGGATGCTCCTTTCAAAGCAGCCCTGAATATCAGTGATGTAAATTCGAATTTCAGATCTGTACAAACAAAATACGTTATGGGGATGTTTGAGGGGAAATTAGGAATTGTTTTGTTTTTTTAACTTCATGAAAAATCTTTTTTCTTAATAGTGGTGATTGTTTGCATTTTGATCCGATCGAAGCCTTTTTTGTTATCAGTACATCATTTTAACAAACGGGTTCAAATAGGTAACCTATCTGGTTATACGCCTGATGAATCCACTGTGTTTTGCGCATATGTGGATATGTGCAGTAACAGGCTACAAGGACAGACGGCGTTTAAACGTCTTTATTTTGGGGCGCGATGATTAATGACAGATTGACAAAAAATTGTATTTCACAGAGCTGTTATAATGCGTAATCTATCATTGGCTGCATTTAGAAATAGTAAGATCCCTTAATGTTTAAGCGCATGCAAACAGGTCGCTGGTGTGATGGTAGGCTACAGGATCCCATGTAATCGCCTTGATCGCTTTGACAGAATTAACCCCAGCTTCGCTTTATTTAACATAGGATAAATATAATCTTTTTTTAAATGATTTTGCATGTTACTGATTCAGCTTGTGTGTGACCCCTCGAACCTCTGCAGGCCCAGTGGTCCTGAGCAGCCCGGCCCAGCTTGTTGCCCCCGTCCTGGTGGCCCGGGGGACTCTGTCCATTACCACAACTGAAATCTACTTCGAGGTGGACGAGGATGACCCTGCCTTCAAAATAGTTGACTCAAAGGTAAGAAACCTGCACGCGAGTGAGCAGCCCGAGTTTAAAGCGGGCAGTCTGGCTTCCGACATGTTTCTTCATTAGAGCTGGCCGACAGGAACTAACATTTACTACATTTAAATACAAAGTTGTTGCTCGCCTATATGAAGAGAATGCGTGGATTTGCACTTGAGGTGCGCTGCGCCTCTGTCCACGCTGCGTCTTGCTTTTTGGGGGGCATGAGCTTTTGTGCCCAGATTTGTATGGTAAATCGTGGTTCATTTTTATTTTGTGTATTTAAATTTGCTACGCTATTTATGCAAACAATAAAATAAAATAAAATAAAAAAGCATTTGATGACGATTGAGGCCTACCCATCTTGCAGGTTCATTAACAGTTACACGGGAATTTCTTGCACAGGGTTGTTTTTTTTTTTTAAAGCAAATTCGTCAGCAGGGTTGTAGATCTGTTTAAAAAGTGGTGTGTGAAAAAAAAATCCTTCCCATTATCCTTTTTAGGAAGTCAAAAGACCCCGAGATTTAAGCTCCCATTATAATATTATTATTATTATTATTATTATCATTGCATGGCATTAGGCCAACTTCACTACTGTCAGAAACATATTTAAGAAAACCATAATGGGACACAAATATAAAACAGCTCGTTTTATTAGCTCTTTAAATTAGATCAAAGACAGAAATAAAAAAATCAGATCACAGATGTTATAATCCAGTGTATTTCAAGTGCATTTTTTTTTCAATTAAACTGTAATATATATATATACTATATATATGTTATTATTTTCATTTTTTTTTCATCATGTAGGCCTAAGCATGGTAGAGATCAACAACAACCAAAACATGTTCGAGTACTTTAAATAATAATTCAAGTAAATTGATGGAATGTTTTCAATGTAGCAAAATGTGGTACGCCTATCAAAATGTAAACTTTCAAAAATGAGACAATGTCCATTGAAACAGATGAATCAGACTACCACTGATGCAAGTATAAATTAATAACGTTTCTACCAGATAAAGAAAAGGTTCAGAAGTAAATTTAAACAGGTGGATCCTATTTACGTGTCACAGAACAACATTCACAATTTCAGACCACTGGAATCACAATCTATGAATGTATTTACAGTATAAAATGTACAGATGTGTGTTATTTTTTTTCCAAACTTTCTCACGGGGCTTTATTTTAAAGCATTTAAGGAAATATAGGATTTGGCAACCGTGTGGCACGGGGAGAAAAAACCCACTGTTGATGTGGCCTCCTGGATTAATGGTAGCCAATCATTTAAATTTGCTCCCAAATATTGACACCGCCAAAAGGTGCACGGGGATAATGACAAACTAAACTGTCATAAAAATCTTCTTGAAACCGGCTAGGCCAAAACATAATCAACAACAGATGACAGTCAAAGTTCAAGAGACTTTGCAAATTAGTTTGCAATATTTTTCTGTCCGTTTATGAGCTCGTTAGGCCTCTACCACATTTTTTAAGACGAGGTGAACCAACATGTTTTTTTTTACCTCAGAGTTTCTCCAAGCTTTTGGGGTTGGTCAGTATTTCTCTTGCCAGCCGCCAAGTCTGTTTGGCTGCGTTCTCTAGAGCAGAGTGAGGTTTTCCTTGAAACAGGTCTAAATTAGGCAGGAAATAATGCGGGCACCTTCTGCACTGCAAACATGAAATAAGCTGCAATAGTATCCCGTTCAGGCGGTCACCGAGGCAGTTCTCATCCCAGTCTGACTCTCTGGGATGCTTCTCACACTCGTAGGAAACCAAAGTTTTCATGTGGTAGTTGTTCAGGGGTTGTCCGGGCAGTTCGAGGTGACGGTCGCGTAACGCTTTGAGGACTGACAAGCATTTCTTCCTGCATCCACCCAGGATGAGCCTGTTCTCGGCCTCGGCGAACTGCAAGACCCAGGCGTCGCTCTCTGCTGAGCTCTGCTTGCCGTTCAGGGAGTAGCACTCTTTGGATAAAAGATTGAAACCTTCCGCTTTGACTTCTGCCACTCGGTTAGGTCCCGGCCAGGGGATGTGAGGGAGAGGCCAGTGCGCAGCGCTTCGTGGCCAGATCCCAGTGCACTTGAAAGCCGGCGTGATTTGCACCACATATCTGTCTCTAATGCGCAACTTCACTTCACTTGTGTCAGCGACCATTTTGACAACATCTCTGTAGCTGCATTTATCCACTGCCTGCGCCACCAGTGTCTGAAATCTCGAGCGGATCTTGCGCGCCGAGAGGTAACCGGAGGCTGTGATGAATTCAACCCAGAGAGACATGCTTCTCTTGCGGCCGTCGCTGAGCTTGAGCACTGCGCAGCCCGGGAGAGATCCGTCATCCACAAAGTTGAATACTCCCATCTGATTCAGATAGAGCACAACCTCGAACTCGGTGGGTGAAATGACCTCCAGTCCCTCGAAACGGTTATCCATCTCGCTGAGAGAGCTGATGAAGCGGGGCTCCTGCACCTCGACCTCCTTCAGGACATCCGATACCACCTTGCACACCTCCCGGATGGTCTTGGAGATGGCTGCTTTTCGAGACTGACATTTCTCGTTGTAGTATTTGTTGAGGTGATACACCAACTTTGCCTGGGCGGCTATCATATTAGGGCAGAGATCCGGGTTATACACCGGAGTCTCGCAGTAAGCCGAGGGATCCAACGCGGCTGTTTGTACGGGAGCCAATTTTAGAGAAGAAAGAAAGCTATTTAAAAAGAAAAAATGTCTATTTATAAGACAACTATTTAAAGCTGCGCTCAGAGCACATGCGTAATAATCATATCATAACATTCACAGCTGTTGTACCGTAAACTGCATCGAGGTAAACGAAGCAAGTCCTCGACTTTATCAGGATGACCTGCTTAAAAGTCCATTTCAACCGTGTGGGGTTCAGAAGAAAAATGCCTTTTGGTTTTTCTCTGATCACTGTGCCAGTTTAGAGTCCGCGTAATTGCGCAGAGTGGAGTGTGCCCTGCTGACGCAGACGCCCGGTGTTGCTGTGTTTTACAACAGGAGACACACACTCTCTTTATTATAAGGGAGGAGTTGAAACCAAGATGTCCAATCGCTGTCCGATGCGTCACCGCTTACCAGTTTATCGAAAACAAATTCCTCCCCGGGTGTTATATACAAGTAAAAAGTACAGGTAGTAGTAGTATATCGAGGAGCGGAAGTACACCTACGCATTTGGAGAGAAGAAAAAAAAAACAGCAATTTCACTGCTTTACGTTGCTTTTTCTTGGACTCTAACTGCTGCTTTTTTAGTCCGCTATATCGAATCATATATGAGACAGTAGGTGGATTTAGAATTGTTAAAGTATCTATGTCTTTTGCCTAATAAAGCTTTGAAATTGTCCATTAAATTTAGATAACTATTTTTCTTCATAGTGGACCGGATCTATTTTTTTCTAATGCGCATCAGATACATTAAAATGACAGTAGAGTAATTTAGTGAGTTTTTATTTTGTATTTTTTTTTTCAACCAAAAAAATGAAGCTAATTCTAATATATAAATTGTACAAAAATATTTATGAAACAGTTAATTTATTGGACCTTTGTGGGCTAATTCAATTCATCGAACAGTCTGGTGAGGTAGCAGGCGTATTTATTAAGGATGAAAAAGTTCTCGCGCGATTTATATTTAGCTTTGTGATTATATTTGACACAATAATTGTGGATGTGATGCGTTTGCATTTCGAGCTTGTGTCACCGTGCAGCTTGTTTTACTCTTACTGTGCAGCAACAGCCTCAAATGTGCAACAATTCCACTCCCGTTTTTCCCAGTTATTTAATTAATGTATATCTCAAGACTAATAAACCACATTAACCTATTTACTAAACTTTATTGCACTGTATATTTTTGTTAATCTATGAAAAGAAAGAATAATGTGTAAAGGAGTGAATGTACAGGTCTGTGCTTCTGTAATTGTTAGATTATTTTGAAAATGCTTGTAATATATTTTTTCTTAGTTTTTGTTTTCATAAATGTCAATAATCTAAATGTATTATTAAAGAAGAAGTGAATAGTATACATTGGTGTTCTATAATCTGTTAAGGGTAATTATATGTTTCATTCAACAAGATGGCAGCAACAAAAGAGCAATAGCATGAGAAACATAGTTTGAATATGAATATATGAATATATACCTATTAAAAGCGTTCATTTCTAATAATTTAAATCAACATGACTATTTTATTTAAAGTCCCATGATGTTTTGGTGTGTGTGTGTGTGTGTGTGTGTGTGTGTGTGTGTGTGTGTGTGTGTGTGTGTGTGTGTGTGTGTGTGTGTGTGTGTGTGTGTGTGTGTGTGTGTGTGTGTGTGTGTGTGTGTGTGTGTGTGTGTGTGTGTGTGTGTGTGTGTGTGTGTGTGTGTTTTTTTTTAGGTACAGCTACGTTGGTCTGATACAGACAGTGATTCACAATAAAGGGATCTTGCGTCCACAGTAAACCCTCTCTGGCTCTCATCATTGCACTGGCACTCCATCTCACAACGTACAGTGCATGCTTTGAAGAGGACTTCAAAAAGATAATGCTGCACGGATCAGATAAGGAACACAAAGGCATTTAAACTCATCTCTGCTCTAGTCAGAACTGCATACGACCAGACATTATGAGGGCAAACTGGCGCTCGTCAGCCATGACTCACTACAAGGATACGGCTGAGAGGGAGGTGGCATGTGCGGGAAGAACCCTGATAGATAGGTGACTCCCATTATCATCACAGCCTGTCACGGACACACTGCTGCTTCTTGGCAAACCTCAGTGATATTCTTACTCTGTTACCAGGCAGAAGTCACAGATATGGTGTAGCATATATCTTCCACCATAACACTAATTATGGGACATGATAGAGGTCTATATAAAGGTGCATTCAGTAGTTACATAATAGGATCTATTCTAGTTTTCATCACATCTAGGTCTGAATAAATTTCACAACCGAAAATTCATATTCTCATTGACATATTTCTGGAGGATATGGAGGACATTATGGAAGGTTTGTCATGTGGTGAGAGGTAGCTAAAAGCCTCTTGCCCTCTCAGGCTTTGATAGTCTTCCCTCTCTCTCTCTCTCCCACTGTCTGTGGCCCAGCAGGTACTTGGCTTTTATTGAAACCAGACTGGCCTCACTTTCCAGGCTATCTTCCTCCAAGTCTGATACGTCTGAAACCAGTTGCACCTCTTGAGTTTGGGCTCCGGCCTTTGGTCATCAGTATGCGTGATAAAAGAGGGGATTTTCATTGAGATTATCGCCTCTTAATCTAAAGCATGTGGCTGCACAGATCTCACAGTAACTCAACCTGCTCCACAGTCCCAAGACTCTTAGCAGTTGTCAGGTCTATAAGACAATCAAATCTTCTTATCCATATCTTTGCCATTACAACATTGCACGCTTTGTTGCTTCATTTGCTATCCCGCTGGGCTAATGGAGGCCATCCAGTGTGATATATGGGGCCATGGGTCCAGCATAGGCCTATTTCTGACCCAGCAACATGCATGCATGATTGTGTAAATCAATACAATGACTTCTACTTCCCCTAATTTTGCATGAGCATGTGACCCTGTTTTGAAGGCCTCTTTGTTTCCAGAGCATGCCTCTACACTTATTCATTTTTCCTCCTCCATTTTTCTTTTTCCTTTCTTCTAGCAAGACTGATAGTCGTGTTAACATGGTCGGGCATAAGGTCAATGGTGCTTGTCTGATGGCTGAAATTGCCCTTTGTTGACACCACTCCAGCTTTGAGTGACTTTAACTGATATTCTACTGATTAAAGCCAAATTTATTAAATGTCGCTTTATTTTTTATTTCATCCTCAAGGCTATATGCAGTATTTATACACACGCATTAGTAATAAATATATGTATTTCACTGACCTGAGTAAAGATATTTTTGTAATATGTATAATACAGTATGTAGCCTCAAGCATTTAATAAGAAAATAATAATATTTTGAAAAAGTGAGTCCCTGGGGGGAAATGCTCTACAAACATGAATGTTTATTGGCTATTTTCAACAACACAGTCATTTGGGCTCCTGGCTTTAACCAGATATGATATATTGTAATATTATATATTAACAAATTGGTCACTGATGTTATATCAGTACAGCATTTAGCTGATTTTAAGCTGGATCAAGACCTTTATGACCAGCAATCCTCTGGCTGGTATCATAATTATGGATGACGTTTTATTATATTAATAATCCTATTACATGAGAACAAATGAGGTCTGCCATAGGATTTCATTAAGTTTCTGGGGTCATACAGTTTTGAAAAAGAGACTCTCAAGCCATATCCCATACAAAGGGAGTTTACCAGCTAGCTCCCAAGCTAATATGCAGATTAGTCCAAGTGGACTTAATAGGATGACACATTTCTATATAAATCAGATTAAAAGCAGTGACACTTCAGAGAAGTATCATCACTAGCTCTCAAACTGAGAAATAATATACTTTAATCTCATGAGATTGTCACTCACTTTGACACATTTCCAATAATTTTATTTGTCACAAAATTAAATTGTCATTGGGTTTTTTTAATAACAGAACATTGTTATTCCAAGCAATATGGTGTCTCTGTAGGAGGCCAGTTAATTTTTGGGCCCGGAGCCTCACAGAGGACCCCCTTTGGATTGTGTCCATTCATTTGTTTTAGTCTCTGCTGTGTATTAACAACCTCCTTCGGGGAAGTCAGGAAGCTGGACAACATAGCCAGAGGCCCTCTTAGACCTTTCATTGATCAGCTGTAAAGCTCTTTTCACTATGAACCATATCTATAGCACATACATAGAAAACTAAAATTCAATACAAATACAAAATATGAGCATGGTAGACATTTTGAGAAAACGGAAAACTAAACTAAAACTTAATTGATTGTCTCAGCTTCATTTGGCCCTTCACCCCTCCCCTCTGCAATATGGTACGCTTGTCAGCCTTTGTGATGAATTACATGCATGTATTTGCATGATTTTAATATTAATACAATTCAGTTTTGTTTGCCAAAATAACGATCCAGAAAATGTCTTGGTTTGCTTCACAAAAAGGAAATACAGGCTTACATTGTGTTCAAATCACTTTTTTCCTGCACAGATTATACTATTGGCAGTTGAGTGTAGTGAAAGTGCTGGTGCAGTGCTTTCCACTGGTGTTATTAGCACACAGTTTAGCGTTGTATTCTGTTGTACATGACAATGCTAAGTATTGGGAGTTGGAGACCTGGGCTGGCTGGTTTATTAGTAGATTTTTCAGCATGTTTTTTTCCAGTTGTTTTCTACAAATTGGTATGGCTGAGATTGTTCTCAAATAATTGACTCTTATTTGTAAACATCCAGTTCATTTTCATTTTATTATATTTATTAAAGAAAACTACACATGTGACTTTCATCTTGTCTGTTGTAAAAAAAAAAAAAAAAAAAAAAAGACAACCATTCAGCTGCAGCAGCAGCAGCAGAAGTGTGATTAATCTTAATGTCTGCGAGATGTCTACCATCTAAAGGTGGGCGCTATAATCATCTGCCCACTGACCCCATGATGCTCATCTACAACCCTCTTCGCACCCCCTGTGTCTTATAACTAATTTCAAATCTCAGATTAACTGAACACAGTTCTCTCCCACGTGTCATGTGATCTCAAAGTGGGAGTACATCAAAGCACAATACAAAGGGAATGGAACAATTGGTGGCATATTCTAGGTTTGGGGCTGTTGTTAATCAAATGCTGCTGGTGAGACCAGATGAAATTAGGCAATGTTGCCTAAATAAGGGATGAAGGGTTCATAATTGCCAGTCCTAGAGATCTGAGGTGCCGGGTGCCAACTGTCAGAGCAAGGCTAATGATGACAAATGTCTCTCTATGCAGATTGCTGCAGCAGCGAGGGTGTGCAGCTGAAAAAAAGGACAAGAAAAGAAAAATGCAGAGGGCCTAATAAGAGAAAGCCTGTGTGCACATATTCAATGACCTACATAAAAACAAGCCTCCCTCACTGATGGGCTGTCTTCAAAAGTACTAAAGCTTGATGCTACCACCATAAAATGGAGGACTCCCCTACAGTACCTGTGACTGATATAAAAAGTCATTAATCTCTGCGACTACTAAGAATCATTACTATCTGCTGCTTTAATTGATGCGGCGAACAACAAATAGAAACTATAATTAACTGACATTTGCTTGCAAGCTTGTCAAGATGATTTAACAATAAATTGTACCATGTTGGAAAAGTGAGCTCTATATTTAGCCAAACAATCCATCAACTCTAGAGTAGAGGACACGTCAGCATAGATCAGCATTGTCCTTGTGTGTAGTTTTCCTTTAATTGATGTGTTGATCATTGTTGTGCAAGGTGGCAAAGTTGTGTAAAAAGATAAATGGTCTGTGTTACTCTCGGGCTCATGTACAAAATAGCAGGCTGTTACTGGTTAACATAGCTAAACCGTTGTTTGGCATGGCTTTAAAAAGACGTTTGTGTGTCTTAAAAGTGTTCTTGATTTTAACCTCTTTTTGTAGCAGAGAGTCATAAATCTGATTTCACTTACTGTGACGTAAGGCTCACGCTAATAAAAGAGCAAACCCAGGGTGTTGCATGGCCAGATTTCCCCAATTTGTTGCATGAATGGCTTTTGAAAGGGGTCCCTCTTTGTACAAAGGGAGTCTCGTCTTTGTTTGGTTTCGCCCCATCTGTGTCATCTGGTGGTCTGTGCAAGAGGGTGGTGTCTCGGGGTGCTCCCCAGCGGCGATGCCAGTTGTTTTATGGACTTGGTGGAGTGGTGCTGGGAGTTCATAAGTTAGCTGGCCCATTGTGTGCTGAGCCCAGCTGACACGTGTGAATTGACTCCAGCATATTGACAGATCATTTCCATTAATGAATCGGAGGAGTCTGCCTTGTTTCACTCTGTGATTTATGCCCTTGCTTCATCATCCTCTGAGCTGAGGTTAACTAACAGCCCCCTGAATGGCTCAACCACAAACTGCTGAATGAAGCAAGTTTGCTTTGTTCAGTAGTTTATGCATGGATGGATATACTTTAAATTATATTTAAGCATTGCATATCTTCTATGTCAGATCAAATCAAGAGAATGGTATAACCTACAATGATAATTTTGTCTCAGAGGATTTTACTATTTTTACAGCATAATACATTCTTTATCATCAGTGTCTTTTAGAGTTTTATATCTGATATTTACATCTAATATAGTAGAAACTTGATTGAATCAAACAATAAAACTGCATAAGAGGAATTAATAGCCACATTACCAAGCCATCTTATCCGACTAAGTTTACATTTTTCAAAGAATTGTTGTTTTTTTTGAGGAGGATTGGCCCCTCCTGATGTTTCTTGATTTGATATTGAGCGCCTTTTGTTTGTTACCGCTGGTGTCTCATCAGCTCGGCCCTGATCCTCCATGGCGGCTATCCAGGTTGTTCAAAGCACCAGCCACACACTGCTGATAGCGCTGCCCTCAGCCTGGCCTGTCACCCCACCACTGATGCCACATGGAAGGCACATTTGCTCGCCACCATTTTATGCCGCTGTCACCCTCCCTTCAAGAGCGAGGGGAAAGAGGGGAGGTGAAAAGGAAAGGAGGGAAAGAGGGAGGCTCACCCTGAGCGGATGCTAGACAAAGATGGCAGCAGAGACATTTTGTCTACTTTCATTAGTTCTGGTGGGGGTGAGCTGTGCTGAATATTAGCCTGTTACTGGCAAAGCCACACATTGTGAGCACAGACGGAGAGCATGTCACAATCAAATCTACCCCACCTCATTTCCATCTTCCTCACTGAAAAAGTGGGACATATGGGGCAGGATACCAATTGCTTATTTTATATGGTAATTAACATCCCTCAAACCGTGTTATGTGGTAGGTGTGTCTCAACCGTGACAAAGTTTATCTCGCAAATTTACATATATATTCCCAGTAAGGTATTTTAAGATCCTTACATAGACTACAAAGGCTTATATGTCATGAAGAAATGAATGAACTTTGCTGGCCTTCAATCATGTGTAATGGTTTTGTTGCCACAGTGTCACATTCAGCTAAACTCAGAATCACCAGTATCAGTGCTGTCATTTCCCTGAGTTTGTGCTATCTGGTATCTGTCAGCTAAAATTGGGACCCTACCTTAACCCATCCACACTGTGTGTGTGTGTGTGTGTGTGTGTGTGTGTGTGTGTGTGTGTGTGTGTGTGTGTGTGTGTGTGTGTGTGTGTGTGTGTGTGTGTGTGTGTGTGTGTGTGTGTGTGTGTGTGTGTGTGTGTGTGTGTGTGTGTGTGTGTGTGTGTGTGTGTGTGTGTGTGTGTGTGTGTGTGTGTGTGTGTGTGAAGGACAGTTGGTTATGTGATATGTTTGCACATGCTTGTGATGAACTTGATTGTTGTGATCAGCATGACATAATCATAATCACCCATTAAAAATCTCCTTTTTGGAGCTGTGCCAAAACGCTGAAGCTTGCCCTGGTTTCCTGTTCTCCAGCCTGTATTTGATTCTTTTGTTTACCTAAATAACAACATTCACACCGCAAGTCCCTGATTGGCGCTAACACTGAAATGTGTATGTTATTTGTTTGTGTGTGTTTATGTGTGTGGAGATTTATCTGACTGTTGTTTTGTCCTGCTGGGCTTTCATCTGTTGGACTCATTATAGTAGTCATCTCACTGGGCTGTAGAGAAGCTCAGGAGACAGGCTCCCCATGAAAGAGTCATGATGGACTAAGAAGTGCTGATGTGCAGGTTCCTGCCTCCAGGCTTTCACCTGCTCAGGAACAGCCCCAAGGCGAAAAGAACCAGGCCGCTCAGACCAGCCGACAAGACTGCAGAGCAAGTTGGACGCTTTAGTGTTGCTTACTGGAATTGATGATAAAACCAAAATAAAAAGTTCACTAATTAGTAAGTGAATTTTTAAAAATGTATTTCTAAAGATAAAAGCAAACAAAGTCAAAAATGTGGATGAAAGCACAAAAAAAGGTTGGATAAAGTTGTGCCGTTCTACCTTGTTAAATTTCAAACGATTTTATTAGTGTGTCAATTCCGTGGTCTTGGCAGGGCTTGGGAGGTGTCTGAGCGGGTAGTGCGGGAGCAGGGTGAGAGCATGTCGGCTGTTGACACCATCTAACGAAGGGAGGATTAGGAGTTTACAGAGGCAGTAATATGATAGGTCAAAAAGAGGAGGCACTCCTCCACAGCACTTGGGTCTGTATATGAATGATTGACTGGAAAAGGAGAAGCTGCCACTCGCTGGCTGAGTGCTCATCTTGACGCCTGCCGCACCGCTCCACGGCTCCCCTTGATCACGTTTCGCTGCTCCCTTCTCATCTAAGGCACCAGTCTGCAGGGAAAAGCTGCTTTTCCCTCTTATTTTTCTCCCTAATTTACACATTTAAGACATTTTTGTTTGCTTATTTGCAATTCCTTTTTTTGTCAGTGAGCCTCTCTCTATCAGTCCTACTCCCAGTCCTTTTCAGCCCCCTACCCACACACACACACACACACACACACACACTCACACTCTTTCTCCCTCGCTTCCCTTACAACCTTCCCTTTCTCTTCGGTTTGCCTTGAGGCAATGAACTAATTTCAGGTTCCATAATTGCGGTGTGTTGTACACCTGTCTGCTATTAATTCTCCCCTGTCTCTCATTCTCTTTCTTAATGAGATATTATTGTAATTATTGTCATTATGGTATTTTCCATAATGAACTTGATTGATGTTGTTGTTGTGGCACTATTTATTCTCTATAATTAGTGTAAATGTGTTGAACTTCTACAGGCACTGATAGCCTGTGACCGTGCTCATGAGTGAACTCCGTCCCTCATTCACTCATCAGCTGACTTGAGAGTTCCCGCTCAGTGCAGAGTTTGTCTTGGATATGGAGAAGAGAGCTGAGCAGCCTGGTCACCACTGAATAGGGCCCTGCTTGTAGCCAGTTTAAGACCATTACAACAGTGAAAGGCTACACAATGGCCAGCGTTGGGCTTTGTTTCAGCCTGTCACTTGCACCCTGTGAAAATCAAATAGTGCTGCGCCTTAAAAGAGAAGGTGAAAAAGGTTTTGCCTATACTCCCATTTTTGGAAAATCTGGTTGTGTTTTGAAAAGGGCAAAAGAAGTTTTCTGTGACCTGATTTTGAATGTTTTTGTTGAAGAGGCAAACTACTGGAAGGAATGCTAAAGAAAATCTCAGCGGAATGAACAATGTTGAATTTTTTTTCTTAGCGGGTCTCAATCCAATTAGGAGTTTAATAAGGGTCATGCATAGGGACTTCACGCTGCAGGCTGGTTTCTTTTGGGTGCTTTTGGGGAATAGGAAGGGGCTGAAGTTGGATAGGGCCTGACTGAAGACTGGTCTCTTTAATGTGTAGTGAGGGGTCTTGTGCCACGGTGAGTTATTGAAACTGCCTGGAGAGCACAGATGACCTTTTTCGTTTTTCTGAAGGTGAGGTTGGTAGATAATCTGACACTGTGGTCAGATTGGTTTCTCAGGTGGTACCAACTATCTGATTCCTCACAAGACCCCTCATATGCCCCTCTGGTCCTGTTTGTCTTGAATTTTGCAAGTTATTTATATATTAAACATCTTTTCACTGATTTTTATTCAAGTCAACATTATACAACTTTTAAGAACTCATTTTGTATTTCTTGTTATCACTTTTAGTATCATACCTGGAAAACTTTAACCCTTCTTGTACCTTGGAATGTGCGTAAAATGCACAAAGGCTATGTGGGTCTTTAAAGGGGCCTTGGTTGATCTTTAATCTCTCCTTATGAGAGGGAAAGTGGGTAGGAGGGCCCTAGAAGTGGACACATCCACCCTTTGTGGGTTTGTTCACATGCTGGGAAGCTTTGAGTGTCTGACAGCCGTTTAACTCCACAAGACCTGGTTCTCAAGTGCCATCATTGGGCGCTCTTGAATCCTGTTAGGAGCCATAATTACAATTCATGCACTCCCAGCACTTCTTTGAAGAGGCATTGAGAGAGCAAAGAGGGGTGCAGAGAGCCTGAGAGAACCCCGGCAATACTGGTCCTTCATCAGTGTGGAAACACTCTCAGAGGCTTTGAGTAAACTGCCTTTATACTGTGGCCTTCATTGTCAAACTAAGCTACAACATAGTTCTATGTAATATATAGATCCACAAAATGATAAATAATTGGGTAAATAATGGAAAATGGTTTTAAATGTGTATATGAGTAAGTATAACATGCAGGGATGGTTTTCTTATAGTGCAAATATACAGTACATTTTACATGACACATTTATATAATATTGCCCTTCTTTCAAGTATGCAAACAGCTTGTGAATTGAAGTGCTAGTGACGTGAAGCGCATTGAATGACTTTCAAAGGGAAAGAGGAGAAAGGGTTAGCATAATGCCTAATAGGTGCTTTAGTAATTTCTGAGTTTTCATAGCTTAATCCGTTCTGAAAAGCTGAGGAGAAGAAAGGCTGCAAATGGCCCTCAGTATTAATTTGATGTGACTTCTGTACAATAAGGGCTGTGGATCCCAGAAGCCCATTTTCAAGCTTACCTTCTTTCATCATCCTCAGCCCTTGGAACTTTTGCCTAAATGTTTCATGAAACCAAGGCTGTAAGCCTCTTTGGTATTCTGTCTTTATAACGCCTGGTTTAAGACTATTATTACACCATGTTCAAGGCAGAGCAGCACATACAAACAGTGAAGCTGCCGCTCCATTGTGTGAAACTCAAATTGATTTGGTACAATTGGGAGGGCACTTGTATTAAAACACACACATTCCATGGCTCATTTACCCCCTTTCATTTTGGAGTTTTGCAAATGCAAATAAGGTTCTCAGGTTTCCCTCCTTCTTTTTAAAAGTAAGTATTATCTCTGAGTATACTACTACTTATTTTGAAATCATGGTTTTCAACACATCATTTCCTCAGAAAAACAATTCTAGGACCAAACCACACATAAAAACACTGCATCATTACTCAGATTTCATCCTGATATTTTGCTAAGATAAAAGAAAAATTAAAATGAAATTTTGCACTTTTGTCAGCATGTGGTGACCCTCATCAGTCTCGTATCCATCAAATATGTAAAAAAAAATAAATAAATAAATAGTGAACTCTTGGACTACTGTTGGATTCATAAAAGTCCTTATTTTGTTTTATTTTCCTGCAAAGATATAAAGCCGGCAAATGATTTGGTTTGTTATCAAAGAATCCTATGATGTGCTTCAGGAAAGTGCAGGCTTCCTCACAGCTTTCTCTGCTGTGGATGCTTTGAAACAGTTTTTCTCATTATAAAAATTATGTCAGGGATGTAGATAGATATTCATTGTTTTAGAATTTCAAGAAACAAAGAGGCATCTTTCTTTCTTGTGTATGTTTTGTTTACACCGGATAGGGGGAAACTAGCAAGGGACACACTGGGTGGGTCAGTGACCCTGGAGAAAACAGCTTGCATTAATATGGTCTAATCCAATGTAATTAGTCAAATTACAGCACGCCAAGCAGCTTGTCAGGGGCTGTCAGCTTTGGCAGGCACACAAGATGGCCTAAAATCCCACTGGACAGCAGAGAGACCTCAAAATATCTGCAAAGCCACCCTTCTGCACTTACTTTTACTCGTTTCAGTCCATTTTCCTCCATCTTTCTTTCTTTACAAAAACAGGAAGGGCTCTTTCAGCCGTGCTACAATGTTTTCGCCTTTTCAGAGTTGTCTCCCATACCCCCAGGCTGCTGGTTTGGCTTCCTGCCTGCCTGCTAAGGTGGATCAAAATGATA
Organism: Echiichthys vipera; assembly: GCF_963691815.1. Classification (NCBI taxonomy): domain Eukaryota; kingdom Metazoa; phylum Chordata; class Actinopteri; order Perciformes; family Trachinidae; genus Echiichthys; species Echiichthys vipera. The sequence continues at coordinate 23,351,338 of NC_139830.1, forward strand.
TGAGGATTCGTAGCACGGGCTACAGAAAGTCAGTGTAATTATATCAGGGCTGCACTCCTCCTACGTGATTTTATGAGAGAGAGTCGGTTGCACCCTAACTAGCACCGCTAACAACCATAGACATGGGTAAGACACTTCCTCATGTCGTAGGATTAGCATTGGTAAAAAGATTTAAACTATATAATTACATGAGGATAAAGTACAAATTATCTAGTGCACTCAACAGCCAGATTATCACCCCCTGCAAGCCCTGTTCAGCCTCAAGGGGTGAGCCTGGATGACAAAAGGCCCTCATTTGCATAAATTTACAAGCCCTCTCGTTCAGAGGAGCCGATAAGAACCTGTTCCACCTTTGCTTTGGCCCTGAGTGGCTTGTTGTGCTTTTGGCAATGACAGATAAGTCAGGGTAATTCCACTTTATGCCTGAAAAAATGATGCTCCAGATTCTGGCTGCATCCCGAAGGTGTCACCCACGATAATCCTCAAAGAGCGTCCAGCAGAAAGGGGGCTGTGTGTTTTTCAGATGATATACTGCAAATGACAGAAAGAATTATATGAAGGAGGCCAAATCTGTAACATATTATTAAGCAATTCCCAGTGAATAACAGGGATAAAAGGATAATGGATGAGGGTGTCGTTATTACCTTGGTGCTGAGGGAAGCGGCAAAGGTAGAAAGACAAGATTAATTGAGGACGAGTGAGGCGCTCATTGCTCATCAGGCCGTCTCGTCTAACCACTTGCTCTTTCTGTCCCTCTCCTCCTCTGTCTCTCCGCCTCTCCATCCTTGTCTCGTTCTTTCTCTTCTTCTCTGTCTTGATCTGAGCCTCTATCCCTCCCACACACTGAAAAAAAAAAGACAGGAAAGTGGGATTTAAAGCGATCAGCTTGGCACTCTCAGTGGCAGCCAGAAGAAGCTGGTACCCAGGCCTGGAAGATTTCAGTCATCTTAAGGCTGACAAGTCCTTGAAAAAAGTCCCATTAGGAAAAGCTTGCTGGAAAGACCCCATACCAAATGACTGCATCCGTCTTTCAAGCTCCTTAGTGAAGGCATCCTCAAGCTGTTTATCTGGATGATGTGCTCACTAAGTGTGTTCTTGTATGTGTGTATATGTGGCTGTGGGTGGGTCATCACTTGAGCATGTTCATATGTGTGTTTACATTTTTGTTATGTCTCTTTCTTTCTTTGTTTACTCTGTAAGACATAATTAAATGCCCACCTACTGGGAGGAGAGAAATTAATGCATATATACGTATGTAATGTGTTGTATTATGTTAATTTTTAAAAAGAAGTGTTAAATCTGTACTTTGATATCGGTCTTTTTCAAAAACAAAGATATAACTAATCGAGCGCCAAAGTAATCTGCTCCCAAGCTATAGGTGATTTGTTTAAGGTCCCTCCACTCAGAAATATGTTTTTCTTCTTGTTTCTACTGTTAGATGTTTGAGCTTCACTGTACAGAATGACATATGTGCAGAGTTTGACACGGAAGGAATGTTTTCACAACCATCAGCTTTTCTCATGGAAAAACAAATTTGAAGGGGTGGGCCTAAGAGCATGATGTATGACATCAGAACTAGTTTTTATGTCAATCTATCCAATTTGCAATTTATAGCCTATGTTTGATGTACAGTGTCTATAGAAAGTCATGATACACTTCTGAAATAGTCACTTTTTATGTTTTACAGCCTGAAGTGATAATACAAAATATATGTATATAGTGTATTTCCAGCGTGATTCACACACTTTTCCTAACAACATTCAAGTGAATTTAATTTTAATTAGGGGGTTAGAAAAGTGATGAGTCCCCAAATGTAATACTTTGTGGAGGTATCAGTCTGTTTGGATATGTCTCTACCAGCTTTGTGCATCTAAATTGGGAATTATTTCCCCAGTCTTCCGTGCAGAACTTTTGGAGTTCAGTCAGATTCTGTGGTGAGCAGTGATAGACTGCACTCTTCAAGTCCATCCACAGATGTTCTATAGGAATTAGGTCCGGGCTCTGACTAGGCCACTCTAGGACATTCACCTACCTGTCCTTTAGCCACTGTGTTGTTTTTCAAGTGTCTAGCAGAGGGCTGTAGGTTTTCCTCAATAATTTGTGTGTACTTGGCAGCATCCATTTTCCCATCAATCCTGTCCAACTGCCCAGTCCCTGCTGAAGAGAAACAAACCCGCAACAGAATACTGCCACCACCATGCTTCACTGTAAGGATGGTGTGTTTTGGGTGGTGTGCTGTGTTTGGTTTCCACCAAAAATAGTGCTTGAAGTTTAGCCCCCCAAAAAAAGTTCAGTTTTGGTCTCATCTCATCATATCACCTTTTGCCACCTTGTGACGTTTTTTTTCTTCAGAAATGGCTTCTTTCTTGCCACCCTGCCATACATGTAGAACTTGTGAAATTGTTGTCACATGCACAGATTGACCAACCTCTACCATTAAGACTTGTAAGTCCTTCATGGTCACCATGGGCCTCTTGGTAGCTTCCCTGATCTCGGTCATCCAGTTTGGAGGGGCGGCACGATCTAGGCACGGTCTGGGTGGATCCATATATCTCCACTTCAGGACAATACTCTGAATGGTACTCAGAGGGATATGTAAAGTCTTTGAAATATTTTATATTCTCTCCTGACTTATGCCTATCCACAACTTTATCCCAGAGCTCCTTTGAAAGCATCTTTCCAACCATGATGAATTATTTGTGTTACCATGCATGCATAGGAGTGGAATCCTAAAGGCACAGCTGATTTTATTCTGTAGTAATCAAAGTCGCCTGAATTGACGACAAGTGGAGGCCAATTAACTTGGTGTGTAATCTGGAAGGTGAGTGGTTATACCTGATAATGTTTATAATGGTCATTCTGAAGGGATTCATCACTTTTCAAACACTGCTTTTCTAGTTTTTCATTTTTTATTAATTTTCAGAAATTTTGAAAATGCTGTAAACCAAAAAAAAAGTGACTATTTCAAAAGAGTATCATGACATTCTATAGGCACTGTACAAACTTGAACTCATCAGCACAGATACATTGTGAATGGGCTTGCAGTAAAGTAGGAGACATCTTGTATATTCATAGATTCTGGATTATTTAATGCTGTAGAAAGAACAAAAACATACCAGACACACAATATTGTTCCAAGCATACTGCTTCTATTGGTCTTAATGCATGCCTGGAGGGGATTTAACATATACTAAACATTGACACTCCATTGGTAAATAGGAACAGTGTATATTGAAATCAGCTTTCAAGTATGTTTAACATTATTTTCAATACCCACTGTGTTTTTGCTATTCCTAGTAAAATGTTACAGCATATTTTGCACCACTCCCATGAAGGAAAAAATGAACATGTCCTTGCAATCAGGACATGCATGCAACTTCATGTTCAAGACCAAAAAAATTTGGTTTTGTGAAAGCATAGTTTATTATAGCTGTATTAAATACAAGAAAATACCAACAACGTGGTTTTATAATTACATGTAGATGATTGAATATGGGGTTTCCTGCTGCACTTGTATATACAGTACTACACTGTGTATATCAGTGAGGTCATCAAGGATATCCATTTTATTTTGTATAGTTTAGTCTAACCTCTCTCAAGGCATCATGTGGAATGATGCTCAACTTTGTGTATCATCGCTGTAGGGAACCACAGGTCTGAGTTTTTCCATTTCTTGAGGCTTTATATTTTGACATATATAGATAAAGAATGTTTAAAGAGCCTTTACTCTTAAAGTTGAAAATGCATATTAGTACAACGGCTCCTCCCACCTGTCCTACCATGGCAGTGTTGGAGACAGCGCTGCAGGGCCTGCTAATGCGCGTGAAATACCATCCCTGACATAAATGTTATTGACAAACTTGGCTGGACATTTGAGGCAGTGAACTGCCAACATATTTAATGCATATTCATCTCCTTTATCCCACTGGTCTTGCCAGAGCACCCGAGCTGTGTCATCTTGCCACACTCCAACTACCACCCAAATGTATAGTGACACTGATTATGCAAATCTGTATCTTGTTTTCCCCCCACCTGTACTAGGAGCTTGCTACTTTATTGAAGTTGCGATATGGCTCTTACAGTGAGGAACCGAGTGGAGATTTTTTTTAATAATCTGTAGGAATCTTTTACATTTTTGTATTTCTACATTTCATAACAGTTGTCACATTCAGGGGGATAAGAAACTTTTGATGCTCCAGCCATAAATCTGGCAGGATGGTGAAGGGATTAAAGCCAAAATCAAAGTGTGGATTTGAGCAAGTCATGGTCATTTCTGTTAGCGCAGCTTTATAAAGTTTGATATGGCAGTATTTGTTTAATTTCAGTGTGGAACACCTGAGTTATTTGTAAAAAGAAGAATATGTACACTGTGTTTTTTCATTTAAAGGGTCAGTTCTCCTAAATTACAAAAGATTTTCAGTACTCATAGTGGTATTTATCCATGCAGATAATTTTGGTTTAATTTCTCATTGAACATATTAAAAAAGCACCCTCTCCTCCCACAGTGTTCCTGTTGTTCCGAATAATCATTGTTTCTGAAGAGATTTAAAAATTGTAGATTATTTTTTTCATTTCCATGAGCACATATATATAAAAATCATTTTCACTTCATTGTTTTGGAGAGGCAGAAATCTCATATCTAGACAAATAAACAAAAACTACATATCTGCATGGCTAGATTGGGTATTTAAGAAAATATTTAGAACTGACACTTAAAGTTACTTTTTTAAAGTTCCTAGCTCTGAGTTAGCCTATTACTGTATGTGTTTTACTTTAACGTATGCACAGATATACTGTAAATATTTCTTTGAGGCCCAGTCTATCTCCAGTCTCACAATACTCTTCCACTTAGCTCTTAGTTGCTCTCATCTCTCACTGTTACCAAGCTTTATGCATTCTATTTCCCCTCTACGACTGCTCAACCTCTTCACAGATCTGGCCCATATTGCCCAGGGTCAGCCATTGAATATAGTATACGCAGTGTGTGCTGATCCTCCAAATTGCCATGTGTGAAATCCATCCCACTTGCTCCTGGGGGAGTAGTCATATCACTCAAAATGAAAGTGCCTCTCGTATCCTCCCCTTATTCTTCCACTTCGCTGTTCTCTCTGTCCGCATGGGACCGTGCAGTTGTGAGGCTTTATAGTGGAAGCCTATTAGACAAATCTTAGATGAATGCAGTGGAGGTACTGTGATACCAGGTTGTCAGAGTGCTTCACAGTCTCATATAAATATATCAGTCATGCTGGCTTGGAGATCTCACTGAATTATATTATTTTCCTGTTTTGATATAAATGCACTGGAGAGGGATTGTGTTGTCCCATATGGGAGAAAATTGCATCAGGTTTTAGAGAAAATGCTTCGTTAGATTTATTAATAACATCTGTCATAGTGTCTCAGCCAATGTGGGGTTAAAGCTATTCGAAAGTCAGATATGATTAGAATCTATTTCCATGCATGAAGTGGCTTCCTTTCGCTTTTAAGTATGATGTGCTCAATTTGAGCATCTGCACATTATCATATATGAGTTTCAGCCTAAACACCGGTGTCACCTGTGCCTTTCCTCATCTCATCTGTCACAACATTTTTCCGTTCTCCACCTGTGATGTTTTACAGGCAGAATGCAGCCTGCCCTCTGTCAAATCAGGGGAAGAAGAGAAGAGGAATAAAGGAAAGAGAGGACAAAGACATTAAATTGCATTATGGCTATTAGGCTGTTGTGGTATATCTCCTTGCAGCTGACAGAGCAGCGCATGCGCCTGTGGCTCTTAATGAGCCTGCGTGAAGGGACCTGTGCGGAAACAAAAGGCTGCGCTTGTCGGCCATAGCAGCCCCCACACCCACCCGCCCCCTCACTGCTCCCCCAGCCCTGAGCGTGACAGACCAAGAGCAGAGCGCCGGTCCCTTCCTGGTGGCGTGATTAGATTGGGGCCGAAGTCTCCAGCTGGCAGGCCTGTCTGTGACTGGAGGCGGCCGTCCCCAGCGCTTGTCACTGGCTGACACCTCTGACAGGCAGGGGACAGCTTCAGCAGACAGGTTCATTAAATGGCATTTTTTACAGCTGGGCCTCCAAAAATGAGGGCTGGGCTTTGTCAAATCTCCAAGTCTACAGGGGCCCCTGCGTGTTGGTTTAGACCAAAGCTTTGTTGTTATGACAATTTTTTTGATCTGGGCTGTTTGAAATCAGCTCTTTTTTCTCCTCTTTAGCCTCTCTTTTGTTGACAGCTAGCCCTTTGGCCTGTACTTTGTTATGGCAGCAAAATGTTCACTTTAGCTCTGTAACAAGAAACAGCCAGTTCTAAAACAATATTATATTGACAATCAGGTACCATGTTATAGCTGCTTTTATATATTTTCTAATTATCTAATTGTAATGAACCTAAAGTCTCAAACTTGTGTAAACAGCATTTTGATACATAATAATACACAATATAACATATGAAGAAGTTAGGAGGCAAATTTATGGCACTGTTAAAATTGATTAGTAAAATGACAAAATTAATAGTCCATTCAAAGTCTCTAGACATCCACATAACTTAATATGTATTCAAGTAACAGCTCACTAGTGCCTTGACAGAGTAAGTTGTAGCCTTCCCATGATGCATATCTGGATGACTTGCCCTACAGCATTGCACTCAACAACATCTGGCTGCAGAGCAAGAGGGGGGAGGGAAGAGCGACCCTGCCTCCTAGTGAGCTGCTGCTGGCCCTCAACAGTGCGCCTGCAGCTCCATAGCCGTCCCTCCATCTTAGCTCCCTTCCACTCTACTCTCTCCAGTCAGCACGTTGCCTCCTCTGGGCCGTGCTGTCTCTATGACAACTGTTTGAGTTGGGGGTTGCAGAGGTGTCAGGCAGGGCATTACTGGGAGGAGAGCACCAGAGATGCTGTGCTGCACATCCAGCATCTTCACCTAATCCAATTTTAATTGAGCTCCAGAGATTTTGGATGTGGCACGGAGGTCGGGCATGAGCTATTCCAGGGAGAAATTAAGGCAGCCCGGCTCGCGCTGCACTCTTCCAGCCTGTCACTATTTTAAATGAGCATTAGCATCAGACCTAACCCAGCTGAACATCTCACTCTGGATTTACCCCCACCTACTCCACCTTAATCACCCCAACACACATACAGCCACCCACACACACACACACACACACACACACACACACTAATGTACTGTAGGGCCTCACCTTCTTACTACCCTGTTATATCTTTATCCTCCCTTTCACACACTCTCTGTGAACTGAACCTATATGTGATTATAACCTGGGGAGTTGATGAGGTTCCTACCCGGCTCACACTGTTTGACAAAATTGTTCAGTCAGAGGGAAGTGAGATTGAAGGAGGGAGGGAAAGGTGTGTGAAGGAACCATTCTCACCTGTCAGAACAACTGTCTTGGTATAATGTGTGTGGACCTACAGCCCCAATGGTGCTGCATAGACTAATGATCCTTTGTCTGCCCCCTTTGCCTTCCTGGCATGATAGTTATTTTTATTTTATCGATTATTGGTGTCACTAACCCAGGAAGTCCTTTTTTGACCACTTGTGTTTTATAAACGAACTGAAGAAGTCTGAAACACTTCAAGATGCTTTGTAACACTTTGTTGTTTTTAAATAAGGAAACTGATTCACCAATACTAGTTTGATGTTGATCTTCCATTTAGAATAAAACTCATGGACTAGTTCTTTAAAACTGATTTCAGTAGCCTAGTGGTTGTATGAATTATCTTGCCTGCAGCAGGTTTTAGTCCCAGCTGTGAAATAATGAATACTACAGCACTATTCAATGGTTCACTAACTCCCACTGCGGTGCCCATAAACAAGACGGTAAACAAAGAAGTACTAAAAAGTGCAACAGTTGCCAACTTTTTGACAGTAAAACAGTTAACAAATGTTAAACACTGAACTCTCTTTTTGCTCAGGTCATATCTACTATCATGTTATTTGATACAGTTTAGAAAACTGACTGCTTTTGTGTCCAAAAGTGGTTGTGGATTTATACACATATTATGTCCTGATGACATTCTCTCTTCTTTTTATGCCCTTGTAGGTCTTAGCATACACTGAGGGTTTACATGGGAAGTGGATGTTCAGTGAGATCCGGGCGGTATTCTCCAGACGCTACCTCCTGCAGAACACAGCGATGGAGGTCTTTATGGCCAACAGAAGTAAGAAGAAGTGCCAATTACAGTATTTGAAAGCCTTGCTTCTCCTGTTCTGCATCACTAAGGGATATCTCTCAATGTTTCACAGCTTCAGTCATGTTCAACTTTCCAGACCAGGCCACAGTAAAGAAAGTGGTCTACAGTCTTCCTCGAGTGGGAGTGGGCACCAGCTATGGACTTCCACAAGCTAGGTGGGTCATATATGCCAACGGAAAGTTAATTAACCACTGTTAAATATTTGTAATATTGTAATTCCTTCATGGCCAATGCTTCCTCCTCTGTGCTGTGTGTCGGAGCATCTGTGCAGCCAGGCCTGCAGCAGAGTCATTTGAAGTCCCATTGCTCCAGTTATTGAAGTGGATGTGCACTGACCCTGACTGAACTGACCTAATTCTTTGACAGAAGACTCTATATACAGCAGGGCTGTGGCCAGGTCACTGACCACAGAGAAAACCACGTATTCCCTTTAGACTGTCATAGTGCTAACAGGCCCATTTATACGTTTTTGCAAAACAAGCACATTTTGTCAACTGAGTGGATAAAAAGAAAGTCATCCTGAATTAGCACATAGTAAATTAATCTCCTTTCACAGGCTTATGAATCTACCTTTAATTAATTCTACTGGAATCAAAATTGTGTAATTGTGAATGCTATTGCAGTTGATGCCATATTCTCTCATTTGTAGCTTAACATTTTGTGTTAGCTTTTCATCTCAGTACAGTATTTTCATTCTAAAATTGACATGCTAGACAAAGAGCTAGTTGTAGTCTATTCATTCTTGTGTAGTTTGTTGTGATGTAGCCAATTCTAATAATAATAATAATAATATTGATAGATCAATTTTATATAGCACTTTTCTCAGCACTTAAAGACGCAATCCTTTGAATTTGAGCATAGCTTTATATGCAGTTTATGCTCTTTTTTAAAGATTTGAGAATATAGGTTTTAAAATAATGTAACTAATGCCAACTTGTTCCCTATTTGTTCTTTTAATGTTTTTTGTTTTTTTTACAGGCGCATCTCCCTGGCCACCCCCCGGCAGCTATTCAAATCCTCCAACATGACCCAGCGCTGGCAAAGGAGAGAGATTTCAAACTTTGAGTATCTGATGTTTCTCAACACTACCGCAGGTAAGATTTCTATTACGTTCCAATGTTGTTATATCCAAGGGGAACTCTGGGCTTTTAATTTGGAAGTATCTGAATGTATGGAAATAATGTTTTCTCTTTTTCACAGCCATCAGTTAAATAGATAGATTCTGACTTGTTTTCTTCCTTATCCGGGCAAAATTCACAGCCAGTGAAAGGATGAAGTTTTAATCTGTTATCTACGTGAATCTCTTCACCATTAGCGTCTTATGACTTTAAGTTTAGCTATCATAATCAATAAACTCAATGTGTCAGTGGCCCTGGAAACATACTTTAAGTTGCCTCGGGTATGTCGTATTTGTTTAAGAATCCATAGTAACCTTAAGTGGTGCTCAACCTGGTAGACTTCGCTGTTCATGTGATTGTGCTGTTTGAAGCAAAGAGCAGGCACAGCAGATTTTGCCAGATAATTAGTGCCTTGCTTTGTGAGAGCGTACACAGCAGAGTTGAGAGGTTCTGTTGTCGACTCTCTGATCTGAACTGCAACTAACAGAGAAGGCGAGAGCGATTGCACGCTACTCTGCTCTGAGAGGTGTCATACTCTCTCTCGCTGCATATTCATGCATATTTATATTTAGCTCGCGCTTGAGTTCGATACATTATTGTCAGCTAATTAGATGTAAGGAAGACAGAAAAACATGACCAAAATTCATTAAAAATCCGTGGTAATGACCTGGGCTGACAGGGATGTCATCGTAGTGTGGGGCTGCAGACAGGCGGGGGTGAAGTGCTGGAAAGAGGTGCGAACGGGATGTGGTCTACTAATTAAACACTATTCCGTTGTTATTAACATTGTGCCGCCCCAACTCAGGCCTCAGCACCAGTAGGTTGAACTATACCAACACAGTTCTTCTCTTCTTGTGTCTCTTATTCCACACTCGGCTTCCTTTTCACTATGTCACATTAACCTGGGTAATTATTCTCTATAGCTTCTGTCAGACCCCGGATATTCTGCAGAAGCTTTCCCATTGACTAGCCTGTCACACATTATCACTCGCTCAGCTAGATTTAGATTACCTAACGTCAACCTGCTGCAGTGCAGGAATGAACTCAGACACGCCTGCTGGATTGGTGTAAATTGATAAAAAAAATTAGGTAATCATTAAAAACTTTATGGAGTGTTTCCATTGAACTATCCCATTTCATTGTATTTAAATATTGTATACAGATGCGTGCGCTTTTGTTTAGATGTAATAAAACTGTTTTTTACTATTTTGACTTTAGAGTTCACCTCTTGACTTGAATTTCTTACAGCTTTTAATGTGCTGGCCATTCTAAGATAGAGTAAGAATGTCTTCTGAAATGGACAATGCACTTTATGTCATTGAACATATTCTTGGACAGTCATCAATCATGAATCATGAGAATGGAACTTTATTAATAGAAGGGTGTGCAAGAGTGTCTCATTTCCTGCAGTGGTCCCTGTGCAATGATGCAAAAATGTGTAACTTTGAGGTGTTAATTAAACTCAAGTCCATCTCATAGTAGGATTGTGATACAGTGTATACTAGTCAACATCAGTACTGGAAAATTATAAAAATCATGTAAAATATTTCTGGAAAATAAAAAAATGTGGTAACTCTTATTCTATCAAGAAAGGGTGTCATATGAATATGGTTAGACCTTGAAGTTAGTACTGCTCCCTTTTAGTTTGTTGGTAGAATAAAATGTTGCCTTTTTACTATCTATTTGCTTTGAGCCTACATTTTTTTAAGCTTAATTTATTACAAGCAGTAAAATATCCAACAAAAAAATCTCTAGCACCCCTATCCCAATCCTGGATTACAACTGGCCACCATCTGACCTCACAGCTGTATCAGTGTCATCTTCAAAAGAAAAGTAGATCATTAATGACAACATGGTACATGCTCTTTGCTTTTCCCATGGATTTCCTGTGACACGTTTTGCCATCTGAAAACCATTTTTCCCCGGCTAGAGCATAGAGGAAATTCCCATCTGGCCAATCAGTAGATCAGACTTGCAGTGACAGTTCAGGGGTTTGGAGTCATGGCCCTCAAAAGAATCTATATCCATCTAATTACATCCACTCTTCACAACTTAGAGATACATGTTCTCCACGGACAAAGACAGCCTCCTCAGGCCTCCTGTAACTCCCACAGTCCATTGATAAAGTGCAGTCAGCACATGGAGAGCACAGATAACATTCTCTCATAGCAGAGAGAGCTTGCCATTAGTTTACGTGTTCCACTGTCAGACGCCGTATGAGACGGCGAAGGAAGTGCATCTGATTGAGAGCTCTGAGATCGGGGGCTCGGTGGAATGTTGCATGCTGATCCCCCGATGTAACTGAAGCCCTCAAGTGTACCCTGCCCCGCTTTCAACCCCTCTGTTTCCGTCCAGTCCTTCATCACTCACAGATTTCTGTCTGCTCTCTGTGTCAAGGGAGGACATACAATGACCTGAACCAGTACCCGGTCTTTCCCTGGGTCCTCACCAACTACGACTCAGAGGAGCTGGACCTGACCTTGCCAGGGAACTTCAGAGATCTCTCAAAGGTACCGAGGCGTCTTGGCCATGCACCCCAGTATAACAGAGAGAAGGGGCTTTAGTAGGGGCAGCTGGCTCTGATGGCAGGGGATTCCTTGTTAAGGCACAGACTGTAAAATAATATCATGTTTAATAGCCAAGGAATCATGTGCAGAGTCAAAACTCATGATATTGCAAGTGGAAAATGCTGATTGTGACATCCTGAAATACACTCAAATACGTTATGTAAGTTTAGCCCTCATTTATTTGGTACTGTATTGTCTCAGCACATTGTTTGCACTTGACTATAAGCCTAAAGTTGTTTCCTGGTTTCTGCATTAGATGGGCTTGTACATTGTATAACTACATGTGCCTTCTATAGTAGACACTAAAGTTCAATGCTCACAATTATTCATTCTTTCCGAAGGGTGGCTTCAGATGCATTATGTAACCCCAAAAATAATTTTCATGATCTCAAGGAGGTCTTGTCCATGTGTTTGAAACCATTATCACAGTGTTAAGCTATGAAGCTATTAAGAATATTTTTGAATTAACAATAAGGCTACTTCTAAGTGAAAGGGCTTGCTCATATTCATGAATCCACAGAGAATTATCACCCCACTTCTGCAGTTCCCCTCGTGGCAGACAGACAAAGCTAGGGACTAGCTGGTGAACATGGTGGAGCACTTAGCTTCTTATGAGCCAGATACTTATCTCAGGAGTTGATAAAGAGCAAAAGAGGGCTAAAAGGAGAATGAATATTGGATTTACATTCCCAAGTGGCCAGAAACCCCTCTCCAAATAAATGTTTTTTACGTGAATGCTGGATGTGTGGACAAACAAACATATCAACTTCAAAGGTGATATTTTGTCAATGTTGTGTTTATCACTTGTTGCTGCTTCCTCCAAGTAGCCGGAAAATCAGTATTCGCAAGTTAAATAAAAATGTGCCATTGTTGAAATATAGCATGATACAGCAACCATGCAGTGCAATGAACTGTGTTTGAAACCACACTCTTTGTGTAAAACAAAAACATCAAATAATGAATTTTCCTAGTTTTTAATAAGTTTGCTCCGAATCACTAATTTGGAACAACAAAAAATGTGTAAATCTGTATCAGATCAGATCAACACTCAATATCAATTAACATTCATATTAAATTATTGCCCAGCCCTAGTAACACTAATACACTAATGCAAATCACATGCTGTATTATGTCAAAACATTATAGCCTGTAATTTTATAAATAAAACATTCTCATTAAATAAATTGTCTGCTTGGATTAAACATTCAAGGCTGATGAAGTGATAATAACAGGTCATGTGTTGCAGTGTAAGTCTTTCTAAATGTGATGGGTCAAAAACACATCAAGCTGTGCAATAGTGAGAGACCTGCGAATGCTGCCAAATCAGACATATGACACTAATGCCCCACAACCCTGGGAGATAAAGTTCAGCATTATGTTTGCTCTGTCTTTAACTGAAGAGGAAAAGATCACTCCAGCACAAACTGTGGCCTGGTTTACTTGTTTACCGTCCCCTTCCCCTTCTATGTCTCTTTCTCTCTGCACATGCAAACTGCAGCTCACTGACCTGAAAACAGTCACATTCCTGTCTGAGCTCTCTCTTTCTCTCTCGTGCACTTTATCGCTCCCTCCTTCCCTCTTGTTTCCCTCAAAGCGCCGACATTCTGACTAAGAGCCTCACTTTGCCATCTCAGTTCTCAACAGTTTGTTTCAATTTTCAGCTCTTTTCAAGGCATGTGTGTGCTGTGTTTTGCTATGGCAGAGGAGGAGAACTTTAAAAAGAAGAAAAAATAAGTTACTGTGAACCACTCAAAGAATGGTGGACGTGTTTGATAGTTTGTTGTGAATCTGAAAAAAAAGAGCAGCCACTGCTCTGGAGCACTTCTTCACATTTCAGTTAACCCAGAGTGTTTTGGACAAAAGTGTCTTGCCACCATCATCTCAGCACTTGTCTGCTTTCTGCTGCACTAGCCCGTGGGGCATCCAGGTGGGCTGAGAGAGCCACAGGATGTGTTTGTCTGTGTGTGTGTGTGGATGTGTGTGTTGAGGGGGTGATCACGGCCGAGCCATGTGCAAACCTCCTGCCCTGGGGAGACAGTTATGTATTGTAATGTATTCCAGTGACATCCTCCCATGCTGTTTACAGGGCTGAGCTGCCTTCATTAGCATGAGTTCACAGCCTGTGTCTCCTGACAGTTGTCCTTGGAACCCCAGGGCTCTTATCTCCAAAAGTTCACAGCTAGTGTAGCATGGAGGGACAGAGGCCCCCACACTTCTCCTCTCTGCTCGGTCTGCCCTTTGGTTCAATTATGGATCAGAGGTAGCAGCACAGTCTCTAGAGACTTGTTCATTGTATATTAGGGCTGCGTGTGTCTCTGTACAGGTGTACGTCCAGTGGGTGCGGTGGTAACTAAGTATCGTTTAAAATGTGTTGATACAATACCCTTGTTTCTGTACCAATGCCAATATGATAACCTCGGACCACACCCATCTTTAATCTTGGCCTTCATTTTGATCTTAACTACACATCTATACAGTTTTGTGACTCTAACTTGCACAGGCATTGGGCCAGGGTATCAACTGCTTGATTAAAGTAGAGCAGCAACGATTAGTTGACCAATGAATTAGTCCATTGAAGGATAAATAATCGTTAACTATTTTAATAGATATTAATATATATTAATCGTAACTAATTTCTCTTGCAAAAATGGCTCAAGACAAAATCAAGACATTTAAAGACTCCACCTTGGGCTTTGAAAAAGTGGAACATAATTTTTTTTTAAAACATATTTTTTACATTTCATAGACCAAACGATGAATGGATTAATAAAATAATTGGCAGATTAATCGATAATGTTAGTTGCAGCTCTAGGTTAAAAACTAAATAAAGAAGAGCCCAAATCTAACAAAGCATTCTATGCCAGTTTTCAGTACTTTGGTACAGTTTTTTGATATACTGTATGGTAAAAAGTAAATGGACTTTTTATATCGCCTTACTTGACTGCTTTACACTTCATGCAACATTTACCCATTCACACACACACACACACACACACACACAAACACACACACACACACAATACGATGGCAGAGGTTTTAATTTTTGTTTATTTCTTTCTGCAGTTGAATAATATCAAATTAGCTCATCTAATATCTGTCACTCTAGAGCTCAGTGAGCTGCAGCATTATGAAAATAGATAGTCATGTCATTACTCTTTGGTTATTACACTGGATAAAGCTAAATTGTAATTGCAGCTAAATCAGAGCATGCAGTAGCTTACCTGGTAGAGTGGGTGCCCTATATACAGAGGCTAAAGTCCTCGCCACAGCGGCCGAGGTTTGACTCCGACCTGTGGCCATGCTGCGTCTCTCTCTCTTCCATTTCCTATCAACCTTCAGCTTGACCATCAAATAAAGGCATAACACACCAAAAAATAATAATTGCAGCTAAATATTGAGTATAAACTGACGCATCCTTAATACGCTAAATTATTTTCAAATTATCCCACGCTGGCTTTGCACAATTTCAGGAGGCTTCCTTCCCACAGATGAGTCATACCTGAGACCTGTTCATCAGTTACAGGTGACTGCGACTTGATGGACAGCATTGTTCAAACTGCTGGAGCTCTGTGCTGATCTGTCAAATAATATCCTCCCAAACCTACTGCACACACCTACAATTACCTGCTGGTTGGGCATTCAGTCAACTGTGAACTGTGCTATTGAACACGGCATTGCTCTACCTTGGGGCCAGAGTTTTGCATATTTGGATGTCAGACACATTCATGCAGTGAAGTGTTTCATTAGATTCTAATGATTATTTCTTGATGGTGTGACAAGTGGATGATAGATAGGCGGAAGCCCTTTCTCATAGCTGTTAAACGATGTGATGGGAATTTGTACAATGGTGGAAGAACCAAATGTGGTTTAACATTGCGCTTCTTCACGCACTGATTAAAATGTTTTAGTTGTATGCTTTGTAAAAATCATCTCAAGAGATAAGCAACACAGAAAAAGTGGCACAACAGCATTTATCAACCCATGTATTTTAAAATGTTTACATATATTTTCACCTTGACTAAAATCCTGATATTGTTGATTGTTTAAAGTGAGCTGTACTGAGGCAGAGAAACCTATTTTAATCCTTCTCAAAGCTTCTGCTGCGGTATTCAGTGAAAGCTGAGCATCTCTAAAAGACACGCTCCAAATAACGAAGAAAGAGCTTGGCTGCTGTATAGACCCCCACCCACACTTTTCTTTCCATTATGGAGCCTTCTGCACCCTCACTTCCACTCCAGTCAGGCTGTTTGGGAGCACATCTGCTTTATCTTGAGTCTGAGCAACTTGATTGCATTAGACTGGAGCTGCATGCAGCCCTGCCTCTGACGAGGCAAGCAAAAATGACCGTGACTTCTCTTGACAGAGCACCATAGCAACATACTGTAATGTAATTACTTTTGAAATATAAAATGCAATATGCGTCTCTTTGGGAGGTAGCTTAGATATAACCAAACGAATGGAGGTATTCTCTGCACACTCCCTCACCAGCAGGCATGTTCATTGACTGCATTTGGAATGCAACACCAGAAAGGATCCTGATTGAATCTGAAGCCAAATCTCAGTTTGATCATACTTTTTTTCTGTTGTGTTGATGTGTTTCACTGGGTCAGGTGTTATACAAGAAATGAACTGTCTCAACCAGTTGTTTCCATTGTCTTATATATGTGAGCAGTATGATATGCAACGCAGGGAAAAGGGAAAAGATGATTATTCTTTGTTGAATAGAGGTAAGCAAAGCCTGATTTGAGATTATTAACAGATGTGACTATGACAAGAATAAAGGTCCCAAAGTAATGATGAAGTGCTTATTCTATCTTATCATAAATGTGTTTTATATCCAATTGAACAGCTGTTCAATCATTCATTATTCTCATATGTTTTGCTTTTCATACTAGGACAGTTTATTTGACCAGAATGTGACATTTCTGCAAAGAATACACTATATGTATAATGTGTTTTTTATTAATGTGCATTGTCTGTTTTGGTTTCAAACACTGCCTTCATACTGTGACACTTCTGATGCTGAGGATAGTGACAGCAGACAACAGGACAAACATTTATCTCAATTAATAGACAAGATTGCGAGATTTCACAGAAATAAGTATCACCTATTTTAATTGGAACAGCCTTCACAACCATTGCGCAGTTATAGGGTGACAAAATCATGTTGGAAAAGAACTGTGTCAAAGAGGTGTTAAATGCACAAGGAGGCAACACAGCCAGGCTTTGCTCAGAATATGTTAAGAGAGAGAATTAGAGTTGTCTCTATGTTCTCATGTTGACTTTGGCGGGTTACAATGAGCACACTAACCAACTCTCAACACTTTGGTTTACAACCCCATCTTTATATACAAACAGGGGACCACAAGCCACCAGCACAGCTTTCATTTTCTTTCTGCTCTCCTTCTGCTTACATTTATTCACGTTTTTCCTAAATCTGTCACCTCTCTGTACATGTCAACACCTGCACCATATGTCTATAAATATATATTGAATTTACAACTGTTTTAATTACCTGAGAAATAGCCAGTTGGCTGTATGTCAGCTTTACTTATTAATATATATATATATATTTTATTTTTTTTAAAAATGTTGGTGTTATTTTTAACATTTCATTGAGTTTTGTGTATATTTGCTCTATATCAGCAGTGTTCAACAAGCAGTCACGTGCAAATTCTCTTTAAGATGACAGCAACCCCTGTCAAAGAATAACTTCTTCAATGATGTTGGGGAACTGTTTTTGCCATGCAGTCGGTATAATTATCCCAGCTCACCAACCACACAAGTTTTCTAGAAGACAATATAAAGCATCCTTACTTCTACAGGTCACATATAAAATGTATTATTATATTTATGCTTACACAGCTGAACGACACAGGAACACTGTGGGAACATTTTGCCTCAATAATGTAGCGCAAGGTAGAACATTTAAAAGGATATAACTTGTCAGTAAACATGTCTTTCCCTGTAACTTGGTGCTTCATTTAAGACGTGTTTGTGGTTAGTTGAGTCTGACTGTGCTTTTTACATGTACCAAAATCTAGTTAACTTGCAATATCCTTTTAAGCACAATTATATGTTTTGTGTCACATACTCTTGCCTATAATAACATGACTTAGTTTGTTTTCCAGCTTCTTCTGATACAATAATATATTAATGGGCAGGCAAAACATTTAATAACATCATAAATCATTTTCTCGTACCTGTTATGTGAATTATTTACTTATTCCTTCCTTTCATGCATTACTATTAACTGCAGCTGTATTTTCCTTATTCTTCTCTCCGTCACATGTATTACCTGGATTTTTCATCCAGCCCCAACGTGCATTAGTTACAACAGCGGTGGTTTTACAGAGTGTGAGACGTCTTGCGGCTTGCACCCCGATCCAGCTGGGCCAAGACGTCACATGCAGCACCATTATCACCCCATAAATCTATGCAGATCTCAATAAACTTCTCTTTCAGTCTATTCAATTGTGCTAACACTGATGTGGGCTGCCATTAAATTCTAAGGAAGAACAAAAAAAAAACCCTGACCCCATTTAATTTTGACTTAGAGCTTCAGGCATATGCAGTGTGCCACACATGGATATGAACATAATCTTCAAAATGACCAAGAGACTCTGTCTGTTGCACTGAGGTTGCATACTATCTGCAGCAAGCCAAAAGAATAATGGTGCAATTTTAATAATGTTTCAATAAGTGAATTTTGAATTGAGGGCTTTTATTTTATTTCTTCTGACCTCTGAGCTGCAGCTTTCAGGTGGAAAAGCTGACATTGATTACATTACCATTCTTCCTATCCCCTCTGTTACTGAGTCAGTGGTACTGAGTATATTAATATTGACTGCCAATATGCCTCAGAGGCTCTCATATTGGACAGGGTGATTGAAAAGGCAGAGAAAGCAATTTATTCACCACTAAACGTATGTTTAATGGGAGTAATTTTGTTGCCTTAAGAACACATGAAAATGAAACAGCCGCCAAAGGGCAAAAACCCTACTGCTGGTGTCAGTTCAATATTGAAATTATTACTGAGGCTGCGGTTAAATAATTAACCACGCTATCCAAGCTTTAGCCTATATGAAATAATTGGATGAATGTCAAAGAAATATAGCAGTGGCGTTTTTTTTATGTCCTCAATAAATGGGCAGCCGTTCTTCAAATGCAGAACAAAGAATAAGAGTTTTTTTTAGATTGTGAAAGACAAAGACATTTTTTTTTAAATTGCTTTTCCTCTACTTCTTATATTAGTAATAGAAAAAAATGTTGAGGTAGAAGATGTTTTCCTTCAATAAATGCTGGCTGGCTATATTTATAACCTTCAAAGTTGTAGTTGTGATTTAAGACCATAGCTTGTGGTGTTGTATTATTATATTGTATTATATTGAATGGGTCATGGTAACTCCCATCAGTAGTGCCCAGTAGCACAGAAGGGCTCTGAACACAGATTGGAGTAGCAGTGCTAGGTAAAGTGTTTAGCCTGGTGGGTGCGTAGGGTGTAAATCAGGTCAGCCAGGGTTAATCCACCGGGATTACCCACAAACATTTAGCAGGAGACGCTCATATCTCCACCCTCCGTCCTCAGCGCGCCATCCTGCTCACCCCTGCCACCATACGCTTGTAAATTTCAGACAGAAGACAGCGCAACAGGAACTTTTTAGGGTTCAGGAGAATAATGGGGTCTGACAGACAAATCCCAGAGTAAAGCTCCTTGACTGCCCTGAACTCTCCCCCAACCTCTCTGCTGGCCTCGCAGCAGGAAGCCTGATGGGGAACTAGTAAGACTCTACAAGTCTATCCCTGTTAATTATGTTCAAATATGCTTTGCTATTCATTGTGCTGTGCTAACACAAACAAAAGGAAAACATGCTATTTAAACTATGCATACATGGTATGGTTTAAATAAATTTTAATGCAGCTACGTGTTTGGACCATTACATAACCTCCTGTATGAGGAGACTTAGTGGCAACAAATCATCTGTGTCACCAGGCAAAAGCTCTGTCTGGTCCACAAGTTGTTGCTTCTGCATACACTTTATTCATGCAGCCAGAAGGGGATGAGTATAAAAGACATATAACTTACTATATGACTCTTATGTATGCGTTTGTGCACTCTGATAGTCTATTTTTAGTATGTGGATTGAGTATTTTCCATAATCCTTTCATGACTGTTATATAGATGCATGATCATTAAAATTTGATTTAGATGGAAGACTAGTCATGAGACCTGCTGTTAGCTGTACGATTTTTCCATTTTGAAACTCAGTATAGATTATTAACTTCGGGTGGCTCATGCAGAAGATCATTTAGAAAAAACAATAGACTTCCAAAGGCAGATCAACCATTTACGTATGAGGCTTTGAGTGTAACTAAGGTTTCCCGATAAATAAGTCAAGTTTAGCCCTGAGGCTTCATGCAAAGATTTACCTATAGTCAAGACGAAGAGTTTTTGGCGATATAAGATCTTAGATTACAACTATAAAAACAAAGACTACTACTACTTTTGATTTGATTTGAGTTTTAATTGCCCCTAATGGCTGGCACGGTGATATAATGACCCACAGAGATCATTTTTGACCGAACCACAAGCTAAAGTCCTTGCCTTGTAGTTTTAACCATATCTATGTTATTTGTGTTTTGCGCTGATAACTATCACTGAAAATCACAACAGCTTTAGCTTCCAGTATTTCAACGAGCCATATATTGGAACAAATACACATCAAGTGTCGTTTTTACTGACCCGAAGACACGGTAATGTAAGTTAAGTCAGACTGTGTGGCTGTGATGAGAAGGCAGTAAGAACAAAGAGAAGAGAATCATATCACTTCTGTTGTAAAGTACTCACTCTGGCTTACAGTCACTCATAACATATATTTTAAAACCCTTGAACTTGTCTATAAATCCTTGGCTTGTCTTTCACTATATTGTCAATATGCTGCCAAGACATGTGCCTGGTATAGTACTCAGATCTACAGACTTTCTGCTGCTCACTGGAGCCTTTGGATCCAAACCCAGAACTGTTTTAAGACCGCAATAATGGTGACTAGAACTGTCAGCCTTGCTTCAACCTACAATTGGATATTATTATGTCATTACTGTTATTATTTTGGATTTTAACTAATTTCGACTTTTGATCTTTTTCAACTTTTATCTACGTTTGACTGTGAATGTGACAGTAGTAGTAGGAACGTGGATACATTAAGACTAAATGTACAATACAAGTTCTCATATATGTATGCAGTATATAGAAAACAAATACAGCAGTGTATTTTGTCAAGCTTGCAAAATGTTACAACCATAACATAAGTGCATGTCAGTTTGCCTTCACGAACCTTACACAAAGTGTATAATAGGAAACTTCTGGAATTTCTTCATGGTGTCTTTTAGGGGACAACCTTTGTTTTTACTTTCACAGGCAAATAAGGAGCAAATTACATATTTGCCAGAACTGAACCTCTCAATCCTTGTTTTCTTTCCAGCCTGTTGGTGCTCTGAATCCGAAGCGTGCAGCATTCTACGCTGAATGTTATGAAACTTGGGAAGACGACCAGACACCACCTTGTCATTACAACTCCCACTACTCCACAGCTGCCTCCACCCTGCACTGGCTTGTCAGAATTGTGAGTAAAATCACTCCTTCAACCACCTTCACACTCATTATAGTACTGTGTTTGAAATCCTCAAATTAGTCAAGCATCTGAATAGGAATGAAGTCAAAGCCACATTCTCGGACAGCTTTTCATTTTTGAGTCTGCATTAGTTGATTGTCACTTGTCAGACTTGATGATGCTGTTACTTTGAGGTCTGTCGGCTTCTGCACAGGAAACAGCTCAACAACTCAATTTGATTGGGCCTGAGTTAGACCAATGGCGCTCAGAAAACACATTTCACAGGCCAGTAAACCGGCATATGTGAACTAAATAAAGAGTGGCTGGGTAATGATTTACAGAGGCTGCTGTGACAGGTTTATGTGTTTCAGGCAACCCAGTGAGCGCTGGAGACATGTCCATCAAGGTTACTGAGCACTGTCCTCATTTACTCTGGAAGAGAAGGAGGAGGTGCACACATACATTCTCCCAATCTGTTCCCCACAAAAGAGGCCCTTATAACCTGCACAGAGTCTTTGAGTTTGTGTACATTTGATTTTGAAGTCAGCTTATTAATTTGAAAGAGCTTTATGGGGAGTTTGTACTGTAGTTCTGCCCCCCCCTCCATCATTAGTAGGAAGGGGCTGATGAACTGTGGGAGCTCCCCTGACAGCAGTTAGATTGGCCTCTGTGGGTTTCTTCCCACAATCCCTTTCTTCCTCTGGTGAGTGATCCATCCGCTCCAACCGGCAATAGTCGCCATCTCAGGCTGAGAAAACCAAATTTGAGCCAATTATCATTATGCCTTACTGTACTCAGGAAGAACACTAATTAATTCTCCCCCAGGCTTGGATACTGATTGACTGATCTCTACTGAGATCCCTCACTCTACTGCAAAAAAAGAATAACAATGAAATACTGCAAATAATTCAGACTATTCACATGTGCACTGGAGATCAAAATTAGAGAAGTATTAATACTTGATTTATTCTGAAATACTGTTATTTTTTAATCTTCAGAATTTGATAGATTATCTGCTGTGGTTTCATCACTGCTGTATTAGCATGTCTTTTTAAATAACCAAGGCACTTCAACAAAAACCTTTCTTTTGTGAAAAAAAAACAGTGAGCAAAATTACATGAACAGTAACCATTGTGTCAGAAAAGAAGATTTTAACAATATTTTCTTAGGCTATAGGATTAAAAAATGAATAGGAAGTGTAGAGGCCCTTGCTTTTGAATGACACTCTGGTTTGATCTTGGAGAGCTGCCAGATAAGTAGGGTGTGTCGAACAATTAAGTAAATTGTTACCAGGTGCCAGATTAACACCAATAACTGGGAGGGATCTGCAAGTGTTCTCTAATTTTGCTCACTGCTTTTTTTTTTCACCAAATAAAGGTTTTTGTTGAGGTGCCTTGGTTATTTAAGAAAACATGCTAGGACAGCAGTGGTATACCCACCGCCCATATTATATCAAATTATGGACAATCAAAACATAGTTTCAGAATAAATCAAGAAATCAATGCATGGCATTCCAGTAAGTTTAAAACAGTACTGAGGTTTTCATTATGTTTATTTTGATGGTTGTATTCCAAATACAGATCAATAGGGTGGAAAAGATGCTGATGACTTTAGATTTGGGTGGAGATTATATTAATATTCATGACGTCTAATTTGCTTTCTCTGTAGGAGCCCTTCAGTACGTTCCTCCTTAGTGCCAATAACAACAAATTCGACCACCCTGACCGCACCTTTTCAGCAATTGCCCGCTCCTGGAGAAATTGTCAGAGGGACACCTCCGATGTTAAGGTGAGAATCACAACAAAAGCAATTAGTACAATCCACAGTTTACATTTATATGGACACACAGGTATAGGAAATTGTGCCCTGGAAGTTCAATCTGTCATCTTTATCTATTATCTCTATATAGCCTTGTCAGACACCTTCTTTAAGTGTTATGGAGCTGAGGTATCTAATTCTGAAGTAAATGATAGGAAATATCACTATATATTGAAGAACAGCTCTACCAGCAAAATTGCAGCTCTACAGTATGTATAATTGGCTATATAACCATACAAAGCCTCTCACTTGCTATATTCCCCGCCTCAGCCATTGTGCTTCAGCAAAAATATATACCATAAATTATAAATGCCCCATCCAAACAGCGAATCACAAAAACCCATAGTGTACAGGAATACCCTAAGTACTTAGAAATGCACATTTGATTTATCTCATGCAGAAAACAAACTATCTCAGAGGTAGACTGATCTTGTATCTGTGCATGCAAGCACTCATGAGTTTGAACAAAGGCTGTGTCTGAGAGAAAGACAAAGCCCTCCCTCTGCAAACCCACAGAGCAGTCACCGAAAACGCTGAACCCTGCTGATTCGCCTCCATTTTGCCCACTGCATAACACACAGCAGGAATACGCACTGACCTCAAAGTGTCATATATTTCTAGCACACCCTGCATCGGGTAGTGTTGCCCCAGGCAATTAATAAAGCATTAATGACAAAAGCTATTTAAAATGTAGTCTTTTATGTACGGACAGGGCTTTTACTCGCCAGAATCTGGGGGAGAGAAGCCAACTATGTGAGGCAGAGGCAGAAAGCTGCGAGCCAGTGAGCAGCTGAATAGTCAAACGCCACCCTGTTAACAAATACAGCCTACTTTCAACTACTTGTATGTCTGCATGCATTTGGTTTTACACACATAGAATGGCTACTGATCTATTAGAAGAGGCATTGTACTGTGGAGGACAATGCTGGATTACTAACAGTATTTCATAATGTATTAGAAGCAGGGAAATATTACGCAAGAGCTTGTTTGGTTTACTCATAGTGCAATAGGGCCAAAGTATGAGGCAATGCCACCATGACAATGATCCCATTATTAACATTTGCTGTGATCCTTTGATTGTGTAATAATTTACATTTTTCAATTATTTTTCTTAATTTTCTTTGCATTCCTTCCAACCTAGTTATTCCTATACAAAATAAAATAAAACAAAATAAAATGAAAGCATAGGTCTCCTTACATGCCCAGTGACAGACACCCAAATGCCATGCACATGCACCGTGCAGAGACTGAGCAGAGAGTCTGGGGTTAAGGTCAGCTTCGGCCCAGTGCACCGAGCGGGCCATCAGGGCTCTGATTAAAAAGCAGCTTGTTTTTTTACCAGGGTCTCTCCTTCATTAACCCCGGCCTCCTCCTGCAGTAATGACGACAAGACCAAGGGAGTCTGAACCCCTGATGGGGATGACCTCCTAAAAGAGCAAGTCAAATGGAAACAACCCTGTGCCGACCAAGCCCTCACCTCCTCGACCACCCCATCATTACTGTGCATCCACACCTCTCATTTATTTCTATTTTCACACAGTTATGTTAAGCTGGCACAGCCACCATGGGCAGAGAGAGACTGACTTTTCATGGAAGTAGTGGACACACACAGACACGCACACGCACAAGAACACACACACACACACACACACACACACACACACACACACACACACACACACTCCCTCATATACACACACAAACTGCCACCATGCTGTCTGAAGGAATCCAGCAGCACTCCACTGGTGACAGATTTTGACGAACATGTCATTAAGGTGACACAGTGTAAAGCAATGGAGGCATGTGTGATTGACTTGTTAGCCCATTACGATGCTGTTGCAGAATTAATGGCTGCCATGGGAGGGTGGCTTGAAAACAGAGCTGGCAGTTTTAACGGCTTGGCGGTGAGTTACGGCAGGAAGTTTACAAACCAAAAAGTGGAGGGAAAGTGCAGTTGTGTGTATGTGTGTGTATATTAGAGACAGAGGGAAACAGAGAGGAATGGCTACTTTAGTCCCTTCCCTGTCGTGTGCGGCGGGTGAAATGTGACCAACAGCAGACCAGCAGTATTATTGGCCTGTACCATGTCATGCTAACTCACTCTATCAAAACCCAGTGATTTATGGGGATTTAAAAGCTCGGCACGTTATGTTTCCCATAGGCAATATAAAACTCCATAGTACCACTGAATCTGACAAACACTGCATTCATAAAACAAGCCTGATACAAGGTGTTAAAATACTGTTTTTTCACCCTCCTTTATAATCTCAGGCTAGAAGGAAGGACACAGCATTAAGCTTGTCTTGTGTGTATGTTTTCTAATGAGGACAGAGTGGAGGATATACATTCCTCGTGTGCACATGCCTCATTGTGCAGTGGATTTACTCACTCATCCTTTTAGCTGTATGATTAGGAGGATAAAGCGTGAGAGTGAGGACTGCAAAATCCCAGAAAACATACATACAGTTATTTATATTTATATATGTATATTTATATTAAATGCCTTATCTTAAAGAATTTCTTCAAGACCATACTGGTAGTTTTGCATTTTGAGCCCATCACCTATCCACATCCTTCCATAGTTTTTTGGGTTGACTGCTTGACATTCAGGAAGCCACCATTTAATTTCACATTGCTATGAAAGTTAAACCTGAATTTAAAACTTTTTTTAATAAAGGTCATCATTAAATATCTTTTTTTTGTTTGTTTGTTTACCAGAGTCAAGTTTTGATGTGATGAAGTGATGCAGTTGGAAGCAAGTGCTGTCTTTCCAAATGTTCTTGCTTTCAAGGATATTTTGACATCCATATTTCCGAGGTTGCTGCCAGCGCTTTGCAAAAGCTGTGTTTTGGAAAAACAAAATCCAGAAGACATGAATGTTGTGAGAGTTTTTGAACAATCTCTGTAAAAGATATGATAAGATATTATGCACCATTATTGATCTCCAGTGAGGAAATTCAGTTGTTGCAGCATCACAGTAGAAACAACATAAATAAATACAGATAAGTATAGAGAGTAACAGAGACTTAAAATAGGATGGACATAAACTAAAATACAAGAAAACAAAATGGAATCATTGCATAGGTACAAATACAAGAGTATTTGGAGACATTTTTTATGTAACTTGGGTAAAAATAAAGACATTCAAATGTTCATTCATTGTAGTGGATTGCCTTTCCCAGGCAAGTCTCTGCAAGATGATGTTAATTATAAATAAATGGTTGCCTGGAGGGTAAAACATTATTATTATCATGTATTTAATGGGTTAAAAATGTAAAAAATACCAGTATCGTCATTCACAGGAGTAATTCCTTTAGGAATAGTCTTGTCCCAGAGCAAGAGTAAATATTTGCTCTCTTCTTCAATGTATGGAATCACACCAGGCTTCATGTAGGGGGCTCCTTTACCATGCTGACTTCCCCTCTGCTGCGAGGTCCTGACCCCATCACAAGAGCCCAGAGACCAGGGAGAAAAACCCAACTCAGTTCCAGTTTCATTTAACACACCTAACACCTCTGCCTGGAATAACTGGACTAGCACCTCTCACCGCCTTCTCTTGGCCTGCTGTTAAGTTTGTTTGTGTTACCTTTCCCCTCGAATTCTCACTTCATCTCAGTGGGATGCAGAGCCCTTTTCTCCGGGGTTTTTTTTCGTGGCTGTGTCCTCAAGTTATTCCTTGCACTTTGCTGAATATTTTTTCCGATTGTGTTGTGAAAAGTGTGGTATTAGACAATGTAGTCTAGGCAGTGAGCTGTAAAACATGAACATCTCTCTTCCTTTAAAACATAGGAACTGATTCCTGAGTTCTACTACCTCCCGGAGATGTTTGTCAACAGCAATGGTTACCATCTGGGAATGAGGGAGGACAGGACCATGGTTTGTGACGTGGACTTGCCAGCCTGGGCCAAGAAGCCTGAAGACCTTGTTAGGATCAACAGGATGGTAAGCTTTAGGCGTGTGCCAGATTCAAAATGGCATAGTTACTTTAGCTAAGATTATACCTTAATGATTATTATCCAAATCATTGTAAAAATTAATTGAATTAGGTATATGTATACAGTATATTCTGCTTATACTGTTCACTAGAGGCCATCTTCATTCTCGTAAACTACATTAGGCTATATGGCACACTGCATCATGTTACATATTATGGTGCATTGTAGTATAGTGCTGCACTGAGAATCTACTATAGGTCAGGATTCTGGTCATTAAGATGTATTTTTTAAATTGTTTCTTTACATATAGCTTTTCTGCCTCCTTCTCAAAGAGATCTATTTCCCACTCTTTCTTCTAACCTTCACATGCATCTGTCTCCTTGTCTTATTCATGAAGCATCTAATAAAGTGCACCGCTCGATACTAACACTGTACCCCTGACCCCAGTGATGTCACTAAAGGACAAGACTGAGGGCAAGTTTGCCCTATAGTGTTACCTCCTGTAATGCCGGGCCTCATCACTTTTGCAGTGTGCAGAGCCCTTTGTGTGGGAATTTCTGTGTGCACGCACGTTGAATACGGACAGCCTATCAACATGTGGTCCACAACTCCCAGCAGGTTTCAGGAGCAGCGTGGAGAAAGAAATGGAGATCCAACCCGTCTCTTGCCGTCAGATAAACTCTGTTCTCTCTTTAGTCTGGATTCACTTACTGTAGAAACTCTCAGCAGCTCAGTTTCATACAAAAACTATGTGATGAATGGCCTTTGTATTTGCTCACAGCAGTGCAGATGCATTTTGAAGATATACCAAATTAAAGTGAATACTAATGATTTGGACAAAAGCATCTTTAATAACCAACTGAAATATTTCACATCTGAAGAAAAACATGTCACATAGTGTTTAAAAAAATCCTATATGCTTCCACTTTCCAATTTAGGCTTGACGATTCCTTAAAACCATAGAAACGTTCCTAATATTGCTAGGACGACAAACAGTTTCATGCATGTTATGTATCGTGAGGTTAGGGGCCACAGTGTTTTTGGACCAGAGGTAGAAAGAGACTGGGAACACACCTGACCTTTTCAGCCGGAGTGACAGAGAGGGGCTGGTCTTATGGAGGTGACCTTTCCCTGCGCTCTCCGCTGCCTGGTCCAGCTCTATCAGGCTTGTATACCGTCAGACTGGCAGGGGGAGTTGTTAAGGGCATGTCTGCATCTCCAAAACAAGGAGAGAGGATGGCTGCAAAAAAGAAAACCCCGATTACAGTGGATATGTTGAAGGAAACGTGTGATATTGCCTTGCATTGTTACATTTTCAGACCACTGTATTCATACGACCAGAAAATCACTCCTCCCTTTTTTTTGTCTTTCTTTTGTTCTGTCCCCCAGCTAGCCCACACTCTTGCTCCCTCTATTATTTTATTTCTGTCAGTGAATCCTTCTTCCTGCCTCCCCCTCTGTCTCACTCTTCCTCTTTTTTTCTTCCCTCCTTCTCTTTCTCCCTCCCTCCCTCTCTCTTCCTCCCACTTCCCAGCTTTGCATGTGCCACTTTCAATTGAAGTGATATGCCCTGTGGCAAACTCTGCCTCTGTGTGCTTGGGCAGGCTTTGTTGGTAATGGCTGTTATTCCTGATGCGAGGGGAGGAGTGTAAATTCCTCTAGCAAAGCCTTACACCATGCATGCATGGGAATTATATTGTACCATATTGTGGAACAATACATCAAACCCCCACTGCATGGCTTCCATAGGTACATGTATAATAATTATAATGCCTTAAATCCTATCCCAAATCTCTCACTTACACTTCAACAAGAAATCACGTCTCCATTTTCACTCTCACAAGCAATTTATCAATGTTGCTCCTGCGGGCGGGTTTACAGTAAATTGGATCCCTGTTAGTATTGAACCAATTTCTTTGTCTCTAAGCAAAGATAGCCGGTCCGTGTTTTAGGTAGACAGAGAAATGTGATATGGGAGGCTGTCCTTCTCCTCTTTTTTTATCTCCTGTAATGTTTATGCACAGTAAAACAGGTTAAATATTTACTATTATTTAACTTATTGCAAGTTATTTTCCCTTACAGTACTCTATATTACTTTAGTGATGTTTGATGTAATGTAATGCAGGTAATCCGCGTACAGTAAAGTAGGCTGTGTTTTGTTGTGTTCAGTGTTGTGTGGAAGTACAATTTGTGTTGTGTCTTTTGGCCCATGTGCTGTGTGCTGCTGGTATGCCTCTCACCTCTAATTGCCCTGTACTCCTCTCACAGGCCCTGGAAAGCGAGTTTGTGTCATGTCAGCTGCATCAGTGGATTGACCTTATTTTCGGCTACAAGCAGCGAGGCCCGGAGGCTGTGCGCGCCCTCAATGTCTTTCACTACCTGACTTACGAGGGCTCCGTCAAGCTGGACAGTATCCCTGACCCTTCGCTCAGAGAGGTAAGGCACATACAGACACACACATTGCCATGGAGACAAAGCCCCTCACCCATCTCTTCTTCACCATAGACACACCTTCCTGTCTCTATTTGTCCTGGCATGTGTTGGAGCTCCGGGAGCATTCATATCATGCATCTGTCAATCAATTATTGTGTCATGCAAATGTAACCCGTGAGAGAGTTTGGCAGAGCTGCTGACTCAGCGAGTTTGTTTTCAGATTAGCGTCATTTTGCGATGACCTGAGTTTTTCATTTCCTCTCTCTCTGATGAACAGTAATCTTTCAATATCTGTCCCCATTATTCATGGGTCCTCTTAGCATCTGGATTGTGTGCTCTTTCCTCCTTGATGCTGAATATACTGTATGTTCTTTCTCCTTAATCAGATCAATGAATCTGACTGAGCTCTTTGATCATTCCGAGAAGGTCACTCAGTCAATAGATGAGGGAGCGAATTCTCTTGTTCTTAACAAATTAATTGAATATCTATTAGCTCGGCCGTACTACTCGTGAATAGCTTAATTGCATAGAGGGGAAAGGGGACCAGAGACTGCAGCAGCTGGCATGCATTGTGGTACTTTCCAGTTTGAGCTTGTCTCTCGCTGTGATATCCACCATCTGCTGTCTGCAAAACAAGTCATTTATATACTGTCACTTCCAGGGGCGCTTTTATTTATCAAGAGGCCACTATGCAAATCACCTGCAGAAGATTTGGCCGATCTAATTACCAAACCATATTGTGAAAGGTTTGGTTTTCATCATTTTGAGATAGATTACTTTTTTTATTTTGCATTAGGCTGAAGGCTTTTTACCTGTCTTACATCCAGCCTACTATTACCCTGAGAGATGACAGAATTGTTGGTTAGTTGCAAATCAGGAAGTCTGCTATTCAGACTCCCTAATTGTGCCCAGTTGATGTAGCTATTGTGACATGTGAATGTATTTGTGCAAGAGAGAAATTGGCTCAGCTAATTGCAACTGATGTAATGCGGATATGATGAGCACTAATTAAGACAAGCCTTCATACTTTCAATCATGTTTCTCATCCCAGATGGATTCTTCCTCTCCCTGTAATATAGAATATAACTATAATATCTAAGTCCCACATACTAAGACCTAGCAGTATCTTGAAAATGCATTATGAACAATTCTTTTAGACAGGGCCATTAACATGTAATCATTTGATTTTCTTGCATATACAAGTTGCAAAGATTTACTGACAATTCCAAAACCCATAACTGAGATATCCACCCTGCAACCCTGTGAAGAATGTATAACATAAAAATAAATTGTGTAGAATTTTAATTTCCAAAGTACAGTATTTCTCCTGGCTGATCAGATTACAGCAGTTAGGTTCAGAACAATTTCCTGCACAGTCTGTGGTAACGTTATGGCCATTTTGTAGGTGATTTCCTGCAAGATTTACTACATTATTCACATCATTGTTTATCACTCTGCCTGTCCCAGGCCAGGTATGTGAGCTGCCTGGCTGAGTCAGTGAGGTGGAGCATGGAAAAGTGCCCAATGAATGTCTCGCTAAGGCCTGCTGAAATGTGACGATTGACTCCGGGGTATTGATTCATTCTGGGCCTGACAGGTGAAACTGCAGATCTGGCATTAGTCATAACAATTAAGGCATTTGAAATGTCAATAAATTAGAGGTCATGAGAGATAATTTCCGCCCGTGTGTCAGATGGAAATGATGACACCCTCTGACATGCTGCTGGGCCTCTGGTTGAGGGCACGGTGACAGCTCTACTGGGCATACTGCCGGAACAGCAGTCCTTCTATGTGAAGCTCCTTCTGACAGCCTTCTCTTATGGAAAAACATGACAGCAACCCCTTGATTCAGACCCTGCTGTGTCACTCAGATGTAAACAGACAAATTATTCATCAGTGGGACTCCATTCCTCCTCGGCTGCCACTGCCCCTCCCGCCCCCTCTGAAACGACAAAGACAACAAAGTGTGCTGTGGCTAGCCAATGACGGGTGTGAAGCAGCTGAGATGTATTTAAATTGATTTCATCTTGATATTTTCATTGTGATGGGTCACAAGTGTTTAAATCCTTGACCTTCATGATTAGAAACTCCCTTCATATGTATCACATAGAATAGGATTCAGTGTGTATGATCATTGATGATATGTAACTGCATAAGAGGCAGTCACCTATCTGTGGACACATTGTTTGAGACATGTCTGCTCCCACATAAAGTAGTGCACATGTTAACTCCCAAGCTGTCACTTAAGAAACACCCCCAGGCTAATTCTTTGTTAGTACCTAAGGATTTAAATAAATCTAGATAAGCTTGCCTTAAACAAATTTTCATTAGCACATAAAGGAAGCTGGTGTCCAGCTTTGCGAAAGTAACACAATTACATTAATAGTTTGTTCATATGTATTTGCATGTACCTTTATGGTTTCTGTGCCGCTTTGATCTGTTTTTATAATCACTTTATACTACTTAAAAGCCAGAAGTACTTAATGAAAGCAATTTGCTTCTGTAATTCCAACAAGTCTGTCAAAAGGTGAAAGGTGTAGCAGCTTCATATTGGTAGTCGCCACCGCCAATCTCAGGTGCTGTGACTCAGCATGATCCCACGCAGCTTAGTGGGTCACTGCGAGGCCGTGTTTGCATTCTGTCTGACAGAGCTGTTGTGTTGCTGCATTGCATGAGTGCACTGGAGGATGCTGTTGGGGGGGTGGGGGGCGCAATCCTCCTCGTTGTCTCTCTGCAGTTGTCTCCAGTTTGGGATGCAGATAGAGAGCTCCCACCACTCACCTCTGAAGCCTTTTGCTCATGCCAAAATCAGATGCGAACAAAGTCATACAGACAGACACGCAGACAAAGTGTGTTATGATGGATGTTTGGTGCTCGCCCAAGCAAGGCGGTTTGTTGCTGGAAGGGGAGATCATCCAGATGGCTTTGGCAATAAGTGTCACTTATCAGCCAAAAAGCAAAGCCTGAAGTGACTTCAACTAATGAACTGCCTGTTAAGTGCTCTCAATCTCAGACAGAGATAGAGATAAGTTTCTGACATACCTCAGGGAGGATTACTGTTGAAGCACCTGAGACATATTGACATGTTTTGATCATATAGTGGAAGAACATGTACTTGAGTTAACCTTCAACAAGTCAGACACCCTTCCCCCGACACACTCACAAAGACACAAACACGCAGACAAATAATCCCCCTTGCATTCTGGAAACAATTGTTGGGCGTCTAAGACTACCAAAACGGGACATGTGGCAGCCCAGTTTTCCTGGTAATAGAATCATCCCAAGAAATATGGTGATGTTGTCCACATGGCCTCCTCAGCCTTTCTGATCTTTGTATCAGATTTCTTTATTTGAACAGACATTGTGACCCTGACCCCGAACCTAACCTTAAATAGCCATAATGTCAGCTGCTTATTACTTGACAGACTGCGTTGTAAAGAAACACTGACGAGCACTTAATTGTTGCCAAATGTGCTCACAAATTCACATGAAACTTTCACTGCTGTGTGACAGCGCTCGACCCTGGTGCTGTGGAAGATAGGAAGTGACCAGGGAGTGTTGGGGGCGACTGTTTGGCTTGCAGGTGGCCTGTCCTAATTCAGTATCACCTCCAAACTTCCCTTGCAACATCTCTCTCTGTGGCATGTGCTACCCAATAGGTCCTTTTGATTGTGAGTGGTGTGTACAGGCGGAGGAAAATGAGGGCTAGTCACCCAGGCAGTCTGAAGGGCGGGCGAAAGGCTGAGCGATTTATGTTCCATTGTACACAGTGGCATTGACGGACATCTACAAGCTCCCCTCTGATGGTGGAAGTGGCTCCAGTCACATCAATCATTCCCACTGTGGAGTGCCCCACTTTCAGTCAAGCTCAGCAGCTCTTACTGCTTGTTTTTTCCTCACTCACTGATGGCAAAGGAGATCTTTTGTCTGTTTAAATGGAAGTTTTTTTCTAATAATAGTAAATGCTTGATTCCTCTAGTGTGTTGTGTTTTTTTTCCTGGCAGTTTTGTTCCTTCCTAGTCACAAGCTTCTATAGTCACAGTTTAGAACCCATAAATCATCCTTCATCAAGGTAGCCTCTGCTGAATCTCCTCAGTCTGCCTGTGTGATTTTGTGCCCCTGTTTCATACGTATGTGTGTGCATGGACATGCTTTCCCCCTTTGTTTCAAGCACAATAACATCTAAAAGCAGGCCGGCCTGCTGCAGTCCTAGCTGGATGTCACTCCAGGTTAACGTTTATGCAGTAGGGGCCCCTGCGCCTGGAAATGGGAATGGTTAACTGAAGCATGTTAATAGGAAAAGGCTTGTCTCTTCCATACTAACACTTGGATGACTCTGCAGGCTGAGGGGGGAAGGGGGAGCACCCAGGCGGATTGGGAGTGCTCCCTTTCCCTTTACCTCCCCCTTTCCTCAGAGGCACGGCTGAGTTAGGATTTGCTTGCATTGTCAAGTAACGCATTGACCCATCACTTTGATGCATATTGATTGTGACAGCCGCTCTCTCTCTCTCTCTCTCTCCTTCTCCCCTCTCTCTCCCGCAGGCCACTGAGGCACAGATCCAGAGCTTTGGACAGACGCCATCTCAGTTGCTTATTGAGCCACATCCTCCTCGCAGCTCCGCCATGCACCTGGTGAGAGCAGCGAGCATGCTGGGAAAATTCCCTGCACCTCTGATGGTGCTGGTGTGTGAGAAAGAATGTGTGGACCTGCGATGATCAGCCTGGATGGTTTGGGTTCGCATGCCTGTGTTTGTAGGTAGACACACGATTGAGATAGATGTCCATGATTTCTTACTGTTTATATATTTCCACTCCGTTATAACAAAAGAAACATATTTTTAGAGGGCTTACCTCATGTAGGTCACAGACCTGCAATATAACAACACATTTTGTCTGCAATGTTTAATAGCTCTTACTGCCTACTAGCAATGTGGTGTAAAGGGAAGAGTGCTCCCTACTGGCGTAGTAGCTCTCCTCTATCTGCTGTAAGCGGCTCTTCCTTGTCTAATCCATGTAATAGCCAGCCTAGCCCCCATTATCCCCACATGGCTCTCTCTGTTTCTCTCTCCCTTCAAGAATCTTTGTAACTTTCAGACCTTTTAGTTCAATTGTCTTTCTTTTGGAACAGATGTCAATGTTTTAATCCACTTCTGTGAAAAGCCTCTAAAATTAAGTACAAGATGAGAGCTGAAACTGGTTCAAAACTCAGAGCATTGTCAGGACCACTATCTCCACCATTGCTTTTACTCCTGAACATGTACAGCAATATAACCCAGTGTTGTAAAGGTTGAGCTGGATTTAACAGTGGTGAAATGAGTACATCTTCTTCTTTTTGATGCTTATTCTTTGTGGACCAAACTCAATCTTTCTGATACATGTGTATCATTTATGCACCATCTCATGCGTATAACCTTCCCCATCTCAGTTTTCCATGTCTTACCCTTGTCTGACCAGTCCCTCGTCTGACTGCACTGGCCGGAGGGTGCAGTGCATGAAGCTCTCCTCTGTGCCTGTACCTAGTTTTTCCCTTCAACCTTCATACTAATTGCCTCTTTCCATTTCTTTTTCTCCCATCTTTTCATACCTCTTCATTTCTCTTTCTGCATCCCCTGCCTTCCTGTTCCATCCCCATTCCCTTCCTCTACCTGCGCCTCTTTCCTTGTACTCCTCCCTTCGCACCATCACATCCCTCCATCCTTTACACTCTGTCTTTTCTCTCTTCTACTCAATAGTGTTTCCTTCCACAGAGTCCTCTCATGTTCAAGGACCAGATGCAGCAGGATGTCATCATGGTGTTGAAGTTTCCATCCAATTCCCCAGTAACGCACGTTGCCGCCAACACCCTGCCCCATCTTACCATTCCTGCCGTGGTCACTGTCACCTGCAGCCGCGTATTTGCTGTCAACCGATGGCACAACACCGTTGGTGAGTGGAGCACAACACACATGGCAGGTGATGTGTTCTAACATACACATATGCCCCATGTAAAAAAAAAGGACACAACACATGTAATTCCTACCACAGCAGTGGCCCTGTAAATTCACTTCATCACTGTCACACACAAACCTGCCCACCACTCATAATAGAGCTGTAGCCAGCTGGCTATGTGAGAGGCTAGCACCTCCTAGGTAAGCTGACCATGAGTGTTTCCACATGTTCTTTTCAGACATGTGTGAACAACATTACCCACAGAACCCCTCCCTGAGAATCAGCCTCACCTCAGGGTCAGAGGGCCAAAGCAATGGTTACTTGAAAATTAGGCTGCAACTGCACCACATTCTCCTCACACGTCCCCATCTGTCACTGTAGAGACACACTGAGCTCAGGACCAAAGAGTCCACACTGTGTGGCTGCTCCAACACTAATGAACACAGCTGCAGCACCCTTGCCATCCTGTCGGAGAGGAGGGAAATGTGGTTTGGCTTTTCAGAATAATGATTATAATTTCAGGCATGTTGCTGTTTCAAAACTGGCTCCAGATAGCATGGATAAAATGTATCCATTCAGTTTGACACTTCTGACAAAAAGACAGATAGAAGTGTGTGTGTGTGTGTGTGTGTGTGTGTGTGTGTGTGTGTGTGTGTGTGTGTGTGTGTGTGTGTGTGTGTGTGTGTGTGTGTGTGTGTGTGTGTGTGTGTGTGTGTGTGTGTGTGTGTGTGTGTGTGTGTGTGTGTGTGTGTGTGTGTGTGTGTGTGTGTGTGTGTGTGTGTGTGTGTGTGTGTGTGCGCGTGCGCGAGAAATAGCCTCAATGATTAATTTCCTTATGTGTCCCTGCCTGAATCCAGGTCTCCGAGGAGCACCGGGCTACTCTCTTGAGCAGGCCCATCATCTACCTATAGAGATGGATTCTCTGGTTGGTGAGTAAACATCATTGTTTTGAATTGAAAATACAGCATCAAACAAGAAAATGTGGCTTTATATATCTGTTGTAGCTGTGAATGACTTAGTTAACACCGCAGGTATTGACATGAGTTCTGTTTATCCTTTTTTGTTTTTCACAGCCAACAATACTGGAAGCAACAAGCGTCAGATCACAGACTTAGTGGACCAGAGCATCCAAATCACCACACACTGTTTCGTGGTGACAGCTGACAACCGCTACATACTAGTGTGTGGTTTCTGGGACAAGAGCTTTCGTGTGTACTCTTCAGAGACAGGTAGGTTACAGTGTAAACTCTATTTCCTATAGAGGTGTGCACTGGTGTGTGGAGGACTGAGCGCTATGATGGGAATAATACAATATTGTCGCTGTTCTCTCCTTACAAGCCCCCCCCCCCCCCCCCCCCCCCCCCCCCCCCCCCCTTGTAGAAAAAATGATGACTATACTATAATACAGTGGAACTCACTGATAAGTAAAAAGTTATTTCCTTTCCATTAATAAGGATTCAGTGGGAGCATGATGATAATATCGACAACATACCTGTTTAATTATATAACATATTCTCACTGCAGCTTGACAGTGGTATTTAACTAATTATTTCCAAACTTGGATGTTAGGACAGTCACAAGAGGCTGAGATAAATCTCACAAGAAGATTTAGAGGATAAGAAAAGAAACTGTTGTGTTTCTTTCACTCATGACAAACTCGATACTTTCACCTCTTCTGGCTTTTAAAATTTCTTTAGATATTACAAACCAAGAGAGAAAAATCACTCTTGTGGGTTGAACTGTTCAACTCTGTCTACACTAAGGCAACAATCTGTGATGAAGGGTCACAAGCAGGTCATAAGCCAAAAAGGCTAGTGGATTCCACTATTTTATAGACTACTCCCTTGACTACGGTCATTGGGGCTTTGAAAACACAGCCAGCTGTTTACCATGTTGCCATGTTTTAACATGTTTTTACATTTTTCTTTAGGCAAGCTGACCCAAATAGTTTTTGGCCACTGGGATGTGGTGACGTGTCTGGCCAGATCAGAGTCTTACATTGGAGGAGACTGCTACATCGTCTCTGGGTCCAGGGATGCTACACTTCTGCTGTGGTATTGGAGTGGACGGCACCATATTATCGGTGATAATCCCAATAACAGTGAGTAAGAGTACACATTTGCCATAGTGACACATGCGTATGCAGTGGCATCGCCCTCTTGACAAAGTTACAGGAATCTTTTTCTACAGTTAAGTATTTCACTTATGAAATATACTCCTTTGTTGTTAAGTAAAAGCCTATAAAGGTGCATTCATGTTAGTATTTTCAAAAAGTTATATAGGAAGTAAGAGTCTTTGATCAACACTGGAAAAAAGGCTAATACCCTAGAAATCAAATAATGTGGAGAGACAGGGAGATGAGAATTTATCTGCACTGTAGCTGTGATATATTAGCGTGATTTATTGCATTGAGCTGTGTTGCTTTCAAGTACAAGATTCCAGATGTCTTGGAATTCAAAACGGTGGACCCCAGTGTGTGATTTCTGCTGCTCAGTACATTTAGTTGCTCATTCTCACTGATCACTGTCTGTATTCAAAACAATCCATCAGGGTAGGGGAAACAGACATTACAGTACTGTACAAGTGTGGAGCAGCACCATGTATGGTGTGGAAGTGAAAAACTGTAGATGAGGAAGAGAGGTTTTAAAAATATATATATTTCTGGATGACAATTCTGTGTGTGTGTGTGTGTGTGTGTGTGTGTGTGTGTGTGTGTGTGTGTGTGTGTGTGTGTGTGTGTGTGTGTGTGTGTGTGTGTGTGTGTGTGTGTGTGTGTGTGTGTGTGTGTGTGTGTGTGTGTGTGTGTGTGTGTGTGTGTGTGTGTGTGTGTGTGTGTGTGCGCTAGAGGGTCTTGTGTTTCCAATTGTCACAGATTCTAGGATCTCCGTATTAGTTGCAAGTGTTCTCTAATTAACTTCACTGAGGCTCCGACAGTTAATTAAGAATTTCAGCTTGGTTGCCTCCAATTAGCAAGGGGCAATAGCACTTGTGTTACTGCAGCAGGAAAACAGTATTCCCCTGATATTCACACTACTAGTGCTTACAGTGCATCGTCAACGGACAAAAGGCAAGGAAACTACATAGCTCATCTCAAGAAACAAAAGACATGAAGTGTTTTCACTCAATCAGATCAATTCCAATGTCTTATCAATATCATCAATATATTATGATGTCAGAAACACCGTTGGGGCAGCCAATAATAATCTAGCTTGGTTCAAGAACGCAGGGCACTAAATGCTTGGGAACCTGGAGTTTGTTTGTGAAGGAACAGAGCCAGCTCAGAGGAATCAGCTCAAAACTTACATACTGTATGTTTGACACATCATTATACAAATGTCTACATCTAGTCAGTATTAGTCATGTTTTGATATAGATGGCAGGCATTTGCAAGGATCCTCAGGGATAAACCGCTATGGCCCTTTCATATCTTCACACATGAAGCCCTTAAAATAATGTCATGCATCACACAGAGCACAAAAGTCCTCTTTATTCCAGTATTTATTTGCTTATTCATTGAATGATATTTTACACAAGACTCATATTTTTTATAATGCTGGTTGAAGGTCGTGTGAATATGCAGCAGCAGCCATTCGGATCACTGCTTTCTCATCCCGCAGATGTGAAGTGCCAAAGAAATTGATTTCACCCGTGCCCCAAAAGGCTGCATGTGTCTTAAATGTGTAATAATTAAAATAACTTCCAGCTCAATCATGGCCCTGCCTCTCAGACTCAGCCCATCACACCGGTGTAAGGGGATATTTGCACCGGGTAATTGTGGTAGCTGATTTCAGCTCGTCCCAAGGGCTAGGAGAGGGTCGGGGAGGGGGGTACGCATTGCAGGCTGATTGAATCTTTTGTCGGGTAGGTGAGCTGCACAAGGTCCCCTTTTCCCCCTGGAGGCTTTTTCTGACACTTGTCCTATTCAGCTTCCCTCAGCTGTGGGTGCTGGGACTGACAGCGCTGCTCAGGTCCTGGTCTCTAAGGGACTGTGCTGCATCGATCACAGTCCAGCTCACTGACTGGACCGCTACAGCTGCAGAGGCGATATGCCGAGCCAGAGGAGGAGATGATGGGGGGGAGGAAGACAGAGGTCTGACACATGTCCACATAATCTATCAGGACTTTACTGTCATCTAGGTGGAGAAAGAAACTTTCCCTGAATCGGCTGAACTTTGAGTCATCTGTGGACACCAACCATCGCATATTGTGTATTCAATGATAATAGTTTGACATCACTAGTGGGCTGAAAGGTTTGGAATACTAAGGGCCCACACAAATTGCTTTAGGAAAGAAAATAATAATACAATTTAAAAAATAAACAATAGGCAAATTTGTTTGTTGTTGTTTCAGTTGACCAAGAACTACCCCTTTCCATAATCTTTAGTTCCTTGATTTAATACTTAGATGTAAATGTACATTTTGGACAATTTATCACATTTTTTAATGACTGCATTTGTTCTGCATTTCTTCCTTTGTTGTTCGATACAGATAATTTCCACTGATTACATAAATTTAGTGATGGATTTATTGGGTTAAACTGGGGCACAGCAGTATTTAGGGACATGCAGTGGGTAATTCACTACTGGTGATCAGTGAGTTTCAGAAAGAGTCTAGAGGTCGGCTCTGGGTGCCGTGAAACTCCCCTCACTAACCTCTCCCCTGGCCATCATCAATCATATGACACACGATGAAATCAAGTGGCTCGGCTGCCATCAGTAAGCATCCTTGCATTTACATGACAATTCAAAGGGACCTCCTTGCTAGCAGATGTGTGTCACAATCACTTCCCTTGTGTTTATTTGATTTTATTGCCTGGTGAAGGTGAGGTGGTTATGTAGACCATTTTACAGAATCCCCAATTCAGAAATGGAGCATATTCACCTGTAAATTTAGATAACCTATTCAGGTGTTAATATGCTACGGTGATGGTTTCAGAGTCAGATAATGATTGAATCGCATAAACCAAGCAATTTGTTAATGATGTTGTGTATGTTTTATTCTTTAGGTGACTATCCAGCACCACGAGCCGTTTTGACGGGTCA
The DNA here is from genome assembly GCF_963691815.1 of Echiichthys vipera. Classification (NCBI taxonomy): domain Eukaryota; kingdom Metazoa; phylum Chordata; class Actinopteri; order Perciformes; family Trachinidae; genus Echiichthys; species Echiichthys vipera. The sequence goes on from NC_139830.1 coordinate 23,391,990, forward strand.
TGACCAGGAAGTTGTGTGTGTGTCAGTCTGCGCAGAGCTGGGACTGGTCATCAGCGGAGCCAAAGGTCAGTGTACTTTTCTGTTTCCCTTCAATGTCATTGTTATCCGAGTAGAAAGAGGAAGTCAGGGACACTATCGCTTTGAGCTGGCATATCAGCATACGTTTTTGTAGGCTATTACCAACCCACATAGATAGACAGGTATTCATTTCCGTGAACACTCTAGACATGTATGTGTACCTGTGGGTGAATAACACAAATTCCTCTCAGAATATGGCAGGACTAGAAATATTTCTGTGTGCATCTTACAGAACTGTAGAAACTACATGGTTTGATTATATAAAGACAGAATAGTAGATGTTTTACATGAGCACAGTTTGCTCACACTTGTCTGTATATGTTTTGGTTCGGCAGAGGGTCCATGTCTGGTCCACACCATCACAGGGGACCTGCTGCGGGCTCTGGAGGGGCCAGACCACTATCAATGCCCACGGCTAATCTCAGTGTCCAGTGAGGGCCACTGCATCATCTACTATGAGAGGGGCCGCTTCTGCAACTTCAGCATTAATGGAAAACTGTTGGCACAGATGGAGGTCAATGATTCCACCAGGGTAAGTTGACTTTTTGACACGGTTAGAGATGTATCTTTGTTTATCTGCAGTCTTAGATACTTGAAATAGTGGGCATCTACATAAGGTTCGATTCAAATACTGAGTCACTGTGTATCTGGTGATTGCTTAGTGTTTTCACTTTTGATAAGATGATGGTAGTGTGCAACAGTGTGTTAGTGATAGTTGCCAGAAATGGTAACGTAAAAGCAGGGACACACCAAGTCGACTATTGTGTCGCCTCACTTTGCCTGTGTCTTGTCCAGAAAGTGGCACTTGCACTCACTGAGAAATTTAATTTTAACCTGCCAGATTTGAAAGAGAAATATACATATAAGCATTATTACATGTATATATCATTCTTTCACTGTACCTCCATGATCACAAATGTTGCGTGTAGTCCTTTTATATGCTGCAGCAAGACGACTCTCCTGGGAAGAGACAATACAAGTTAAGTTAGAATTGACAAGTTGAACCCCTCTCTGTCCCTACTGTAGGCTATTCTACTGAGCAGTGATGGCCACAACTTGGTCACAGGTGGGGATAACGGTGTGGTGGAAGTGTGGCAGGCATGTGACTTCAAACAGCTCTACGTCTACCCTGGCTGTGATGCTGGCATCCGAGCCACGGACCTATCACACGATCAAAGGTAAGAGCAGGCAGTTGTATGGTAGCAATTTGGAGACCACAGAGAGCAGAGAAAATGTATGCAGAAGGCACTTTCAAAACATACATGGCAGATGAATTTACCATCCATCTATCAAACTCTTGCTGAAGTCAGTGTGGAGAAGAGAGAAAACATATTTTTCATCTAAAAAAGCCTTCATATCATTCTCTTCTGCCAGTACCTCCTCACTGGATGGTGACTGGCCGGATGACTAGTTGAAACACAAATGCATCACTTGGTGCCTTTCATGCGACATGTACGTGATTGTCATGTTATTAGGAGAATAAAGAAGTTGGTATTCTCCGTTTAGAACGTGTGAGGAGTCAGAAGAAATACGTACTATTAGCAAATCTATGGAAGAGTAATAATGCCATAAAAAAAGTTACAGTATAGGTTGACAAAAAAATGGCATAGTATAGGATGCCTTAATAAAAGTAGAAATTTTGTAATTTTCATATGATTTAGTTTTATAGTCTATACAGTTCTAATAAAAATGTCATTGTACTCAAATACAAAAACAAATCACAATGTCAATGTTACAGCCGGCCTAGGGGAAACATGAGCATAACTATTAAAATAGCAGTAATGACTCAATCCTTTTCTCACCACTCCCAAGGATGACCATTGCCATGTCAGATGAATTGATTTATTCATTAATTAGGGTAAAAAGCATCAGGGAGAGCATGGCCAAAACAATAAACAAAACAATTTCATATTAATTAACTAACTTACCTAGTCACCTGACAAAATACCTACCTTCATAACATAAAACAGGAGAAAAGATGTCCAAAACGAAAAGGCCTCTCCCTCTACAATTACTTGACTGCTCTTTTAGATTATATTTACATTATGAACACAGCTATCAGTATGCTACATTAATACTACCACCGGTGATCACATCACAGCACACTCTGGTTGGGAGTCAGGAAGAAGAAAAAGTCAAGTCGGCACCAGCATTTTACAGTAGGCGCCATCACCCTCCGGACCCATCACAAGCCGCCCCCTGCAACTCAACATAACAACACAGAACAGGGAGAACAGCACCATCCTCAGACAGGGAGAGAAAACACAAAAATGCACATTAGTCACAAAATATATACAGTATGTCCTTAAAAGGTCATACAAAAAAGCCATAGTATACAGTGTAGTATGCCATAATAATGTCAATAATGTCAGAGTATAGTATGGCATTAAAAAAGTCATATAGTATTGTGTGCCAAAAAAATGTAAAAAACTGTCATAAGAAAATGTATTAAAAAGTCATAGTATAGTACGACACAAAACATGCGTAGTATTGTATGTCATTAATATGTAATAAAATTTAGTAAAATGTAAAATAATAAATAATGTCACAAAAAGGTCAGAAGAAATTCCATAGAAGGTGCCATAGAAAGTCATAATATAGTACATAGATTCTCAAAGTGTGGCCCTTGTCTTAAGGCTGTACTATATTTATGTCACTGTACTTTTTAGTTAGCGGGATATCCACCATCCTTTTCCTTTAAATAGAACCTCCAGTTGCCATAGAGACAAAACTTACAGGGGTATCTAATGCAAATGCGCTTATTTTGGTACAACAGTGAGCACACATGCTTAATGCACAAGTCTATCGGCAGGTCAGCTGCATGTTCTTGCTTCACGTTTTCATTTCAAGATTCGTCAGGAGTAATATAATGGGTGCCGGCTTGGCGGCGCAGAGGCGACAGTGTTCGCTCTGGGGCTATGAGCATGATGTCATCATGTGACCCTGGAAGTCAAAAGAGGTTAGAGTCTGAGCATTCAAGCTGCACTTCATAGCCAAAGGCCAACTCCCCTTCAGCATTTACAGTCCGGCCCAAAACAGAGGTCTGGTTCTTAAGCAAATCAGCTTTGCACCATCATGACTGCACAACCTATTAAGGCAAGCAGAGGTTGGTCAGATGGAGGGTGGGATTTGTTTACATTAACATTTTCATTTAGGCTCAGTGTACACTAAATGTCTTAATAGTAAATAACATCAGGGACTAAATATATTGTAAAATAAGTATTAAATGCTAGTTTGAACATTTCTTTCAACGCCACCTCTTGTTCCTCAGTTCACATTCGGTAACAAGTGCAAGTCCATTTACAGAGGGGCATTCTGCTGCAGCGTTGTTCATTGTGCTTCAACATTTAAGCCCTCGGGTGTAGCAGTATAAGACGACCCTGTGAAATCAGCTGCTTTTCCTACATACCAACCAGCCGTGGACACAAGAGCAAAGGGGTTGCAGAAAGATACTAGGACTCAATGGTGCACTTCAGTTGTCAGGGGAACCCTGTGATTTACATCACAGCCCCTGATGACCTCCTGTGCTCGTTTCATTCACCACTATGGACCTTTTAACAAACTGGTCATATTCATGGAAATAACCTTTATCAGTGAACACTTTTGAATGCATGTTGGTTCCTTCCATATTATATATGTATTTTAACACATCTTTGAAATATGAATACATTCTACTGCACATAAAATCACATAAAACGACTAAAATAATGAGATTTAATGTGTAGTTTGAATTGTTTTTTTGCTAGGTTTAAAATACTTTTTTCATTGTTTTGTTGCTCTTCAGGACTTTGATCACAGGCATGGCCTCTGGCAGTATAGTGGCATTCAACATCGATTTCAACCGGTGGCACTACGAGCATCAAAACCGGTACTGAGAAGAGACGGATCCACGCAGCAGAAGGAAAGTGTGGAAGGTTAAAGGAAACACCTACAAACCAGTGACCAAGCTGTGATGTAGAAACTCCACAGAGCATGGAGGAGATCCAGTGGGATGGATGACATGGTGACTCTAATAAAGAACAAGGTGTGCTCACACTTATTACTGTGTGTCTGATGCTGAACAATCTGGAGGCACTTTGTTGGTTTTCATGTCCACCAACTGAGGCATTTCCCAAACGGAGTCAAGCAGGCTTGTTGTTCTGGGCAAGGAGAGACTGAGATCAACTTAAGTTAACAAAACATACTTAATGTACGCTTTTTATTTCCTGTTTCAAACTGTGAAAATGCAAAACTAAATGAATCCTCAGTTTAGGAACATTTATACAACATTTGTATGGCAGATACATATCTCACTCGGAACACTTTTCTATAAAAAATTTAAAAAGTCAACCTGTACTGTAAATATGGAGAGTGTAAAGTGTTTCTTCCCTGTAAAGGCTGATACACAGATCTATATACTGCTAGACTAGCCTCCATTAAATCAACATTTCCATCATGTGAGCCATATATAAATGTTCAAAATGTCTTCATCGGACCTCAGATATTAGTTGGTCAGTAAAACATGTACTGTATATGGCCATTGTCTGCTCATTGTTATTAACAGTGCTCAAATGTATGTGTATGTGGAAAGAAAATGTTCTTTGTTCATTATTGTGTTTGTCCTTATGGAAGAAAAGTGAAATTCAGTGTGAGCTTAGTCCTTTGTGAAATATGTTTTTGATCATGTCAGCAAAAAGGATAAAAATTGTGATATTTCCATATTTACTTTAAATTAAGGACTATTTTGTTTATTAATGACAAAATTATTTACTTTAAGATATTAAAATAAATGAAGTGGAACCTTTCAAACAACAATTATCAATATTTAGTTTGTTTTGTTGTTTTAGTTTCCTCCAAAAACATATCCAGAGGATTATATACCAGATTTGTTGGATAATATTTCATGTCTGTTAAGGTGTGTGTGGTAAAGCTGTGAGACATTTTGTGAAATAAAGTGTCATTTTAACAGTTTACAATTGTTGACACTGCAAACATTAGTGCCATAACTTTTGCATCTCAGTTTTCAGTTTGCCTATTTTTGCAAAAATGTTTGCTCGTCCATTTTAAATGTTCATGCAGAATCACCATACGTTGGTAAGCAATATTGAGACTGTGTTGCTGAAAAGGTCAAAAGAATTCAGCTGAGTGACAAAAAAGGATCTAATGATGAAGAGGATAGTGATTCAAAAAAAGACTATGGTCTATTTTTTGATATGAAAGCAATTGTCTGCATTTAGTTGCAGAAATAAGGAGGTCCGTCGCTGTGAGCTGACAATTTAAAATGAACAAAAATATGCAAATACACTTTGAGTTTGCATTCTGATTTTCTAGTGGTGCTACAAAACACCATTAACCAAAGCTGACATTTTGCATGCTACGAGCTACTGAAGGCGTTGGGTTTTTCTTGCTTTCCTGTGAAATCCTTTTGTGGATTTTAAAATTTGACAAAAATGATTTTATTTACTGGAATTTAGCATTGCATTTTTATTTAATGTAATACATTTTAAGATATGTTATGATTTAAATATTTCCATTGTATTGCCAGTTGTTGTTGCCCAAGTTTTGGAAATAGAATGTTTGAAGCTTATGTGATTATATGAAAACTGATAACTTTAAATGCAGCTGCTTTCATTTTTTTTGTTGTGTTTTTAATAAAACTGAATAAGTAGGCCAGTGTCAGGAGTATTTATGTTGAGCTTTTACTCATGTATACATGCACACTGCCTCCCAAACATTCATGCATGTATTTATGCAATCCTATAAAGTATGTATAACGGTTTCACAGAAGATGCATGCTATAAATGAGTAACTAAAGATGGAATGCTATTGAAGACATTTTAAGCTAGTGTTTGATCATACTGCCACCTGCTGTTTTGATTTGTTGCTGCAGATTTAATGGGTCCATTGCAAGCTGCCTTGCACAAACAGCACACACTGACTCAAAAATTAATTAAATCCTTTTTTATTCCCAGGTTTGGTTTCTTCGCAGAGTACATTGGTGGAAGTATGCTTTTTAACCATAAGTTGTTTTTTTTTCTCATTAGAAAAGTAGTATTACCTCTTTCTTGTACTGCGATTGTTTCATAACATCCTTACATTTATGGAATATGGATGAATATAATACAGCATTCACGATCTCCACCTGCTTCTACCTTGTACTGACATTCCCAGTTGTCTTAGAGTACCATTTTGTAATACTATATATATAAGCATTACATGTTTTTCAGATAATGAAAAGCAAAATTTCCCCGAAATTCACCATCTCAACTTGCTTTTCTTGTGCTTTTTGGGCAAAGATGGTTCACTTCCTTCAAGTTCAAAACTTAAAAGCCCTTTTTACAACAAAGTAAGTGGTGTGATGTTACAAATCTGTTCAAATAGATGAATTTAGCAGTGGTATGACTATAGTCTGCCATAACTGAAATGCATTCACCAAGACAGCGCAGATAACAGAAATGGTTTCATATCCGACAAGCGTATACCAAACAGTAAAATACCAGAACTGATTTAAGATGCATATTAGCACACATGCAGGTTACAGTCTCTGATGAAAGTAACAGGACATTCACTTCCATGAATACTTGACTCTGTTGAACCAATGAAGTGGTCAGAGAATGTTACAGTACTTACAGTCTAGTGAGCGAGACTTCTGATCATTGAAAAAGTACTGGCTGAATTAACAAATACTAAAATAATGGATTGTACTGGAAGCACTGTTGTGTTTACCAACATTTAAGTAGTTTCACCCCCGTCTGATAAAGAAGTGTGTCAGTTGACTGCCAATAATACACAGATCCATTCTCACTCACTCCAGCATTTCAAAGGAAAAAAATTGATACTGTGCTCATAGTACACCTAATTGCACTTAAGTCCATATGTGGCAAGGCTTTAAACATGCATGTCCTACCAACTACACAGTACTGACATTCATCATATCCACACTGACAGACATGTAACAAATCTACTGTTTCAATTCCTTCTGGGTCCTTAAGCACCCAGATGAGCTGGACGGTCAACAGTCAAACATTAGCGTCCTTCATTTTTAAAGAGACATGCTACTGGGTGACAGGACAAGATATTCCTACACAAAAATATCTGTTCAGTACAGATAATGCTTATGGTACAATAGCAGCATGTCTTATCAGTTTATGAAGTCCTCTTAAACAGTGTGTCTAAGGTATATGCAGCAGAACCTTAAGTACCACAGCACAGAGTAATCTAGATGTCATACAGTACAGCAGAAAGGTGACAGTGATAATGTATTACGACTTATTGTTAAACACGCATTTAAATTAGAACGGTAAGTGATTTGTACCGTCATATCACCAGATTATGTAACTTAATATTTAGAAACTTAGGTTTCAATGTTTTTCATTTACACTTTCCTTAAAAGGTGTCTCATGTTGCAGGTTGTCTTTCCTGCACTATAAAACATAAACCAGCAGAGGGCTCTAGAATACTACAATGAACCAGTGCTTGCTGTGTAGAAATAAGGCTTTTAACAGTTTGGTGACTTACAAAAAAAAGGGAAAATGTTAAATATTGTTTCATGCTCGTACAGTGTGTTCTTTGATCCAGACATTAACTTGTCCTTACTCATGACTGACAAAATTGAAATAGGTAAGTATGCAGTCTGTGAATGTCCAAGTCAGCAGACTGAACCCAACGATGGGTCTTTCAGTTATACACTCCACCCTCTTCCACTATACCATGTAGGGGTGGACGGTGCTCTAGCCTCTGGCAGGCTCTTAAAACGGAGAGGTGGGTGAACGGACAGTGTCAGCCGAACTTTGGGAATAGTCCTCAGACTCAGAGGTGAACTCAGCAACAGGGAGGCCAGGGTTGGCACTGCGGGAGGCTCCGGAACCAATACTACGTGGGAGATGGGGAGAATGCTTCACATCCTGGTGGCGTCTTCGTCGGAAAACTTGCTTCTCCTTATCAAGTGGCGTGGTCTGAGAGAGGGTGACACAGCAGCTATCATTAGGTTCTCCACAAGACCACAGAGATGAGGAGTGGCATCCAATCAGCCACCAGCGAGACACTTAAAAGTTTAGATGAGCCAATGTTTGCATGCAGTTGTTTTTGAAAATCTCTATTTACCTCACTACTATTCTCCTTATAGTTTAACTTCTTGTAACATAGAAATATGTCATAACTTCATCTTGTGACACAGCAAACAACTCAGCAAAACTATAGGAGAAGCAACAAGAGGCAAAAACGTCTCATAAGGTGTCTGTGACTGACAATGTCATCTGTTATCTGTAACAACACTTCTTACAAAGAAATATACATTAAATTTGTGAAATAATATCAAGTTGCTCAATATGTCACATGAACCCTCAAATGCAGTTAGCATAACAGATGTATAACTTTTCTACGCACGCCCCGGCGAGAGGAAAAAGCCACATTACCAGTGAGATGAAGGAATGTGATAAAGCGATAGATTTGATGAGGTAAAAAGGTGTGAGGGTTGAAAAGGGCTTCATTGAAGTGCAATGGGTTAAACCCTTTGGAGGGTGGGAAATGGAGACTGCCAGCACTTTGCCATGGAAGCACTGCATATTTGTGCTATGCTGTGTCATACCTTATCCAGTACAATCCTGGATGCTGGTAGTGGTCCAAAGACCCTGACCTCTGGATTGTAAAGTCCTGGTCCAGCTGAGCAGAAAGAGATTGAGTGCAACTCAGAGGATCACCTTGAACGTAAAGCATCACTGACCCGATTAGCAATAAGGTGCACAACTCTAAACTTCTGTTATAGAACTGCTGTGATGAAAAGGAAAAAAAAAAAAAAAAAACTGGCATAAAAATGTCATGTCACTCAACTGACATTCTGTGAACTGTCAGTTGTCAGTTCCCAAATGGAAAAAATGTCTGAGTGTTTGGCTTACCTGCAGGGTAAATTAAAAGGCGAGATACAAGAAATGTATAATAAGGAATGCAGCTCCAAGTGCAACTGGTAAAAAAAACAGGCCGTGTCTGACTTCCAGAATAAGTTATCTCTGCAAATTGTACAAATCCATCTTAGCTTTATCACTATTCAGGAAATCATATCTACTAAAACCTAGTCAATAGGTCAACTATGTTATTTAAAAAGATCTCCCAATGACAGTGCTGACAGTCCATCTAAAGAGGAGGATGAGAGGATACACATGAAGACCTGGCAGAAGCAGATGGATGAGCCGATGTGTGCACAGAAAAAGCAGATACAGTAAGTCATTAAATTATAAATTGCAAAAAAGAAATCCTCTTTGTCAGCTGGGATTGGCTCCAGCCCCCTACATCCCTGTCAGGGACAAGCAGTTGCAAAAGATGGAAAAAAAAAAAAAATAAAAAAAAATAAAAAAATAATTAAATATTATATCGTTAGTTTCAACTGAATTTTTAAGACATCCAAATATATAAAAACAGCTTTTGTACACTCATGGAGTAAAAAATAATCTTTTTTGAATCCAAAGCATCATTGCTAGAGCATGTAAAGAAATCAAAAAGAGCCAAAATGTAGTCCAATGATGCACAATTGCATGCAATGTTTGTGTGTGGAGGGGTGCAAGTGAGTGCTTACTGTAATGACTGACACTCCTGCTGTGGTGCTGTTAAGCTTGGGCCCGGTGTTGAAGTGCTTCTTGATCTTCCCAGCCACAGGCAGCTGGTGCTCGTTCTCTGACATTCCATCATCCTAGAAGATGCAAAGAACAAAGCTCAAGAAACTCTACCTGCTGTATCATACTGCACTTTCTCAGGACTGTCTCAGAACTATGCACACAGGTGATTCGGGTGAAAGGACTGACTTCAAAATGCTGAACTTACATTGACCCAGCGGTGATCAAGCACCTGTACAGCTGTGTATCTCTGATCCACCTCGACCTGCAGCATCCAAGTGATAAGAGCCTAAATAAAGACAGGCCACATCATTATAATGGATACTCATAGCTAACATGAGACACAGCAGAAACACATCACCGAAAGATTCTGGTGTTTCACATGAAGCATAGCGATGTAAGATGAGGAGAGCACTTCAAACCACAAACCTTGGCAGTGTCAGACACATTGTCCCAGTATGGTGCAGGGAAATCAAGCTGACCCCTCAAAAGCTGTTCAAGGAGAGCCTCCTGATCTTCACCACTGCTGTAGAGAATAAATTATAAATTTTCTATAAAACCAAGTCCCACATTATAATCTAGAATGTGATGACATTAAATAAACATTTTTACATACATAAAAATCAAGATACATCTCCTGATACAGGAGCACATACCCACGGAAAGGAGGAAAGCCACACAACAGTATGTAAGTGATGACACCGGCTGCCCAAATATCAATTTTGAGGCCATACCTGTAATTGAAGGAGGATGCCAGGTATCAGAGAGACTAAGTACATCTGCAAGTAGCGAATGGTCCACAAGAGTTAATGTAGCAGTTTTGATTGGAATAATGGTATGTATTTTCTACTTTCTTTTGCAGCAAATGTCCTACTAATCATGTCTCAGGTGATGACTCACCCGGTCTCAGCAACAATCTCTGGTGCCACGTAGGTGGGTGTGCCGCACACAGTATAGAGGGGCCCATTGACTACAGTAGCCAAGCCAAAATCACCTAGCTTCAGAGACTTACTGCCATCATGGTGTTCAAACACCTGTGACACAGGAAAGTGAGAAATCGCAAAGCAAAAATGTTGCCAATTAATATTTGTCCATGTGGTTAAAATTACATTATTGAGCTTTATGTGATAAATTAGATAATTGAAGAAATAAAGACCTAGAAAAGGACTTTGCAGAAGACTTAATATATGTGAATTGAATGAATGCAGTACATTCAATGACATGAGCAAATGAGAAGCCTGAGATTAAAACTGTCTAGTTCTAGTAACGGCATTTGTTACATAATATTCGCGAGATGATTTAAGCAAAAATTCACTTAAAAATATTCTATAGAGCAACCATCTGTATTTGCATTGCTGTCCAAAAGTCAACTTTACTGTAATGCAAATAACCATCCAGTTGCTTTTGACTGAAATTGCTTTGGGGATATAGTAAATGCCTTGTGCACAATCATTTCATAATTTAATTTACTTATCCTATGTTTGTTACATGCCTTCATATATGTGTAATTGTTGGTGCAAACTTATACGTACAATCTTTGGAATAAGTGACAAGGGGAACAGGAAAAGGGAATTATAGGGAACATGGATGAACATGAGGTTTGAAGAGGGCAATATGGAATTTAGAGTCATACTTACCAACAGGTTTTCTGGTTTAATGTCTCTGTGGACAATGTTGAGGCTGTGCAGGTACTTGATGGCACTTGCCAGATTAAACAGCATACAGCTGGCATCCCGCTCTGTGTACTTGTTTGAGGAGGTGATTGCATCAAAGAGATCGCCCCCCTGGAGAAAGAATGTTGGGAATTTGAAGTACCAGTAGCTAGTTTTCAACTATGTAAAAAAGGCTGATTGTGCTTTATCTATTAACAGAAATCAAGATCATTATAGACTAATATGAAATCATGTTACAAATAGATGTCTTGTAAAAAAAGAAAAAAAAAAAAAGAATTTGGATAGAACAAAATGTATCAAATATTTTCACAATGAGGCCTAAAATATGACTTTTAGTTGAGCTTGAAATTTCTTTGTAAGAATGAACAAATTAGTAGTACCTTAACCAACTCCATTACAAGATAGAGTTCACTAAAGGTGTCCATTTCCTCAATTAAAAGGACGATGTTGGGATGTTTCACACGCCGTAGGATTGACACTTCACTCTGGATCATGTGCTCCTGGGTAATAGAGGGAATTTAATCAAAGGAAGGAAAGTCTATGAAGATGTTGAAGTACCGGTACAAAATGCTTCTTTTCAAAGATAGGGTTAGTAATCGAGTAAGAATACTCTCCAGCTTACTTTAAAGTCATAATCCATTAGATTTGAGATACGTTGTTTCTGTCAGCCTCTTTGGCAGTGAGACGTTATTGCAGGCAAGCCTGTTCTTTAAGAGCCCTCTCTCTTTCACGGTTGTGATGAGTGTTGATGTTTCTCTTTTTTTTCTCTTTTGTAAACTTGATTGTCACACATTCACCTTTCTACAGTGCCAATAGAAAGTCATGATACCCTTTTGAAATGGTCACTTTTTACAGCCTGAAATACATAAATATATATTTTTCCAGCGTGATTTACACATTTTGCCTTACAACATTCCAGTGCAATTTTTTTCTAAATTTCTGAAAAGTAATACAAAATGAAAAACTAGAATAGCAGGGATGTTCCATAGGATTCAGGTCCGGGCTCTGACTAGGCCACTCTAGGACATTCACCTTCCTGTCCTTTAGCCATGGTGTGTTTTGGGTCGTTGTCATGCTGAAGGTGAACCACCTGCCCATTTTCAAGTGTCTAACAGCAGGTTTCGCTCAAGATTTTGGTGTACTTGGCAGCATCCATTTTCCCTTCAATCCTGACCAACTGCCCAGTCCCTGCTGAGGAGAAACAAACCCACAACAGAATACTGCCACCACCATGCTTCACTGTAGGGATGGTGTGTTTTGGGTGGTGTACTGTGTTTGCTTTCTCACAAAAATAGCGCATGAGTTCAGCCTTCAAAGTTCAGTGTTTGTCCTATCTGACCATATAACCTTTTGCCACATGGCATCAGAATCTTCAATGTTTTTTTGTTTTTTTAAGAGACTCAGTGCAACAATTTTTCAGAAGAGGCTTCTTTCTTGCCACCCTGCCATACATGTAGAACTTGTAAAATTGTTGTCACATGCACAGATCAACCAACCTCATTTAGACTTTTAACTCCTTCAAGGTCACCATGGGCCACTTGGTCGCTTCCCTGATCAATCTTTTCCTGACTTGGTCATCCAGATCTAGGGAAGGTCTGGGTGGTGCCATATTCCTCCACTTCTGGACAATACTCTGAACGGTACTCAGAGGGATAGTTAAAGCCTTTGAAGTATTTATATATCCTTCTAACGTGTGCCTATCAAGAACTTTATCCCTGAGCTCTTATGTGTTACCATGCACTGCTAGGAGTGATATCTTCAAGGAACAGCTGATTTTATTCTAAAGTAATCAAAGTCGCCAGAATTGACGTCAGGTGGAGGCCAATTAACTTGGTGTGTAATTTGGAAGGTGAGTGGTTATACCTGGGGATGTTTATAATGGTTATTCTAAAAGGGACTTTTCCAACACTGCTATTCTAGTTTTTCATTTTTTATTAATTTTGAAAAAAAAAAATCACTTGAATATTGTCAGGCAAAATATGTAAATCCCGCTGGAAAAACATTTGATATTATTTGTATGTATTATTTCAGGGCTGTGACTTTTTCAAAAGGGTATGACTTTATATAGGCACTATACATTACCCGCTTAAACTCACTAACATGGCAGTGTATTTGCATTTAGGCAAGGGATGTCAACACAGATGTTGGGATACTCAGCAAAGAGGCAAGTACAAGTGCTTTCATTAGTGAGTTTATGAGAGAGTGAGTCATTATCAATCACCGCTGTTTTAACTCACTCTTCGATAGATAGTAATTTAACAGACAATTAACTAGATGAAAATCTTATGGATTATATCTTTAAATGGAAGTCCATTGTAATGGTTGACAGACTTAAAAAGCATCCGAGCACTCTAATAGTCAGTAATACATGGATAACCAAAAACTTTCAAGTCAAAAGGTATTCATCTATATAAATCTATGATCAGTGAATAGTTAAAAAAAAATGTGTACACATACATATGGTGAGATTGGGAAGCCTAAATTTCAGTCATTTCAGAGCAAAGTAAAGACAAACCATCGTTAACACTTAATTAGGTCCATCTGATAGTGTTACTAAACATATGTTTCGGAGGAGATAGCACCATCTACTGACCATGAAGAAAAAAAATAAATGAATAAGCGTTCAATGAGCAGATGAAGAGGCATGCTCACCTTTCCCCTGCATTTATCTTTGCTGATAATCTTCAGAGCGTACTCTCTTCCAGTGGATCTCTCCACACACTCTCGGACCACAGCAAAGTTTCCGTCCCCTAAAGTCCTCCCCACTTTGTACCTCTCTGCTATGGACGCAGGGACTGAAGGGTACTCATCCACTGGCTCAGCTGTGGAGCAAAAGATCTATAATGTAAAAAAGTATGAACTATGACACCCTTCACACTATTTAGTCTTTTTACATTTCATTCATTTATCTGACACTTTTATTGAAAGTGACTTACAATAAGTGCATTCAACCATGAAGATACTACCCAAAAATTGCAACAATAAATGATCAAATAAGCAAAAAGTGCTTCAAGTGCTTCAAGTGCTATATTTTAGAAATACTTTTTTTTCTTTATATTTTTTTATTGATTCGTTGGTCAAGGTGCAGTCTGAACAGGTTTTCAGTCTGTAGAAGATGAGAAGGGTTTCTGCTGCCCTGATGTAAGTGGGGAGCTTGTTTCACCATTGCCAGGAGTCCCTCTTATGCAATGTCTTACCTTCACTTCCTTCGTCCATTGAGCTGCAGACCTTCGTAGAAGCTAAAGAGAGTGAAGAGCCACTATGTTGAGATCCCTGGAAAGAAGAGACAGCCATGGAGTGAGAACAAAAAGGCACACTAATGCACTTGTCTCACAAACTTGAAAGAAAGCAAAGCTTGTAAAAATGTGATTACAGACAGCTTACACAAAGCCCATTTGTTCCACTCATTCATTCATTACTCCATCATTGAGTATGCAGTTTAAGATTAGATAGAAATAAAAAAAGCGTGGTGAAACATTATACTAAACTTTTCACCAGCATAAAGACTGGTATGTGATTCCAAAAGGGATAGAGAGAAAATAATTTCCTCTGCCCAGCTACAATTCCAACCCCAGCAAGCCTTATTATTGATTAATGATGGTATCAGTGATAATTGGATTTTGCTACAGAGTCAACTGTGCTATGCAGTCTCAAAACTTGCTTTTCCTCCACAGATCTATGATAATCACAGCGAAAATGTGCTGCTGCAGTACAGATGGCATTTTATTCAAAATATAGCTCTAAAGCATCATAATACATGTACAAACATAGTTTAGTGACCCCCCCCCCCCACCTGAACTCAGAAACATGAGCTGATATTAACATCTGTACACCTGTGTAAACAAACAAGCAATCACCCATGCTTTTTTTTTCTCAGCCACATGACAAACTATCAGTGTTTCCATATACATTACTGTGCAACAAACACAAGCAGTAAGGTCAATGTATAGCTATTGGAGGTTGTCACATATTTGCTAGGTAATATTCTTAAGGTAAGCAAATCAAACTTATAGGAACCATTTGTTACCCGTCGTCTTCGGAGGCTAGCTGGACTGGTTGGAGAGGGGCTTGGAGACTTCCCAGATCGAGGTGTGGACAACTGACTGCCTGCCGTGCCGTTAGCTGTCAGTACATTAGAATGGTAAAACAATCAACCAGCATAATGTTAAAATATTGCAGGATAGACCAAAATGTACTTTATACATAGTGTATAAGTATACAAATAACCCTATAAGAACACTACGTGAAGCTTTAAAAGAATACCTGAACCAGTGGACGATGGAGACTTGCTTCTGCGGGACATTCCACTGCCTCTTGGGGAAGACAGACCCTGCACGGAGGGGAGCCGGCCATATGATGCAGACTTTGCCACCCGGCACTCTATAAAGAAAGGAAAAAAACATAAAAACATACACTGCTGGAGCAACATTTGTCCTGGATAATACTAGGATACAATATTATTTAATTCGGCTGAAACACTTAATAATTACACTTAAGAATAATTTTATGTCTGCAAGTCATTGAACACCAATTGCAAGGGCTAGGGACACAGAAAGGTGTTTAAGTACTGTACCACACCATTAACATGAACTACAGTATTTTAGGTACAACAATGTCGGGTACAACAGCCATAAAGCATAAAGTATTTCAGTCAAACTGTGACAAATACTGTGCTTAAGCTACAACACCATTCCTCTAAGGATATTCTGCCACCCTTTCATTCATTAGTGGTCTTTATAAATAGAAAGTTTGGCAAACTGATGTCCAGTATATGGTGTTATGCAGTCAAGCTCTGTTTGATAAAGTCTGGCCTCTACATTTTAAACAAAGATTTCTAGTGAAAAAGGGAAACTGTGTACAAGGTGGCAGCAACACTTCATACGGCACATTGGTAGTGCAGCAGAAAGAATAGACATGCGAGTACCAACTTGCAAGAAGCACAACAATGGTTTAATAAAAAGGTATTCACAGTATCTTTAGACCTATGCTTCGCCCAATAAGCAATCCAATCCTCATATTAATAAAAGAACGCTTACCAGTTTCATCCAAGTTGAAGTCATCCTGATAACGGAACTTTTCAGGGCCACAAGCAAAGAATATATCATCATCCCCAAAAAAGTCCTGGAGGCAGGAAACCTGGTAAAGAAGAACATTTTTCTCTCAGTTATAGTACAAAAACAAGTCTGATATGTAATGTGTACTTTCCCTAGTGATAGTGAACATAAAGGCAGCACTGCTGTCTCGAAAAACCTGGCTTATACCAAAATACATTTTTTTTTTTAAATCAAATAAAGAGAAGTCTGCAACTGCACTCAGTAGCCAGTTTTGGACTGCTTTCAAACTTTAAAGGAGCATCTTGCAAGATATTCAGTGTAGTGTGATCAGATGATGAAGAGTTGATTACTATAAACATGATCTCACTGAGGTGAGGGCAGATGTGCCACACGTGACCCTTGGGTCAGCCATTGGACAGAACTCTAGGTATGGAGCAGGTATGGTTAGGCTTGTCACTGACAGCCAGATCAACATGGGGATCATTCCTGGACTCCCCGAAGACTTAATTTATTAGTTAGTGGACTGCTTATCTTCAAC
Source organism: Echiichthys vipera (assembly GCF_963691815.1). Taxonomy (NCBI): domain Eukaryota; kingdom Metazoa; phylum Chordata; class Actinopteri; order Perciformes; family Trachinidae; genus Echiichthys; species Echiichthys vipera. The sequence goes on from NC_139830.1 coordinate 23,408,917, forward strand.
AGGCAAGGCAGGCAGGCAGGCAGGCAGAGCAGGCAGAGTGACATTTAATGTAAAGCCCAGAACTACGTCCTTTGTCGTGAAAATTTAATCAGAATGCAGATATCGTGTGTTTAGACTGTTCTATACCTACTGTGACTATGTAGCTATATCACCAGTAAATTGATCATAGTTTATGGTAAAATTTATAAAGTTATGTTGTTTAACTTCTGTTTATGACTCCCTGTACTCTCCCCCTCCCCTTAGAGGTAGACAGCGGACAGACATTCCTTAGAGAATAGGAATGCTGATCAGTTAACATGTATTTTCTTTTATAACTTTCGTCTGTCTTGTTTTACACACAAATACAGAGGTGTGGGCAGATGCTGAGGATCAAAGTGTCCATGATAGGTCACCTTTTATAAATAATTTGATCTTGTGACATATGTATAAAATATTTTTTCTAGAACTTGTAGCAGCCTTCAAAATTATGATGGCTTAGATTTTCAAATATTAGATTACTGTAATCTATTCTCAGAGGGGTGGTGCTCCGAGGTCTTAAAAAGTCAGTATGAAGTTATTGTCTCATAAGTGAAGTTGAGTTCCCCTTGCTCTTCACCTTTAATGCCAGTTCATGCATTTTTGAAGCATAAAACCGAATTATTAATTATCAGAACACATTTTGGTAATTATTTAATTTGAAATCTGCTACTATTCCCCTACTCCATAACATTTCTTGTATGAAGGCTGTGACCAACTCCCACAAAAACCCCTCTGAGAGGCATAGTCTTAACAGATTATATTATCATGGCAACAATGACATCAATATAAAATATATTGAATGAAATGTTCTGGTTTATGATCATATGTGCTGCATTATCCCTTCAAGATTCATTTAAACAGGACATCATAACTGTATATGAGTGTCATATTTGTGTATTGAAGGATACTGATACACTATAATAAACAGCACATACTGTATGGTATACACAGTACTTACAATCTAAGTCAAAGGACACACAGATACACACAAAGACACCATACACATAATTACTGTCACTATTGAAGTAACTATAAACAGGACTTTGACATGATTCATCATATCTTCTAAAAAAAATAGTTTACATAAGTCATTACAGATGAACACATCAACTTTCAGGCCATATCAGTGTACGAGGGGTGTACGTAAGAGAAAACCATGAAAGAAAAACCACTGGATTAAAGATATAGGACTGCAGTTGAGCAGATACGTTGTAACTGCATATTCAAAATAGCCAGAGCACTAAGGGAATGCTATAGTGTGTACATCATACAGTATTACTAATGGAATTAACATTCATTTCTACTGGTGTAGCAGTCAAGTTAGAGAGATGTTATTGCCCTCTATTGTCTTCAAGGTAAAATCATTTTATGAACACCACTCATCATCATCATCATCATCATCAGGGAGGTGATCTCATAAATAACTTAATGCATTAAAAACTGAATCCAGAAAATTAGTCTAAAATCCCTGATATTGCAATTAACTGTTTAATGGTAGGAAGTAAAATATTACCTTGAGAGAGAGAATGGCTTAAGCTTTTGTTAAAATAAGAAAGTCACCACACATAAATATAAGTTATAATCCCTTTTACATCTCTACAAAGACAAACCAGATGGCTGAGTTGATGCATTTTCTGCTCCCATTAATACAGAAGCCCATCACAGGAGATGCAGTGTCATAAATAAATGAAGATGCTGATAGAGTCCTGACCTTCTCCTCAAAAGGGTTATTGATGTGCTTAACTACAGCAGTGTGCAAGAGAATGCTTTCATTTCCTCTACAGAGGGGTGGCAGAATCTCAACAAAATCTCTGTGATCCCATATTGATATTAGTTAATAACAGGACACTTATCTTGAAATAGTCGTTAAATGTGACTGATAAATTATTGATACAATAGTAGCAATACATGTTAAATGTTGCTATTGAGTAAAACAAACAATACAAGTAAAGCGATGCAGATTCTCACCTAATAGATAATGATTGTGTTCCTACAATGCTGGGGGGAACAAAGGTTCATGAAATCTGAAGAATCAAGACAGCCAGCTGCAAACACTGAATATACACACACATATTGTTCCCTCATTAAGAACCACAGAGAGTTCAGCAGGAGTCTAATAAGATGACTTAAGTGCTTAGACATAGCGCAAAGATTGACAAGAAAGCCACCACAGTCTGTCAACTCGATTGCCTTCCAACCATAAATTAAGTGTTATGTTATCATCGTCCTTAGTTATGAATGTGAAACTATTCTGGTATTCATTGTACAAAACTAAGCATCTTTTGGAAGAAATGTACACTTTAAATGGTCAATAATTGAGAATACAGTATGCATCATCCAAAATACTGAAATGCTGAATTACTATGGCCATTTTCTCTGCTGAGACCCTGCTCTGACAGACCCTCCCCCCAGCCCTCCTCCAAAAGAAAGATCCCAAAGGGAGGAGAGCTGCACAACTGTTGCCAAGGAGACCAGACAGAATCAGAGCTGAGTTTAAGACGATGAGAGGGACACAGCTGCTTTAAAGATTCCCTGTCAGATCCTATCTGGAGCAATGGACAGTAGTCATTGCAGATAATGGAACAAAGTAGCACCTTGTCACTGTAATATTGCTTGAGAACTGGCTTCAGACCTTTGGTGGATGCCACCCTCTATATTTGCCACTTACAACAGTCTTATAAGAAAAAACAGCCAAAATTTTAAAGTTGGAAAATAAGCAATACATAAATCTGAGTAGAAACAAGTTACATTGTTCCATAGTAGGATCAGATTGCTACTCAGGTGTAAAAGCTATTAACATAGATATAATCAATGGTGCAAACCCTCTTATATGGGGTATGGATTGCTTCATGTAAGGTCTTGAGCCAAATGTGGCTTGCTGATATCATTAGAGCCACTCTTTATCCTTTGTATGCAACTCTTAAATTAGACATTTAATTATTTTAATATTAAATTACATATTTTTTGAAATGCTAAGAAATAAGCCTAAAATTTACAATGGAGCAGCATCTCTATGGCAATTATGACTGTGCTGCCTTATATTGATTACTCATGCCTGCTGGCTCAGTGACACAGCAGCTCCATCAGGCCTACCATCCCCCTAACACCCACACACACCCATTTTGCAGTCCTGGAACATCCTGTGCAAAAATTGGTCGTCAGGTTTTATCTGTCTGTTGCTCCTAAAGAAAACACAATGAAAGTTGCGCATGCTTTAGATAATCAATCTGAGCCATGATATAGAGCACAGATTACACAAAAAGGCACCGTGGACAGGTGAAGCTCTCCATGGTGCTGAATCTCCCCTTAGAAGTGAAAGATTTAACATAGTGTCAGTCAGCATGTCACAGGGGAAACAAGACTCATCTTCACATGATTTTAAAATAGTTTGGATGAGCAGAAAAGTATATTAAAACATTCATTATACGAGATTCAAATTACGTCTGCTGCAAAATTATGTGATGCAACTGCAGTTGCTGGAAAGACAGATACAAGTAATAGCTGCCTTAAATAGCGCAAGTCAGCACTATGAGGGCATGTATAAGGACACTAAGACAACCCAAGTACACATTAAAACATGTGAGCCATAACACTAACCCACACTTTTTTAGCATTCCTAATCACAAAATCCTAGAAGAATTGAATTTCCCTTGGGGCATAAATAAGGAATTCTTCTTCTAGTCTGAGTTTCTATATCTAGCTCTTAGTAGTTCTAACAATGACTAACTTTCAGCAGCACAAAAAGACCATTTCAAATCGTGTTTCTATGATAAAATGTATCACCATAATATGGGACATTTTATGCCACATAAGAGAAGACTTTAAAATATTATGTGTCAACATTTGTTGTCAACAAATAACCGTGAAGTAGGACTATCAACTGCAATTAACATCATCAACAATGTTTAACAACAATGTTAAATGAAATGCAGACCCTTTATTCCCTATAAACATCTCACAGTTCTCATTTGACATGCTGTAAAGTTTTCACAGTATCCTAATTAAATGTACAACAGCAAGTTCCACTTTGACCCAAGACTAATTAGTAGCCTCCCAGGACAAACGGATAACAGAAAAATTATTCTCTACACCAAATGCAGTGGCACACTGAGCAAGTCACAAAAATAAGTGAGGATTGCCAGACAGCTTCCCTCCTCCATCCTTCTTTCTCCCCTTTACCTACACAGTGAGATTTAAAAGTGACAGGGCTTGAGAATAAGTTATTCAATCAAACAACTAAGTTAATTACTAGTAATAGTAGTGTTTTTCCACTCTACATAATTAACTATGTTACATTCACATTAGAAAGTATAAAGTCTTTCTATAGTTAACAATTATTGTAAAAATACTTAGGTGTCAGGTCTCCAAAAACAAAAAGCCTACTTTAATGTTAACCACTGAAATCCAGGAGAACATCATTAGAGCATCACAATTTATTTTAAAGCCGCTATGCATCATGTAGAAATGGTCAGCACGGTCAACATTAAGAAAGAAATTGGACAAACTTGGGTCTTGCTCTTGTGCACATAGGGCACTGTAATTCTATTTTCTAAATGAATGGGCTATTTTTATACTTAATCTACCAATACATAACTTTACCATGGAGAATTAAGTCTCTCCTTTCATGTATTCATTTTAAGCCAGTCGCTTCCCTAGGGTGGCTGTGTTGTCATCTATTTCAAAAGAAGTGTTGACTCTAAAACATAGAAGTTGATGTTGTACATAATATAATTACAGTGCAGAGCCATATCAATTACAGCGGGGATTAGAACGCCATGCCCTCATTCTCCTCAGATGCACTCCATGCAAGTATTCCCTGATCCTTCCCCCACACGCTACACCAGTATCATACCAGGCCATGACACTTTTTTTCTGGCCTAAAAGGGCTTCATCTGTAGATTGTCCCTTCCTCTAAAGTAACTTATCTGTTTGTAGTACTTTCGGTGTGGATAATGTGTTATAAATGAATTCAGTCATCAGAGGGTTATAAAGTGCAGCCCAAGAGCATTGACTTGGCTGTGCCCATTTGGCCAAGGATCACAGCCATCAAGCAGAGCCACTCGTTAAGCAGATTCACTAATAATCTAAAATCTAATCAATAAAAAAAAAAAAATTGTCTGTCCATTACTTTGGCAGTATAGTATCCAAGAGGGATACGTGTGACTAAAATGGAACATCAGAAATTCTAATATGTTAAAAGCACAGCATACAGTATACTCTGATACAGGAAATATGTAACAAGCAGTTATCCAATTTCAAGTTAGTATATAGGACAGGCAAATCAGACCTGCAATGAAGAGTTGTCAACTATTTAATTAATTGGCAAGTATTTTGATAGTCATTTTAAGAAAAAAAGCCAAAATTCTGAGCTCTCCAGTGTCCTAACTGTAAATCTTTTCTGGTTTCTGAATATCTTTGAGTTGTGGCATTTTATAGCTCAAATAACTGCTGTAATGACCAACTAATAAGACAGATTCATCGACGGTGAAAATAATTGTTAGTTGCAGCCCTACTGATCAGGTGGTTATGTTGTGTGAATTTTACTAACTGAACACTGCTAATAAAACAAACTTGCTAGAACTAAACTGTCCAGTCATTTTCTCAGGACTAACTGCAAAAGCTAGTAATTTACCAAAGGTTAAACACCCATGAAAACAGGCCCTTTGATGCCAACAAGTGCATATTTGCCATCTGCAGTCACAATATGACAAAAACCACAAAAGGCAGGTAAACTAGAGCACAAAGCTGCACTGCCAAGCACAAAACAACAACTTCTTTGGAAAGCAAGCTTGGAAAGATGCCATTAGAACCACTAATCTGAATAAGCAATGATACCTGGAAAGTAACTGGAGTGTGACAAATGCAGAACCATGTTTCACTTTCACACAGTATACACAATGGACATCTACCCTTGATCTATTGCAATTTCATCCATGAACGCTCTGCTAAACAGTCTGTATTCCTAAAATAATTGAGTGGATCTGTGAAGGCAGATTTGTTTGTTGGTACTGAAATCCAACTGTTTCCCCTACAACATTACAGAATGGGTTCTATGCAGGGATTATACCTACAGCCATGTGCTCCTTCTTACCGCCATGTGTACAAAAAGGCTGACAGACCAAGCACTGCATCTATGAGCCCTCTCACACTACACCTACAGTCCTGACATCACTACTGCACTGCTCTGCCGCAGAGGCAGTTCCTTAGCAACCAGCTCAGAAAACCATAGTAACCATCAGAGGAAAAAAAACATCACAATTTGTGATAATGCAGAGTGCAGGTGACAGAGTTTATGAAAGACAAATTTAGTTCAAGAGCTAAATATTTCTGTCAGATGTTTTGTAACTAATTTGCTCAGTCAGCTTGCTGTGCAGCTGCCCGTTCCCCATCAACCCATAAAAAGGCCAACATCCCTGTAATTAATCACAATGTGATAATATCTAACAGAAATATCAATAATTGTAATGTATGTCTACAATTTGGTATATAATGAGGACCCTGCACCAAGATTTTACCAAAATATAACAATGTAAATAATGACAACTGTACAGAAAGTCACATATTTGATCCAAGCAGCTTTTTATTTAGGTGCTAACTCACTAAGTGCACTTAATGGATACCATAACCATTCAATGGTGTGCTACTATTTAGTAGGATTATGAGAGGAGTCCTAGAAACCCATTTCTTGTAATACATTTAGCGAATATTCCCAGTTGACTTTGAACCTACCGGGCTGCATCTCGCTTTGGGTAAGGAAACAATTCTCAGGGACATGAATGACAGAGGAAAAGTCCCATTTATTCCAGAACCTCAAAATGAAGTCATAAACTCAGCCAGTGTTGAAATAAATGTACCAGTCAAGTTAGACTTAAGTGCAGTGTGCTGATGTAAGCTTCCAGTCAAGATACAGTACCACAAATGGGAAGACAGAATGAGGAGGGAACATTTAGCAGCAGCACAATAACAGTCACCACAACTAAATGCATCTACTGTAGGTACAGCACACAGCCAAGCTATGAACAGATAATCAAAGGTCATGCCAGTCTCCTTTGACTTCTAGCCAACAAAATCATCCTTTCTTCTTCCCCACGTGTGAGCAATTAAGGCATCAGTGGTTCAATGGCACTTTCTCAGGTATAGATGACTTAAGGTTGTCCCGGCTGCTTTGTTCAATGACTTTTAAATGCAAACATTCAGTCTAAAAGCTTCAGTTTGAAATAAGCACACAATAAGTAAATTTCATTTAGAATATGGGAATATGTGGGCTAACCTCTCTTACATGTATGGCAATTAAAATGCAGATTAGGGGAGGGGGGGCAGTGGCTGAATGGTTAGAGTATTCTCCCCATGTAACGAGGCTGAAGGTCCTTGAGGCAGCAGACGCGGGTTCGACTATGACCTGGGGCCCTTCGCTGCATGTACCCCCACCCCCTCTCAACCCATTTCCAGTCTGTCCTAAAGGCTTGGAAAACTGCCAAAAAAATAATCTTTAAAAAAATGTAGATTAATGTCGGCTATGAATGTGCAACCAGCATAACAAACTGCTTCCTCTCTGAGTAAGGGCAGCACTGAAAGTCATGCACAGAGGTAGGGCCCATGTGACTTTTGCAAACTTAAGTAGATGAATTCTTCTTTGACTGGCATAAACTACCTCACATACTGTTTTATACATACATACATACTGCAGCTTCAAAACTTCATATGGGCTGTATACTTCAGAAAACAGTAGCATCACACACACACACACACACACACACACACACACACACACACACACACACACACACACACACACACACACACACACACACACACACACACACACACACACACACACACACACACACACACACACACACACACACACACACACACACACACACACACACACACACACACACACACACACACACACACACACACACACACACACACACACACACACACACACACACACAGTCATATTTACCACAATGTTCTTATTTCTTATTCATCTTGTCTGAAGTTTGAGTAATTGCCTGTTTCCAATAGAAATGTAGTTGGACTTAAAAAATTGTAATTAAGAAACAGAAATTATTTTATCTATCCTTTACCAACTTGGAAACATGCTTTTAAGCCTGAAAAATGAGCAGAAGTGAGAGTCATAGAAAGATAACTCCTACCATCTTTCCGTCAACAGTATATAGCCTTTTGACGACTCCAGAGTCCAGCTTGATGGCGTCTGTGACATCAGTCATGACTTGCTCAAAGGAGTGTGCAGTCTTCTTGTTGAGCAAGATCCGTACAGCCTTGCGAGGCTTTACTCCACTGCGGACAATGGTTACCAGTTTGGGTCTAATGAAGTCCTTGCTCTCCCTGGTTTCTGGGGAGCCAGCCATGGCGCTACCAAGGGAAGAAGGTTCGCGAATGGACACAACAGTCCTAGCACCAACTGCCCAGTTGGGATTTACATTCTTCGTGTAGTCCAGCAACTTGTAGGGCTCAATGGATGCACAAACATAGCTCTCCCCTGCAGAAAATCAATACACATTCAGATGTGTTGCATTTTCCCCATACACAAATGCTAAGACAGACTTGGAAGATAAAAAGCAACGATCACATAATAGTGTTACACTGGGTAATTCTACTTTACAAGACTGAGGAAGTCATGCATTTTGTTTTGATCTGCATCAGCTGCTAATTTTGTCTGTGACCTAATTGACTGAGATTGCTCAATATAAACAATTCAGTAAGATTACTCACCTTCCACCAGCTGGTCCATACAGGTGATCTTTGCCGTCCCATCGATGGTATATATGGTTCGCACCCCTTGTGGCAAGTTGACATTATCTGACAGAGATCTTGTGAGGTCAGCCAGGAGTGCTTCTATAGACCTAAATCTATCCTGAGAAATGGCATACACAATCCCTTTAAAGTAGCGGTCCCCATTGCGATAGAAACGAATCTTCTTGGCCTTCTTTTCTGAGGTCAGTGCTTGCAGTGTCCTGGTTCTGTACAGGCTGCAGTGAGCGCTATGAGTGGGACTGGGGAGCCCATTCCCTCTTGAGCCCCTTCGGGTGTATCTCTGGGCCTTGTCCCGCTCATCAAAGTGCTCCAGCTCCATGACTGTGCAGTGCTATTACACCATAAAGAATACAGAGGAAATTATATTTGAATAAGCCATTTAACTTGAACTTATATAATACATTAGAGCAATTGGGCTTTCTGAAAGTCGCTTACACGCCCTAATACAAGCTTTCATGTTGCTACTGCTGGTGCACACATTATGAAATAACATGTCACACCCATTTCATGTCCCCTGGTGTCTCTCAATTCAATCTCTACACCAATGGAATTCACATGCATTTTCGGCAGATAAAACAACATCAACACTATAAGCCTGGTTAGGAATCTTGGCGGAATGCTGATTAGTAAATAAACACTAACAGTATGTATATTATAGCAAGAAAATGGGATAGAACACATGGATTTTCCTGTCTTGGTGTAATCTCTCTTACCTTTAAGGTGAGAACGGATGGAATAAAGCGTTTTTCTGTAAGCAGAACTTGTCTCAATGAATCATTTATTCATTTGAAGCCTTTTAGATGAACCATGCGTCCCTTTGTTGCCCCTGTGATGGTGCACCGTCTTCCTGCCGTGTGTCTGCTCTGCTGTGTGCTCGCTTGCAGAGAGGAGGCAGGGCTGTAGCCGGTGTCTCTCCCCCCACCTACCTACTCCTCTGCCATTGCAGTGATTTACATCGGGCCGCTCGGATGTCAGCCCTCCTCGTGCACGTATCTGAGCGTGTTTAGCTAAACGATGCGCGTTCACGTTGGCCTGCCATGGTCTTATAATACATCCGCGAAAAAGGCTCATTCTTGTGATACTAAAACAACAAAAACACTAACCGCGGTTGTCCTTGTCTGTGGAAAAAAAAACCCAACACGTCACTTACACGCCATTAACTTAAAAACAACAAGTTTTGTTTATTTCCGGTTACAATTTTCGCTGTTGGAAAATAAGTATTAAAAGTCTCCAGTTGAGGTGCCCGAGCAGAGTAGGCTAGTGAGGTTACAGGTTGAGCTCATACCGAACTAAAAATGTGATCTCACGTTATGCATGTGACCTGTTCGGCGACCTGCCCACACAGGTGTAGCTGATTTAAGTAATTAAAGGGTTCGGTCACGAGCGTAGGTAAACGCGTGGTGAGCGGGTGAAGGACGCGGTCCACACGTGAATTTATAAACACCACTTAGCTAAGTATGGGCAGAAGACCACCTAATGGGTAATTTGCACGTGCCTTTGTCTGAAAATGTCCACAGACTGTCACAGGCTACTTCCACAGACTTCCATCTGAATATACGTGATGACGGGGCCTACAGTCTATGTGTGGGAGTGGTTCCACTAGAGCACACTGTTTTTGTGGTTATCAGCATTTTTTATTTTTTTTTCAACCTGACGCAAACAATTACTTTATTACACATGGCTTTTGTCCAGCTGGCCTGCTGAAAGCATAATTTACTTATCCTCAAATTTTGGAAGGTCATTTGCTGCTATTTTCTCCAACTAAAAGATCTTACAAAGGACAAACTTGACTTACTTTCCCTACTTTATCAACTTGTAGGCTATTTTAGGGCGGCATTGTTAATTTGTTTTCATTATGTCTTTGTTCCTTCATAGATTATGAAGATGACGTCTAGAAAAAGTAAATAATCCCCTTAGTAACTATGGACACATGCTCAGTGGTTTTAATGAAAAGCGTGTAGGCCTATATGTAAAATGGTACTGTAGCCTAGAAAAGCACCTTCAAAGCTCATCAGATGTATTATAACAGCATGATAAGTGTATTCTACATTTCTTTTAAGGCCAACCTCAGAGAAAATGATTCATACCATGTGAAACGTCAACACCTGAGCAGTAAGAGGCCACAAGTGTGTCTTATACTGTAGAGATAGTAAAGCCCAGAGCAGATTTCCAATATTATATTAAAAAAGGACTAAGAGAACATGCACTTGACACTTTTCATCTTGACTTGTGAAGATTAATATGTAAACCATTGTTTTGTTGTTTGCCCTCAGGTCCAAGGATGATCTGAGGGATGAACCTTCTAGACGGAAGTGCCACTCCTCTTCCAAGAAGGAAAGTGAGCCCCAGGCTTCTCTTCATTCTTGCAAGGAACAGAAACGGAGGTTGGACTGAAAGTGATTTTCTGCTGAAATGGTCATGGGCATTTTGTGTTATGTTCTTGTTTGTTTCATACTCCTAATTTGGAGAGTTAATTTAGTGGTGACACTGTCAACAATAATGTCTGGGTCATGTGTACTCTACTACATATTCACACATTCTCATGTAATATTTTCCAAGGCTTCAAATCAGAACATCCTGTCGACGCTTGCGTGACCTTTTGCCCTTCGTCAATGGTCGGTTAGACACAGCAACCACATTAGAGCTCACTTCAAGGTACATGAGCTACCTGAAGGAGACTCTGCCGCCGGACATTCTGTCTAAAGTAGGTCTACTGCATCCTTCTGTCAGAATGGAGAAACACTCTTCTCCTGTTTTTTTTTTCTATAATTTTAATGACTTAAAGTGTGATTCGGCATGAATATATGAAATAAGCCATTGACCGTTTGTTTTTTGTTGATCACCTATTAACAGAGAAATTTTGCAGAGTCGCTAGCAGCCAGACATGGCTAACAGCGAGTAGCTCGGGGGGCAGAGCACTTAACCATCCACAATGGCTTTTTTTAACCAATTTACAAGTGGACGTAGCCGGCTGCTAAGGCTTGTAGCATTGTAAAATGGTCTTATTTAATAAACTCCGGGTTCGCAAACTATGTTAGTGCTTGGTTTTTGTGTGTACGGACTGTTCTGCTACCTCAGAGGTTTGGTGCTATTTTGAACAGTATTAGTGGTTAAAAAAAGCTGTTTTGGATGGTTCAGCGCTCTGCCCCAAGCTACTCAGTGTTAGCCACGTCTGGCTGTTAGCAACTGTCCAGGATTTCTCTGTTAATAGGTGATCAACGAAAAGAAACTGTCTCGATGGCTCACTTGATGTATATTCATGCTGAAAAAGACCATGGAATGCAAATACACCAGGATTACACTTTAATGGCTTGTTTTCCACAGGTCAATAAAGCAGTTGAGGCCAGTGTGGGTGGTTCGAGGAAAAACATACAAAAGCCACAGAAGAAACGGTACAAACTTTCCCAGCCACAAAGTTACGGTTGGGAAATGGTCATTTTTTAGCTTTGATGGCAATCATGCTAAGTGTGAAATGTTTTTCCCCCACAGAAAAACAGTCAGACTAAAAAAGAATACTTCACTAAGAGCAAAGCCAGCTGTTAGGAAGTCCACTGAGGGTATGACTATTTATTTACTTTATTGCATTTTGTGTATGTGGATAGTTATATTGACTTTGCCTTGGAATCCTGGGAAAATTGTCAAATAAGTAAATGAGTTGTTTTGTTTGAGAATCTTTCCTGCAGTGTGAGTTTGTTAAAAATAGTGTTTCATTTCAGATCATGTCTCAAGAAGTTGTGGTCAGCAGACGATCAGTAAACATGTGAATCAGCTATCTAGCACAAAAACCAATCCTCTGACAATGGATCAAATGCTTCCTCCAGCTGATGGCCTGACCACAGTGCATGTCCCGCCAATACTGTTGGACAAATCTGCTGTTCCTTGGGGACAAATGCTGCCAGTATGCCAGGATAGCCGTCTCTCTGCCTCATTTCAGTCTGTGGAAAATAACTGGATCAACCCAACCTCTGCCTTTATGACGCCCACTTCAGATGCTTTAACATCACCAATGATCAGCCACAGTTTTTTACCAGGGATGGAGCCGCACCCACCTTCAAACACTGTGTTATGGGATGTCACTCCTTGCCTGGTGGATCCTGTTGCTCTGCCATCAGCAAATTTTGGCCAAGCCTACAGCTCACCTGAACACACTATGGTAACAAACTTCATTGTACCCCCAGTAGAACAAGGTCAGATCAATTCACCTCTGGTTGGCCCAACTGACAATGTTTCAACAATAGATTTTACAAACCAACCACTGGGTCCATTTTCCACTTTTCAAAGTGCAACTTCAGGTTCTGATGACCTGAGACTTGAGGCTAGAAATCAGCCAGGGTCAGATGCTCTGTGTGATTCAAGACTCCTACAGGACAGTGACCTCTGCAGCAGTCGCCCTTCGACAGACAGTCCACAGGATGTTGCCAGTCCATTTTGGCTTGACTTGCTGCTGGATACCAATGGCACACTGTGCTTCCCTGATCCTAATCTTGTAAACATTGTTCTTTCACCGTACACAGGGTCCATCTAACTATATGGAAGTGGTCACAGATGAGATATTGGTTAAAGTGTTTTATTTTTTGTTGGTCTGTATTGCATACATAAACAAAATATACAAAGTTGATGTATTTTTTCCTTTCTCTCACATATTATTGTGCTGGAGCTACATTGTTGTGATTTGGCATCTTCTTAAAGGTTGACATATCTATTTACTGTGGGTTATCATTATGGCCAATACATTAGTTGGGTCATAAAAACGAGGTTTGTGTACAGCATTGGCCACAGAACTCAAATACGTTTTCACACGTTTTCCCCATTTTTGTTGTTACAGATGGCATTTCAGAATTTTTTTGTTATTTTTCTACAGAACATTGTAAGAAATGGTAGCTCTGCATCCCTTCAATTTTTGAGGTAAATGAAGTGGATCCGTTAAATTGTATACTATTATCCAATTGGCTATTTTAAAAATAGCCACTCTATATAAGTTTGTGTTTTAAGTAACAGGCCAGCTATTAAAGGACTGCTGTTTTTGTCTTGTAGTTAATACTTCTGATATAATTCAGATATGAATAATAAACACTAATATATCCAAAAAGTCCTATGAAGCCCCTAAAATGTGTAGAATAATTTTGAAGAAAAAAAAAAGTTATTTGGTTTACTGAATTCTCCCTCAAATACTTTGTTGATAATTTTTGATAGTTTACCCATTTTGAATTGATTTCACACCTGGTAAGAGTGATTTCTCCCACTCTGGTTAGTGTATTAATTTACATTTGCAGAATAAAGTCAGTATGATACTGTAAAAATACTTATATGATTTAACAGCCACTAGCCGAAGTATTAGGCTGAGAAATTAAAGATAGCGTTGACTGGATTTATACAGAATAAAACTGCCCAAATCAAACCTGCTCTGGCTCTCACCTTGTAGAGCACAAAATGGCAGTGAATCCTCAAATGTTCAAAAATAGACAGAATTTATTTCTTCTATAAAGATTTTATTTTTGTCAGAAAATTCTCAATATTTCAGGTATTTAAGAAATCTCAATGCACAACTAAAGTATTTGAAAGTCATCTGAGAATTATGGTTATCTGCTGATGTCTTGAAGCTTGAGTTTAATAAGTTTGCAAACATGAAAAAAAAAAAAAAAAGACCAACTGGTTTGCAAATCAAGTTAGCATCACACTTCATAATCCACATTTTGTTGAATACATTATCCATCACAATAACATTTAGATCTGTATATGAAAAACTATAAACATTTTACAAATATGCAGATACAATTGAACTGAAATGCATTAGACAGCACTGCACATTGTAGCAGAACAAATGGAATCAGTTTGACCTCTCAGACTTGGAGTTGGGAGACATAAGAATCTTAGTAACCCTCATTCATAGGAGACCCCAAAATCTTGCTCTGTATTGAAGGTCTAACAAAAATACACAATGGACAATAGACTTAAGGTTTACAAGACATTTGTATATCATTTGATGTTTGCGGGCAGCACTGATCACTTCTCATTTTAAACACCAAAGGAAACAGGATAACAGGCATATCTGTCTGAAACAGTTATATCTGAAGATACCAACATCATAATTATACTCATCCACTCATAGTATAGAAATTGCACTTACCAAACGGGGGAAAAAAACTCAGTTTCATGACGGTAAGAAAAGTTTCCATTGTCAAGTCCAAAACAATTCAATGCTGTCTTAGTACAAAGACCAGAGTTAAAATGATATCTTCCAAGTTAGGTAAAAATACTTGAATGTTACAGTGTGTGTAAATATAGTGTACAACCATGTTTTCATTTGGGATATAGTGTATAATCTGCAGTTTCTCTTCATTTAGGTCCATCTACCTTACAGAAAGATTAAAGTGCATAAGAGCTGTATCAAACTATAAGATATGAATAAAACAGTAGTTTTCTTGTAAATATGTTACATGTGTTATAAATAATGATAATATTAAATATAGATTTATTGATAGACAAATACAAATGATGCTTTAAGGCATTGCTGAGGGAATGAGGCACTTCCATCTATTTCCCTGATTTCTCCACTTGCTTCCCATTCTCTGGTTTTTCCTGAAGCTTGTAGTCATCCAAAATGGCCTTCGCTGTTTGCTTGCCAGTTCTTTTCACCACAGCTTTGATTCCCAGGTTGTCAACATTGAAGGCAGTGAGGCCCATATTAATGGCAGAATTGACAGCGTGGTCTGTGGCTTGTCCTGCTGCTGCTCCGTACCTTCATCAGAAGTCAGATTGGGTGAGAGGTCAGAGCGACAGGGTTTAGGGAGAATTAATCAATATGCTGTGCAAGGATTGCAAAGAGGCCATGCTGCATGTGAATTTAATGTGAGGATTACGCCCATGCAAGTGTGCATTCTTAAATTAAGAAATTTCTCCCGGACAGATTCTGAATCATTGTCCCACTGTGGTTCAGAAATCTATGGGTGAACAATAGGGATATAATCATATCATGGTATATAATTTTTTCACAATTTTGTTTTATATTAAAATAGAATTAAACAACTGAATGATAAAAACAGCATCAAGTGCTTGTTTTTAGATAATCCAGTTAATTAAATACCAATCAAATCTAGTTCTTCATAATTGAATGATAAATTAATATTATCTCATGATATACAACATTTCGCCCAACCCCATATAAATAAATAATCAACTATACTGTTGCTAACATAAGTTTCTGATTGTGAAATTTCCATTCAAAACATTGGCAGAAATCTGTGAAAAACAGCACCAGGGAGGTGAATTAGCACAGCATAGAAGACTCATAACAATAGAAATAATAATAGGAAGAAGAAGAAGAAGAAGAAGAAGAAGAAGAAGAAGAGGAAGAGGAAGGCTCAGGTCATGCTTGTGATTAACGGTGAAAATAGTTAAATAGCGGTTTATAATGAGGGGAAATTAATTACACGGTTTCTCATTAGGTGGGTCAAAGATGTTTTGTAGACCCCTAAATCTGCAAAGTAAATTCAAAAGAAAATGAGTGAGTGCACATTTGTTTTTGCATGTATAATGCAAGAGGTCATTTGCAACATACACATCAAAAACCTCTTTAGAAAGCAGTATTGAGCAAAGATTTGCATTAGAAGTGACACTGGTCAAACAAGTACTTTCAAATGGAAGGGAAGACTTACTTATGTTTCACGGTGGTCACCGTCTCTGATGCAACACTCGTAGTAATGTCCTTTGCTGCTACTTCCAAACCAGTCCACATGGTCGCAAATCCTACACATAATACAATACAAAAGCATGTTAAAATGGGAATCTCTGTCATTTTCAAACTGGACCCCACTGCCCTATGTATTAGTGTCTAGGTGACTAATGGGGTCAACCATTTTTGAAAATGGTTCAGTGTTGTGTGAGAGCCCTGCAGACCGGCAGCCATGAACCAGGCAGCAATGTAATCGCACGGGGCAATAACGACTGTCAATGTAGTTCTACTAAAAGTGCTTGTTTTTGCTGTGGCTGTTATAATGATGACAGGCCAAATTAGCTAATAGTATCAGCCTACCACTGCTCTCGGGTCTCCACATTTGTTCAATAATACAGTCAGACACTTATAATAACAATCCGAGCGTGACTGTCAAAAAAAAGCACCATTAGTTGATGTATGTTGACAGCGCTAAATTGCCCCCTTTGATGACATTGCAGCCAGGTTTGCAGCTTCTGGGCTGCAGGATTCCTCTAACTCAGTACAATTTAGAGAATTGTTGTTCTCTTTACTCACAAATGGGAAAATGGGTTCCAAGTTGAAACACACCAAAATTTCCCTTAAAACACATTTTAGCACTCCTCTCACTAACAACTTCGTCTGAGAATATAAAGTGTGGATGCACTCTACCTTGCACCCCACTGGCAGCCACCACCATAGCTCCATCGATGTTGGAACGACCATCCTTGTCTTTCTTCATGGACTCTGGGATCAGCTTGCCTCCGTGTTTTTTTACGTGCGGAGCCAACTCTCGACCCACACAGCCAGCAACCATGCATACCCCGTCCACTGCAGTAACACAGAATTACTTAATCAGATGTCCACTGCCAAATATCCACACAGCAGGGTCAGTAAAACCTGTTGAGTGAGGATGACTTATTCACCTAGAAACTGGCTGACTTTGACAGCTCCTCCGGTCGCTTGCTTGGCAACATGGAGGCCCTTGGTGACCGTGGGGCTGACCTGGGTGGGTTTGTCCTCTGGGGTGATGTGTTCTCTGAGTTTAGATGCCCCTTTGTGAATGGCCTTACCTGTGAACTCGGCTCCTTTTACTAGGCCCCAGCTTAGCCATGACGCACCTGATAGGACAACAGCATCACACAGTGCTAGTCACACAGTCTCTAGTCTCTCCTGACTAATTGTTAACAAACAAAAGCATTAAGATTTTTAAGGGGCAGAAGCAGTTGACCTCACCTGTCAGGATCCCGTGGGCTACCTTTTCACTCCACTCAGGCAGGGCCTTCTCCTCCTCGGTCACTCCTGATGCAGCCTCCTCAGGTGTAGCCTCCTCAGGTGTAACGATGGACACCTTCTGACTGAGATTAACGGTGTCTGCAGCTTCATCTGGAGCCTGATCATATAGACACATGGAAGATGAAGATGGTGAAAACAAGACCTAGTCTGCTACTTTGTGTAAACTGTACACATCTATGCTCAGATGCTCGTCTCAAAGTAAACCTCCAATTCACACAATAGCTCCTCTTATTATTCCGTGCTTCTCATTACAATGCGCTTTTTGTTTGCTTCAAAAGAGATTGCAAAAGTCTCTGTGCAGTCAGAAAACAGTCTCCCTTTGTGCTAAAAACCTCAAATCTTCGACATGACCCAAAAATGAAGGCTACACAAAAGTGCCTACTTGCTGATAGGGAATCGCGTCCATCGGAGAAGATGACTAGCCTTATTGCAAAGATAAAAAATGACTTTGTTTGGCATTGATCTGAGCCAGTGCCTCTACCTCCATCGTGGATGAACTGGCACTCGTCTTTCAACTGAAACCCTGAGGTTGTTCCAACTGCTGCAGATAAGAGCATTATAACTGATTAATTCTCCTCACCTGCCTGTCTGTCTCAAATCCCCACAATGCTGAGGCAAGGGTAACTTGGAGAAGTGTGCCAGCTCTGAAGTAAGCAGGAGCAAGAGTTCCATGCCAAGCCAAAACAATGAACAAGTTTGAAATCCTTTTAGTCTGCAGCCTCAAAGTGCCATGTAAGCAATGACTACAATCTTTCAGGGGATGAACAGATTTAATAACTGTACTGTATGCTATGCTTGTAGAATTTGTTAGTGACGATCGGAGTAAAATGGAAGGTGTTCAGGGATTTCCAATTAAATCACAAGCTAACTATCAGGTGCATCATTTTGGTGCACTTTTTTATGTCACTCTGCACTTTCACCTGCATTTCAACACAAAACTTATAAACAAAAAAATATATTTGTGAGGACAAATCTATAAATCTAAATAGAGTACCATATGGGAAACACTGCAATAATACTTTTGAACCATTAGACTGATGAGTGAGATCTCAGCTTTCAAAGAGTATGCAAAATGAAGATGCGCCCACTGTCACATGCCTGTAACTACCAATAGCAGCAGAGCATTTCCAACTTCAAAGTCATTTCCCCAAAATAGCTCTCTGTTTCACCCACTGGCACAAGAGGATTTGCCAAAAGGCATTGTGTAACAATTCTTTGGGGACTCCAAATACTTGTAAACACATTTTGATGTGAAAACAGTACAAATACATTTCAGAGGACAATTTGCTTAAAAAAAACAGCATTAAGATATGTGGCATTAAGCTGCAGATGACCTGCATTGTTTTTATTTAAATATATTGGACCCATTTGCATTTGTTCCCCAAAGAATACTGACCTGAACCCTGAGATCTGTCATCTGGGACAGCAGGTCCTGGAAGAGCTCTCTGTCTGCAGCAGGCAGCTCAGAGGACAACACCACCCCCACATAATAGCCTGGTGCTGGTGCCATCATGTCCGGAAACATAAACACTCCAGTGTTACAAAGCAACACTGGAGAGTCAGTGGCCATGAGAGGGTAAAGCCAGTCACACACCTGCCAGGAAGCAAAACAAAAAAAAGGTAAGAGAAATAAAGAATGCCCAAAATGTCCAATTTATTTCTTTACTACGTGCCCAAATATGCAGCAAAGTACAATGATGATTGAATTCATGAAAGTCAATGTAAGAGGGGAAAAGAGCTTTGCAAAGAGATCTTGCTAAAGTTTGGATTTCCAGCTACAACCTGAAAATTAGGTGCCTTACATTTCTAATGTGGATTCTGATTAGTGCAACGCAGTGACCAGTCTGAGAGAAGACACACCAGAGGACACTGTCTGCCTCTGATTGTTGCATGTCTAACAGGATTAT
This sequence comes from Echiichthys vipera, assembly GCF_963691815.1. NCBI lineage: Eukaryota > Metazoa > Chordata > Actinopteri > Perciformes > Trachinidae > Echiichthys > Echiichthys vipera. The sequence continues at coordinate 23,428,612 of NC_139830.1, forward strand.
AGGCCATAACAGTGTAAGCAGGGTTTAGATAATTACTTGCACTCATGTGAATCTCTGATGTCACCCGCTGGCAATAGCACCTGGGAAATTCCCCAATGAAGGGTCAAATTTAAGTCTCATGATCCACCAAGATCAAAAAACAAAAACAAACAAAAAAAAACAACTAAGCAGATATATATATATATATATATATATATTTATATATCAGACTGGACAGGTGTAACTATTTTCTGGTATTTCATTGCGCAATTTTGGGCACCGTACTGTACAAAATGATCTGCTTGTGGTAGCATTTGTGTAACACCTGAAGAGCGCTGCGGAGAGGATTTCTTGTATGAGCATAGCAGCCTCATTATCACTTAGATTACTCATTTTTATAACACCACCAAATATATAATTCTTTCGAATAAATAGTCATAAGATTGTCAACGTTTTTTAATGATCAGGAAGCTAATTTCCAGTAGGTCATCCAAGTCCAATTTTGATGTGGGATTTCTCAGGAGGATGACATCATAACCATAAACCTATTGGGCTTAGGGCACTGTTCATGTCCATGGGGGAGGGAAAGAGATCATTAACAAGCCTATCTCCTCCTGCTGATGACTCACAGTCAAAGAGGTCTTGATGACCTGAGCAAACATCTTACAAAATCAGGTTAAAGGGCTGAAGAAAGACTGCAGTGATGACATTTCACTTGCTCTTATTGCAGCAGATGGACATGAGGGTGGCTTATCTAGTCCTTTCAAGCTCTATATCCAAGTGTGTTTTAGTGTGCTGCCGAAACATCTGGGGAAAAATATTTATTTTCTCTTACCTGCAGAAATGCTGGAGGTCGGTTGGGCATTCTGTCAGAGTGGTCACTAGTAAACTTCACCAGCCGCAGGTAGCCCGGGTACGACGGGGCGCTCACTTGCCCTTCAGGTGTGACAAAGAAGATCTGTACCCCATGAGGGATATACAGTAACTCCTCTCCCTCTTCACCCATGCTCTGTAGAGATGGTGTTGAGTTAGACGTACGACTGTAGAACTCATCCCCGACCAATGACATTTCTCCCGCATCTGTTCCATATGATACAGAAAGGTGGCCGTCAGCCGCCTGAGGAGAGTAAGCTGGAGGCTGTTCGGCTGGAACCCCAGACTGCCTTGTAGGTAAGAGAGGTAGACCTTTACTACTGCATGCAGGCTCGCCTCCTACAGCTCCTGCCGCCTGGACATTGGCAGAAAGTAGGTTTGGTGGAGCTGCTTTCTCTGGCTTATTTTTGATGAGAAGTTTTGGGTAGAGACCTTCTTCAGAGACGTCTGTAGCACCAGGGCCGGGCACTCTGCCAGTGTTCAGTGTAGGTGCAGATTCAAGGTCAGAGCTAGTCTCCAATATGGCAAGGCGAGTGGTGATGTTGTTCAGCGTCTCCTGCATCTTCTGCTGCATCTGTCTGGCTGATTCCCAGGAGCTGCCAACACACTCATCTCCCTGTGAAGGCACAGCGATGGCCCTGAGAAGGTGCTGTCGCCCTCGCTTGTAGAGCTCCATGGCCTGTGCCTTGTCTCCAGCTTCATCCACTGTGAGAGCTTTATTGATGCACTCAAAGGCCCTCTCGTAGCCATCTTTGATCACTTGAAGTCTGGCACTGTCGAATGCATCTTGTTTAGCTTTCTCCATTCCCTCTGCAATCAGAAGTACAATCAGCTTTATTTACAATGTGCTGTGTCCATCCAAACATGGACTGACACACCACATGTAACGATGATGAGGCAAAAACACTCACAGCAGCTAGAATTTAACACACTTCATAAAACTTTGTGTTAATTGAGGCTAAATGTTATCCATAATCAAGCCATTTCACATCACTCAGAAAGAGTTAATTAACTTTAGTGTATCTTACTGATTCACCACAGTTGTAGTATATCAGCTGTAAAGTGCTCTTAAACAAGCTAATGATTATAAAGTAGTCACCACAAACTAACTTGAACAGCTGACGTCTGTTTGCAAGAGTACAGTTGTTGATACGTCACTGTACAACAGCCTCGTAAATAAAATACCGAGGTCATGAGTTATAACATTAACATGAGTATTTACCAGTTAGCACCACAGCTAGCACCCTCATAAGCTAACCCATCCACGCTTAACTTACCCCAGTGAGCGAGAAACTGCAAAGAACAGCTTAATTAGCCACGTAGCTACTTTCTGTCTAACGTTACGCGTTCTGTCAAAAATGACGCGTTAACTCCCGAGTTAACCACCAACGGACCTGTTGACGGTGTAGTAAAGTGATGTCGCACACTACTTTCCGCACAGTATTGACCAAAGTATCGTGACAGGATACAGAATGCTTCGACGCTTCACTTCACCACTACAAAATAATAACATTCAATGTCTTAGGCACATCGACGCTTTTAGTTTTATTCTGAAAATATAATCCGGAAGTGATGTATGCTACCACGGTTGCATCGACGCTAATATCACTTTAACATTAGTTTTTTTTTTTCTTTTTGTTGACTTGTCATAGTATTTATTTTTAAAGAACAATTTTTATTGAAAAGATTACATTTAAACATGACTTATCTTGCACGTTCCAGATACATATACACAATCCCAAAAATGTTGCTCTCAATGTAGAAACAGTAATACCATAAATTCAAATTTACAAAGACACTTCATAGAGAATAACCAAAACAAACGGGGAGTGAATCGGAAATGTCTACATAATCTGATAGTGTTTGCCAAATGTATTATTAGAGCAGCATATTATAAAAACAAGTATTTCTAAGGCACACCTTTCGATGTAAATGATCATAGATGACAAACCAAGGCACGCAGTTAGAAAACCACTGCTCTAGCAGGCTAAATGTTGAATCGCGTGGGTTGACTACCACCTAGGGGCCACAGTGCGCAACTGCAGCGTATACAAGTTAGTCAAGTTAACGTCAATGTAAAGCTGGTGCTGGTCGCATACTTACGTTGTCCGGTCAACACTTTCAAAACATAGCAACCCAACGGAAGTTATTGCAACCAAACTGCATTGACGTTGCTTTGACTAATGTGTTGCTGTTCCTCATAGTGCCCACTGGAGAGAAGTAAGCGTTCATGATTCTTAATCATAGACGGTGTAAAATATACGCTTAGTATAGAAGCTGGGTTGTTTACTGCTTTCTACTGGTCATAGTGGAGAACTACGCGATATTTCATTAGTCAAACTTTCATCAACATAGAATGCTACAACTTCCGGTGAATACTTTCAAAATACAGTGGCCAAACGGAAAAAGATCCTGTTCGTTGTTCTCCAGACTATTCTCCAGTATGAGCAAGGATATTCAAAACAAACCAACACATTTTTTATACATTTCCCAACTCCTGTTTTACTCATTATTTATTAAAAACCTGTTGTCAAGAGCTTAACTTTACCAAGCCGTGGTGACCTAATTTCAAGATGCAACCTAGCGGCTGAGAAAGTCCAAAGTAGCCTATTAAGCAATACCAAAAGTAGCCTTGCCTGATTCATTTGTTCAGGAGACGACCACTTTAAATGATGTGTGACCTTTCATGTTTACTGCCCTTCCTAACCAGCGGATACATCTGGGCTCTGAATCATAAGATAAGCTCAGAATAAACATTGGCCAAAGAGATAATAATGGTTGCTCTAACGTTTAATACAATATGACTGTGATTATTGCCACATCATGAGTGATTTGAGTGTGATGAGACAAGAGCATTCCTCGACCTTAATGTGAAAAGCTGTTAGAATTTATGAACAAAAAACTTGTAATACTAAGTAAAACAAAGAAAAAGATTCATTACAGATTTGGAAAGCATAGAAGATCACGTGTGACATAGAGACACACTGCTTCTAATCTACAAGCACACTAAAAAGTTCACACTTTGAAGTTGATTATTGTGTAAAATTGAACAAGATAAGGTAAAAGAAGAAGAATTCCTTTATTAATCCCGCAAGGGAAATTAAATTTTTTCACTCTGTTATTATCATTATACAGGTTACACACACACAGGCCCAAAATACACACACATGCACAAACAGGACCTATATGCATGCAATTAATGGAGAGATGTCAGAGCGAGTTGGCTGCCAATAGCTCAGTGCCCCAAGCAGTTGGGGGTTCTGATGCAGTGCCCAGGAGATGAACCGGCAGCTCTCCAGCCACCAGACCCCCCTCCATTCATGGTCCACACAGGGAATCGAACCGGCAGCCGAGTCACCTATGCACTGAGCTACTGCAGATATTACAGTTTTAATTTGAGTGAAAAAAGTGATCAAATCAGTCATGATTATAATGTTACCGCAGCGAAAGGGGGACATACAAAATGCGGGATTTATTTACTGTCCATGAAGCTCTAAACCAAGTGGCTTTCATAGCTATAGTCGATATAGTAATCAGTTAAGGCATGCCTGTCACATACAAATTAGCTTAGATACATCCAAAAGAAACTGCTTGCATTAAGATATTTCTTTGTGATTGAATAAATGAATTACATACATCAGCTTGTAGTTTTGTTTGAATTATCTGTCAAAAGTGTTAAATTGAGAGAAGTAGGCTACTGATGACTATAACCTGCAGAGGGCACCACATCCTATCTCAAATGGAAAACTCTGATGAGACATATGGAGAGAACATAGTGGTGTTTAAACTACTGTGGGATTAAGTTCATTAAATTGTTTTACAACCCTAATATATTAAGCATTTTGTCCGAGCATGGAAATAATTAAGCATAGCAGCTCTGCATAAATGGGCCACTAATGACCATTTAATTGTTCGCATATGGGCATTAAACAGAGACTACGGTCATTAAGAGTCAAATAAACATGCATAATCTACTAAGAAGTCACAATCTTTCATGCCCTTGTTTCTGACTGTGGACAGTTCCCACTGAGTCCAGATAGTGGCTGTGAGCCTGCAGATAAGTAATAAACTAAAATAAATCAGTCTCATCACCAGTTTGACAGATTTTCAGCTTCTATCCTGCACAGACACCACTGCACAGAGACCAGACTGGACATGTCTCTCTCTTCACACTTGATTGGTAATACATTACAGCTTAGCCCATGTGTACATCCTGTCTAACCATACCCAATGACATATCTTTTTCCCATCACAAACCAAGCAAGCTCATTTATAGGGAAGCAAAGCTCTTGTCCTTAAATTCTGGTGCTCATTATTCTGCTAATTACCATGTTTAAAAAAATAGTCAAAGTGAGTAAAAATAGAATGGGGTGATCTGAGCACTTTGCGCCCCTCGCCACTTAACTTTTTAAACTGGATTTTAGGCTAGTTGGCTGGATACTGGATTTCTTGACCAACAGATGTGAGGGTGAATGGCTCTTTGTCCAATCAGCTTCACTCCTCCACTAGTTCTCCTCAAGACTTCTGTCTCTCTCTGCTATGTTACATCTTATATATAAGATGTAGTACTAATTTCTACCACACAAACAGACACATTATCAAATTTTCAGATGATACTGTGATCAAAAGTCTTCTTGAAGGGGATGAGCCTGTTGTTGATGACCTTGTATCTTGGCGTGATTATTCTTTCCTCCAATTAAATGCATCAAAAACAAAAGACATGATAATCCGTTTCAGGGAGTCTCTTTACCAACCACCATTAAAGGTGCTGTATTGAGTTGGTGTGATAGTTGTATAAATACTTCGGCATAGTTCTTGATAACAAAGTCTGTTTTGAATCTCATTTTGCTTGAAAAAGATCCAACAACCCTTTTTTTTCTTTTAATGTCTCCTGTGCGATGACGACTCCTTTTCACAGAAAGTTTTACTGAATCAGCCTTGATGTTGTGTATTGTTTTCTGGTATGGTAACTTGACTTTTGCCAACAAAAATAGACTCAGTGAACTCATCAAAGTGGCTAAGAAGCTGTCAGGGAGGAGTCAGGCCCAGCTCACAGACATTATAACAAGCAGGTGCTTAGGAAGGTTAAGCCACTTCTGGAGTGCCAAGATCACCCCCTTATAGATATAAGGTTTTCTTTGTCCCTGCTGCTATTCACATGTTAAATGGTAGATAGTATTAAGGTGTTCTTTGGCACAAATTGCTCTTCAGCACAAATAGCTCATTAGCTCGGATTGCTTATTTGCACAGATTGCTTATTTGCTCAGATTGCTCATTTGCACAGATTGCTTACACTGTTTACTTGTAATTATGATCCGGACAGTGAAGAACTTCCTACTGAACTACTTCAAATATGTCCTGTTAATCGTTGTTGTTCATCAGCGTTTTTCTTTTTTGTGTGTGAATTCCAGCTGCTAACCATAAGATACTTTGAACTTTGAGTACGAAGATGGGTGTGGTTCGAGCAAGGATGTCCTAAGTACATAAGAAGCGAGATGTATTGAATATTATGATTATATTGAATATGTCTTCATATTGTTGACTATTTTGCTCGCTGAACCTCAATAAGGAAGTTATCAAATTATTTGCGTCTCCTCGTGGTGAGCTCCACAACACCAAATGTCTGGAACTGAAAGAGTTCCTCTGTCTTTCATGTTGGTTATATGAGCAACATGTGTGCCTCTCATTGTTTTGCAAAGCTGATTTCTTTGAAAGCGATAGAATCATAAATATGGTTTGGACAGAGCAAACGTTATTTTAAGATAACTAAAAAATAATGAAGTTTTTTCTTTTTAGCAGTGTTAAACAAAACATTAACAGCCACTAATGCTATTTCCAGCTGCACTGTTGATACCATGGCCACTTAATTTGCTGTTGTTCTTATTGTTATTGTTCTATTTTTGTTGTTCATCAACAGTTGCCACACACAAAGAAGCCACATCAAGATTTAATTTAATCAGCATTCCTTTTACAGAATATGCAGACGTGAATGTTTCAGCACTCACTGAAAGGAATGATATGAATGATGAATGATAACTCAGCCAACATTCATATGAGTTGTGGAGGAAAAATAAAAAGCAACATTAAATTTAAAATGGTTTATCGGTCTACTTGATCTCCAACTGTTATTAAGTAATTTAAATACACTAAGCCATATTTTTATGGAGTTTTGATTTTGAGTTGTTAAGTTTCATTAATGGCACATACATCACAATTAATATTAATAATGAATTCATGGATAATGAAGAATGCAGCAGATAAAAACAAAAATACTACTATTACTATAGCTTTTATATTGTACATTTGATTCATTAATCAAAAAACAAACAAACATAAAACTATTTTGTTCTTTGTCTGACGTCTTATTTTCCAGGACTTCAGGTACTCAATTTAATCACTGAGAAAACACACAGTTAGATTTTATAAAGCGTCTGCCAGTTATGTTTCAAAGATTTGTTCATTCCATAATGTATTGTATGTAATATGAATATGTTATTGTCCATGTTAATGACCTGCCTGTATACCCACAACAAGAATCTTTATTTCCTTTTACTCAACTGAAAAAAACAGTCGATGGTAAGATGTTTATGCATCTTTTGTATCTCTGCAGCATAACCATACATTGTGCAGCTGTAATGTCAGACTAAGGTATGTGTGTACCATCTTGTGATGGGATCACATCAGCAGCAAAGCCCAATAGGATCGGGGGGAGTAAAGTGTGTGCGTGTGTGTGTGTGTGTGTGTGTGTGTGTGTGTGTGTACTTATTTTTTAACTTAGACTGATCTCAACTATACACTTGTTATGTTTCGTGACTGCATCTCACACTGCTGTGACGTTATTACGGTGACATAATCTGGCCACAGACAGGCAGACATACATGTCAGCCATAAATTGCTATGTCACAGCAACACCATACAAAGTTAATTACTGAGACACAGTAAGTGATTACTGTACATTACTACAGATGTTGAACTCAATATAGAACAATGTATGTTGTCACCATATGAAAACATTCTGTCAACAAATGCATGAAAGATATAAAGAGTGAATAATTGGATTCCATGTTTCATGTTATTGAGAAAAACATAGTTATTAAAGTGTGGTGGAACAAGCTATACCATAAGTTTAGACAGAGTGAGATGGAAAGCAATGACAGAGAGGAAAAACACATGATTCAAGTTTAAAACTAGTGTCAAAAACTCTTGATGTCCTTCTTTTCCTACTGAAGCTGAAAAAAAAGTGCAAAAATAGGGCAGCTGTGTGCTCTGTCCTATTTTGTTAAGTTTGAGAGACAAATACATACCTCTTGCGTACGCCTAACTAAACCCATATGAATTGACACAGTTCCTAACAGACATCAGGACATCAAGTTTTCCCTCAACCGTCTACTGAGTCTCATAATTATTGTCCCTACAGTGAATACTAGTAACAGGCCCTCCTCCTGGCACCAAAAATGTTCTCTGGTTTCAAGAAAGGTGTTACCCAGAAGCAAGTTCAAACAACTGTTCAAATGAATCCTGTTTAAAAGAAAATTCTTAGCGTCATAGAGAGGAATGCTCAGAGTGATGAAGTATCAGAAATCGCAGTCGAGGTTGCCTCAGGTAAACATTTTTGTAACTCACATTCAATTTAAAAACAACTCCAAATTTTAAAATTCCCATTTGTGATGATGAATATGAAAACACTCCAGTAATCACAAGCTCCATACATTAAGTGATGGGGTTTTAGGTCCTATCAAGGTTGGCTGTGGCTCAGTGGAGGAGTGGGTCATCCTCCATTTGAGAGATAGGCGATTCGATCCCCAGCTCCCCTGGTCCACATGTCGAAGTGTCCTTGGGCAAAACCCTGAATTGCTCCCTGTGCTGCGCATGGGTGTGTAAATGTGGTGTGAATGGTTAGATTAGATTAGATGGTATGTAGATGTCCACTGCCATCTGTGTGAATGTCTGTGTGAATGGGTGAATGGGACAAGTAGTGTGAAAGCGCCTTGAGTAGTCAGAAGACTAGAAAGGCGCTATATAAGTACAAGTCCATTTACCATTTACCATCAATAAGCCTGGTTAGCTTGGTGATACACTGAAATAGTTGATCTATCTATCTATCAATCAAAGAGTGAGTTAAATCAATAGTGATTGATCATATGAACCACTAATGAAAGCACTTGGACTTGCCTCTTTGTTGAGTGTTTCAATATCCCTGTCTGTGGCGACATTCCCTCCCTATATTTAAATGCTCCACGATGTTAGTAACGACAGCGGTTGTTCTGTCGCTGTAACTGCCATTTATGCTGCGTTTCATTATAATCGAAAATCGGCAACTTCCAACTTCTGAATCAGGCTTGTAGTAAGGACAGGAGCGGAACATGTGTGTGTGTGTATTGACTTGAGAGGGTAACATATAGGGGACGGAGCGGAAGTAGAGAGGTGAGTGTGTTAATACAAACACACATAGCGACTGTGAACGGGACAAGATGGAGAGCTCTGAAACAACAGGCTCGCCTGCAATTACATCTTACCACCAAAGAGGCCGCTAGAAACAAGGTATCTCAAATCTTACACAATGTGACTTTAAGTGTTTCATTAAGTGAAAATGTAATCATACTATTCTATTTTTTACACAAATGTTCATTGTTCTCCGTTGATATCCTCATAAGTTACAGGAGGCCGATTTGAAAAGAAATCTCTGGACTGGATCACACTCCCTAGTAAACCTTTCTCTGCCCTATGATTTATGAGCAGAGAGATCCTGTTCTTTTCTGACTCCAAGAAGCTGCAGAGTCGGGAGCTATATCCTTCTAGAGGTGAAACAAGGCTTTAATATTTGGAAAAACACTGTGTCCTGAGTTCAACTGCTGTGTCTGGCTGAAAGTGGGCTGAATGTGGAATGGAGTACAACTAATGTAAAACAGTCTAATACCAGGAGTGAGCATAAAGGTGCTTTAAGTGCTTGCTCATAGTAAAAAAAAAAAAATAAATACAGTAAAAGTTTATTTAATAAATCACTCAGTTGTTAAAAAGCTATTAGCTTTTCTAGGGACTATAGTAAGTCTCCCCAGCAATCTGACAGGGCGGCAGACATGAGCACTCGAGAGAGATTTCACCTCGGGAGAAATGACTGAGATAACTGACGTCATTTGCACTAAAGTAAGGTATGTATCCCATAAACTTTAACTCAGGGAGGTTGTTGGACTGGGCATAATTTAGGGTTAAGACATTTCCCTCAGTGAAAGTTCCAAATAAAATATATTATAGTTTAGTGTGCTCCTGTTGCTTCTTGTTTCTGTGTTTTGACATTCTCAATTCCATTAAAGGAGTGGTAGTTAAAACTGGCTGTGCATGGCTCAACTGTTGGTTTGTGGTCATGTGGTTGTTGATGACTTTCAGGCTAAAACACATTATCAATCGATATTTTTTTTTACCTAAAAAGACCATTAAGGAGGTATCCTCATATACAATGATGTGAAGATGCAAAACAATGCTTGCAAGCAAAACAATAAACAATAAAACAACAATGTCGATAAAAAAAAGAATTACAGTATAGTTAAAAGCATTTACAATCAATTAAACAAATAAATTGAAATAAGGCCTTAAAACAGCCGTGGTGACAGCAGAGAGTCCAAGTTTAACGCCTTTCACAGGTATTTCCACGTATAAAGAGAATGACAGTCTGTCTCCTAGTTCAGTTCTGTTGAATGGAAGGCGGAGCAATAACCTGTTCTGAGAGCAAGATCAAGATTATGTGAGTTCAGAGTTAACAAGTATAAGATATAGGGTGGAAGCATCTGTATTAAAGCTTTATAGATGAATATAAACCAATGCTGGTCTTGCCTCACAGCCAAAGAGGACCAGGCAACCGTGTTGTAAGGATCACCAGCTATGAAGTTAATTTCAGTGTAGAGGCGGCAGTTTAACATTCCCATAATCCAGCAAAGCAAATAGGAAAGCAATTCTTATCTCTGTACAGAAAACCAAGTATTGTTCTTAATTTAGAAATCAGAGTGTTAATATGGTAATTGAAGTTGAGGATATCTTCCAGTCGGAGCCTGATGTATTTACACTGTGGCACTCTCTCAAACCATGAGCCTCCAGCTGAATAAATGTTAAAAGATTCCGTATGAGTAGCTTTGGTAAACAACATCAATTTAGTTCGATCTGAGTAATTTTGCTGTATAAGTATAATTGTAGCTGGATGATATTTAGATACAATTTGTCACTTTGTTTATAGTCCATGGAACTAAGTGCACTTTAACTTAACAGGAAGTTATATTCTTCCCCTATTAATAGTCTTTAAAATGTACGTATTGCATATGTTCTTGACAGAACTAGAACTGTACAAGCATAAACACATGTAACGGCTTTGCTTCCAGATGAAAAACCAAATCGTTGCCTGAGGTCATTACAAATAATATCCTTCCGACAAAGTTCTGTGTTTGTCAGCCTGTGTTTGATAATGACTGAGCCACTAATGACCACGCACCAGGTTCAGCAGTCAGGTCAGATGTATCTTGCCATATTTGCATGTTGAATATCATGTATGTGAAACTAAAGCCACTGCCCATACTTGAAGATACCAAGTAAATGAGCTATACTAATGACAAAGCCAGTAATGGAAGATTCACAAACACATGCAAACATCATTAGTGCAGTTTCCCAAGACAGTAAAATGTCATTGGCAGGAAAGTGTGGGAGAAAAGCCAAATATATTTGGTCGGCTACATCAACATCAAGACAGCCAACAACAAAATCTAGAGATATATATAAGGAATATATTGAGGACTTTGCTAGCATTCCATTTGTAAACTTTATCTGAATGTAAATATCTTTTTGTAATCAACAATATGATTTTTGAATACAGTAAAAAGTGGAAAACAGGAGCCATTAATGGGGGTAAATGATTGAAATAAAAGGACTTCGTCCAAGCATTTCTAAGAGAGGAAAGAAACTGTAATTATCATCATGACTGACAAGGTTTTTGAAGTGAGTGTGGAAAAAAGCATGATTGATGACCTGTACTTGATATGCATGGTAATAACATTGCTTTGACTAATAATGTTTTGTATGTTTTTGTTTAACATAAACCATTTTTATATGACTTCCAATAACAAAGAGAGAATAAAATGTGAACAATAATAAATCATCATAATAAATTGTCAATCAATAAGTAGATATCAAAAGAAAAGAAAATATATCTGTTTTCCAAAGGGGTTCCCATGTTGTTTTAATATTCATGCCATACTTTTATGATTTTTACACTGTGTCAAGCTCAAAAATGTAGTCCACATGAAATGAAATAATAATATTAAAAGGAATTCAAACAGGCAACTGCAGAGGACCACTCACTTACGTTTTCAAAGAGTGGTTGTTTACCTTTAATAATGTAATCACTTCCAGAGGTAGAGTTTATGGACAATTATTTGATTCAAAGAATGAACCGTGGTTTACTGATCTTCTTCCAAGAGAGTGAGATAACTCTTTTTGCAAGCGGTTAACAAAGATTTAAGGCAACAATATCTTTTTTAGGAGGGCGATGTTTATCAGGATGTAGGGGTGAAAAGCTTTGGGTCAAGTGTGTTCCCCCAAAAAACTCTTTCACGTAATCACATTCTCAAACAATGTTTTGTTCAAAAAAATAAATTGAATATTTCTTTATGTAGTATAAATCCACACGACACATGGTCTAAGCCTCTGAATCCTCCACAGAGTTCAATAAATGCAGTGATATCAGCAAAGCATGACACAGTAGACAGGATTGTTTAACGATAGTTATACGAAGTACACCAAAGCATTGTCAGAAGAAAAACCTTGTGCCATGATACCATGACGCTAGATGTATATATATAAAAATACAGTAGTCATATAAATTGATTTACTTGTGCTACATAACCCACAATCAAGTAAGACGCTAATATAAATCTTGTCGTACAATAACATCGTCACCACTTGCCTCAACACATCAGGACTTATCAGGACAACATATAGCACTCTTGGCTAAATTTCAAGTGTGGAAATGGAGCTGTGTTCAGCGTGCCGGCACAGATAGAGGAATTCATCAGCTGCATGAAGGTGTGGCTCTATATCGGCTCATCTCAAGGCTAGGACTGACAATCAATTCTCATTTTGGGGTCTGAAAAACATGACATTTAAAAATGTAATAAATTCTGAGCAATGATGTATGAGTAATATGGCATGAGCTGGTGTTAAAGGTATTGTAATTCAGTATGTACACTACAACTCTATGACTCACCAGTCAAGGTGTAAATGATTGTAAAAAGGTACCTGTTATAAGTCTCAAGTCTTTTTAGCTGTTATCCAACGCACAGTCCTAACAGGCTGGAAGTAATTCTACCTCTTAAAATCAGAAAACATGTTTTTTAAAAGTTTTCTTTCCCACCATTAAGCCTTTCATCTAGTAAATGATGAACCTTTTGAATCTTAACATTGATAATAGTCTCCTTAAATTTCCCATAAAGCGTGAAACTTTGATTTAAGTCTCCTTCTAGTCAAACATTTATTTGGCCTTACTTCACTTGTGTTTTTGACCTTTAATGTGTAGAGAAATAAGAAGGCTGTTTTCATCTTGATCTGCCGAAGGGGGAAAGTTTGTCTGCGTTCACATCATATCTGAAGTTAAGGCTTGTGCATACGAAGAGGTTTTCGTGTCACCACAAACGGTTTGGCAGCCAATCAAGGTTCAACATGTAAATAACTGAAAGTTCTGTGCGAACTCAAAGCAAACTGAAAACATTGTTCAGCGAAGTAGGAGATGTCTTCCATCCTCCGGCAGTTACAGAAGAAATACATGCAGGACGAACGCAACGTAAGTGGAGCGCAGCAGGTCTTTCACCTGCTACACTGATATTGAACTTTGCAAGGTGAACAGGAAGTTGGATATGTAGGGTTTGTAAGAATATAATTAGGTAGTTGTGCTATTAAAAAATAAATGAATGCAATAACCCTAGCAGATGGAAATTTCCATTCCAAGTAGATAATATTTTATACTCAAAACAAATGCTGTTTGAACTCATTACACATGTCACTGTGTTCTGGCTCTAATGGGTGTAATTCCAACTGATTAGTTTTTATGGACCTTAGTATGGCATCTCATGGAAGATTAAAAATATATTGTGCATCATTTTGTAAGCCTTTTCCAGTAATTTAGCCTGACCAGTTCCTTTTAAGGCTGTGTTCAATTCAAAATAAACATCTATGGGTTGGAACCATGCTTGACAAGATTACGAAACTGAACAAAACTGACTTAAGGTTTTCGTCAAAAAAAAACAACTTACATGGAATTTCTCATAAAAATGCTTCCTTGTGTTATGAAGTATACAGTCAGTAATGACTCAGTAGGCTTCCTAAGCTTCCTAAATAGAGAACTTAGTCTCCCTGCTGTGATGAAGAAACATGGAGCCAAGTCTCTGAACTATTACACTGTTGCACTACTGGCTGGATGGAGAGGAAACGGCAGACTGGAAATCTGGACCATGAAAGCACAGGGAATCCCATCTACGTGGCTCATAACTCCTGCTGAAGGAGGGGAAAGGGATAGTTGTTAACCACCAGCTAAATGATCTTGAAGGAAAATAGTGAAATATTGCCTTCCCACTGCAGCAAAAACAAAACTCTACTAGCCTACAATGAATGACGATTATTCTGTGAACGTGTCCTCTAATGGCTTAATTATGAAGTCACAAGCAGTGGATAGTTTTCAATATCATTCCCTGAGGCACCATGATTCTGAGTTTCCTTGGCTTCTTCCTGTGCATGTGTTCTCAAATCTATTCTGTTACATTGTAACTTTAAAAAACACCATATACTTGGATTCCACTGAAAAACAAGCAACCAAGTACAAGGGAAACTATTTTTATTCTTTTTTTTTTTTTTTTTTTTTTTTTTTTTTTTACAACTGGTGTAGATCACAAAAGAAATGATTGAGTACCTTGTAGCAACTTTGTTAAAAGAAGCCTCCAACTTGTATACAGTTGGGAAATCACAAAAATAGATTGAGGTAAAATAATGGTAAGAATTAATGTAGCAGAGGGCTAGATATTCAAACTTTTAGTCTTAAGCTTCAAGAATGCATTATCCTCCATTTCCCACTATGCAACTTGAGTCTTTTCAGTCGAGCCTCCCCTCATGCAGTGTTCTTCCTCTGTGCCCCCAGTTGTTATGTACAGGATTTCTTTTCAAAATGTTTAGCCTCCAAGCCCAAACTGAGATAACCCTGGTGTTATGACTCAGGTTATTATCTCAGACTAAACAAAACTTCCTCCAAAATCACAGAAGACATTATAGTGATATGTTTATAGAAGAGTCAGGCCAGAATTCCTATTACGTTCTTATTCTACGACTCCACACCACAAAATTCATAACCCGTGTCAACTTTGGAATCATTGTGCCCTTTATAAAATGAGGCAGAAAGTAAGGATGAGGGGATTTGTGTGGTGGATGAGCGTGTTGCTCCTTCGACTTGCAGGATATTGGTGTTTGCATGCCATCACATACCTGCATTTTACATTTGCCATTGCATTAACTGTACCCATAATATTTCCTTGATTTTAACCAGGTGTTAAAACATTGGCATTGATTGTATTCAAGGTTTTTGTAAAATACAGTTACAAACTGATCTGATGTGGAAAATCCATCCAGTTCTTCTTTAAACTGATTTATTTGAACTACTTCCTTAACTGGTTTTGACAGATGACAGATTAGACATGGGGGAAAGCAAGAAAGGGGTATTGGTCCTAAGACTGGAATCAAACCCGGGATGCTGTGATTTTATGGCATGCACTGTTGGTATTCTTAAAATGATATATGTTGTGGTCAATTATGTTCTAAGAAGGAGTTACATCACTGTGTGGTATGGCAGATAACACCAATTGAATACAGTATACACTTGAATACTGTGCTGCTGCATATCCTCCTTTGGCACAGTAGAATATGTCTGGATATTTTCCACAAGGGTGAGTCATAAAAAAAATACAAATGAAGCCAAACCTTCATATGGTCTGTTGGTTATACTGTCCATTAAAACTGTCTTGCAAATCCCAAATAATATTAAATGTTCTCCTAGCTGTCGAGTAAACCAGGAGTGCTCAAGTAAATATCCAGTAGGAATAGTGTGTTATGACCCCACTGTCCAATATATGTGTACAATATAGGAGGAAAGCAGAATGCTCATTGAAACCTCACACTGGACACATCTGAACTCCTATTTTGGTGACCGCATTCTGCTTGGAAGAACTAAAGTATTAGTGAAAAGCCTCTCTCAGCTGTTGATCTTGTTTACAGTTTGAAAAGGACAAATAAACAGGAAATATAGTAGTTAACGCCAACAAGCTGCCAGGCTAACAATGAAATTTGAAGAAATCACAGTGTTTAAGTTGGCACAGGCAATGAAAGATGTTGAACCTGAAGGCAATTAATTGCTTAGAATGATTTTAACATTGTATCCTCAAGTGTCCTTTCATCAGCACGCAGGAGCTGTCTGTCTGTCAGGTTATATTTCAAAACACGTCACCAGGTCAAATGTATAATAAAAAAAGTTCAGAGGAATGGTAAACAACAGTCGTGTAAAAACACAGTCGTGTAACACAGTCGTGTAAAAACACGACTGATCTCATTCACTCTCACATTCACTCTCACATTTGTCGAAACTAAGAGATTAATCCAACATATGCATCTTAAGTGTTCATACTTTTAGAGAACTTTATGTATTTTCCATAATATTTCCAAATCTTGTTCAATTGGACAAACTGTTTTGGAAGTTGTTGTTGATCCCTTTTGTGTTTTGAGTCAGCCATGGAATTTTAGAAAAACACGAGGCTGCAGCTGCTGGTGGTCAAACTGCCTTTATTGTTTTTCGTAATCTTTCTGGTCTCTGTGAATTGTAGCCCTGCACTGAGAGAATGTACGCAGAAAACCTCCCAATTCAATTCAATTCCATTTTCAATTCAATTTTATTTATAGTGCCAAATCATAAAAAAAGTTATCTCAGGACACTTTACAGAGTAGGTATAGACCACACTCTATGACTTATTTATGATTAACATAGACCCAACAATTCCCCCGTAGAGTACGGTGGCAACGAAAACCTTCCCTATTACAGGCAGGAACGTCGGACAGACCCAGCTCTGTGGAGGACGGACATCTGTCTGCACCGGTTGGGGAGGAAGAAAGGGAGAGAGAAAGAGAGAAAAGACGGACAGATGGACAGAGAGACGGACACACTTCCAGAGATTCAAGCAACCAAATATTAACAGTAACTATAATAATATCTATAGTAATGTGAAAATCTTCAAAAGCAATTGAAGTAGGAGAAGCCTTGAGTTGGGCAGTACAGTTACGGGGAAAATATGATGGGGTGGGGTGTGGGGGTGTGGGGGGGTTGAATTATGTTTGGATAAAAGCGCTCAATTTCACACATCTCTGCCACAATTTCCTCTGTAAGGTACAAAAGGCTGCTTCAGCTTCGCTGTCGTAGCAACAGATTCAGGAAATCTTTCCTGCCACAATCCATCACTTTTTATAATAACTCTCTCACCTCTGCCTGACAGAGAACTCTGCTCTCTCTACTTTTTTTTTTTTTTTTGTATATACTATTATTGTTATAGTATATTTTGCATATGTTGTTGAATATGTTATTATTGTTTATTGTTTATAGCACACTGTGCACTGTATATAAACACTATGTATATATTTGATTCTATTTATGTTATGTACAAAGTTTTTATTTGCTGACCCAATACTGCTGTTACAAAATAATTTCCCAGTCTGGGATCATTAAAGTAATTCTACTCTATTGTATTCTAAAAGCATCCATCAAAAGGAAGTCAATTCTTACAATAACATTTGCATGGGGTACATGGCAAAGTATTGAAAACACACTGAAATTACAAATACTTTTATATCAGCATGTTGCTAATTAGCTTGTACTTTAGTGAACAAAACCTTTGTAGTACATTACATCACCAATAATGAAATTTTAAATGTTTTGAGCAATAAATTATGAGCATAAAAACTTACAGCATAGAATCCTGCTATCACCAACCAACCCATAGCAGATCTTTGAAGGAAACATTATCATCATTTGACAACATCAAACAACACCCCTGAATTGCTGCCCCCATCTCACATTTTGTCCAGCAGTTTGACCATTCAGTATGGACATCAGGCTCAGTCACATGGGTCATTCTTATGTCATTTTTACAGAACTTTAGTCCAGCATCAGAAAATATTCCAGAAATAGCTTGTTCTGGAATTATGGTCCATTGAGTTATTGCTTCCGTGTGGCAATAGTCCAGTGGATTTTCCATTTGTTACTAAGACTTTGACTCCCCATTGAACACTTGATGATCAGTGGGTTATACAATAGGGGAGGCTGCTGGGAATATTTTTGACATCTGGCAGGTGGATTTCCTTGAAAAGGACATAAAACGACCGTGCTTTTATGTCAGATTCCAGATATTATTTAATCCACATGTCTATTTTATTGCTTTTTACATAGGCTAATTATCTACACTGGAGCCAAATTATTGGTATTTTGGACCAGCATTGAGGAATATAAAACATAATTTCTCACAGGAGAGGAATATTGGCTCTGCATGATGAAGACTGCACAAATGTTTTAATCAACGCGACATTTAATCTGCAAACATGTGAGTAACAAACATGTGAAACAGTAACCATCATCGAAAGGATCAGAAGCCATACTTTTGCTATAACAAAACTCATAGTTCTTTGCATATGACCATTCCAGCTGAGTATGAAAAATGAACTAAATGTTTTTTTTACAAAAAAATATATAACTAAAATACTATTTTTAGAACATCTTTGGAATAATTTTTGATGATGTAAATTACTGCTTAGAGTTGTAATCCGTTGGATGTAAAATGTAATTGCAGGCATGCCTCTGGGACTTCATCTCCCAGAGTACCTTTGGAAACCGAACAGTGTCGACTGTATGATGTCAGTAGCAGCTGTCACCTGCGCAATGCGGCGTGATGCCTTCACATGCTCAACACTGAAAGGAGCTCAGAAGCGAGAAGGGGAACAACGTGAAAAGCGTCACTTACTATATGCCACATTTTATTTTAGCGTGGAAAAGTTGCCACAGACACTTAGATCCTATTTTCCGGTAAAGCAGCCAATACAAGTGCTTTCATTAGTGGGTCATATGCTCCAACACCATTGTTTTAACTCACTCTTTGATAGAAGGAAACTTAACAGACAATTGACTAGATGAAAATCGTCTACCACTTTCAAAGAAAAATTAGTCAATCCCAATACATTTGTTGCAGTCTTGGTAACTGCAGGGCACAAAAATCTGAAGTACAGTTTGGTGAAAAAGATGAGAGGAAATAGTGACTTATGAACGGATATAAGGCTCAGCCTCAGGAAACATTATGAAACATCTAGATTTAGGGGAAGGTGTCATTGTTGGAATGTTTTCTTTTCCTCAACATAGTGGCTTTATCTCAGCTGTTTTTTCTTAGCTTATCAAATTATTTCAGTGCAGTGTTTTGCAGCTTTTGGACTAATATCTCATCTCATCTCATCTTCAACCACGGATCCGGGGTCGGGTCGCGGGGACAGCAGCTTTAGCAGGGGACCCCAAACTTCCCTTTCCCGGGGGATCCTGAGGCGTTCCCAGGCCAGTGTGGAGATATAATCTCTCCACCTAGTCCTGGGTCTTCCCCAAGGCCTCCTCCCAGCTGGACTAATATAGGAAATGTAAAATATGATATTGCACACCAACAATACAGCAGGATTGAATTGCATGGAAGGCATAAAGTCAGGCTTCACAATTAACGCTTTTACTATGAATTGGCTTCAGCCATCCTAAATCATTTACTTAGCTACTCAGGGCTAAGTTGTGCCTTAAATAGGATTAGAGTAAGTTTAAGTTAAGTAACATGTTTTAGGTAATTTTTTTGTCAGTAGATTATCTTAAAAACAGTAAAGGACAAATCAACAATTTTCACAAAAGCAGAGCATAGGAAAAAACAAAAGTATGTCAGTCATGTGTGTGGAAAAGCATCTTGTTCTATTTATCTTAATGTACTAATTTGTGACCATCTCATTCACATTTTGGACAGTGATAATAATTTGATCTTGTAGACTTATTACAAAATATATGTGAAATCTGTTTTATGATAAATTAATCCAGGGGATGAACTTATAATATTCTTTTCGTGCATCACTCTGCCAGCCCAAATATTATGTAACTTCTTGGTTTTCATCAGTGGAAACAAAATTCAAAGCCATACAATGAGACGTGCCTAGGATAACTTATTTTATTTTATTGAAATTGAATTGTGATGTTATTTATAATTATAGCTGGTGTTTTCTAATTTTCATAAAATAAAAATGTTAATGAGGTGCTAGCCAAAGACATTTGCTTGTAGAAGTACATAAAGGCATGCTTATACAACATACACAGAGAGAAAGATTTTCTTTAGCCACGTACTATTACAGTAAATAAGGCTCTTGGCAGAAGATGTACAATAAATTGTCTGATTTAACTACAGTGGATTATTTATTGAGCTCCATTTATGTCGCTCTGGCAATTTTTCCAGGCAGTCTGTCAGAGCATGACAGGTTATGTAACTTTTGAATCAGCTCCTCTGTATGACACAGATGGCTAACAAAAGTCGCTGTGCTCTATAGATTCTTATTAGTGTAAAATGACCTTACTTACTTTTAGGCTTAAAGGTGAAGTTGGTAACTTTCTGTAAAGAATCATTTTCATACATTTTCACATTTGCTAAAACTAAGGTGACCAGATTTCTCAGACAAAATCTGGGGACATGTAGTGTTTTTGTAAAACATAAAGCAGTTTCTCTCACCCCATTTCTCCGAAATTGCAAAGGAATTGATTAACAATAAGTCTTTTCCTCTGATCAAAGAAGCTGTGATCAAGATCATCCATAAAATAATCTGCAATAAACAGGTATCAGCCAGACACGGTTGCCACAAATGCCACAACTTGGGATAAATGATTTTAGAAAAGATATGGTTTTAAGGTCATCATCACCTGCTTTCAGATTTACCTGTCTTCATCAATAATATTCATCATTTCTGGACTATTGTGAACTTATACAGTAGTTTGATCAAAAAGACATCACCCAAAAGCCTGCCATAGGGCCCTTTGTTCATGACCGCATGGCCAAAGACAAAGAACTGCCATGTTACCCAGCAGGGTCACACAGGACACACCCAGGTGTCAAAACTTTCCAAGGCCAGCTGTCCCTAGGAATGAAATATGTCCTGCATGGAGTAGGACAATCAGCCAGGTTAACCATAACTGGTCACAAGTACCACCTGAGCAGAACAAAGAGCAATCTAATTCCTTTATTGTTTAAAAGTAACACAACCAGGACAAGGCGCAAACCTCTTCAATCTGTGTCACAAGGACCAGACACTGGAATCACAGCAATGCAACTTCCCTCTCCCCATCCTATGGATTTGTAACTAAACGGCAACTGGTCATAAATTACGTGTTATGAGACTTTACATAAACGATTTGGCATTTTAGAACAATGAGAGAGATCCTAAAAGCATAGGTGCTCTCTTGGGTGACCAAATATTTACATATCTGGATAAGAATAAAGGCACTCCTCTCTCAGTGCAGACCCCCTTTTGCTATATCTCTTCTCTCTCTCTCTCTCTCTCTCTCTCTCTCTCTCTCTCTCTCTCTCTCTCTCTCTCTCTCTCTCTCTCTCTCTCTCTCTCACACACACACACACACACAAACACACACACACAAAAATGTTATTTATTATTTGTATTTTGGGTTTCTACTAGGTTTACATACATTATATGTTCAAAAGAATGAGTTTTTCTCATAATGTCTATATCAAATCAAAATCAAATCAACCTTTATTTATTTGGCGCTTTTCATACAGAAAAGTATGGCAAAGTGCCTTACAGAGATGAACAGAAAAAGAGAAACATCAAATAAAATCAGGAGAAGAAAGTTAAAAGAACCCAAACCATCCACAGTCATGCACAGAGACATACATAAATGTATATACGTTCATTCACACATTCACATAAACACACACAGCCACGCTGACACATAGTGTGAGACACACACACTCACACCTACACAAACACTAGCTGTCACTACAGAGACATGGCCGGGCAGCGAGACCTGAGGTACAGAGGAGGCTAGAGGAAGCTACCTTTGGGGGGCTAACCACTCCGGGAGAGATCCCAGTCAAAGGTCGCAGGGAGCACCGCCACAGAGACCACCCCAACCCGGGCAGACAGGAGGCTCTGCACCTTGGGCCGGAACTGTCCACGGGACAGCACCCCCCGCGGCCAGACCAGAGACAACTCCCAAACTGGCAGGCCCCCTGAGGAAACACTGGAGATTAAAAACTGTTGCCTAAAACAGTAAAGGGTTAAATTATGGAGGCTAAAAACACGAGGGACTAAACATAAAAGCATAAAAGCATAGAGGCTAAAACATGAAATAGAAAATAAAAGCATAAGAGCATAAGACATGAGGCCATAAAAATAAATAAATAAAAGCATGAAGGCTAAAACACAGAGATTAAAACAGTAAAAAAGGATAAAAAGTGCTCTGATTAGCACTGCCTAACAGAAATCAATTAACTAAAATCCTGGTTAAAAAGATGGGTCTTAAGCCTCTTTTTATAAACCTCAGTAGTCTCCGCGACCCGGAGGCTCTCCGGCAGGCTGTTCCACAGTCGGGGCCCATAACAACTGAAAGCCGCCTCCCCATGCTTTTTTGAACTTACCTGTGGTATCGTTAAAAGGCCGGTGCCGGAGGACCTCAGGGTCCGCGGCGGCCGATTGGGTAAAAGCTAATCAGATAGGTAAGAAGGCCCAAGACCGTTAAGACATTTAAAAACTAGTAGAAGAACTTTAAAATCAATCCTGAAACGCACGGGGAGCCAATGCAGCGACTTTAAAACTGGTGGTATGTGCTTCCGCCCTCTGGTCCTTGTCAGCACTCGTGCAGCTGAGTTTTGTAATAATTGTAGATTCAAAATGCTCTTTTTGGGAAGGCCAGAGAGCAGGGCATTACAGTAGTCTATACGACAAGAGATAAAAGCATGCATCAGCACCTCCGTGCTGGCCTGAGAGAGAAACGGGCGGTCTCTGGCTATGTTCTTAAGATGGTAAAAACCTATTTTTGTTATATTTTTGATGTGTGGAATAAAACTGAGCTCAGAGTCAAAATTCACACCCAGATTTTTTACAGATTGTGATAGTTTAAATTTCTGTAACTTTGGTAAAAGTTTCTCTTTCTGGCCCTCAGGACCAATGAGTAAAATCTCTGTTTTGTCCTGGTTGAGCTGTAGGAAATCCCCTGCCATCCATGTCTTGATATCTAAAATGCAGTTAAAAAGGACATCAATAGGCCCTGTGTCATCAGGAGATACGGCGATATACAATTGCGTATCGTCAGCATACCTATGAAAGCTGATGCCGTGCCTCCTGATGACGTCCCCAAGGGGAAGAATGTAAAGATTAAAAAAAGTTGGACCTAAAATTTACCCTTGGGGAACCAGTTAAGAACAGTACCAGAGAGGCCGACCAGGTTCTTCAGTCTATCTAATAAAATGTGATGGTCTACTGTATCGAAGGCGGCAGTTAGATCCAGTAGTACCAAGACTGTGAGTTCATTGTTATCCAAGTTGCACCTGATTTCGTTTAAAAAAAAAGGGCTGTCTCTGTACTGTGGTTCGCCCTGAAACCAGACTGACACTTCTCAAATATGTTGTTTGCAATTAAAAAGTCATTTACTTGATTGAAAACAAGTTTTTCTAAAATTTTACTTAAAAATGGTAAGTTGGATACAGGCCGATAATTATTAAAGATGTTGGGATCTAAATTGCTCTTCTTCAGAAGGGGCTTCACCACCATAAAGGAGGCGGGGAAGATCCCCGTCTGAAGAGAGCAATCCACCATGTATAAAAGCTGATCCTCAAAGAATCCACAAAGTGTTTATATACAAAATCTATAGGACTAACATACAGAAGTCCTGACAGCTTAATTAAAGGCACATGTTCTGAATATGGGCTATGTGTATTTCTCTGATGATTTAGTGTTTTTATACTTTTACAGTATTGATACAGCGCCTCGACAGAAAATCCTGCTTTCTATAAAATGATATCTTTAATCAACAGTTTGCAAATAATTGGCATTTGTAACTTAGTCATTTTGAAAGTCATCTTCTCTTGTTTTGGCTTTGCAGTCATGCAAGGTAAAGACACACTTCCCTGACCTGGAACTGTCACTCTGAACTCAGTAGCAGGATATTGATTCATGTTGGCTTCAGTATGAGTTCATTTCAGATTACTTTTATGCTTGGGTACATAATGTCCAATCATTTTCGCTTCTCATGTGGATAAAGACAGGTTTTATTTTATTGCAGCCAAGTCTATACATTATGGCCCTGCGGTGGAAACTCATCCAAGACTCAGCACACAGCCAATGTGCCAAGAACATGTCCACTCTTTGGAGTCACTGATGCAGATGACAAGTCATTTTCACACAGCTAAAGACAAGGCATTCACAGATATGCACGTTTACTGGGACAGAGAGTTTTCCTTGTATGTTTCGATGATTCATTTCGGCAAATTACTAGCTTAAGACTAAAACCTTCCCTGAACATTTGAGGGTCATATGAGGTATACTTGTATATTACATCAAGGACCTCAATCAGACACTGTATGAATCTTCTTCCTATGTGGTTTCACTTAAGGATGATCAGACAGCTGCCTGTTGGTGATAGTGATGGAAACTGTCAAGTGAAATTCAAGTCTGTTGTTGGTGATACAAGCAGTCCCATAAATGACTTAATAATGGATTGGGGCATCACTGCGGAATAAAGCGTGGAAAATCCGAAACCGAATGGAAAAGTAATAGGATCCTCCAACCAGATGTTTTTTCAATTTTCAGACTATGTTGTAAATGTTCAAACGATTGCCTGCTGTGCATCTGACTGCAGAATATATTCATTCTGTATGTAGCAAGATTTGCATGTTACTGTAACTGTTTGCTTAAACTGTTTCTTAATATCTGCTGGGAAACCTCATGCAACAGTGGCTGATACAATATAAACATATAATTATTCATGGATTTTAGTAAAAGGGAGTATATTATATATTGTATTATATAAACCAATAATGATGAATGATTTTTTATGGTCACAGAGACTGCATTCCCAGTCTACCTCCAGCAGTGTCTTTCCTACCTTCTTTACGCATTAAAACTGTGAGTTGAATTACATTTATTTTTGTTAAGAAGTATTGAAGTAATGTAATGAATTCAGTAATGAAGCCTGTCGGCTCTACACGTGTTAATCAAAGATGTGCAAAGTGACCTAATTGGTATTGTGTAAAACAATCAAGTTTTTGACTATTTTAATATTACTGAATAAAGAAACCTTTACAGTAAATGTGTAAATGGAAACACAATAATGACTTCATTACTTTGAGCAGTGGTGAACCAGCTGCTTGGCTCAATAAAGCCTGTTGTTGTGACCTACTTTAATATAAAATCACAGATGCACAAAACGCATTTTTTACATTTTGTTTGTGTTTTTGTAGGTTGCAAGAGTTTGTTTGTATCTTGGCAGATTTTTAAACGTTTAACTCCATCCGAGAAGCCATAAAGAGCTCTGAAGAGTTTTGTACAGGCCAAATAACAGCAGCTTTGGGCCTGTACCAAATGTCTTGGCACAGCAGCTTCCACAATGTTGCTACAACCTAAGGGAAAACGCTGCATCTTGCTGTATTATTACAAACACTGACTTACATATGATTCCCTTTTCTTATAAACATATAACACTGCATTCATTGTTCATTTCATAATAATTGACTGTATATTAAACTTGTACTAGGAATTTAAATACCTTGTTTCTAGCGGCGTCTTTGGCAGTTTTTTTGCTCTTTTGTAAACTTTATTGAAACACATTCACCTCTCTACTTCGAGTCCGTCCTCTATATGTTACCCTCTTTAATCCACACACACACACACACACACACACACACACACACACACACACGTTCCGATTACACTTCTGCCCTTACTACAAGCCTCTCAGGAGTTGGAAGTTCCCGATATCCGATTACAAGTGAACGCAGCATATCCGTTAGTGACGATCTCGGCCCGGAAATGTCGCCACAGATACAGATATTGGAATACTCAACAAAAAGGCAAGTACACATGCTTTCATTAGTGGGTTAAATGATCAATCACCATTGTTTTCTCTTTGATTGATAGTAACTTAAAAGGCATTTAAATAGATACAAATCTTACGGAGTATAACTTTAAATCATAATT
Organism: Echiichthys vipera; assembly: GCF_963691815.1. Taxonomy (NCBI): domain Eukaryota; kingdom Metazoa; phylum Chordata; class Actinopteri; order Perciformes; family Trachinidae; genus Echiichthys; species Echiichthys vipera. The sequence continues at coordinate 23,454,787 of NC_139830.1, forward strand.
ACTAATGTTAAAGGGGACCTATTATGCTTTTCCTCAGTTTCTATCATATCTTGTTATAATACCAAATGTTCATGCTGAACCAAAGTCTCAAATAATGAGTTAAATGTGTTTATGGGTAACCAGTCCCATGAGCAGATCTGCTCAGGATACAGACTTTCTCGATGGTCTGACATCAAACCTTCTTGGATTTTCAAATAAAGTCATCTGCTCCAAGCTCGCTGGGCATGCTGGGCATACCGGACTCACCAGGCATGCCGGGCACACCAACAGGGTACATATAGCTACATGCTAGCGGCAGAGAAAGCTGAAATATTTGTTGCTTGCAATGTTTATTTCTCTCTTATTTGAGTGCACACACCTGCTGCAACATGTCCGGTTTTGTTGTGTTTGGTTTATTAAATGTTATTTGTGATTTTGAAAGTGGAAATAACTGCTTTATTGTCCACTGTTAATGCCATTTAGTTATATGCTAGTGGCAGGCATAAGGAACAGTGGGGAGGAGACCAGGAAGTGTCTGACCAATTAGAGCAGACTGGGCTTATTGGGAGGGGGGGCTTAAAATAGACAGGTGTCTTACACAGAAATAAGTATTGTTTGAACATTAAAAAACATGTTCTAGTAGAAACACAATATACATGTATGAACCTGAAAAAGAGTAGAATACGTCCCCCTTTATAATCAATGATTGATTTATTTTGGTATTATGCAACTTATATAAGCAACCCAGTCTCAAGAAGGAAATGTTGGCATCATGCAAACCACAAACAGGCTGAATCCCAATGTTTCGGAACCACTGCAACCCATTCTCATTCCCTACTCGCCCACATTTTGATGCTACACGGTTGCAGTTTTAAACACGTGGTTATCGTTGTAAATTCAAAACAAACACGATTAGTTTAGTCATCAAAACAACGTGGTTAGGTTTAGGCATCTAAATTACTTTGTTGGGGTTTCGAAAAAGAGCATGGTTTGGGTTAAAATAAGTATGTCTCCTATCCAGTTAAATTGTTTTTACATTGGAGTCAGTTTAATGCCTGGTGCGTCAGATGCTAAAGGGTGACAAATATGTTTCAAATCAATGTTTCTGTGTTTTACAGAAAGTACAATGCCTGCATTCTTTTCTAGCAACTGGGCTGATGTAAGTTATTTTGAATTTTTATGTAAGTAAACAAGTTCATTTTTTAACACCCAGTTTATTTCATATTTTACATGTATTTTCCAAAAGTGTCAAGACTGTCATGCTTGCTCTTAAACATGCAGAAAAAGTATTGGGCGATTGAAAAGGATGAATCAAATATATTTTCAGTTCTAGACTTTGTACTTAGCACACAATTAGTAGTACAAAAGTGTAAAATATATGCCTAATATTTATATTTGACATTTGATATTTTAGACTTCTTTTTCTGAACCAATGACACCTACTTAAGATCCATCTAAGTACATTAGAAATCACTCCAAACAACAATTTCTACAGATGCCCTTTTCAAATTGGCACATTTATATTAAAAAAATGCACTTTATTGGAAGGAAGGAGAAAATCTGAAGTTGGATACATGAATCCAAGTGATACAAGCACAGAAAAAATTCACATGAAACCTTCAACAATGTTCAGCCAAAGAAATGAAAGAATGTAACAGTCTAAGTCTGGAAACACACCACAATTTCTTTCTCAATATTTATCATGCTGAGATTCATAAAATGTCCCACACAGCTAGTAAAATCTCCTTGTTATGACCTTCACCTCTAGCGATGGCAGAGAGAAATGTTTTTTTTTAATAGCTAATGGCTTGGATTTAAAAGTTTTTATTGCTACACTGACTTGCTCCATGTCTTTAAACTCAAGCCAAAATATTAATTTGGACCCTGTTTACATATTCCGGACTCTTTTCAGACATTGCACACTCATAATAGATATACATTTAAAGCACCATTAAATTGTTTATTAGAATTGTTTATCTTGTCAATTATACCTTTTACAGTATATTTGGAATCACTTACATTTTAAGTGTATCCCTTGCATTAAAATACCAGTTTCAACCTCTGTGATCGAAGTCTGTTGTTCCCTTTGCAACGTTGATATTCTCATCCATCCATGCTCAGTTTCTTACCCTCCTCCTATTTCCAGCTGTTAAAAGAAAAAAAGGATAAAACCATTGGAATATATTATTATTTGAACGTTGGATATGGACTGTGTTGAAGTTTGGCATTTAGGCTCTGATCTCATCACTCCCCATAAGCACACATGAAGCTCAGCACAGCAGGGAGTGGGGAGTGATGATAATGACTTTACCCTTACAGAGGCGTATTGACTCTGAGCCTACAGGTGAATGCTGCGGTGGAGATGGGGCTCATGAAATGCTATGCAGTATGAACAGCAGTCACAGTGGCATTAGCACCAAGTATCAGCATAGCTTTCATGAGAGCGTTGTGGCGGCAGGCATGGCAGCAAAAGAGTGAGCAACGCACAATTGGCTTAAAGTAATAGTTTGACATTTTGGGAAATGTGCTTACTTGCTCTCTAGCTCTCTAGCCAAAAGTTCCTGTGACGGTGGTATCTGTATTCTCATCTATCTCTCAGCAAAAAAAATAGGTAGCTTAAGTGTATTTCCCTAAATGTCGAATTATTCCTTTAAGTACACCTGCCATTATTGAAGGGATGTTGGATATATGATGCAGGTAGAAAAGTATGCCTCGTAAACATAGCTGTGAGTTGACTGGCAGAACAAGCTTACAGGCTACACTGCATTTATTAAAAATGCAGGTTTTTCGTTTTTTGTTAGACCAACTGATTTTCTTTACCTATAACTCTTCGGGAAGAAGTTCTTCTTGAACTGCCTTCTATAAAGGCAAACAAACATATAAGTCATATGTCATTTATGAACTATTCTTTCCCAGGAACTGAGACGTACAAACTGATAAAACTCACCTTGGATAATTTGGGCAAGTCTATCAGCATCCTCCATGTTGGAAATGTCAGTTCCTGAAGGAAAAAGAAAACTTCATTAATGGGAAACGGAATACAGAGTACAGAGATGCATAGAAAACTTTCCCTTGAAGAATAGGCCGATTGCATTGTGGTTATTTTAGCCTTAATATAGCAATGGTAATATAAACATTGTAACAAATCCATTACACATTATATCCAATATAATATGCCTGTATATTAATTCCCTACTTGTAATTATTTGTAGTACATTACTTGAAAAATGTGAATATAATGTATATTATTTTATATCTATAAGTGGGAAATATTTGTCTATAATCCAACCAGTCGGGAAGCTGACATACAGAGAAGTGATCAATAAAACTTTGAACACCATTGATAATCATAGAGACACAAACTAGGACAATAAACCCAGATGCTTTAAATAACTACAACTATCCTTAAATGTTAAATCTGAAATAGTTTCACTGACCTTCCAGGGCAACGTTGGTGATGCCAGAGCTGACTGAGAACTGAGGACCTGCAGACCACAGCATTTATGAGTTTTTGAGATGATAAATTATATAATATGACATATGGATTGAAAATATAAACAATATTTACCTTCAATGACCCTGGTAACCTTGGTGATGGTGGGTTCACCTTGGATGACTCTGGTAACCTTGGTGATGGAGGGTTCACCTTGGATGACTCTGGTTACCTTGGTGATGGAGGGTTCACCTTGGATGACTCTGGTAACCTTGGTGATTGAGGGTTCACCTTGGATGACTCTGGTAACCTTGGTGACGGAGGGTTCCCCTTGAATAACCCGTGTCACTTTGGTTACCTCAGGAACTGTAAAAACAAAGAAGACATGATTAGAAAGTCTAGGCAGCATAGCATTGCCCCTTGATACAGGAAATTTTCCATTTGTATGCAGGTATCATAACAAATGGACCTTTCACTGGATCAGAAAGGTTTGCTTTGACAAGTGTGATTCATAATCAAAAAATTATTCCAGTAGGAAAAAAATGATGTATTTTTTCTTCTCTTGGATTAATGCTAACTATAGCTGTCAAAACCTGCCCGTGTGTGCATGTACTTGCATGTGTGTGAAATGATGGATTAGTGAAAAGTTTTAGTGATCAGTATCTGTCCATCAACAAGCAGTGGACTCCATATTTTCTCCCTGATTATATGCATGCAACTGTTTCATTAACCACCTCCAATCTGTCAGTATTTACTGATTAGGAATCACATGATGATGATACTCTGCAATCATCATTACTGTACCTTCCTGGACGACACGAGTGATGATCGTCTCTAATAACAACAGGAAATATCAAGCCATTAATGACACTGAAGAGGTTAAAAATACTGTATTGCAAAAAAAATTAAATCATATAAACATAAAAATACTGATACTTACTCATAAATGTAAGAGGAATTTCTTGATACCTGAATCCTGAAATGTACTGTAAAACAGGTTAAAATATGTTACAGAAGATCACATATCAACAACATGGTATGCAGCAGGGGTTTTCAAAGTCTGAGACTGGGTCTCCACTCAAAAATGTAATATCTAGTATTTCACTGAGCCTCCCCTGAAAAGACCCACCTCACACTTTTAAAATCTCTGGTATACAGTATGACGATAGTCATTTTTTTGTATGCTGCATAACAAAGTCTATTACAATTAAACAAATAACATGTGCTGAGCAGAGCACCCTTACTTGAAACCACTAGCTTGATACTCTGCACGGATTGTTTTCAAGCAGATTCTTGTCTTGTACTTTATGTTAAATAGTATTATTATAGTATTTGGCATCCTAAGAGGAAATAAAAACAAATCACCTGCACACAGAAAGCTGCACCCTTCTCTTAACTGTATAATCCTAGCAGCTTTTATAACAAGAAGTTCATATTTGATGTGACACCTTAATTTGCATGTAACTGATGAGCCTCTTCAATAGCATGAGCCAATCCTGGCTTCCAACAGGGATATCTGGAAGAAAGTGCAGGGCGTTAGCTGCAGTTGAGCCTTTACAACAATTATAAAAACAGTGCAGAGAGTGCATCACTTGACAGATTTACAACAGAAAGGGGTTATTAATAAAGTTGAATTGGAGAAAACTGTACCTCCAGGATACAAGACTTGGTTGACGAAGTGAATGACTCCATTTGTGGCCATGATATCAGATTCAGGGACTTGGACGGAATTCACTTGCATTGAGTTGTTTGCCTGAGGGAGACAGTTAAAACAATTACAAACAAGAAAACCACAAAATGGGTCGTGAATAAACCTGTTATTTAAAATATGAGGAATGGACTGTCATTAGCTTTCTAAGGTTACTGAGTTTCAAAATTGAAGATGAGATTGTATCAGATAATAATGATTGACCATAATTTGGCTGAATAATTCAAATACATTTTTATATCGATATAATAAAAGATAACACAAGGAAAAACACAATTGCATTCAAATTTACCTCAAGATAAAAGACGTTTAAGCTTGCTGTGCTAAATACTTACAAGCATCACTTTGAGGTTGCTGCCCTGAAGAGACTTGAGAAGGTTTGTCACCCCAGCCTCCAAACCACCACCAATAAAGATACCATTATTGATGTGATACAAGAGGATGGTTCTGAGAGCATTTATGTCACCTGAAATAAAGAAACATATTAACTATCGTTCATTTATTTATTTATCGCGATTTTCAACTAGCAACATAAGTGCTTGAAACACATTAATGGATAAAGGGTTTATGGGAGACCTACTCTTCAACAAGGACAAGTCACTGTCACTCAAGGCAGTGAAAGCTTTATCGCTTGGGGCAAACAGAGTAAAGTCTCCCTCCTGTTTCAGCAGGTCAGTCAAGCCAGCAGCTTCCATCAGAGACAAAAAGATCCTGCAGGAGAGGAGAGAACAGTAACTTGGCTGTTACGGAAACCACTGAGGGCTGACAAACTGCAAGAACAGCACTTTCTCATTCCCATATGCGCCATGTGGATTTATTGGAAAGATACAGAAAAATGTGGTTTGAGTAGTATGCAGCATTTTGATACCGCAGTCCATTTTTACTAACATTGCTCTGTACTTACTTGAACCCTCCATTTTCTGTTAGAATCTCAAACATAGATTTTTCCGCCGGTTTCAACAGAGTCTTCATAAGATGAATGGCCCCGTTGCTTCCTTCTTTACTGCCTCTTACCAGACAGGAATTCTCAATGCACACAGCCTGCAGAAATAATCCACAAGTTAGACACAATAGGGATTAATGTCATGTCTCAAATATATGAGGATTGATGGTCAAATAAAAGGGGTAATGCATATAGTGTGTGTTTAGTGTCACCCAGCCACAATTTTTAGGCACAACTTCAGAGAAAAAGACGCACTGTGCGATAGATGAAGACCCTCAGATATTTTCCTGCAATGGTCTCCAGCCGCTGGCCATTGTACAACTGTCCCAGAGAAATCTTTCTCTTCAAGATGTGGTTCTCCAGGATAATCTTGAGCAACCTCTGATCCATGGCCATCACTTCATCTGCAGAGGAAATAAATTGTTTTATTTTTCCCATTAAAAATGAAACATACCAGCAACATTGTACATTTAATATAATGTATTGACTTTAGCAACAGAAATGCTATCTATATTCTTATTCCTATTATTTTGGCCACATAGCACAGAGAGCAGAGTTGCAATAATAACTTTGAGCAAAGACTTATGAGTTATTGACTTGATTTACTGCACAGATCAGTAGGTGTCACAGTAACCTACAAATCATGAGACATGATGTACTGTACACAGAAGAATTTACAGTTTGAAAATCCGGTTCCAGTTACATCCAGCTGTTTCTGCCTTGTTCATTGCTGACACATTTAAAACCGTATGCCTATAAAATTAAAAGTATTCCACCTCAAATAATTACATGTTCTTCTTACAGGAGAGTAGTAACAGAGTCTTTTGTACAGAAAGAAAACATCTTTACTTCCTTCGGGAAAATTCCAGGAATGTTTGGGGGAGTGGGTATTTGGTCAAACATTGCATTATGCTCCTCCAGTGTGCCAATAAAACCATAATTTCCCTGAAGCTTCATTTATGTACATGTTTATTCATTCATGACAGGGCACTCGAGGGAAAATAAAAAATATCAGTCTTTATTCCAGATTCTGACTGTGAGTAGCAGCCAGGGTTCATATTTAGCCACCTGCTGAATGGAAAACAGAGGAGGTGCATGATGAAATTAAATAAGGTGAATGTTACTCACCATTGAAAGCAACGTTGAGGGGGGCCAGCAAGGTGTACTCAGCCTCTGGTCTCATGGCAGCAGAAAGGCCCAGCTCGGACACCATGTCACCAAAGGTTGACTGGGAACTTCCCACCAATTCCATCACCTGTTTAGCTTAAAGTGTAAAGGGGATTCCCATCCAACTCCATTAAAATATGGATTACAGAAAAACATCAAACACTTGGCACAATACACACTTGCATGTAGTGAACCAGGGATGCTTAAATACAAAGAAAACTTTGGAGTCTAACCTGAATCTGGCATGAGCACTTGGTCAATAAGGTGGATGACACCATTGGTGGTGACAATGTCCTTCTTGATCACCATCTTGATGCCATTGACTGTTAAACTTTCCCCATCACAGCCAATCTCAATGTTGTTGCCCTCCAGGGTTTCATAAGAGGTACCAGCCATGATGGCCTCAGAGCACTGCACTGAGCCCAGGAGGTGGAAATTTAGGAGAGCTGAAAAAATGAGACAAAGTTTTGAAAAAAATTGGGTTTTGGTGTATAGGTAGATGTTTATTTGAGTAGGTCAGTTGGCCACATGGGCTGTTTTATGTTCTCTCTCGTGTTAAACTGCAGCTGAGGCTATAACACCCTGGGAACCTGAAGACCCTTTGGATCCCTTGAGTCCGTGAGAGACAAGACTTGTGCTTTCGTCAAAGTTTTGTTGACCTTTGTGTGAAATGGCCTGATCTCACATCATAAGGCAAGCTGACAGCTAATAAAAAGTTTGGATGGTTGCCAATTTGACCAGCTTGCTCAATAAAGCAGCTGTTTCCTGCCTCTCTGTGTTGATGTAAAACAAGCTAATAGCAAAAAAATGTTGAGATTTTGCACTTCTTTTTTGTTGTTTTAAAAAGGATTTTTCAAGAGCTTAGAGTCACAGTATATTTGAAGGCTTTAACTTCCTCTGATTGATTATTGTACTGGTACACTTCTTGCAAAAATGGGAAAATATCAATGGCTACACCATATTTATCTGAACCTATTCACAACATAAAAAAGATTGATCCGGGCCCTGACCAACAATTCCATGCATGACTTGAAACTTGAAACTTATTTTTATTGCTCTTCAACAAAACGTTGTCATGTACGGCTTGCCAAATGTGTGTTAGTTCCAGATCCATTGCAGCATCATCTGTTATGAGTTGGAAGACATTGAAAAAAATCTCTTCATGGGTGATTTAGTCTAGGAAACATGCCGCTGGCAGATCACTGCTTTTCTTTTCCTGTATTTTCATCTATAAATGTAAATATGGTCCCATTTTGCAACAGTTAATATACATCCTCTGTCTACACTACAATGTTTTAAATAGCCTTGGGTGATCTCAAGGAAAAGCGACAGACCTCTAGGAATAAAAGTCACGTTTACCCTGAAGGACCTCCTTGTCGCCCTGAAGTCTCTCCAACACTTCACTGCCCAGACTCTCAAAGGCTTCGTTGGTGGGGGCAAAGAGAGTGTAATGTCCTGGCTGACCCAGCTTCTCCAACAATCCAGAATTTTGAGCCACTTCCTAAATGGTGAATGGAATGTCAATATACATTACAGCACAGTAGAAACATTTGCAGGAAGTAGACATAACCAACACATCATCTGAGAGATTAATTTTAAATTAACTAAATAAGACAAGGAATTTGTCTTTTCACCAATATCAATATCAAACTCACATGCAACCCAGTGTGACTCACTTTTGCAGCAGTGTTTGCGTTATTTACTTACACTCAGAGTCGTAAGGTCATCGTTAACCTCAATGACATCCTGGATTGTGTTTCCAAGAGCACTGACAACACGGTCAATGACATGCACAACTCCATTGGTGGCAACCTGATTGCCATAGATAATCCTGGCGCAGTTCACAGTCACTACCTGTACAAAACAAGCTTCATGGTTATACCACATTACCAAGTGTTTTTATTTTTAACTACTAGACAACTGCTATGATATGAATGGTAATACCCACCCCATTGGAGTAATGGTTAATTTGGAGGCCGAGGTCGTTGTACATGGAGGTGACTGTCATTCCATTCTTTAAATCTTTGGTCAAGAGGCGTTTATTGACCATGTGATAATGCAGAGCGTTGTACAGTTCAATGTTGACATTGCTCACTAGTGCACTTCTGGACTCCTGTTAGGTGAGGAAAAGGAGATGTTAAAACATCCCAGACAGAAAGCCTCCACAGCTTTTCGTTTTGTTCTTGACTCACTTCATCCAATAGATCCCAGGCCTCGTTGCTGGGGGCGAAGAAGGTGAAGGATCCAGGTCCCTCAATCTCAGGCCTTAGCTTAGAAATGTCAGAGTACTTTTGGGTTGAGGTGGCCTTTACCAGACCCAAGGTGCCGTACACATGGTCAATCGGGGCCACTAAAAAGAGATTTACAATAACTTGATGTCTGCCTGCCATTTTGATAATAGACTTGAAAAGAATGACTCTACATATGTCCACAATATGCTACACTAGTCTCTTCTAGTTTATTTGGTCTAATTTCAAAAATAGCACACAGCTGCTCTACAGTTGGATGATGTGGCCTCATATAACCTCTACACATTGACATTACATTGAAGCACTTAAACCACTGTACCTGCAGGGCAACCACGCATTCCATCCAGCTTCATGTACCCCGGGCAGCACTCATAAAGCACAGTTCTGCAGGCAAAACATACAGATTAGAAATGTGCGTATCATCTCAAATAAGTAGCACATCCCTTGAAATAGTGTTGTAAGCATTTTTCAACATCGTGGTGAGTAAGTTATTTGTATTTTTTTCTGGCTGCCATGCTTTGAGCGGAATCATCACCCCACATTGGTCTTGTGTAGAATTGGTTTCAGATGTTACTCATTATCTCCTCCATTACCCAAACAGTAAACTAAACGAATGTGATCCTACAGTTTGTGCCAAAACCTAATGGAAAGGGTGCCTCAAGGATTATGCTACAATTACAGTAGTGTATTTATATTACCAATACCTCCTCTTTGAAGCTAAAACATTAGTTTGGCCTTTATGTGGCATTTGGTTAACCTCAGAAATATTAAGATTTTGGCCTTGAAAAACAGCAGTGTCAAAGACAGTTGAGTTTTAGCGAATTGTAGTTGACACAAGGAACATTTAAATGGTGAGATGGTATACATGGAAACAATTGAGCTAATCTAAAAAATAACATTGTTTCATATATATAATTTAGAGAATAAGCATTCTGATTCCTGTTTAGATAATTTAGATACAACAAAGAGATGTTAATTTTGGGATTGGACAAACATGAGAAGCAGTGTCTGCTCTCCAATTACTGTAAAGACTGCTGGACACCATAGCCCGAGGAGGATAGTAAAATTCAAAGTGCAGCTGCATATAAACATGACTATACCCCTTGTGTCAGCAGGTCTGAACATGTTGGAACTATATCATTGTTTCCACCTCTTGGACATTCTGAGATGTGCATTTAACCTCAAATAACAGTTATCCAACAATAAATATTAGGCTTAAACAATTAGGCATAAACAATAGCACATGCTTCTAGAGTTGGCTAGGGAGTTCATTACTGGAGACTGCCCAGTTTTTATTGTTAGAAAACTAATATGGAACCTGCTCTCGGGCAAAAAATACCTCCATCATTTTTCTTATTAGTTGATAAAGTTTAAACGGTTTAGTTGGTTGATTAAAGATGAAATGATAACACATTACTGTAGCTATCATGATGCAGAATATATTCCCCAACCAAATCTACAGTATAACCCACTGACGGTTCCGTCAACCCTGTCTTCTACAAACTCCCCAGATGTTTTCAGTTCACAAGCATAACACAAAAAACTATTACAGTTCACTTATATTAATAATTGACCAGATTTAAAAGCACACCATTTTGCCAATCAGCTTTAAATTTTGCCTGTAGCGGAATACATGTTCATATACCTTTGACATCAGCGTAAAGTGCCTGGCTTAGACTAATTAGGAAAAAAAGGTTTATTCCAAATTGAATTGGTATAACACACACACACACACACACACACACACACACACACACACACACATGTATATATATATATATATATATGTATATGTATGTATATATGTGTGTGTATATATATATATATATATATATATATATATATATATATATATTAAAAGAAAATATAGCACTTTGAATTATATATATATATCTTGAACACAATATAAGTTAGGCTAACTCTCTGACAAAGATGACCTAATATGGCTTAGACTGCTTTTATAGTAGGTTCTGGCAATTGATGCTGTGTCTAACTTTATTTAGCAGCCAAAGTACTTGTGTATGTCTCACTGAGGTTTGATTCAACAAATGATAATATTTCTGCTTCCAGAGCTCGGTTTCCAAGAAACGTTTGTATAACCAAAGTGCCCATTAGTGATGGGTTGAATTGGAATAAAGCCACACACGGAATATATTATGTTTGATAAAATGACCATGATTCTTAGTGGAACAGTTCTCTTATAGAGATGCTGAAGAGTCAAAAGTTTCCAATGCCATGGCCAGACACAATCCCTCTGTGTGGGAAAGCAATGTAGCATGGGTTTTGCAGACTCTGCCCCATTGGGTTTTGTGTGATCTCATCCCTGTCCCTCCAACTCCATTCGACTTCGATTCAAACACAGTTGTTTAAGATGTGCAGTCAGCCATGACCCAGAAGCCTCGGTCTGTATCCTGTCTGAGATAGTCAACACGTTTTTCTTTTCTTTTACTCTTTTTTGCTCAAACAAAAGTGAAAATTCATTTTTATGAAATGTTGGAATGTCAAAACAGCCTCCAATGCAACTCAATTTTGAAGAAATATTTGTGCAATTCAAACTGGAATCTACTAGTTATAAGTTGTGCTTTAAGGAAACCTTGCATCATCATACTTTAAGAGATGTAAATCAGTAAACCAGTTTACCGTGTCAATTCAACTTTGGCCCAGCTATCTTTTTGATTAATTCCACACAATCCAATGTCTGACTCCCACGGAAATATATTAAATTCTCTGGCTGATTTCAACATTATCATTTGCCAAATGAGCATTGTGTATTCATCATGAAGAATTAAGCCTATTTAGAATGCCAAGCATAACTTGGTGCATAGTGCAAGCATAGAGGGCAAGCTGAATGTGTTTGAGAGAGAGAGAGAGAGAGAGAGACTGTAAATTAACCACGGCCCCAATCCATGTTTAAACACAAAAGTGCTGAGGGGGCTAGAGAAAAAGAGGTTGTCTGACTGAGGTGAACTCTTTTCCATTCATGAATACAGTCAACGTTTTGCAGCCACATCATATCCTGGAATCAGTGGTTCACCATTGTGGCATTCAACGACTATGAGGCTTCTTAAGTTATGAAAACCCTAGCATACAGTTTATAGGATCCAATAGGAAAGTCTCCAATACAAAGGATTTAGGACTGGGTCTCCAAATGTGTTTTTCATTTCAAGGCTGTTTCATTCAAAGTAAGATAACAGATGTCTGTCTCTATGGAAACATTAAAGTTTCCATGAAAAACCTTTCAGAAGAAGCATCAGAAAAAGCAGACACTGGAGAGAAATGCTACATTTTCAAAAACTTACAGACTTGATGCTCAGGTTAAACTTTGTTATTTGTTATTAATGTTCTCTTTAAACAGAAGAAACAACTCTTACGCTTTCTTTCCACAGATGGCCCCTTGGTACCAATTACGACAAGTACTAAAGTACTTCTTCTTGGTCCCCATGACTTGCTGGAGTGTGCAGACATTTGGTCTGATGAGAATTGAGGGTGAAAAGGGATGAAGCATTAATGAGCAGGTAAACCACATGAGTATGATTCTATGGCAATTCTGAAGTAATTTACATTTACACAAAAGCCCTGCTAGGTTAGACAAGGATGTCAAGTGAGAATAATTATTTGGCAACTACCCTGCTGCTTCTGAAACCATCCAGTGAAATATGAATAATGACATCCATGCCTACTGAATATGAAATTGATTCGTCGGATTTAAGTTATATATAACTATAACAGTGCTGATTTATTCTATTCAATGGTACATATGTCATAAGATAAAAACTCATATTTGTAAAACAATTGTGATAGCTGATTTCATATAAAAATAGAAGAGACAAATATGCAGAAATTATAACAAAAAGTAATGGTTGTTATGCTCAAGGCTCAATATTATTGCATGAAATATGAACTAAGATGACATCACAAGGTTGTAAAAAAAACAACCCAATATTCATAATGAAAGAATACTGATAAGCTTACCCTTCTTTCCTTGCCCTGATGCGACTGTGGGCAACAATTTTGTCATAAGCTGAAGAGTCAGCCTTGTCAAATGTAGAGAGCACAAAGAGTGCAAAGGCAGTTACAAAAAGGAGTTTCATCCTTGATTTCTTAGCAAGCCCCTCCAGACCCAGAGAAATGAGAGCAGACTCAGAGTGGGAGTTTATATACCACAAGGCTCACCCTCTACTCAAGGAGGATGGCAACATTTAATGCATGCATGGACCACCCAGAACTTCTCAAAAACCACATATACAAATAAACTAAACTTTTTCATTTTTGTGTGTCATGTATTACGATGATTTGATTTTAGTAAATAATTTTTTATATTTATTAATTTATGAAGGGTCATTAAAAACAATAGGACTACCATATGTCCAGTTTGCCATTCCTTTTTTATGCATATTTAAAGGCACACATATTTTGATTTATTTCTCACAAAGAGCTTTGTTATCTAAAACCAGAAGTCACATTACAGCTCTAGCACTAATACAGTGTTACAGTACAGTGTTCTTGATTAAGAATTATTTAACGCAACAGTTGATTGCAAACAAATAAAATCATCTATTACTATTTATAACAGGCAGCACACTTTATGTGAAAACCAACAAGATTTTGAGACCCAATATTAGGATTTAAACAAATTGTTAGTACATATACTTTTCAGTGCACTGTTACATTACATTGAGACAATGAGCAGATGGTAAACAGAATCCAGCTGCATCTTCTCTGTAAAAGTGTAATTTATTTGGAGTACAAACAAAGAAACATTACAGAATCCCTGCTCTGAACAAATGCCAGATCACTGATTGTAAATCTTTCAGAATGTAGTTTGCTCCACCTAGTGGTGGAGTGAGTTCAGGCAGTGGGCCTTACACAATCACTTTTTAACATATTATTATTATTATTATTATTAATAATAATATTTTCACATAATATTTTTTACATTAGAGCGTGATAAATACTGAGGCAAATTTGAAATACGAAATGCTAACAGGACGCAGACTATCATGTTGGCAATAGTATCTTGGTTACAACTACAGACACAACACTTATGAAACTGTCTGTGAATTGGCTTATTTAAAGGAAATGATAATAAGCATGCTTATACAGTGTCAGCACATATGTCGAACATATCAAAGCAGTTACATGTGCTATCACGTCTTTTTAGATCATTACTAATAAGCAAAATTACTCATATTATTCTAAAAGTGCAGCTGTTGTTAGGTGGGGGCTGTTGCTCATAGCACACCCAAGTGGCATCACTTATGTCATTCATTCTGCCACATGTTGTTCAACCTTCTGGCTAGACAGATGTTACAAACGTGAACATGAAATAATGTCCTCCCTGCCAGTTTGTAAATAAAAGGGAAGGCACAATGCAGTATCCAATACGGCAGATCAGATTTGGCTTTGCTTATGCTTGTCTATTAAATGTGTGTGTTTTTAACCAGTAAGTAGAAAATAAATATCTGAAAATGAACCATTCAGCAAACCACATTAAAAAGATGATACTTTAAAGGCAGCAAGCCTCTTATGAACTTGATTAGTCAGGGCCCTTAGGAAAGCACTTACACATAAAATCCCTACCCAGGCTTTTCATCTCCCAAAGACTGGAATACATTAACTTTACAATCCCAACATTCCAATGAGCAGCCAATTTTCTAACTTAAGACTCTGTACTTGCTTGCATGGATAAATAACTGTACAGATGAACTCACTGCAGTGATAATGAAATGCAGCGTAGCTTTACCACTTTGAATCAGAACACTGTTTGAATCAGTCCTTGCACTGGCGCACACACAGACGCACACACACACACACACACACACACACATACATACACACACACACACACACACACACACACACACACACACACACACACACACACACACACACACACTCCAAATGTCACAAGAAAATGGATAAAGTGAGTGCAGTTTCCTCTCTTGCATCTTGGTAGTAGGCTCCTTTCAAGTGCAAATTAAAGAAAACATCAATCTAAAAGGAGTGAGCTCTTCAGATATAGTACAAAGATGCAAACAGTCTGTTGATTGGCTTTCTAAAGATAGAGTTATTTTCTCGTGGCTGCTATGTTAACAGAAAAAATTAAAAAATCATCCAGAACTTCAGGTTGCTTGCAGTTTCGAACTATGAAGGTTTGAAGTTGAATATCTGTTCAGATGCAGGGCATATTTAACTAAAATTCAATGACACCAAACCAAACCAGGTCAATTAATTGCTACTACTGTGAATTAATACAATTAGGCCTACTTATAACAATAATACAGTATTTACTGTACTGCAAACAAACTCAATGTTAGTGACTGCAAGTTAAAAGCAGCTAAAATATTAGTGTAGTATATGTATTTGAATACAGCTCTGATCACATGTCCTGCGCAGACTTAGATTTTCCATTTTAAAAGTATGTAACATAGATAGGTGCAGTCTCTATACACGTCTTCATTTAGCCCATATCACTGCACTAGTTTCCTACATGCTTGGTAATTACAGGTGGTAATAATGTAACACATGCTAATTATTTTTCTTACATAATCATGCATAATAATCAAATCATTAGAGAGAGAGAGAGAGAGAGAGAGAGAGAGAGAGAGAGAGAGAGCTGGAAAAAACATAATCAGTGGTGCTACATTATAATAAATTTATAAATATATAAATAAATTAAACACCACTAATTATCTTAGTTGGTAGTTAAATCCACATCAACATGCAGAAAGGCCCCTTTCAGAGTAATGCTATAATAATATTGGATCATTATTAATATATTTTATCATGTAGGAAGCATTTTATAGCTGGCCAACGTGGAGCACAAAAAAATACTTCTGGGAAGTTTAATCTTTTGACTATGCATCCTACTGTATCTTTAATGTTCATTTTAATCTGCAGTGTGATTTGTATGTAAAAGAAATAAAATGCAAATTAAAGCAGAAGTCGATAATTTCTATGAAATTTTTTTTCTTTCATATCTGTTGAAACTGTCCCTATATAGTGACAACACATGGAGACAGACAATCTGTGATAAAGTAATGTTCATCTTCTGCACAGCAAATTCTCGAGTCATCAAATGCGGAAGTGCCAAAAAGTGCAGTTTCGCGAGTGGCCACTAGGGCATTTTTCATAATAGAGCAATTTCTCATTGACCCCCATGTTAAATAGGTCATTTTCACAGCATAATTAAACATTTTTAAGGCCTGGTACAAAAGATTTTTAATGTGTATGTTTAACACTGAGGGGGCTGGATTTTTGTACCAGGCTAGTTTTTTTTTTATTCTACTGGAGGTTAAAATTCATGAATTATTAGGGGCGCAGCCTCTTGAGAGACAGCTAGCCGCTGGCCCTCACTTAACCTCGGAGGCCAGTTGTCAGGATTAACGTGCAAACTCTTTCATCTCGACCTGGACTGCGGTCATTCATGTGATGGTGTTACCATAAGTGTACCGTATTTACAACTAATTTGTGTATACAACCATAAGCTGTGTGTTATAGAACAAATTAAAAGGTGTTGGTGTAGCTAGTGTCAAAATGTTTTAGCTCTGTAATGCCAGCTAATTAAATAGCCACACTTGCACCATGACTTGCAAATATAGCCTACTATTTATGACACGTATACTAGATTCTAATCTGGAACACCGTGAGGATCCGGGCTGTATTTGGGCCTTGAGTGTCAGTGTTGTACTGTGTTGAATATCGGTTTAAATCATAAATCATTGGCTGCCTCTCCTGGAGCTGGTGTGTTCCCCGCTAGAGACTGACACAGGAGTGGATTATCACTCATTCCCGTCCTGTCCCATCACCGGAAAAAATATCCTGCTCCTGCCTGTTACAAAATAACACAAAATGACACCTGTTCCCTTCTGGTCCGGGAAAAGATCTTTACATTGACTCCCGCTCCAGTTTATCGAGTAAATCAACAACCGTCTTTATATAATCTATGAGCCTAGCTCCTGGCCGTCGTGCCAATGTTGCTAATTCAGTATATGTCAGCTAGATGGGCGTATCTCCCTCCCCAAAATGTCACATCAATGCCCTTTTTAGTAAGAGGAAATGAGGCAGTGTCAAATTCTGACAAGATGGCGATGCCTGTAGGCAAAGACGATTGGATCAACTTGAAATTGACATCAACGTAGAGGCTTTATCCATATTATTATTAATCATGTCAGTAAGCATATTTTGAAGTTTAAAGACTAAGTTTAAAGGGCAAGCAACATGTGTTGTCACTGTCTCTGAAAAAAGTGAGAAACAGTTTTTTGAATTAGCATTGTCTTTATTTAATTGCAGAGTACTGTTATCGCATTAAAAGTTACAAAATAGCACAGTAATACACAGATCACAAGAGAGTCCTTACACCTGCTAGTTATGGTATAGTGTACCTGGCTGAGAAAAAAAACCCTGGAAACAAATATCATCTAGATTGCATTGCATACTTCTGCTCCAACAAAATTAGGAGTAAAGCATTCCTTCTCACCCTGTAAAGGTAAGAGGTGAAATGGTGGAATATAAGAGTGAACCCAGAGTTCTAAATTAGGTGCTGCGTTGCTAGTTCATCAACTGGATAATTTGTCCAAATTTAAAATAGAATATTTAAAGGCAAATAAATTTGTGAATAATTGAATTTAGCAAAAATTACTTGATACTGTCAGCATATAAGTAATATTTTTTCTATGGACTTGAGACTTAGATTTAAAGGGGAATTTCAGTTTATTTGAACCTGGACCCTTTCCCCCCATGTATTTCTGTATAAATAAGTAATCGCAATAACATTTTTCATTGGTTCAGCATTGAGCTCGAGCGCTGTAGCCTGGTCGCTGTGAACTGGGCTGAAATGTAATCAATTGTGCAAACTATATGCGGAGCTACACTTCACACAGCTTACATAGACTAATGTTGTGGATAGTTGTGCTACAAATAGATCCTAATAACTCCGGATACACTGCACCTTGCAGACCATCAGGTCTGCAGTGAGCCGGGACACTACTGCCAGCCAAAGAGAAGACATTCTACTGAAGCACATTTTCCTAAAGAAAAATGCTGACCCCCTTATAGCAATCTGAGCCTGTCAGTGGCAACAACACTTACTTTTCGTTGATGTATATTGTCAGTGCGCGGGTTCGCCTTTTAAAAAAAAGTTGTTGCCGTTTGTCACTTACACAGAAATACATGGGGAAATAGCGTCCAGGTTGAAATCCGGATGATACCAAAATTCCCCTTTAAGATTGCATAACACAGTAAGAGGACAGTTCATGTGAAAAACAATAGGATAGGCAACAAGGTGTCAGGGCTCTTTGGAATAAAATGCACAAGATAAAAATGGCAATTACTAACTTGCTTCACGATTCCCTGAGCATCAAGTTAGCACTTACTGAGGTCTATCCTCTCTCATAATTGTTGTATATCTTCTATCAGTCAGAGGTGAATGCATGTAATATAATATGAGATAATAGTATTATATTATTATACTGTATATTACAGAACACAAGATTATTTAAACTATAAAGTACAATATTTAACTTTTTACCATGAGATAATTATTAAGAAAAAACGTTTTACAACTGGTAATGAATGAATGAATAAAAGATCTAATCCAAAAATGTTTTATAACATGATCAACATCTCTTACTTGCAGACAGAGATTCATTTTTTATATTTTTTGGCCCATTTTTCACTTTCTTAGTGTGTTCTTCACAAGAACGTTCAATTTCTTGAATGTCCCACTTTTTGTAAGACTTCCACAGTAATGTTATCAATCTGAAGTTGTTCTTGGTTTTGACCACCAGATTCGAGCGTATCTTCCTCTGAGTATATTTCATCACATTTCTGAGAGGAGCGTTTGCTCTTTCTCTGGAGGGACCCAGTATCAGAGATATTCTTTGGAAGCTCATTCTGAGCCTGTCCTGTGTTGGACAAAACAACTGAACCGTTGGCTTGCCTGTTAGAGCCCACAGAGCAGGTGGTAGTGGCAGTTCCACTCTGCAGGGTGGGGGTGGTCAAATCAAACATGTTCAGCTTCTGTTGAGCATCCTTAGTAGGGAAATTGGGAGAATATTTGAATGGGTTTCCAGGGTAAGCAAATGTGGAGGTAGCAACTTTTCCTGCGACCCCACCTTGAGGTTTACCCTTCATCATTCCAAGCACTTCATAGCGGAAGCTGGAGATATCCTGCTTAAGCTCCTATTAATTATTGAGAACCAGATATTATACAACAGCAGAGATAACAATAAAACAAAATGTGTAATTGACTGTATACTACCTTGAAATTCTCTTCTGTCAGCCCTTCCTCTGTCTTGGCATCTCTGATCATTGCGGCCACATAGCGCTTCATGAGGTTAATCAAAACTTCCTGAGAAATACACATTATTTTTTAAAGGCAAAAATAAGTATTCATATTAAATATACTTTCATCATCCACTAAAATTTAATAAAAATTTTACAGTACATAAGGGAAAACAAGTTAGTACCTGATACTCATGGTTTAATCTTACATTTTCGGCTGCACGTCTCTACAGTAACAGAAAAAACAAGATCCATCAACAAAGCAACATGTTATTTCTGTTTGCAATGATAGGGTGAATAACTAACTTTACAAACCATTTCTTAATGGGAAATGTTATGGGATGCATGAAGGTAATGCTGTAATCCTGTCAGGCTATGCCTATATTCATATAATCTTGGTTTACAAAATGTAACCTACATTACTCTCACTTCTTCTGAAACCACCCGATTTGAGGGTGGTGGTAAATCAGAGCAAATCTCTGGAAACTACTTACCCCCAAAGTTTCGAAGGTTTCAAGCCTTTTTAAGCTTTTTCTCATAAACATATGAGTCTTTATCCATCCAATTAAATAATAAACTGACTTTGGACTGGGTATTATATTGAATGGAGATGGCACAGTTCCCCCTTCTTCAAAATAGCTCATCCATAATTTTGTTCTGGCAAATTTCCACTCTATATCTGCATGATCCTGAAAAGAGAACCAAATAATGAATGAAAATGCTTTGCAAAGAAATAAAAGACAAAACTAGTGTGGTAAAACTGTATAAGGCTATAGGTAAGCTACAGCACTCACAGCAATGTGCTGGTATGAGTTGTTCATCATTGCAATTAGCATGTTGAGAAGCACTACCAGGGAGATGATATTGTACGTGCCAAACATGGTAGAGCCCACAAACTCAGTGAATTCATGGTCTGGTTTCACATTGGTCACATAGAGGGCAATGAGGCCAAATATTGACCAAAATAATGACTGCAGCGTCTCGAACAACCTGAAAAGCAAATTAAACATTCATAACACAATGCACTGCTGAAAAACATTTTTTTTTTTATCAACAATGTAGATTTGTTAGGGACAATTTATCCAAGAACTCCAACTTACGTTGAAAAAGCGTTGTTTTGCATTTCACAGCGAATACCCTTGCAATTATCCTCCCCATCAGTTTCATAATAAAAGTAGAGCTGGTTTAGGCCATTGGCAAAAGCTAACAGCACTAAACAGTAGATGAAGAGAAACTTGAGGATGTCCAGCAGCATACGACCCAGTGAGATCTGTAAAGGGCCTAGATGGGAGTTGGCAGTGAAAAGGCAGATAAGGCGCAAGGAGCTGAAGATGTTGGCGATGGCAAACAATGCCTCTGCAACCAAAGTTGGGTGCCACATTTCCCAGCTTTCTCTGGGTTTGTGCCCACTGTACTGTAAAAAAAAGAAAAGGAGAACAATAATAAGTTATGCCACCAACAAAAGGTTTTCCAGCACACAAGTACTGTATAAAAAATTCATTAATTTCGCTCTAAAAGCAAACTATAATTGAGATGGAAGCAAAGTTAAATATAAAAATGAATGTACCTGTTTTTTTCATTAATTAAAAATGCAACGATCTTTGTTATACTGTGTAGATAAGACTATTTTCGAATGGCTGTTAAAAAACTTGCACTTTACGATGTACATTACCTTTGCATAGGCAACAACCTTCAGAGAAATAGTTGCAAGATACAAGGAGTTCATTATGAAGTCCATTAAGTTCCACCAGTCATCTATGTAGTCTTTGAAACCACTATCCCACATCTGTTTAATCTCAGTCCATATAAAGCCTTGGAGAGATGAAACATAAAGGTCATTTGTTACTGTAACACCATCACTGAAGTTTAACTGGAAAAAAAATATGTGACAAACAACCAGTAAGCACCTTAGTTTGACTTTTTTCAAATGTTTGTGGCTGCAGCGTGTGGTGTAGCTACAACAGTGCATGATAACATGAGGACAAAATGTAGTCTGAGAGAGAGAGAGTGTGAGTTTGTTGTTACCAAGCACGAAGGGCAGGATCATCCATTCCACAGTGGTGGGTGTTGGGCCTTGAAAGTCTGGGTGTGCAGAGGCTATGTGTTGCGATGCCAAGAAGAGCAGGAAGAGGAAGGTTAAGTAGGAAGCGGTGTGACATATGAACTTGATGAAGGGTTTACGGATGAATAAGCCATAGCGGCTCTTTGGAGAGATCAGGTAGAAGATGGATAATAGTGGGAAGAGGAGGCCAATGAAGATACATGTGATGAGTTTTACTGCCCAGTGACGCCTCCTCCAGCCAGGGAACTCATCATACCACCGAGATGCCAACAGCTGCTGACAGTTCGGCTGAGCAACAAACTGAGAGAAAAGAAGAGACAAAGGAGAGATATTAACTAAAATCTAACTCCTTCAATTAACTGGAGTTAATTTTTGACAACTCCTTAGAGTTGTTAAAAAAAAAACTCCTTAGAGTTGTCAAAAAAATATATACTCAGAAAATAATCGATACTAAAATTAGTATCTGATTACTAACTTGGAAAAGTATAGATACTTTTGCCAACAACAGTGCCGTCTCCGCCTCCTCCAGTTGACGTGTAATGCCACCTAGCAGCGCTGCGTACAGACAGCTACAGTTTGTCTCTCTCTAGAAACTGACATGAACATCATCACATTAACAACTCTGAGCTGACTGAACACTGCTAGCACTGCTGCTTGAGGACCAGTTTTAGTTGAAAGTTGACGAAGTAAGAGTGCCGTTTGGAAGTATTTAGTATACGAGGCCAGTAAAAAGCTAAGGACGTAAGCAGGTCGATATGCTAATAAACTTAAGGTGGTGGTGAAAAATTCAAGTAGCACAACAAAGATGGCGAAGCTTCTTAAAGACCGACACCCCGGGCTTTATTGGGGAATCAGTTAAGTTCCATTTCCACAAGATTTAAGTATTAAACAGTTATATTTATTAAGTTGTCAGCGTCTAATAATACAGTAACATATTATTAATAGATTACACAATTATGTGTGTCAAAAAGTCAAACAGCAACAAGACGGAAACGGTGGCAGCCTGCTATACCAACTCTATTTAAGTCACCAGAAACAAAGAAGATAAACAGGACTGTAGCTGAATACAGTAGCATGGACCAAATAGCTGTTTACACTGTGGAGAAACCTGACAAACAACAACTTATTCACCAATTGAATCGAAGGGTTAACCTCCTTCATGGATTCTTTTCATGTAGTCAGAATTCCCTGAGCTATACAACACAATAAAATGAACAAGAGAATTTGAACATATTTGTCATATATACACGCTTCAGTTATGTGTTGATGGTTTTTGTACTGTTCTAATCTTTACCTGGGTATTGGTATCGACTTTAGAGTTCTAGTATCGTGACAACCCTAGCGTGTATATGCAGGGTTTTTTTAAATGAGGGAAAATGCCTGCTTGATCTCCTATTCTCTCCTCTCAAACACAGCCTGTGATTTTATTATCAGATCATGCAGAGGTGACTCTTCTTATGCTGCAACAGGTAAATCATGAACATAGCGATTCAATTCCAGTTTACTACACAATGGAAATTTCACATTATTATTACAAGAACAGTTTACAATATTCAAGGAAACCAATATTGCCTCAGCTCCATCCCTTGGGGTAACCTGGAAAGCCCTAAAGGCCTTTCTTGGGGGATGTATAATTCAATATGCCTCCAAAAAAAGAGAAGAAAGACAGCAGAGCTCCTTACCCTTGAGAGGGAGGTGAAGGTGGCCAAGAAATACTTTAAAGATAGAATGCCGGATGATAATATGCACAAACTTTCTCAGCTTAAATATAAATACAACACATTATAACAGATGAATGTTGAATTTGAATTGTATAGAGCTTGACAATGCTTTTTTGAAGAGGGTGATAAGGCTGGGCGTATGCTAGCCAATTAGATCGAGCAGCAAGAAGCACACAGTGTTATCCCTGGAGAATGAGATCATCATATACCGTATATTATAATGTTACATGAGTCTTGTGAGACTCTAATTAATAACATATTTTTTAACTTGCAATCATACAAGACAAATTTTTCAAGTGGGCAAACATTTTTGAAGTGTTCTCTAATCCCCTGTTAAGTGATATTTGATATAAACATCTGCATGGACAGCTGTAGATGGTGATTGAAGTTAATTTCAGCTTAACAGAGTTACGGCCAAATAGATCCCCACTATGGTACTATATGGCATTAAATTGTGTTTGATGAGGTCATCTATCAACGCAGTATCTGATATCTATAATGCTATCTGTCCTTGTTAGATGTTGACTTGCCATTACATGACTAGAGGCAAAATGTGGCATCTGGCAGGACCAGCTTTTGTCTGAGAAAAATTTTGGAAGATGAAAATAGCCCCATCTACATGTCACACCAGTCTCCCCTTCAAAACAAGTATAAATTCTGTCCTAAGGCCCATTCATAGTGATGGCATACTTTGTAGTGCCTCTTCATCAAGCTTATTAATACCATTAAATTTGACTTTTTTTCAACAAAATCTAAACCACAGAAAATATTTTAATGATATTATGCAACTGTCAGTTTATGTTTCCATTATGCATATTGCAGAAACCCTATTGACATTTTTTAAAACAACTTAAAAGGAAGAATATGTTTTGCACAAATCATAAAGTAACAGCCATCATTCAGTGTCATGCTATACTGCAGCAGATTGTATTAACAGCAGCAAACAGAGACCTCTCTGGTCATGTAGCATTATGTGATTCTTGAAAGAAACGTTGCATGGTTTTAACTTGATGGTTTTACTTAACTGTGGCTTTTAAAGAGCTGAGAACACATCTGTTCAATGTAATCAAACAATGGGCTACATTTGTAAAATAAAAGGTCTATAAAATAGGTTTTATCAAATGAACAGGCAATAAGAATCATTAACAGCAGATACTTTTTTCCAAACACAAATGCTTTACCACCTGCTCTAACAGAGGGGGTTCAGAGTAAAACAATGTTGGAAGTGGCCCTGGTTCAGAACAATACAAAAGTGTGGCTTATAGTTCTTGTGCACAACTTCAGGACATGATATGTAATCACAATGACTTTATGTTATTGAGTTGTCAAATTTTAAACTAGAAAATCCACTGTCTCCAACTGATCATACTGTATATTGGGCAGGAATATCACACTAATTTGGAATTATTTAAACAAAGTACAATACAAAGGGAACTGTTTTGATTGACTCCATGGTCATCAAAATACATGAACTTAATACACAAGCAAGCATAATAAAAGCGAGGCAAACATTACAAAACACTTTATACGAGAAATAGGCCATACAGTAACAGAATCTTGATTAATTTTGGTCCGTGCTGCCTAGTTTCACAGTTGGATCAGAGTTCATGAGCAGTCACTGACACGGCATCAGAGAGTGGAATATAGCAGATGCCATTAAGAGCAGACAGAGGTAGAGCTACATTACTTTTTCAGAGATGTCTTTCTCATTGTGCTGATATAGTGACAGTTTCAGCAAATAGGAAAAAAATATATATTTTTCATAGGAAGTTAACTACTTTTTTTTTTATCAAGTCCATTCATTTTTATTGATTCACTCCAGGTTATACAGGCCAAATACTTAAACACACAAGATGTAGTTGTCATATTTATTATTGCTTCACAATTTTACTGGTTCAAACCTGATAACTGCAGATACATCTGTGATCATTATTATTATTATTATTATAATTTATAATTATTCATATTCATATTATTGTTATTATTATTATTATCATTATTATTAACGTAGCCTAACGCATTTACAGATATAATCCGTTGTAGATTTTGTCAGTGACACTTAAAATAATCATATCATACACTTTTGACAGAACTTATTTTGTTTCTGCCTCTGTGTAATTACAATATTTCATTTTTAGTGGCTCTATGTCACAACAAATGACAGAAAGTTGGCATTTCATCCAGGAGATAAATAATCTAAAGAAGATGTTAAAAGACAGTAAAAGGTTCACTTCCTAATTAAAATATTATGAGTATGTATTTCACGGAAATGGCCATCACTTGTTCCATCATTATCCCCCAATTATCCAATTGTCATGGGACTGTCTGAGAGTGCTTCTGTAATGCATTGCTAAGAGCCAGTCTGGCAATTATATGTTGCCCTAAACTCCCGGAGGACATCTCCACCCATCTCAGGCCATTTACAACTCATCTTGGCACCATTCTTGCTATCCTGTCCATGTTGTTCAAACAATGTAATATAAATTCCTTGTTTCACAATTGTCAATTAACTGTAAAGCCCTGTCAGTTCTCTGTACTGCTGTAGGCCACAGCAGTCATGTGACAAAGAGGATACCGTAATCAATAAGAGCTTACCTCTTTCTGGCAATATTTGATAGCCAGCTTCAGTCGGGCCAGATCATTAGTGGTCTGATCCAGCAGAGGGTTGATGTCATCACGGTAGTTGAGGATTATTAACAATTCTTTTGAGCTTCGGGTCTGGTCCAAGAGGTCTTTTGCAAATTGTTTACACATATGGGACAACTCCTCATACTCTGACTTGAACTCATTCTCCACTGTGCTGAGCTCTTTCAGCTCCCAGCTGAGTTGAAAAGCCGTGAGAAAAGGATCCTCGCTTGAGAGGGCGATGAGAGATGGGCTAGCAAGGGCCTTGTAGATGTTAAGACGGGAGCGTGAGTGGCGTAGGCCGTCCACGTCCGAGCTTGACAAACACTCTATACAGTTGCAGCGCACATCATGTGGCTGAGGTATGGAAACACCTCGCTGCAGCAGCAGTTTGATGATCTCATAGTTGTTAGTGTGGGCTGCAAGGATGATTGGAGTTATGTCTGGGGTGAAGTCTGAAAACTGTTTGTCCAGTAAAAGTAGTGGGACCTTTTCAGGAAGGCAAGGGAAACATAAAGAGAAACACATATGAACATGACATGAAACAGAATTGATTTAAAGTACACTATTATTTTATCAGATCACAAAAGAGCACTGCTTTTAAAACCCCTCACAGGAAGTGAAATAACCATTTTGAATGGGTCTGATTTCATCTGTCTTGGGTCTGACCATCTCATCTATCAACAAGCACACTGATAATGGCTTGTGGATCAGCTGGCCTCAAAACATCTTCCTGGTTGGAAGCAACTACACCCTTATTTCTTTTTCCTTCTCTTCACAGAATGCACCAAGTCCAATACAGGGAGACACAGCAGCATCGAAAAACATTTACATGATGACAAGAAGTTGGTTGCAACTCAAACATTGTACGTTTTTTTTTTTATTTGTGGCAAAAAGACCCACAGCAGCAAATCAAAGCGTATCAGAGCAGCAACCTTTCAAGCAGAAAATAAGAGGGATTCCCAAAATAAACATCCATGTGTGAATCTAAGCACAGAGGATAGCACATAACTAGTTTCAACTAACTTAAAAAAATGACTGAAAACATCTCATTGCTGAAACCATTTAATTAAATCTGATAACATTGAACTATAAAGCCATCTTTGTAGCTTAAAGGGATAGTTTGGCTTTTTTGAAGTGGGTTTGTATGGGGTACTAATGGATAGTCAGTGTATTACCTACAGTAGATGATGCACGTCTCCAGATTGGACAAGCAGGCGGGAGTCCCAACATGGAGCTCAGCAATGTACCGCAGTAGACGGGGGCAGCACTCTAAAGGTATTTTAGCCACCTACAGGCACATCTAAAAAATCCATTTAGTTTTGAATGTATGCTACATTTAGAATATTTTCTTCTTTCTGCAGGACACTGTCTCTCTCTTTTGGTTGTCCAGTCTCCTTCTGCAAAAGTTCTTCTGTATATTCATGCTCATAAAGGAATCTTCTTGTCTCCACAATGACAGCATTGTCATTGTGGCTGTTATCACTCATTTATATTTTCTTCTTCTTTATTCCATAAACACAAGAAAGACTGACCCAGCCAGCTTATCTCTGACCTAATACAGTGCGTAGCACAGTTGCTCTTACATCTTGGAATATGTTGAGAAAATGTAGTGCAAATGGAAAGGGCTGGTGAAAATGATCTAAATACATAATACACTCCACGTGGTGTAGGTGGACACATGACCGAGGGTAAAGAGCTCTCTGTGCTTAGATTCTAAATATGTAACATTATCTTTGTGTGTGTGTGTGTGTGTGTGTGTGTGTGTGTGTGTGTGTGTGTGTGTGTGTGTGTGTGTGTGTGTGTGTGTGTGTGTGTGTGTGTGTGTGTGTGTGTGTGTATGGGCATGTTTCTGTGTGTCTTTGTGTATGTGGGTCAAACTGACCCGAAAACCTTGTAAATTATTTGGGGAATAGTACCATGTGCCCTCTATTATTATTTTTGTTTGTACATGTTTATCACATAAAATAAGCTAAGGTCATTCCTTCTTGCAAAAACTTGAAACAGGTCAATTTGACCCGAATACCATACAAGGGTAAAGAAGATTAAAGTACATTCTGCTGCTGGCCCCATCAGCAGCAGCCTTTGTGTTGGTACTCCTGTCTGCTTCTCCAAGAGACGGTGTGCCACCAGTCATCTACTGTGGCTAATACACCGACTACTTAGTGTGTCAAACAACCCCACTTCAAAAACGCCGAGCTATCCCATTAAAATTGGGTGTCAGCTAGTGCTGGTGTTAATGAAAGTAAGGCACGTTGCCAGAATCCTAAATTCTGTTTTCAAAACTGCTTGTGCTCTTTAGGGTTGTGGAGTGCTGGAGTCTAGTCCAGGAGAGCAGGGTGGAGTCTGGACAGATCTCCAGTGTATCACAGGGACAGAATCACACAAACAAAGATGACCAACTAGTAGAGGACATCATTTTAAACACTAATGGAAGAAAATAATGAAAACAAACTGAACTGTTGTGTATTGTTTAAACGCATCACATAATGTACTTGTATTTTTTCAGAACTGCCGTTTACACAAGCATTTGCAATTCAGACTGTATGAGCAGGATGTACTGAAAAAGAAAAAAAATCACATAAGGGAAATCACTTAGCACAGTAAGCCTAACTTAATTTGGAGCTGGCAATGAGGCACCATGACTCTTCTGCCCAAATTTAACCATGTTCAGTGACGTTATTACCTCGACAAAGGCTTCTGGAAACTGTACACGGGTTAGTAAGAAATACAAATATGAGTATACAGTACAGTAATCACATGAGCATAATTGTGTTGCCAGGCTGGTTCGTATTCTGTTGCAGAGCTGAACACAAGAAAATCTAAAATGAAATTTACTGAGGCGAGAAAGGAAAACAAACAAAGAACAATAACTTCAAAAGTCTACAAGAGA
Organism: Echiichthys vipera; assembly: GCF_963691815.1. Lineage (NCBI taxonomy): Eukaryota > Metazoa > Chordata > Actinopteri > Perciformes > Trachinidae > Echiichthys > Echiichthys vipera. The sequence goes on from NC_139830.1 coordinate 23,483,851, forward strand.
AACACCTACAAACTGTGTATTGGATGTAATCATGAGTTTACACCTACCTGTTTTTCCCCACTAGGCTTCTTGTGGTTGAGCAACAGCTCCACGGCCCCCACCACTTCTTTGCGGATGGCATGTAGCAAGGCATCACCTAAATAAACATTATAACTGAGCAGCAGCTCAATGATCTCTAGGTTCTCATTTTCGATGGCAATGAGCAGAGCTGTGCGTCCCAGGGGGTCGATGCAGTTGATGTTGATCCTGAAGTAGATCTCAGCCTCTTCCAGGGCTTGTTCTACACTGCCATAGTCCCCCTTCTCAACAGCCCCTAGGTAGGCCCTCTCCATGGCAGAGAGCTCGGACTCGGCCCGCACGATCCGCAGAGCGATGCGGTCCTTGTATGATGAGTTTTCGGTTTTTCTGAAATACAGCTGTGACATTGCTGCTACAGCATCACAGTCTCAACTGAGAATGGATGAGAAACAACAAGAAGAGGGAAATATAAAACCAAGTTTCACAGTTGGCTTTGAGTTTTAGACACAATGGGAAATGTTCCTTTTATAGCGACATCCGTTTGAAAAATGCAATATAAGTTAAAAAAAATTAAACAGAAAAAATGCAATTTTAGATCATAATGTTATTTTTAGGATGTATTCCGCCACAAATATGTATTAAATAACAAATAGTTTCATTCAATTTATTATTTAAAACGTTACTGTTAAAGTGAAAACACTCCATCTTTTTGAGTGTTAGAAATAAAATCATTAAGTTTCAACAGTTCACAGCAGATGACTACAATGAAAGAGAGAAATATTTGTTAGAAACGTTTTCATCCACATATAACAAATCAACTCCCAAAATAACCATGCACAAAAAACACTGAAACTTTACCTTCCTCCTGTTGCTTTCCAGCTGTGATTCTCTCAAGAACCGCTCGACGGAGAACCAGAGGATGCGACTGTCAGAAAGCAAACTTGCGTAGTCGGATCCTCATTATAGCCTCTCCCTAAAGTCTCCACTGGAGACACCGTGACTTATTGACATGACATGCAATCGCCTACCCACCCCTTTTGGTCTCTCGTCTGTACAGCACGGGTATTAAGGAAATGTGCCCTGCACGTCTCAGCAAAATACAGCTCAGGTGGGAACTATATGTGACATACTGTCTGTTCTCTCGCACAAGCTGCGCGCTCAAAACCGACAGAAAACGCATCTTCAGCCATCACCGCCACTTACATTTGGGGTTACTGTAGGCTTTCACAGTGTAAAAAGTGTTGGGGTAGGGACCGTAGAGATAAGCAGTTGCCCACTGTTTATTTTCACGCAAAACTAACGCCAAGAATACTGTTTATTCTTTTATTGCTTTCCTGTTGAAGTACTGCTCTTTCCAAACACAATGTGGCTCTTTGTTAATAAAAAAGAAAGGTTTTGTAGTGTGGATTATATATATATATATATATATATATATATATATATATATATATATATATACTACGGCCTATATATATATATATATATATATATATATAGGCCTTAGTATTTATTTAATTTTGGACAAATTCAAATCTTGAAGCAGAGTAGCAAGGTAAAATACTGTATAGTCTAAGCTGGCAAAGTGGTTAAGACAACACCTGAAGATTCACACAATCAGAACATCAGGTGGTCAGCAAAATATTCTGGTTTGTAAGATATATGCATTTCCACAAATGTGTGTTTTAAAATTTTAAATGGGTCAGGGAAAACTATATTTGAGGTTAAATTGATTTCACTTCAGAGAAACTTCATTTGTAAGAGATGCTTTAAGAGTAGGCTAATACAATGAACTCACGGACAAAGTGCAGAATAGGAAAGTTTAAGAAGAAATAGTCTTTGGTCATAAGTTAAGGGGTGGTGTTGATATGTGAATATCCTGTACATATAATGCTGGAGCCGTGGTTAGCAGAAATGAAGGCTAGCTAGTTTAAGTCATGTTGTCATGAAAATAACCGCCTTCATGAAACAAACCAAACAGAAATATGATGTGTCCTTCACAAGTAGGCCTAGGTTATATGTTTACCAAACAAACACATAGGCCTATACATTAATGAGGTGCTCCTACCTGAAAAGGGGAACACCTGAATGAGAGTTATGTATAACTAATGACTAGAGGGGCGAAGGTGCATGTATACATCCTAGAGCCCAACAGCTCTGCACTCCTGGTGGCCCTCTGGCAACTACTCTCACTACGGCTTGTGTAAGGAGGACCCAATTAATACGCTAAAAAACTTTTTTTTTTTTTTAAAAAGACTGCCCCAAAAGGAGAATACATTATAACCAGAAACTATAATATAAAACTGAAAATGCACACATGAGGTTTGATTATAAACAGTGCCATAAGTGGGCAAATCAACGTGATTTTTGCGTACATTGTGCTTTCTAAAATGTGTTTTGTGAAATGTCGTGTTTTGTAAAATGTTGTGTTTTATTAAATGTTGTCGTGTTTTGACCCTCAGGACCACTGTGCCTTTCTCTGCCCTCAGCCTGTATTAACCCCTTCAGACCCGCATTTTTTTTGGCTACTCAAAAAAAATTTTAAAACTGATTCTGACTCTTCTTCACCATAGAAAGAAAGTGGAAAAAACAAATTTTTGGTAACTCATGTTTTTAATAGTATTTTTTCATGTCCATTCCAATGGACGCCACGACTAGATGGGCGTAAAACGACATAAAAACTTAAGAAAAATAAGGCTGAGTTTTTCTTCATAGCAATCAGTCAGGTCCAAGTCCTAGTACTGTCTGCACTCAAGGTAAATTAAGGCCCTGGCCATTATTAGAGCATTTGTGTTTACAGGTTTCTCTTCAGATGGGGGGTGCCTAGAGAATGAAACCAATGTTTCAGTTTAGACTGGCACCTGGGACTAGTTAAATATGCAGCCTGACCTGGAATGCATGGGAAAGGAGGCCTGTGAACACAGCATGCTGTTAGGATGCAAGACACTCAACATTTATTGGCGTGGAGAGATTTTTGTTTGTTTGACCTTAGACAAGTGGATATGTTGCTGCAAGGGATGTTCTGTATTCCTACTAAGTGAGTGGCTGTGTTGATAGCTTGAATGGAACCAGCCAGAGACTGCATGGTGGCAAGGATGTAGTGTGCCTCTAGTCTTCATTTGGTCTCCTGCAACCTCCTAGAAACATATCTTGGTATTATGTTGCAATAGTTAGGTGTTGATTCTCTGACACTATAAGTGAAACATTGGATTCAATGTTAATGCAAAATTACATTAATGTAGCTCTTTTTTGTATATAGTACATCGTGCATCAAGAGATAACAATATTACCCCAATTCATACTTGCCTTTTAATTATGTTCAGCAGATGACAGCCACCACACTGCACAGCTGAACAGAGAAAAATAATCAAACCCAAAGTCTTTTTATGTCTATCTAGAGATCTAGATATTATGTCTATCTATTTAAAGTGTAATGATCTGAACTGTTTTAGAAAACGTGGAGGGACTAAAGTCAGAAGTGGATGCAGTAATGGAAGACAAAAACATGATTGTAGAATAGATACTGAGAATATAAAAACACACAGTGTCCATGTTGACATGATGAACTGAAACATGCATGTGCAAAATTTGTCCTAGAGTAACGGAACAGATTTTCACATGAAAAGCACATAATTGGATTCAATTCATGCCCATGCTCATCTCTTTTCCATGGCTTTCATGGTTTTCAACATCCCCAGATGCAAACCTTTCTCCGTCTTATATATATATACATGCTACAGAGCTTAGAAGAAGAAAAAACTTTATCTCTAATACAATTTTTCTTTTGAGCTCAAAGTTTAATTAACCTACTGTAGGGAAAGCAGCCATGTAAGATGCTGTAAGATATTAAACACTTAGTCTTTAGCTAGCTAGTGTGAGCATGCACAGTTGCTTAGAAACATCTTTCCAACTTGTCTCTTTCTGCCACATCCAGAGGCAAGAAGAACAAAAGACACCCGGCAGTATGCTAATGTTTTATTGAAGGGTTTGTAAGAAAATATTTGTCAATGACACTTTGAACAAATCATGGTTTAATGTTTTTAGTTTGCTATTTTGTTGTGATCCCACTGAAAGACTTCTAGGTTAAACAATGTGTAGATGAATGTACTGTATGTTTACTCCATTGGGTGCAGGCTTGCAGGGTTGATAAATAAAAAGTCACATTCAACTTTAGATAGGCATAGCCAACTCATAAGAAAACAATAAGAATAATGAGAAAATACAGTGACTTATGAGGATTTTGTTCATACATTTTGATTTGACATTAATCCTGCTGAGACATTACAGTGTGTTTATGTGGCTATTTATTTTGTTTGTCTAGCATTTATACATTATGAGTACTGTTCTGCAGGTAAGGGCTATTTTTCATCAGTAACTGTCATTGTAAGAAGACAAAGTTGTGATTGGGCTTCACAAAGTACATGATGCTGTATAAATCATGAGTTCACATTCAGTATTTCCTTTGTTTCTTCGTAGACTTTGCAATTAGCACTTAGCAGTATTGGGCTTTGGAGAATTGTGTGTGTTTTTGTGTGATTTTGGCAGATACTGTATGTGTCTGAGAGGATGCAGTGTGTGCTGAGCTACATTTCCCGTCCTCTGAATCAACAGAATCCCTCGCTTAAAGGACTTGTGGTTATTATCATCAACTGCAGCTATTATCACACCACACTCAACACGAGACATCTGCAAGGCAATCTGGTTTATGCATTTACCAATACAATTATGCAAGCAGCATTATCCAGCAGTACAATCAGAGAACATTATGAACAGATACAATATTTAATTGGACTTTTCACATACATTATGTATGCTTTATGAAACGTTTTTAAATGTTAACAGCTGGTCATGGGTTATCATGGTCACAGCTGAACAAAATGGCTATAATCAGCACGTAGCAACTATCCAGATCCTTTAATGATGTAAAAGTACTAATGCTACATGTGAAAATACTCAGCTACAAGTAAGTCCTGCATTCAAAACCTTCCTTAAGTAAAAGTATGTAAGTATTATCAGCTGATCCAGTAGGGTTTTTAAGACTTTATTTAGTTGAAGGAGTCGAAGAATTCATTGGATGTTGTCAGATCGATGGATCTCCTTCATGATCTGACTCTACAGGCAAAACAGTTGTCACACATCTTTGCATGTTTGATCTGTGGCATCCAGGAAAAGGTGTCTATTGAAGTGTTATTGTTAAAATAAGGAATATTGTAATGAGACTCAATTCAGCTAACTAGGTACTCCAGTTCATAGGTAAGTGACATAAAACAAGACAAAGAAAAGTCAGTAAAACCTTTACAGCCACAATGAAGAGGCTACACCCATTATAGAAAGGTTAAAACCCGAAACAGAAATGGACTTCAGAAGAGAAAATCTCATGTTGTAGTTTCACCACAAATTAGAATTTGTAGATATCTTTACTTGCATCGGTGGTCTTGCACCTGTGGGTTTTCAAATGGGTCTACTTTAAGTTAGCACATTTATTTATGATGTCAATTACAGCCATTGGACAGCTACTGTGAACAGGCTACCGCTGCATTTCTGTTTTCTGGAATTCTTACTTTAGAATATTTATTACGCTTGTCAAGTTGCATTCAATACACTGTTATTTAACTGAGAAATCATCAATCATACAACAAAGTAAGTAAAGTCAAACTGAATATGCAGCTAAACAAGTTAAAAACAAAATTAAAAAGAATTTTAAAAAATCATCATGAAACCATTTTGAAGCAAATAATAATGAATACAAATAGTGGAAAAATGATTGAAACGAGTGAACTAATTCATTCAACCCTTAATAATTCAGGTTTATATTCTAATGTTAGCATCCAGTGAAGATAAAAATGAACAAGAGGTTAGTTAATATTTGAATAGATCTCTTACAGTATGAGCAGATGCTGCTGAATCTTTCCTTTTTGTCCCTTGTTTTTTTTCAATATACAGTCACGGCAACTGCTGCAAAGTTTGTTCCCCTGCGGCGTTCAGTATTTTCTTTATATTCCTACTGAAAAGTGAGGACCAAGATGTGGCCACCTTTCCAATATTATATTTATTTTTACAGTTTCCTGGTTGAATTGCCTGCCATAATGCTGTCCTGTCAATTTAAGTTAAGGCCACTCTGTGTGATGTGCAATGCGGAGCTGTTGATTGACAGAGCTGACACCAGCCTGCAGAATGTGACCTGTGTTGCAACATACTATATTTCCTCTTCCTGGTCCAGATAAGATGTAACATTTGCAACAAATATAGGTACTGTATATCTATTATGTTTTAACCTTGTGTATTGTATGTACAGCATGTGTTAAAGAACTATTTGTTTTTAGCCTTTGATAATGCCACAGTCTTTCACAGTCAAACCCATTTTAAAGGCTCAATCCCTGAACCAAATACAAACAAAATCTCATAATTCAGGTTTATCACCCCTTATTTAATTAGCTCTAGACAACAACCACACTTTTATTAATTATATAATTATTCTGGTGTTTACACCAGTAATATTTGCAAACGCAGCAGTAAACCAGGTGCAGACTTGCAATTATTATTAGTTGTGAGAAACACAAAAATGCTATTTTAATGAAAGATCATACTCTTGTATTATGTGAACGTTTACGTGTTGAGTTGTGACTCACTCAATGAATAACTGAACTCACTTGCCACTAGAGGGCAGAGAGGGATATTCTTCACTGCCAGAATCCTGATGAATCTCATATGGTGCACATACATATATTTTTAAAGCCACCAGATACTAATGGCATTGCTTTTTTAAATTTCATTTTATTTCTGTCTGTCTTCTGTACTCTTTGGTGGCAGATTCATACCTGGAACCAGACAAAGTTAGTGACTGTTTTCCCCGGTTATGGAAAAACATTTCTTAAGAGGGCTCCCAGAGGCTGTTTGCGTCTAAACTTCCTACAAAGGTTTATGTTCAGTGAGGGTTTAAAAATCTGGGCCACGTTTGTTAATGATGTTTGCTATTGCCAAAGAGTCATTTGACCCAGTTCCTAGCATGTTGATTACTGCTTTCACTTTTCCTAAGTATGCAATGACTCTCACTTTCTTTTTCCTGCACTTGGGTTCATGTCTTTAATGTACATATAATAAGTACAGAAAACTGAAGAACACTTTTAAAAGTGTGTGAATTCTCAGTGGTAAACAGTAAATCAGGTTTCTGGTGTACATCCTGCCAGCAGTTACTGAAGATATTTATAGCACCACAATTTAATATTAATTGGAGAATGTTTATGTTATGATAGCACTGGTATTACTAAGTGGTGCATGCAGAATAATAAATGATAATCCTGTTATTTGAGATAAAGTGCGTTTTCATTAAGAACAGTTGCTCAGTTTGGCATTTAAACGTTTATATTCCAACATGAAGTTGCAATCTCTCTTATGTTTCTCTCTTAACAAAAAAAAAGCTCTTAACAAAAAGCTTGCTTACTATTCTGAAATAAATGCATTTCCAATATGTAGTGTTATGCATTATGCATGGCTGGTTTGACTTAACATAAGATCGACAGCCGTTGCGCAGTTGGGTGTAGATCTCAATTGGCATTGCAGTCCAGCTCTCAATTAGATGTAGTATGTATTGGCCATCTTTTGACCCTGATTTGTTAGATAAGGTCTAGAACTAATTGGGCTTGTCAGTGAGACAACACAGCTACAGTACGGCTCAATTGACAACTTGAATCAAACCAAACAAATCTGAAAATTGTATGTTGCATTATCATTTTAGAAGGGTTACTATTCCCACTTACTGCCAGATCAGACTGCAAGACAGCCATTAACCAAGCAGGACATTAATATGTTTTCACTATGTATGTTACTGAAAATGTTATCCACTATAATTTAAGAGGACACATTGTTTCTTTAACTAAGGATTTCAGTTATCATCTCTGTTTAAGGCTAAGATGATAATAATAAAACCAAAGCTTTACTTCTATAATAAGTACTTTACATTATCTTTATATTAATAATCAAGCTTCACAGATATGACGGAAATTCACAATACTAAATCACAAGAGTGAAATCAGACTTGAATTGTTTTTTGCAGCTTTATTTGTGTATTACTCTTAAGTAATAGTCTCTTAACTTAAAAATACGATAAATGTATGATGCAAAACTATGCATTGCACTGGATGTACAGTATAATGTGATGTTGCCATCTTCTGGCAGTGAAGTATGGTACATGATATTCACAGCTTTATTTAGGGTAGTTGGAATTTATAGGGTATTATTCAAAATGTACTTTTCTGAATGCTGTAGCTTGCTTCCTGAAAGTTAGGTTAGGTTGACTTTTCTCATTAAACTCATAAAGGGAGTATAGAGTTTGTTTCCAAAAACTCTGCAGAAATCTGTCATCTGCATTTGCCTCCTGCGGAGGGTCGAAGATGCGTGCAGGTTATAGGTTCTGTTTATGTCTGTCTGCAGGGGTATTTGCCCAACTCAATAAGATCAGCAACAACCCATCATCCGGCAAATATGAGCAAGAGTTTGTCAGTTTGTGTGCTGGTACTTATTAGTGCTGTCAGCAGGAGAGACATGTGTATGTTTGTGTGCAGTGCTGTGGGGAGGGGGGGTAAAAATCACCCTTAAGTCTCATAGCTCAAACTCACATCTATCAGGAAGCATACAAAGCACCTTGTTACAACAGTTAACTCTAACAGATGACAGCTGACTTTGGCGACTTGGGGCTAATGGAAAGATTAAGTCAATTATTGCTTGGCAGGGGGACTTAGAAATATTTGAGACATTCCCCAGACTATTGGAACAATAGGCACCCACATAGAGGCTGTCACTGTGAGGTAGTAAATTTCATAATGTCAGAGGAAATCCAACAAAATGTTCTTGATTCTTTTTCTAAAAAATAAATCTTCATAATAACATAACAATGACAACACTAAAACGCAGTCCATGAGAAAGCATTCTTGTCCCCACATGTGCAGTGTGTGCAGCTTTTTCATGAGCATCTAGTGAATGCACTCTGTTTCATCTAGATTATATTGTTGCTGACTTAGTTCCCAACTTTAGATCAAATACAGAAAGAAAATGCATTCAGCTCAGCAGAAACTGGAAACTCTGCAGCTGTTAAGTCCACAACACACAAGATTAAATCCTTAAATTTAAATGTGTTCAATTAAATGGAAGTATTTGGGGAGAATCGTTCCAATTTTCTACAATTACATTTGTGCATTTTTTTTTGCTGAGTTCTTTTTAAAATCAAGTAAATCAATAAAGTAGAAAATATAAGTAATTTCCTCTCAGTGCAGAAGGTCATAAGCACAATCTGCACTTTTGTTTCATAATAATCAATCAGAAATATCATAATAAAAATGTTCTGCTGTTGATGCAGATGGCACACAGAGACTCCCACCAGGTGAATTCTCATTCTTCTTTTGTTTCACACAGTATAAATGAGTTCAGCCCTCAGGGTGGGCAAACATGTTAAGTGCCTCTCAGCTTTAAAACTCATCAAGAGAGGGAAGGCCTGTGGGGTGTCTGGCAGCAATCCGATTAAATTATGTAACCTTTGGCCTGTGGGCGACCACACCTCCACAGGAAGCTCAAGAGTTTGAGTTTTTAATAACATAAAAGTCTGGAGTCAGAGAGAGCAACAACATCAAGCAATTAATGTCTCACACAGACAGAAACCTTGATTTGGTACCAGCACAGTGATTTTGTTACACCATTTGTTCTTAAAAAGTTTCATAGCTTTTCTTTATTGTTGTCAAACAGCATTTTACATTAATTATAATTAATGATAGGTTTCAGATTTTTTGATTGATGTTTTTGACCCAAAATGATCAAATGTGACTAAGAGACAGTTGCTTGAAGAAATGGAAAAAAGAACCAATCCTAAATTTGAATAAATAAATAATCTTTATGCAACAGAAACCACAAGAATTACAGTACTGCCATCCTTTGATTTAGTAGTGCAAAATGAAATGCAAATGATACTGTAAAGTTGTAGTGCAGGAATAAATCAGATAATTTAAAAGATTTATGAGTCCAGAGAGGAGTGTCTGTTAGGGGGCACAGGGCTTCAACTCCCGACCAATCCCGCCCTGACACAGAGGGACTGGTTGTACAATTGCATTACTAACAGTTTACTGCTATAACAATACAATGATTCATACTAATATCTCATATAATACCATAAAGTCCACTAAAATAATGATTATGTCATGATTTATTTCCCTAGTATCCCTATTGATTAAAATATATGCAGTGTTAAATAATATAGAATCACTTCATGATCACATACAGGTAGATATTGACTAACACATACTGTACATCATTCAAGTATTTCCAGATACGCATCACTTAAATGTAAAGGACATTAAATTACTGAATTTCAAATTATTTTTTCATTCACTACTTAACCAGTGAAGGGTGAATACTATTCTGCTTACATTAGCTTTCACATTAGTCTCCATTTCATTATGAGACCCTACTCCTGCAGTCTGAAGATAAACTACTAAAGTCTGAGGTTATGCCCTACTTTAAGTGGAGGTCAATATAATGTTGCCAGAGAGCTTTGACATACTGCTTTTGACCACAAACTCACACACAAACACACAGCTTTGTGTCCCCATTAACATTAAAACTTGTTCTTCCTTGTCTTTTGATTGTCCTTGGATTTTCTTTTTTTTAAATCTATTTTGTCTCCTTTGTTATCTGCAAAGTGCAGCAATGAATGTATTTGTTGAAAGCAGGCTGTAAATAAACCTAAATAAGTCCTGACTTGTTTTGTAAGCAGTATGATTGCTCTGGCCATACGTTATAGTCATAGTGTAATACATGGGTCCACACACCTGGGGAATTCTGGAGCACAAATAAAGAATATGATTAAACTTGACTGGTTGTGCTGCCTTTTTTTAGATCTGTAGTATCCCAAGAGTAATATAAGCTGGGAAGATGGATCTGACTGCTGGTTGGCTCTGTGTTGGGTTTCTCTGGGTTACACAATTTACATTTATAGTGGAGGACTTCAGAGAAGCTTCTGCCACCATCTAAGCTTTTAACCATCAAAAGAATTGTCCCTGACAGAGACGTAATTAACTAAAATAGCCTTAATGAGATCAGTGACGCAGGGTTGTATTGTCTGTTGGGACTAGCCAACAACATAAATAGTCCTGATAAGTCCCAGGAATTGTTAAAATGGAGTCACTTTAGCAACACTGACACAAACAGTGGAGTGACACCGAAGGTGACAACTATCAAAAGTATGTGTTGGAAATGATTAGAGATACTGTCTAAATTCACATTTCTTTCAGAACTTGATGAATGATATAGATAATTGTATTAACGTTTATTTATTGTTTTATTTAACACAGAAAGTCACCATTAGGACTATTTTCTAGCCACAGTCCCATACTGCCATACTCTCCCAAAAATACCCCCAAAATACTGAAATATGATACAAGCATGCAGAGCAATACAAATGGTTGTCAGTGTTAATAAAGACAGTATGTATACAGTTTACAGACAAAATAATGACTGTTTCGAGTTTGTTTGGCTGCTGATGTCAGCACTGAACACAGGTGATTCATCCAGCAGTAACTGATTATCCATGTATCAAGTTGACTTGATGTCACTTCTCAGAGCACCTTACATGACACATATCTCTGTTAACCCGGTTATATTGAGAGCGGTGTCATTTTCAGAGGTTGTTGAAAAGCACGGCATTCACCTGAAAGAAAATTGAAAGTTGGTCTTTCTGTAAACAACAAACAAAATGGATATTTTAGATGTTGGCTGCATCTACCATAAATATGTTTTATTGTTTTCTTCTCAGTATGTTTGGACTGCTGGTACAAGCATATTGTCACCAGAGTCCTGACAGAGCAAAATGTCTAGGTGCTAAGCAACAAAGAACTAGATAGGCTCCTGAAAAAATAGCTTTGAATACTTTGTTAGTGTTCAGCATTGAGAAAAACATAAATGAATGAGCAACCTAAACCTGATCTAAGTGGTATTCAAAATTGACTGCAAAATTTCAGCCTACCCCACCTGCACCATGTGGCATCTTCACTTCCTTAACAGACTAACAGTTCTATATCCTAAGAAGGATTGGTCATTTACAATAAATTTGATATAAATGTGATATGACAGAATATCATCAAACTTCCCCTCGCCTCAGACATAAGCCTGAAGGTTTGGGTATGATCCAATTCCCTCTCTGCCGTTGTTGCTGTCAGAAAGTTCTATTCATCTGCTTTTTCATTTTCTCTTGTAACTAGAAGCTGTCAAGGCCTGGGGGCTTTGCCTTGCAGTTTGCTTGGCTATATTTATAATTGGACCCTGTCAACAGTGTCCAGTCCAACTCAACTGCATGGTTTGTTATGGCAGCTACAGTGTACCCACTTCAACACATGCCAGCTGCGAGTCAGTTTGTATGTTATTAATGCGCAACAATAGGCCAATGCAGACACAATGGTTGAGTTCACTACTTTGTGGATGGAATGAAAAGCATCTAAAGGGGATCAAATGGGAGTGAGCACAGTTGAAGTCAAATTCTTCCACGCAATGTAAAGCTCCAGGGATGCTACACATTGGGGAGCATAGGTATGTGTGTGTACATGTAATATATACAAAGGCTGTGGGGTATATCAAACACACAGAACAGCTGTGTCTGCAGCTATGCATCATGAATACAACAGCTGAGTGAAATACATTATATTCCTTTTCAGTTTTCTGATATTTTTAGTTAATGTGCCAACAGTACAAACACCATATAGAAGCCTGGCGATGAGACAATAGTTTGCATAGCAACATTATCAGACTCCCCATTTTTAACATAATTGAGTCAGTTGAACATGCTCTGCTGTGCTGCACAGTGTCTGTGTGGGTGTCCTCTTAATCAACACTCGTTCGCCAGATGAGTGGCACAGAGAGAGGCTGGATCATGACCGGGCTTGTCAGGAGTTGGAGGACAATGCTCTGCTGGGGGAAAGCTCTGACACCTGGAGTACCTGTGTGATGAGAGAGCAGCATATAGAAGGAAATAGGATACTCTCACTGGATGGCTCTAATAAATAGAACTTTTGACTCATTCAAGTGGATTGTGGGCTATTTCTCTGGGTGAAATCTGTCAGGAGGATAGCTGTACTGTGGCCACGTGGATTGGCTGCTTTATACTGTCTAATGCACAGTCAAATTCCTGCAGTGCTCCCTCTCAGTCAGCTTGGATGTCTATAACTGCATACACACCATACTGCCTCAAACATTCAAAAGCTGCTCTTTATTCTATTACGTGTCCTTTGTCAAACACGACACAGCACTTAGTGGAACTGGGCATGCAATGTCATGACAGACCTGTTTTTTGATCATTAAGAGGAAGTGTGAAATGTGTGTTAAATCAAGGGCAGTGAGTGATTTCTGCTGGAAATGAATGTGTTTGGAGCACCCTCCCTCCTCAGCAGCGCAAACCACGAGAGGGAGACAAAGCTTTTCTCCACTTACATTATCAATGAAGACTATTTCATGCAGCTGTACTTCTGATTGCTTTCCCTCATTGTTAGGATTAGTCTGGAGTGAGTGAATGGCTTTGATTAGAGAACAAATGCACATGATTTTATCAGTGAAAATGAAGTAATTTGATCATAATTGTCCATGCCTTGTCATACTGCAGGCTTTAAATCTTGCTTTCTGTCCAAACATCGCCTTGTTCATTTATTTTCTTACCTTATCGAACCTGATGAAGTCCAGCCCACGCGGCATCGCTGTGTGTGTGCCCAGAATGACACAAGCCACATCCATTTAAAACCTGACAAACGCATTCCAGCGGAGATATTAACCAATCGGCTGAAAGGAGGGCGTAACTCTTCTTACTCCAGCAAAGCCGGAGTATGAAGTTTATATTATCAGTGTACAGCTGCTGTGAGAGAATGGTGCACCTTAGTGCGCATCGGTGCTTGATATTATCCAACTCTGATTTTATACTCCTGCAACTTTAACCGCCCTTCTTAGTTTGTGAGGGTGTATGAGCAAAGTTCAACGTGTCTCCTTTGCGGTTCCACACTACAAATGGCTTGGATTATTCCTCCGCATTTGCACGGGACTGGCGCTGCTTTTGTTCTGCTTGCGGTGATTCTGACAGGTGATGCAGTTGCGCAGGTTTTTGACAGCTATGGATTATCATACGCCTTGAGATCCGAGCTGTCAGAGGACACGATATTGGTTGCCAATAATGGGATCCGCGTGCCTTTCGGGAGATCAGTGTTCATTGATCCCATCAACGATTTGGTTATACAAGTTCAGCCCGGTGATAAATGCAGCATAACGGTGCTGGACAATGATCCCTTGTCTCAAAGGCCTGGACACCTTTCTCCGAAAAAGTTTCCGTGTGAATTTGGCCCCAACGACGTGAAGTATTCTCACTTTGGCTCCAGGAGTCCTCCGAGGGATAGAGTGAGATTACAACTCAGGTATGACACCCAAACGGATACCATTATAATACCTTTCATGATGGAGGTGGAAGTTATTTTCACACAGCTGGAAGTGCTAACCAAAAATATGCCACTCACTGTCGAGCAACTGCTGGGGACAAGTAACCCCATTGATAGAAGAATTTTAGAATTCACCTATGATAAAAGTGCACAACAATGCAAAATAGCCTCTCTCTCCAGTGGCAGCGTGCTGCCCAGGTATGGGAAACTTGTAGACGAGGGCAGCCTTGGAACAATGGTGGACTGTGATGAATTTATTAAAATGAACATCCGTTATCAGCACACTTTTTCTCTGAAGTCACCAAGCAGAGATTACATTCCAATGCTTGTGGAGCTGCATGATAAGGAAGGCAATTTGCTAAAACAGGAGTTTTTCCAAATTTTGGTGAGGATTAAAGACGGAGAAGAGAACACAGCTCCTAAACCCAGCTTTGTTGCAATGATGATGATGGAAGTAGACCAGTTTGTAATGACAGCAATAACCACAGACATGCTGGCTGCTGAGGATGTTGAGTCTAATCCTGACGAATTAATTTTCAATATCACATCCACCCTGTCATTTGAGGAGGGCTACATAGTGAGCACAGATGATAGGAATTTACCAATAACCTCATTTTATCAAGGAGACCTCAAAGACTTGAAAATTGCCTACAAACCCCCTGCTGTGGATTCAGACACTGAGCGGATTTTCCAGATTGAGTTTGAGGTTGTGGACACAGAGGGGGCTGTGTCAGACCCGTTTGCTTTCATGATTGTTGTTAAGCCTATGAACACGTTGGCCCCTGTGGTGACTAGGAATACTGGCCAGTTGCTGTATGAAGGTCAGTCCAGGCCTCTGTCCAGTTCACAGAATCTGGAAATCAGCGATGAGGACAGTTTAGACAAAGTCAAAATCACTGTTATTGATGGGCTGAGGCACGGAGAATTAACCGTTCTGGGCTGGAGGAGGAAATTTTTCACCCCGGCTGACCTCGACGCCGGAGTAGTCATTTATCAACACGATGGCAGTGACACATATAGTGATAATATTATTTTCAGAATGACAGATGGCACACATGAAGTGGAGTTTCTGTTTCCCATCACTGTTGTGCCAACTGATGACGAGCCTCCCATAATCAATGCCAACACTGGTTTGGTTTTATTCAAAAACCAGATGATGCCAATCTCCTCCCTCATGCTCAGTGCAGCAGACATCGACTCCGAGGATTCTTCAATAAAATTCACAATAGAGGCTCCCTTTTCAACGGTTGGGCAGGTGTTGCTGCGTCAGTCTGAGGCCCCAGAGGACCCATCAACCTGGAAGTTTAATACTGAGGATGAATTGTATGAGAAAGCAGTAACTGAATGGCTGCAGCAGGATATTACTGATGGTAAACTGTTTTACAAACACATTGGGCCTCACAGTGTCAGCACAGTCATGGATCAGTTTGTGTTTAGAGTTCAAGATGACAATGATCCACCAAACCAATCAGGTGAGAACTCGTTTATTATCAAAATTCTCCCTGTTGACGATGTCCCACCTGAACTGTACCCTGGCACAACTCTGCATATTACTGTACATGAGTATCAACTTACTTACTTCAGAAAGAAATTCCTCCGTTACACTGACCTGGACTCAGAGGATCGGGATCTCAAATACTCAATCATCCAGCCACCGACGGATACAGATGAGAATAGCCCTGTTGTGTTGGGAGCCCTGGTATTAACTGAAAAGCCAGACACTGAAGTCACAGTTTTCACTCAGGCACAAATTAACCACCATAAAATAGCTTACAAACCGCCTGATCTTGAGCTTGGAATTACCAGTCATGTTCTGCAGTTCCGGTACACGGTGGAGGACGTTTCTGGAAATATTGTCGAAGGAATTTTCACTATATTTTTAAAGCCTGTGGACAACAAGCCACCTGAAATAACCAACTCTGGCTTTACCGTGCTTGAACGCGGCACACATGTCATTACAAGTGCTGAGTTGGACACCTCAGACACAGACACGGATAGCAAACAGATATCCTTCACTATTACTCAGCCTCCAATGCATGGCCGGATTCAGTTTACATTCACTGACATGACAAGAGGAGACACTTTCAGCCTGGAGGATATTGGAAATGACAGAATTTCGTACATCCATAATGGAGATGAATCGACGGCTGATTCGATACAAATAGATGTCAGCGATAGTGTCCACAGTGTCCCTATTACTATAAAGATTAGTGTGAAGCCAGTTGATGATGAGACTCCAACTATCAGTCTCCCAGCTGGCACAATTGGATCCTACATAGATGTACTGGAAAATGGAGCAACAGAAATCACAAGTAATGTAATTCAGGGAAGAGATGAGGACACAGATGACCTACGTTTAACCTTCATTTTAGAGGACCCTCCATCATCAGGTGAAATTCTGGTCAAAGGTGTCCGATCTGGAACATTCACACAAGCTGATATCATTAACGGCTTTGTGGTCTATGCTCATACAAGTGGGGAGATAGGCTTGACCACAAAGGAGGACTTTTTCAATCTCACTTTGACAGACATGTCTGATGAGTGGACTGTAGGAGGAAATAAGATCACAGGTGTCAGAGTGCATGTCACTATTCTTCCCCTGGACAGTCGGGCTCCAGAGGTCTTTGTGGGGCCACAGTTCACTGTTGTTGAAGGAGAGAAAAATGCCATTCAAATTCTTCATATTAGTGCTGACGATGCAGACACCTCCAACGATGACCTTCTTTGTACAATCATTGTACAGCCGACTTCAGGCTATGTGGAGAATATCTCCCCTGCCCCTGGCTCAGAGAAATCCAGGTCTGGGACAGCTATTAGTGCTTTCACCATCAAGGACATCAGACAGAATCACATTTACTATGTTCAAAGCATTCACAAAGGCGTCGAGCCAGTGGAGGACAGGTTTACATTCAGATGCTCTGATGGCATCAATTTCTCTGAAAGGCACTTTTTCCCTATCTCCATAATCCCCTCTAATGATGAAAAGCCAGAGATTTTCATGAGAGAGTTTGTAGTTATGGAGGGCATGAACATAGTCATAGACACTCCCATTTTGAATGGTGCTGATGCAGATCTCCCTTCCGATCAACTCACATTCATTATTACCAAACCCCCCAAGCACGGATTTATTCTCAATCAGCTCACTACTGGCACTATCCCTGTCTCTAACTTCACCTTGGATCAGATCAGGGAGGCCTCCAGCATTGTGTATGAGCATGATGACTCAGAAACCACAGAGGACAGCTTTGCTATTGTTCTCACAGATGGAAAGTTCAGTGTAGAGAAAACTGTAATAGTTATGATTATCCCTGTGGATGATGAGACCCCAAGAATGGCAATCAATGATGGCCTTGAAATTGAGATAGGGGACGTCAAAGTTATCAACAGCAATGTTTTAAAAGCTACTGATCTGGACTCTGAGGATGACATGCTGACTTATATCATTCGCTATGGGCCCAGTCAGGGATATTTACAGAGGGCAACACCTTTTGGGACGCTGCAAAATATCACAGTTGAAATGAACTTTACACAGAATGACGTGGATCAGGGTTTAATTGTGTACATCCATAACGGGCAAGAGGGGATTAGAGACCTCATCAAATTTGATGTGACAGATGGCATCAACCCTTTGATTGACAGATACTTCTATGTCACAGTGGGTGGCATTGACATGGTTTTCCCAGATGTTATCAACAAAGGTGTATCCCTTAAAGAGGGTGGCAGGATTACTCTGACAACAGACCTGCTTAGCACCAGTGACCACAACAGCCCAGATGAACATTTGGTTTTCACAATCACCAGAGCTCCCATGAGAGGACACCTGGAGTGCACAGACACACCCGGGATGCCCATCTCATCCTTCACACAGCTCCAGCTGGCTGGCAACAAAGTCTACTACATCCACACTTCTGATGATGAAATGAAAATGGATAGCTTTGAATTTGAAGTGACTGACGGCTACAACCCTGTGTTCCGCACTTTCCGCATCTCTATCACCGACGTGGACAATAAAAAGCCTGTGGTGACAATACACGGCCTGGTGGTAACCGAGGGAGAGAACAAACTCATCACGCCTTTTGAGCTAACAGTAGAGGACAGAGACACTGTTGACCGCCTCTTGAAGTTCACAGTCACTCAAATCCCAGTTCATGGTCGCCTGCTTTTTAACAACACCCGTCCTGTCACCTCCTTCACAAAGCAGGACCTGAATGAGAACATGATCAGCTACAAGCATGATGGCACAGAGAGTTCAGAGGACAGTTTCTCCTTCACCGTCACGGATGGCACACATACAGAGTTCTACATCTTCCCTGACACAGTATTTGAGACTCGAAAGCCCCAAATGATGAAGATTACTGTCCTCCCAGTGGATAATGGGGTACCGCAGATTGTGGTAAACAAGGGTGCCCCAACATTACGGGTTCTGGAGAATGGTCACCTGGGATTTGTCATCACCAGTAAGACCCTTAGAGCAGAGGACAGAGACAGCGTTCAGAATTTTGTGACCTTTAGGATTACTGTTGCCCCAGAACATGGCTACCTGATCAACCTCGGCAAAGGAAATGCCACCATCACCACATTCACCCAAGGTAAGAGAGCTGCATTTCAAACAGCCTTGCAATCCCTTGATATTCTGTTAGATTTGTAATATACTGCAAGGACACACATTTAAGACAGTTTTGAATTCTCTTGAGCCCACTCTCAAACTCGTTTTACATTTACTCACTCTGCTAAATGCACTCCCCTGTGATGCCTGAAAAATGCTGAGTTCAAACATAAGGTTTTTGTTTTCACTCAAGAGACTGCCTGTTTACAGAGATGAAGTATGCCGGTGCCTCAGGCTTACCAGATCTCACTAGAGGAGTGCATTTTCAAACAGTACCAAATATATTTCACTTCGGAAGAGAACTGATGGTGATTTCTACATAATCAGAGTCATACTGTATTTTCTAACAGAAGAAAGGTAAATTACAGACATGATGATAGATAGGTGGCATGGAAGGGAGGAATGTCTTGGCAAATCTTGTTAAACACTAAATATCAAGGTAACACCATGGGGCCCTAGACGATCTATGTTACATTGTCTAAAGTGCATGGAGCAAGTGCATTTGAGGTGTAAAAAAAGTTATTTGGTTGTATTTAGTCTCTTCATTAATATTGGGAGGGTTTTGGGTGTAACATGAATGAACACCTAATTTTAAGATCAACACACCCATGGGGTGGTAAGAGTTGAGTACAGGTACATTTACTACTTACACAATGTGGGCACATGGGGTGAAAATGACAACTGCGTTGGTCTGAATCCAGCAATGGCTGTTGCGCTGTGGTGCGCTGTGCTCCACTTTGCACCTTGTGGAAAATAGAGCCAGTGTACAGTCAATATCCATGTATTGCCGGCTTTTATCTACTGAGTTACTGTGAGGTACTTTTCCCCAAGAGGCCTGGTCAATATTTCAAGTTAGAGTTATCACAAGACTAAACAGACAGTAAATAAAGACACTATCTCCTGGGCATTTGGAAATCATGGCTATGTATCTTCATACATCTGCCCCTCTGAAGGGGAATGTTTTGATATCAAATATGGAAGACAGCAAGGGCTGTAAACTTCACAATCTATCAGATCCAGAGCTATAGAAAACCCTGTTTAGCATCACAATATCAGGAAGGCAAACATACTGCTGTGTTGGAGTCCCAACAAACAAGCTATTCTTTATGTTCTATGTCATCCAGGAGTCTAATGGATACAGTATACAGCCCTTGTTATCAGGCAGTTTTTTTTCTTTTTAGATTCCCCTACACTATGCAACAGACACATTTCATCACATACAATAGCCTTAGCCGGCTTCTTGTAGCAGGACTCAGGAGAAGTTATTGACAAAGTCTGTCAGGAAAAAATTGGACATATTTCCCACTTTTGATTTCAGCCAAATAAGTAGGATATCATGGGTATTTATGCAAATGTATTTCTTTTTCAGCTGAAATTGATGACATGAACATTTGCTATGTTCTGAGGAATGGTGACGATGCTACGAATGACCTCTTCTCGTTCTCCATTGAAGACAGCGGTAAGTTACTTTACCTTTGAAATTATACTTCATTAAGATGCTGACTTTTGAGGGTGCAATTTTTAATTTTGATACTCAAGTTTAACTTTGAGAAACAAATTTCTCTGAAAAGGGAAAGGAAAATCTTGTGTTTGCTCCATATTTTGCCTAATTTAGCACAATTCATAAGCATTTTTTTATTTATGCCATGCTCTATTTCCATTCAGCCAATAGTTTTGCCAACCAATCTGAATGCCAGAGCTTCCACGCTTATTGACCTTATCTGAACATTCATGTTAGTCATACTGACAGATCGTATATCTCTAAAATCTGACATAGCAATAGCATACCTTAGGTACCACTCTTATAGCACACCACATATGATCCACTATTATTTTTTTCCATGCAAAGACTGATTTAGCAAGTAAGTCATTAGTAGAACAATTAGCAAAGTCCTTGCTTCCACTGTAGATATGTAATCAGGCACAGGCTCAGTGAATGGTTTGAGGAAGGCCTGCTGGTGTTGCCGATTAGCAGAAGCAGCGCGCCTGACAGTGTGTCCTTTCTGCTATCCTTCAGCCATGATGACTGATCACAAAGGACCTCTATAATAGGGGCCCTCTTTTCCCACAAGCACCTCAGGGGGCCCCTGTACACATTTTCTCATCTCCTGACTCTGGACTAATCTGTGGCTTCAGTTGAATAATAGACAGGTTAACATTAATGCCAAGTGAGTGATGACTAGCATGCGGGGGAAAACTCCTTATCATGAGGAGATGCTGAATAAAAGTGCTTTACCTGAGCTACATGGCAAACGCCAAGCCCACGCAGAGCTCTTTGGTTGTTGAGCGAGCTTCAGTTGGTCCCTTTATTATTGTCTCAACTGGGTTATTTGTCATGGATCCCTCTGGACGTCTCTCTCTCTGTCATATTCTTGTTTGTTTGAGGCTTGGTGACATATGTTTGTATCCAACACAGGTACTTTATCTTCTGGCAATTAGATTCACTTTCCCCAGCACTCCTTTGATAAGAGGATTCAAAACAGCATGTTGACCTCATTCATAGTCAAGTGCTTAAACAAAACTTGCATTGGTCGGACACATCGTGTAATTCTACGACATGGCAATAATTCATAGTGGCACTAAATGACTTGATAAATTGAAAAAGAGTCTTGTTAGATGACCTATCCATAAGGATTCGACACATACTGCACTGCAGCTTGTGAGGCAGTCAGTGAACATTTTTTTTAACAAGATTTAAGCTGTGCTGGTGGCTGCTCTAAATCCCCAGACAGAGCCTCCAGCTCTTTGAACAGTCGTTCCGAGGAGCTGAATGCTGTACACCCGCACACAGCTGCACTATGTCATGTTCAGCTGTGGAAAACATTCTCCTCCTCACTTCAAGTTCATTGGAAAATTTACCAACGGCACTTGGCATTTCTTTAGGGTGAAAAGTTACTTTTCATGTCGCAGCTGCTCAGTGGTATTCCAGGAGAACAGCTTTGATGAATCTTGAATGTGGGCACAGTTTTGAGCATATGTATGACTGCTAATTAGTATTTTCAACTGACTGTTTCTTATTATTTATTTTAGGGTGGTTGTCATTTTGTTTATAGTACATATCAATAGACATGATTGAAACCAGGGCTGTAGCTATTGTTTGTGTTCTTATGAACTTATAGATTCATCATTTAATCTATAAAATGGCCAAAAATAATGTAAAAATCTCCATGATATTTTACCATGAGCAAAAAGTGAGACTGTAAATGGTTTGTTTCACACAACTAAACTAAATTAATGATTTTAACAATTCAATGTCACTCATCATCCCAGCACTAGTTGTAGCCATTGTTGTCACTTAACATCTGTTCAAAGATGATCTCACTGTACTGAGATCAGTGCCTGACACAACTGATTGTTAGAGGCTGGCTCCACTGTCAAACCAAAAATAAAGTGAGTTAGAAGCCCCACTCATTACAGGGCAGGGCACTAATTTACTCCTGGCGTGTTTTTTCTGCAACAGGAGAGTGAATGGAAAGTGCCAAGCCATTCATTATACATAATCCAAATACTTATGGCACTTAAAGTTTGACCACAAGGTTGTTCTAGCTGTTGATTGAGGGATTGTCTTGATGAAGGGCACAGTCTTGGCTCTCTTAAATTTGAGCTGCAAGGGGCCGCCAGGAGTTATTTTTGACAACAGTGCATCTGCTGCATACTCCTGCCCATTGTTTTGCAGAATTCTATGTGAATATTGGCTGCAATTATTTGCTTTAAGTGGCCAAATATTCATGATTTGATAAGAACTGCTAAAAATGATAATAAACTCTGAGCACATTTGTTTTGTTTACCTGGATAAATTATGCTTAGTAATTAAGACTTGAAGAGTAGTTGCTGTTTCAAGTATATACAATTAGCTACGTAAAGACACCAGATGGGCTTTTTGCCACTAATAATACCATGGCAATTAGGCCATTTCCACAATAAACTAGCAAAGACAACAGCATCAGCAAGAAGCATTTAACGATTTATTAGAGAAAAACAAAATTGATTTGCTTAAATGGCTTGTAGCTAGTCTGCTTTGCCAAACGCATTGTGGGGTAGCGTTGGTATTTTGCCATAGCATCCGGGCACGATGGACCCTCTCAGGACCCTACACAGAGGAGGGGAAGAGACAGGAAGAGAAGAAGAGGGCCGGAGGGAGGGGGGGGATACAAGAACGGAGCAGGAGGAGTGGGTTAGGCGCGTATTAATGGTAAATTCAAGAAGTGACATTGTTCAGGCTGTCCTCATTCAGTGCGCATACATACATACCTATGTAAAGTAATTCACTATAATTCGTATGTAATCTACATATTTATTACCATAGAAATTACATCCAGAGCAAAGAAGGATATCAGGTGACGTAGTATAAAAGCAACTAAATCTATGTACAGAGGAGGCTTGTGGTGGTGGATGGGTCCCAAAGCACAGCACTTTCACAGAGGGGACAGGTGTTCGTGTCCTGGCATTTCTAAGCTGAACAACAACCTTTTTTTTTTTTTTAACCAAGTCATTTTGGCGCCTAAACTTAACCTCACTGTCACGTGCCAGTTGCCGTTACGTGATAATTGTTGTGCATACGTTTTCAACAGATATCATACTAAGGTGTTGATGAGAAATTGTTGCAGGCTTGAAGTGTGGTCTAGCTCCTGAAATTCTGCTAGTTAACTTCAACAAAATGAATATAACTGAGTAACTAAAAAACTGCTCCTATTAAACCTGTTGTGGTAGAACAAACTTAATACTGCACATTCTTTGTAATCTATATATTTATAATCAATCACAGGTCATTTGTGGGCTTTACGTTTCATTTTCTTCTCTGCCTCCAGTTTCTTTTTTCATTTCAGAAATATTGCACCGTGTGCCTTTATAGCTTATTTAATGTGCTTTTGCCAGAAAGGAGATAACAGGGCTTTTTTCCCCCCGCAGAGCCGCTTGTGTGTCCTTCTATTTGTCAAGCTTGTCAAAGCTTTGAATTAATAACCACAGAGGACTGAAATTACACATATAAATTTGTGACTGTTTGTTTACTGTTTTGGAGAAACTTCACACCTGGACAGCAAAGTCACGAACAGGCGTGGGCCAGAAACAGCTTTAATTACTTAAAAAATGTGTTGTTTAGAACGAGACTGGTATCTGGATGTTTGTGTATTATTGTGTGCTGCGGAGGGAGCTGCTTCTCTGTTAAATTGCTGTATTATGGTGGAATCCAACCCCCCACTCCCCTTGTCTCCTGAGGATTGGGGTGCATTCAGGTAAGCTTACCTGAACACACACAATCCCTGGCATTTCCAGGCAATTGTTTGTGGAGTAGAATCCCTGTCTGCCTCCAGCCAGTCAGTCAGCATCAGGGATGTTCCTACTGACAGACACACTGCTGTAGCCTTTGTTTTTCATTCCAGGCACTCACTACCATCTCTTTTTTTTCTTTCACTGAGCTACAAAGAGGCAGCAAAAGATCATTGATTGTTCTGTTCATAAAAATAAAACTTCTGAAGGTCAAACTCCACAGCAATATCAAAAGTTTCCTTGTGTTTCCCATTTGACTTGGGCGATAATTCAGATTTATAAATGAATGGTTAAAATTCCTGACTGGAACATTTTTTCTGATATGGCAGCCCCTCAAACCTAGGGGAATGTTTCTCCTTTCAAGTTTCCAATGCAAGTCTGCAGCGCCCTCCTCAACAAGTGCCTCGTGCCTCGGACCACAGTCCACTATATAGTTAAAGTGCCACGTGCTGCAATATATATATATATATATATATATATATATATACAGTTTATAGGTCTATTGCCGAGCATGTAAAAGAAAAATAATAGCCTCATAAGAAAAGCACTTATTAGGCCATTATTTTCCATTTTCTTTGTCCCGCCTGGCATCTTGGCGCTGTAACCATGACTGTATAGCATCACTATCATCTTCTGGCGTTTGTCCTGTGACGTTACCCTTTTAGGCCTCGTCTAAAACAATAGACGTTTATTTTGGCACACTTGCAAAGCTTTTCTTTTTATATTCTGGCCTTTTCTGCTCTCTCATTCCTCCTTCTATTCTCCATTTTGTCTTTTTTTTTTATCTACCTACGGACTATTTCTTTCTCCATCATTCTTCATACAAGTGCAGCAGGCGTGTTCATCACTTCATGGGTTTCAAGTGGGAAAAAAGTATTTGTAAACATAGGTCAACATGTCACAGGACTGATCCGTTGCAGTCCATGGGTAATCTCCTTGCCACACTTCGCTGCAACGTGGTTCGTCAAGCTTCTACAATATATCGACATCATGGCCATCGCTTTGTGTGTTTGCTACAGCCCATCTATGCTCTATTTATAAAATGATTGTGTTTACCGACCCTGTCACCGGCCCGTTAACCAGACCGGCCCACTGGGAATCTTCCAGCATCTCCCGATTATTCACTCTGGGCCTGCCGTTGAGTACCTTGACCCATTAAATCGTGCAGTCACATCTGCTGTGTAGATCTTCTACATCTTCCAAGTTATCAGTGTGTAATCACTTGTGACACTGACTGCATACTTAAATCCGTTTCCCTTGTCTCCCCTCTTGTCTAATCCCAGGTTCAGAGGGATTATCTTTCTCCCTATAGCGTGCTAGAGCACAGCAAAAGTAAGGGGGAACATGCATTCACATGCTGTTGTGAGGTTAATATAGACGTTGTGGGTGTTATGATCCCCATCACAGTACAGGTGATGACTCTGCAGTTCATCTGTGTTTCTATCTTGTTATCAATGAAACTTTCTGCCCTACATTTTTCTTGGGAGGTATAATGTTCCTCTGTCCTGGGGACCTATAGTGTGAATCATATGCATAAAGTATGCTGTAAGCTTCAGCAAATTATATAGCTGGTCCAGTTGTTGTGTTTTAAAGGGATTTTAGGGGCATTTTCCTCTCAGTCCATCTGTGCTGCAGCTAATAAAATATTAGGTAGTCATTTTATTGTTATGGAAAAACATTGTGTGATAAAACATCTGGAAGTTGATTAGAGGAGCTATTCCTGGGTAACAGCTGCTTTACTTTGGGGGTGAAAAACTGAATTACAGAGAAGATTTAGGCGAATCGTTTTAGATGGAGGGTGATTTGTGCGTCTCACCGGTCCCCTATGTCCTTAGTCACTAACTTTGAGCTGTAATTTTCCCACCACTCTGCATTGCAGTTATATTTGCAATGTTTATTACCTATCACCAGTATTTCTATTATCTCTGTACAGCACAACACAACGAGGTGTTGTGCTACAAATGTATTTTCCTTGAATGTTTGTGAAGAGCAGAGAGGTTCAGTAAAAGCATATGTGGAGAATGCAGCATTACTAAACAAACATGTGAAAAACCTGTGCTCATTGGTGAGAGGATGAAACATCCATTCATTTTGAGCTAAAAGACTTGAGCCAATGTAATTCTTCTGAGAACAAGATTAAAAAGCCATTATTAATGACTTTCTCATTCTACAAGGCCAGTAAGCCAAAAAATGTTGCAGTGAGGTTTCATTCTCTTTTAATAAATGATGCTTTGAATTATCCAATGGAAGGCTTTTTGTCTTTTTTTCTGGGGCTTCCTCAGCAGTTCCTCTTTTTCTCAATTGTTTTTTCTCCTGAGCCGGTTGTTGCTAAATAGTCTGTTTAGTCAGAAAAGAGGTGTAGACTAGAGGTGTAGTCTACTGGGACACAAAAAGAGATCACTGAATGTATTAATGATAGATAATGATCAAAGAATCTTCTATTTTTCATTCTGGTACTAATTGTATATCACATAGTATTTGGATGAATCACTTTCTCACTGATGTGCCCTCATTCTCCCTTTGGAAAACAGGAAGGGAACCCTGCTTGACGATTCTGTGTTTTTGTCTCAATATGCTGCCAAATTCAGTGTGGGGCTGAGGTGAACAAAGCAAAGGCAAATTCCCAAAAGTATAGAAAGCCCAGGCCTAGGCTTGTTTCCTGGATGATGATATGTGTCGTCATACCTGCCTTAGGATATCAGTCTAGCAGAACTGGGGTTGTTCAAGCAAAGAGTTTGTAGAAAATCCCTCTTTTGTGGAAAAAGCTTGTGTTCGGTTTTGAGTTAGAGTCCCAGCAACTCCAGACAATCTGAAATGTATATATATATATATATATATATATATATATATATATATAGTATATAAAGCTTTCTAGCACCGGCAACAGGAGAGGACAAAAAAAAAAATGAAATGGGATGGGGAACGCAAAATGAAATTGTTTGGTATCTCATTTAATTCTCTGCGTGCCTTACCTTTAATTACCCCCTGGTGATGAATAAAGTTTTCTTGAATCTTGAATCTTGAATCTTTCTACAATCAATTCAAACTTAACATCTCCATATCTTGGAACACCCCATTTGTGTCTTGTTTGTTTTTTTGGCCACCGGTGAATTTAATGAGACTGTGTTTTGACAAATCTGAGCCGAAACTCTGAGAGTCAGTGATGCCACAGTCAGTGTTGTGACATCTCCCTTTTCACAGTAGCAGAGCTTTTGTTCAATTTCGCAAAATCACTCTGGATAATGTGTTTTTGGCCCCTGAATCCCAGCAGTGGGCCGGAGCTGCTCCTCTCAGCCCTACTGCATAAGCCTCTGACAGCCGGGCTCAGGCTGTAGTGTTACAGCTCACTCTAGTTTATGGGGTTACAAGATTGGAGCTCAATGCAGTGTATGTCTCCTTTGTAGACATTTCTTTATCTATATTTATTTTTTTGCACAAACATTCATACACACACACACACACACACACACACACACACACACACACACACACACGCACACACACACACACACACAAATCACCCACCATCTTTCCATCTCTGGGCCAGCTGGCTGATCCCATAATCAGAGATGAAGCTGGCTGTCTTAAAATGTTACATCAAGATTCTGGGCATCAACTCTAGTTTAATTGATAACTGCTTTGTCTTTGATTTCAAGCTGTTGTCTCTTTTGATTAGACTGCTACGATGTAGGCCAGTAAAATAAACCCAGCTCATTTCATTTTGATATCATCTGCTATTCATTATGCCAAGAAAATATATACGAGAGGAATTGAACATGTTACACAGTATGAAGCAAACTCTCATGACAAGGTTTGAATTTTATAGTCTCTCTAAATGAACATGGTTGGAGTGTGTCTTGAGAGTAACAGGGCTCTCATCTCATAAAGGTTGCTGATGAAAGCTTTAGAGGATTCTGTTGGATGTATCAAGCTTCCTCTCACCACCACCTCCACCACCTGCTTCCCTCCATAAGTGGAGCCTGATAGGCAGGATATGAGAAGTCATCTAGTTGAGAAATGGGAGGACAAAGCAGTCAGAAGAGATGAAAGACAGGAGTACTCTGTTGGTCCCAGTATTGGCGGGGGCAAGGCGTCAAGCTGCTTCCTGTTGCCTGTAGCGATTGCATGAATGTGCTGGTGTGCAGCTCATTCTCTAAACACCACCTTTGTTGACAAGTTGTGAGGGCTCAAATGTAGTAGGTGAGTCATGCGGGTATGTACCCTCAGCTATATGTAAAGAAAAATTATTCTGATATTTGCTCTAGACTGTATTAGTCTATGGAAAGATACATATAAATATCTTTTTCTTTCTCTTTTTTTAAATTTTTGATAGATTTAAATTTTACTTTGAGAAACATAAAACCTAAAAACATGTTGGGAACAACCAGGGTAATATCTAGGACTCTGATCAACCCTTCCCCCATAGAGAATAGTGAGGAATGTCTTGTAGCCCGAAATTAACTACACCATGCCTGAGCTTATCTTGGTTTTTCAGGACATGGGCTTGGAGTGAAGAGTTACATATTAGCAAGTAAATGGGAAGAGGGAAACAAAGATAGGCCACAGGGTCCAGGGCAATCTGATACAGCAGTTACATTACATTAGCTCCTTAAATCCCAGAGTAATTGTCAGAAGCTAATACAGTTACCGCAAAATTGTTCTGCAACTTTAAAGGTTATCATTTGTCAATAAATGATTATGCAAATAACTTTTTTTTCCAGCACATTGTGTGTGTGTGTGTGTGTGTGTGTGTGTGTGTGTGTGTGTGTGTGTGTGTGTGTGTGTGTGTGTGTGTGCGCGTGCATGTGTGTGTGTGTGTGTGTGCGTGTGTGTGTGTGTGTGTGTGAGTGTGTGTGTGTGTCATTCAATCCATTCTCATTCCAACTTCTCACACTATTCCATTTTGTCAGGACCCTTTGGTTTCACAATGCACTGGGTAGCCCTATGCATCAAAAGCATGACGCTCCCAGTCGCTGTTTTAAACAAAGGGAACAGATTATGGTTCAGTTTAGGCAACAAAACCACTTGGTTAGCGTTAGGAAAAGATTGTAGTTGGAGTTAAAATAAATGCGTTTGTAACTCTCCTGGGTGAAAGTTTGGTGTTTGTTGGCCACCCTACTACCACCCTAGCCTGCTTCTTTACGTGGGGTTTGGCACTTTTAATCCAAATGCACTTGCTCTGAGTGTCTAATAACACTGTTAACACAATTAAAAGGCCGGTGCATTTAGCACTGCTAAAATGCCAAGGGACGTGACAAAACGGCGGTATTTGAATCACCCTAAGAATGAGAACGGGCTGGTGTCATACAGGGAGGGAACATGCAGTGCTCTTGGAGCCTTTGGAACCTTTAGGATCAGCTAACAGATTTAATTCATACTTCATTTATATTCTAAAGAGAGTTGATCATTTTTTTTAAAGGGCATTCAGTGTGCATGAGTTAAAATGTCACAGATAGAGCTCTAGGCAACATTTAACTTCTGCATGCCTTTCATGTTTATCCCCTTTGACATTTAGCTTTTGTCCTTCAGGTCTAATCGTTTTTTGTGCCTGTGAAATAAAACTCATCACATCTTATTACTTTATTCCATTCCTCAGGGTCCAGCTTTTGTGCTCTCTACACTAGGTCATACATCTTTGTGTTAGGGCTGAACACTCCTGGTCTCTGAATGGTAACCCCACATACAGAGCAGCTTTTTGAAGGCTTTTTTTGTCTACAGGTTTTGACACATTTGATTCAGTTCTCTGGTTATTTTCAAAGTGTTGCGGTTGTTTTAGAACTATCATAGCTGCTATCTCTACCTGTCTCTATCAGAAAGCTTCAACTTGTCACTTCTGCTCTGTCAGGATGTCAGCCTTTTTAATATCGTTCCCTGTGCCATATTAAATAAATGTGCTACTTGATGACATACAATCTATATTTAGCACTAATACTGTTTATTTTGCATCTTCTAAGAGGTTGTTGCCCAGGAGATAAAACAGGCTTCCTTAGATTACACTTTGTTGCTGCCTTTGTATTTTTGAATAATGACTGCTGATACAACATCATTAGTTGCTTATCACAACTGCCAATGGAATAGCTAATTGATGATGTAATAACCTATATCATATTGCCATTTGTTGGCAACACCTTCACTCAGTGTCAGCTAGAATTGGCCCCCTGTGACCCTGAAAAGGATAAGCAGTTACAGATGATGGGTGGGTGGATGGGTAATGCCATTTGTCAAGTCTGAGATGTAACATCTCGTTTACCACCTGACAGCATTAAGGCAGTGACATATGGGCCTACAGACACTCATTGTTCAAAGGTGGTTGTATACCAGTTCAAGGTCCTGTTGCTATACAAGTAAGCTAGACAAGGTTTAGTGTTAATCTTATTGTAGGGTGATGTGACACATGCTTACTGCTTTAACTGATGGGTTCCTATATTATGTGAGATTACTTAAAATACCTGGCTGCAAACCAATGAAGATAATGACTGTAAAGGTAATGTGGCTAACCATTTTACATTATGTATAGGCTCTTACAGCTTGATACAGTTAAGGCTATTTATCTATCTACAATATTTTTTCTAATTTACTAACTGTTACGGTTACAGTTTTAATCTACTGAATCAAATTGCCTGATATACATAGTGATGAAAACTGTATGATCATTGTTATGGTAGACATCATATTAACAATAAGATTTTCTGTGCAAGCATTGCACCAGTGTGAAATATTAAAAATCTAAACCTACTGGCAACAGTTTTTCCAAATGATAATGGGATTTCTGGATGGGCTTTGTTTTACCTTAAAAAGGTAATTGATTGACTAAATAGAAGGTTGTTCTTCCAGATGGCACACTTCAAACAGCATAAGCAATACATTACATTCAAATCATTTTTATGCCCTCTCCTCTGGCGACAGCCGTGGCGGGAGGCATTATGTTTGTCTGTCCGTCCATCTGTATGAACGTGCGCCTGTCCGACCCATCCTTGTGAATATGTCAGGAACCCCTGAAGGATTTTCTTCAAATGTCCACTCGGACTCAAGGATGATTTTGGAGATCTAATTTTTGAGGTCAAATGTCAAGGTCACTATGACGTCACAAAATGCATTGTTGTACATAGCTCAAGAGTTCCTACGCTAAGCACTGTATGACAACATTTCGCACAAATGTCTATAAAAATAAAGTTATTAAGTAATGACATTTTATATCCAAAAGGTCAAATGTCAACTGTTTCTGTTCATTATTTAACACCATAACTCAGGAACAGAAGAGGAGACATTAAGTCTGATACTGAATTGCAGACACTAATGTTGAAACTGTGGTGACTGTATAGACTTTCTGTACTGCCGCGTTGAATGTGTGTGTGAAGCACCCACGTTTCTCCAAAGAATACACTTTCATACCTTTCATTAAATTCCCTTTTCTTTATTACATATATTAAATGAGTTTGGACAGTTTAGATTGAAACTGCAACTTGAGTGGTTGCCAGAGGAATACAACCAAAAGGTGTTAATTCTAGTTTTTAAAATGAGATCATTTTGGAAAATTGGATATACTACATGTCAATCTTGTGAGAGTAATACATACAATCGCTGCACACTGCATTGCATGGCCACTACAATACCCACAAAGTGACAGAATCCATCCCTGCAACTAGTTTGTCTCTGACTTTGCACCACACACCCTTTGAGTTTTTTTCCAGTGGAAATTCACATAATTATACGGTTTTATTTGATTCGGATACAGGGGGAAATACCAGTTTGAGGGTATAAATGGAATTTTGCAAACATCTTTGGAAGTTATCTTCATTTAGCGTGCCTGTACATATTTTTGCACCCTGGCTTGTTTCGCTGCACAGACTAATCTTCAGTTCAATATTACAAGAAGGAGACAATAACAACACTAAATCTTTAGACATTCTCTCCCCTCTCTTCATGAATGCAGACTAGCATGCTTATCTTTAACATGCAGGTTTGCACAGTTCTACTTGAAGGCTCTGTTTTGCCAGTCATAAACAAAGAACTGAGAGTCATTTAACACTTCTTTAGGAATTACCATTTCAGCTTTTCAGGGAGCATTTTCCTCTCAGGCAAAAGCCTTTCTACATGTAAGGATTTGCCAGTAATAACTGTGAAATGCAGCTGAAACATGTTGTTCTCAGGGCCTCCGTTGGCCCTGAGAACAGCCTCGACAAAAACTCAGCTCTATTAGTATGGAGCTCATGAGTCTATGAGACTGGGATGGGGTTTTATATTCTATGGCCTCACACTGCTGCTTTCAGCAAACAGTCCACCATTATTCGATCTGACAAGAGAGCAAACACTGTGCATTCATGGGTCAAGAAAAAGTACATCCCTCCCCATTTTCAAGTCCCTTCATCCTGCATCCTGATGTTGCTTTGTTTTCTCTCACATTTTCACACTTCCTCTTGTATCCCCTTGTTATTTCACTCTGTGTTTTTTTCTATTCCATCGACAGCAGCGCCAGAGAGTTGACATATATTTACTCACTCACACTTGTAACAATGCAAGCCTTTCAGCTCTTGGGGTTAAGACAAATTTTTGTCTCCATGAGCTCATCTCCTTCAGTCAGGAAGTGTTTGACATAACTTGAAAATGTTTCTTTGTTTTCCAAGGTTAGCCCAAAGGGAATGTATAATGTTATTCTTTACATTTTGTTCATAAATATGTTGTAATGAGTTTATAATGCTTAAATGATTGTAGATATATTTTGCAGGTTCCCCCTTATGTGTCTTGCTTTATTTTTTTCAGTGGGTCACAGATTTGCCAAAGCTACTTAAGCAAATTTTCCTCATACCGTGGCTTTCAGGGCATTCATACTTCACATAACTGACTAGGAATGATCAAAAACTTAAATACACAACGACCTTTACAAGTGAATGCTCAAGAAAGCCCGGCAGCTGCTAATTCAGCCTTTTGTTGTTTCCCTTGCTACTGAGAGTTCAGCCTTTTGCTCTCTAAACCGTGTGGCTGATTGTTAATTAAGACACTGAAGGCTGCATACTCTTTGACAGACAGGAATGTCATTCAAGGGCAATCAAGGAATACTTTGTCTGACCTCACCCACACAATCGAAACAAGCAAAGCCTTCAGCAGCAACTTTTATACATCTTTTGGATGGGCTTTGGAATGCAAGGTCGGCTAATTGATTCATGTACTCGCTTGTAGAGAGATAAAGGAGGATTCAGCGTTTTCATCTTTTCAGTTTTCAGGTACAATAATTATCATTCTGCTGAACGAGGCCAGAAAACAAAATACATCGTATAGTCTAAATGTCAATGGAATTATATTGTGTGTTTTTTTCAGTGAAAATTTGTTTTATATCTTTCCAAATTCAGTAATTTGAAATCATGGTCTTAATAATGATTGTAGCTTAACCAAAAAAAGGAAATGCTTTGGAATAACTTGTGCCCAATCAAGTCTGAACAGTCTGTTTTGTAGCTTTAATGATGTAGCCATGATCAGGGATAAGTCCTGACATTGGGTGCTTGGCAACACACCCTGCGCAGATCTTCTGCAGAGTTGTGCATCCAGAGTTGGCTGCTTATTTTTGAACAAATGTATTTCAAATATTCCTCAGCAACTTTAGGAGAATGAGTGTTTCCTGCCTATGTGCAGTTTAAAAAACTGCAGTCTTAAAAAAAAAAACCAAAAAAAAAAAAAATAACTATCCGCTCTCAGTCAGCCAACAGTGTGTTTTCTGTGGTGGGTCACAGACGATGTCATTTATGGCAGTGTGTGAGGACACTAGAGCGTGAAGCAGACTCCCAGGACAGGAGTGACCTTTCTCTACAATCACACTGTACAGTATTTCCTCTGACACAATTCTCTCCTGGGCCACAAATAAAGGAGCCTCATCTGAAACAAGAGCTCTGGGAATTCCTCACTGCCTTTAAACAAAGACGAGGGGGCTCCCACATTGTGACCCAGCAAGAAAGTCAAAGAGCAGTTTCCACAACAACTTATGGCACAATTTGGAATCAAAAACAGATACTTGGGAAAAGGATGAAGGTTGATGCTTTGTTTAAAAGCCATTTATAGTTAATCATATTGTGAAGAACAGTATTTATAAGAACACTGGAGCACCTTTTCTTCGTCAGATAGGGCACCTATCTTTTAGTGATTGTTGGTTAATGTTGCAAATTTGCTCTTGTTCTAACTATTAAGTATTTGTGCCTATGTACTGACTAAGCAGTTTAAGTAATTATCATTCATGGTGTCAGATTTTGCCTGCATAAAGCCGAACACAGAGAAGATTATAATGATTTATGTGATTTATTTTTACACTTGTAAAGTGGTCCAAATATGTTCCAAAAAGCCTCTGAAATATTGTCATTTCACCACAGCCAACATAACAAGATTACCATGTTCCCACAAAACTGTAATGTTTTGAACAAGTTAAGTTATAGTTCTGAGCGCAGGTTTAATACCGAGCACATTCTAAACAGCTTAAGCAAATGTTTATTCATATGGTCATTGGCAGTTTAAGAGAAGAAAGTAATTTCATCTGTTTTATTTCAAAGTTGGAAAGAGCACTGAGAATTAAATCACCTCTATAGTTATGATTCATATGTTAATCTCAAGGAACGTTCCCTGCTGAGAGAAAAAGCCTTGCTTCTCTAAACCTTGCATGGCTCTGACCCAGCACCTTTGTTCAGAAGTGCCTTTGGCCTTTTCTTTTCCGCCCCTCAAATGTCGCCTCAGAGTGACCAGAGTGGACACAGAGGCGACAGCAGTTAGAATGGACCGTTCGGAGCGGGCAAATTTATAACGTACCATTTCCCTGAAAGGCTGTGCTGTATAAATAGGGTTTAAGGCCTGTGAAATCATAACAGTTCTAAATCTCTCAAGCCATGGCCAACTCGTTACTTCTGATACAAGGCTTAGGGTGATTAGACCATATCTCTCTCTCTCTCTCTCTCTCTCTCTCTCTCTCTCTCTCTCTCTCTCTCTCTCTCTGCTCTGCTATGTGCTTTCTTTCCTTCAACAGGATTATCATATCCCCTTTCCCTTAATTGGAGAGGTAAAAAGTATGCTGGTATAGTCTGGTACATTATGAAACATCTTGTTTAATAAAGTCAATAAAAGTTGTGATGAATATATTTTCTTTGAAGCTTGATCATAGATTTTCTTTAGTAGTAGTATAATAGTATTTGCTATTGATTATTCTTGTATATGTAAAGTCTGCAAACCACTGTGCCTCTACATTTTTTTACATCCTGGAAGCAGCATGGAGCTAAAAATGTAAAACACAATCCTGCAACCACAGCAGAATTTAAAATGAACAAGATTAAAATCCTAAAGTCACACTAATGGCCCCTAGAGACTTTCTTCATACATTACAATAATAAACTCTGAGATGGAATGATAGGACAGTTTTGTAGCCTTATAGCCTTACTGCTTGCTAGACTTTAAGTGTAAAATGTTGTGCTAGAGGAAACATCTTGGAGTTTCCAAAATGGAAATGGATTATCCTGTGGGGACCATGAATAGTCACAGCAAATTTCATTAGGATATTCATTGTCATGGGTTTTCATGTAGGGAACATTTTGACCTGGATGATCGATCAACCAAATCATGAAGAGTCATCTTTTGGGGACCATGACAATTTATAAAATACTCCAGATTAATATAAAGCATTATGGCAGCCTGGTATGGATCAGACATGTTAGCAGACTGATGAATAGACTAAAGGTACTTTCAGAGCTAGGCTGTTTTATCCATTTTAACCGAACCCTCAAGCATCTTGTCAGATAGTCCGGTACGTTTGGGGTAAAAGCTCATTCAAACTCTGGTCCACCTGAAAACATGGGTATCGGTTTGCTTCCAAGTGCATTAAAGTCCAGTTGACTTAGGTGAAAACGTGATCTGACCTGAATAGGAAGTAAACCACAAACTGTCCTGCAATTCAATTCAATCTTGCACACAAGTTACAGACTTTAACAGATGATAACTGAAAAATCCATTACTTATAATGACCACACTGTACATAGCGCTTTGTCTCTGTTACCAGGACAACACATCGAAGTCTCTCCCTCTCATGAGGGCTTGGCCTCTCCTTCACTCATGGCTGTCTTGTCAGCTCTTCATATTGTTCGCCTTCTTGTGAACACTTACTGTAGCAACAACAAAGAAAAATAGTGTTGCTCCATTATTTCTGAGACTAGCAAGTTTCAGTTGGATATTCTGTCCAATAGACAAGCGTCCGTTTCGAGGATGTGACATTTGTTTACAATGTTTAGAGCAGCCCTGCATCTCACCAACTCATATCTAAGAACCGAAAAGGATTTGTTTGATAAAGATCCAAGGGTTTGATGAACTGTGTAGTTATTTTGTGTTCTAGTGGCTTAAACAATGTGCTTAAATCAGCTTCATAAGACTATTTGGTTCCCATTACAGATGGCAAAACTTCTTTCATTTTTTTGTATGCATGTAAACAAATGAAGTATGGAAAAAAGAGCTGCTTATTTAACCTTGATGCAGCGTTTACCGTTTGTAGTATGATTTAGTATTAGAGCAATTTACTAAGTTTTTACTTTGGCATTTTCTTATCATTAACTTTTCCCCATTCAAGAAAAAGGTAAATGGAAAGTTTTTTGAAACCTTAAGGTGACTGACTCAATGAGTTCTAACTGCTATTACATCCATAAAGTACACCCTGAGTCTTAGAACTGCTATTCGAGTCTCTTTTAGCTGGTGCTTTTAACCTTTGCGCTTATGATAGAAAGGGTTATATCCATAGTATATCTTCACCTGTTATCAGAGTTTACACATTTATTATGAAATAAAGCGTCAATGGCTTTGTTGTATTCTTGTGTGGTCTGTTTTAATAGCATTTGAAAGGATTCTTTGTGAATCTCACACCTAAAACTAACCTTATCCCTCTAGCATGCGAGCACTTTGCTGGTCATGTACCCAGCTGTTCTTCTATCCCTATTATGTTGCTTGGCATTTTAATGCTACAGTAGAATACAGTTATTGCAGATCATGGAAACTGTTTAGAACACAAAGTCCATCTGCAGTATATGTTCATTAAGTATTTTTAGATGCGTTATGTCAATTGAGCAGGATTCACAGACTTGTCCCAATTTATCCTGCCTAATCAGTCTGGTGCTGACTTTGTGGGCAAAGGGCCGCCTGTCTGTCTTTCTGTCTGCCTGGTTGAATGAACAGACGAGGGTCCATGGGGCATCGTGGCCCCACGATGCTTCACAGTGACCAAATAAGGGCTGTCTGCAACATGTATGCTGGGAGGAGACAGGGGCAAAATTGGCACCGTCCATTCTCACATTCTTTGGCTTCTCTAAAAAGGCTTCTGTCCCTCATCACATATATCTACAATATGAGAGCACAGACCTTGTGTTTAGAAGTGATGGTACAATTACTGTACAAATTTTTGTGAAAAGGTTCATGTACAAGGCTGGTTATGGTTAAGTGGTTAAAATAGTCGAGATGGACCCTTTGCTGACTATCATTTAGAGAGACATACTTTGCGAGTGCTAAAAAGTCTACTAGAAGTCAACAAGACAGTTCATTGCAGGCAGGCAGTCACTTTATTCAGTGAATGAATTAAGACATTTTTAGTAGAGAGTATATGGAATATGGATATTATACAGTCTAATATGAAGTTCACGTACCTTAGCTTATGTGATGTATTCACCGCATATGTTATGTACTGTGTATGTTATTGCACTAAACTGCACAGCAGTGCAAATACCCTTCAACATAAGATACTGATATTGCTCTGTCTCACTGCTGTGAGTGCTGGTTAAAGATTAACTCGGGTGTTTTCCTTGGGGCCTCTTTGAAGTGGACTTACTCCAACCCCTGCTTATCTTAATTAGAAAGAAATCTGGAGGA
Source organism: Echiichthys vipera (assembly GCF_963691815.1). Classification (NCBI taxonomy): domain Eukaryota; kingdom Metazoa; phylum Chordata; class Actinopteri; order Perciformes; family Trachinidae; genus Echiichthys; species Echiichthys vipera. The sequence continues at coordinate 23,522,059 of NC_139830.1, forward strand.
GTGAAGTGGTCCTCTGGAAACAAGCACCTCCACTCCCCAGCTCCCTGAAGGCCACACTGCAGGTTTTGCAGGGACTTGAAGGCCTCCAAAACTCAATATTTGCTCATGTCATGGTGGGATTGCATGTAGTTTAAACTGTGAACATATTTTTTTTCTTCCGAGGTTTCAAAACGCTGCTGGATATATCCTCTTCAGATCTTGCTGGATATGAAAAATGAATAATTAATAGAGCCACTACGTGTTCATGAATACCGTTGAAAGCAAACAGGTGTTTATCTTGATTCATCTTGAAAGGAAGAGCTTCTTCTTTGAGGCTTAGCTTGACGTGTCGACTTTTTCGGCAGTGTCATGTAAAGAATTATGCAAAATGCAACCATTCCATGCTTTTATTCAAATGGATGAGGTACTTTGAGATAAATCCTACGGAGAAATGGTGTTACAATGTCCCTGCCTGAGTGTGTGATCGTGACATAAAATATGATGCATATTATTTATGCTACATTTTCTAGAATTATGCTTGGGATCAAGTGTATCCACCATGTTATAGCTATATCAAAGTCTGTGCCAATGTGGGAAGTTAGATAAACAGCCAAGACCTTCTCTGTTTCCATTACCTCAGAGGTGGAAGGCCTCCTTCACGACTCAGAGATCACACATGCAGTGTTTGTCGGTGGCATGCGTGCCATGCGGCTGGCTTTAATCCAAATGGAGTAGGCAAGTGCTGTCATACAAAGGTCACCTGTCTCCAGAAGAATGATGTGGAACACACAGGAAGCAAAAATCCTACACTGTGGTACACCTCAAGAATGTATGAGTTATAAAACGTATCACTTTTCATTAAAGAAAAACACTTTTTTTGTGAGCTTCAGTATAAAATAATAGTCTGTCACCCAATTTGTGTTGCTTTAAACACAGTGTTGGGCCAAGAGTTGTTTACCCTAATAAGTGTTTTATTTGCAACACATCCTTTAAGATTTTAGATTGAATTTTTTTTTATCCCAAGCTTTCCAAAAAGAGTAACAGAGATAATGCTTGTGTGTGGTTTTATTATATTAAACTTAATGCCACATTGACTTACCAAGAAAATTTTCCTGCTGTACTTTCAATTCACCCAGTACCTGTCCTTTATGATAGTTTTCATGCTGTTTCTGATGCAAATCATAGTGGAAAATAGAGAACTTTATGAAATGCATACAGCTAAATGGTTCAAACATGTTTTTCATTTTGCTGGACAGAAAAAAAGGCTTCCTGTCTCATTTTGGCTTAAACTTCACAGTTTCTGCAGCCTTTTGTCACGAGTACAGCTCTGTGAAGTTCACTCTGACATGATTCTACAAGTTCAATGGTATTGGCATGAATCTTCTTCTTCCCAGCATTTTTGATAAGGCCTATTATTGCGGGTAACCAGAACTGCAGAGATCCATAATGTGTTCATTATGGATGAATAAACTTTATTCAACTGAATGATTAAATGAGTTGTAGGCTTTGTATGAAACATGGGGGAAAAGAACACTTTGTGTTCCTGTTGTCCTTTTATAGCACACTGACTTTGTCCTTTTGTCCCAGTTATGGCTCAGTATTGTCAAAAAGCATTGACTTTTAAGTATTAAGACCCAAGTTTACTATGTGAGGAATTATGGCCACTATTAGACCGAAGGAAAAAGCTCAGAACAGGTGCAGAGAATATTTCACATGCACACACAAACTTAGACACACAAACTCATAAATGCATGCAACCTCACACATAATAAAACACCATGGATGAATGTGTATAGGTCTCACCCTGGCCATAGAGGAAGGAAATGGACACAGTGCAGCTGAATGTAACAGATTTACTGACCATAACAACAGGGGTGGGGTAGAGACTCGCAGTCGTGCCTAACACAAACAACAGCAACACTCTGAAACCTCTGAACAATATCCCTGCAGCCTCCTGGCAGTTTTACTTTTGTTCCACCACTTTCAGAACTACCAGATGTTTAGCGGCTCAGTCATCTGTATCTCAACATCCTGATCCAGTACAGCAGCAGGCTGCAGTTCTCACCATGCAGTCTGGTGGATGCATGCTGAGTCTTAGGAATCAGTCAGTGGATAATTATTTAGACTGCTAGTCATTGCTTTAGAATTTAAAATTAAAGTGTGGTGTGGTTTCTGTATGAGTCAGTGTGCGTACCTGTGTGTTTGATGCCTGTGCATGTGGCTGTGCTTTGAGTGTTTATGGTCATATAGTAGCAGTGATGCCCTCAAGAGCTGTAGACTTTGTAGCCTTTGAATCCAGCTTCAAAAAGATATGGATAAAATAATCCAGTTCAGACAGGAAAGCGACTGCTTTTATCTTAATTAGAAATGACGCAATTAGACGGCACAAGCACTACTCCTTCTACATAAGGGCTGTGCACTCCTTATACCTCCCACTGAGTGCTGGTTAGGAGTCTCAAAGTCAAGTCCTAAAGGTATTAAGAAATCACTAATAAGGGGTAATGAAAATGCCTGGGCCACCCCAGAAATATGGCTATGTTCATTTTCAAAACATGTTTTGTATTCTTAAATCTCAGTGAGTCTATTTATCTTTTCCACAGTGTTTTCCCTTGCTGTGTGATGAGTTCTATGGAGCCATTTTAAGTTTCTCTAACTTTATCAACTGTATTTGTTTGCAGGAGGCAACAAACTGAAGAACCAGCAGTTCGGTCTGAACTGGGCTTGGATCTCTTTGGAGAAGGAACACTATGTGGTGGATGAAGAGGTCAAGTTCCTGGAGGTGGTGCTGAAACGTCGGGGCTACTTGGGGGAGACTTCCTTCATTAGTAAGCACACCCTGCCTTTGATTTCATTAACCAACTTAAAAAAAAGTTACCATGAGACTGCAGCATTTAATTTTTTCCAAGAATTTCTATTATATTTTATTACAAATGTTGATCTTTATCTGCATCTGGATCTGCACACACACAAATCAAAAAAATTAATAAATGTAATATATAATGAAAAAAATATGTCTGAACTATCAAATACGTAGTTCATTTATAAACATTTTCTAAAAGGTTCATGTGCAAGATTTTTTTTCATCGAGGTAAGTAGACCACCTGAAAATATGCACATATGTTTCATTTGTATTGACACGTAATGATACTGAATATGGTCCTGGTTCCACACCGCAAAGTACCCACTTGTTGCTTTGCCCGAGGTCTAACCACCAACTTTCACTGAAACAAAATGAAAAACATACATGCCTGTCAGAAGATATTGATTCCCTTCAAGCCATTTCTGTAATGTTTTATTTTTTAAACTTTTTGAACACCTAACTGTTGGCTTACTTTTAGCAGAGTGCCAGAGGCCAGAATATTGATAGACAAGCAGACACACACAAACACACACACACACACACACACACACACACACACACACACACACACACACACACACACACACACACACACACACACACACACACACACACACACAAACACACACACACACACACACACACACACACACACACACACACACGCACACACTTTGAGACACATTCCTGAGACATCCATGAGTGCTAATGGCTGTCTCACTGTCAAATCATCAAGTGCATGAGGGCTCTCTAGCAGTCATTTTTAGCCCTTTCTTAACACTTTCTTTGCATTTCTGCAGACTAGCATAGAAAACGATAAGCAACAAGGACTGGCACACAGCTGTTCAGCCTGGAATATTAAATGCACATAGAAAAACTACATTAATATTAAAGATTAAAGATGGTACATAAAAACACATGAAATCAGAGGAATGCAAGCACAGGCTATATTACACCTTGTTTATTTGGCATTTCTTTACATTTTGCTTAATGATGCTGACAAAAACAGAAAATTGATTATTTTGATTGATGTCACCTCAGGTGTTAAAATCTTTTTTGGCTGTAAAGAAGGTAAACAAAATCTAAAAGAAAAAGTCCAAAACCTAAAATTTACATACAATGTTTTGGTGTTGTAAAGGTAACATGACACTCGGCAAAGTGCTGTCCCATTCCAGTTCATACCATATCAAGCCCTTTCAGCCACAACCACTTTCCGGGCAAAGTCAGTCAAGTTGTGAGGGGTTTAGGTGGGGGGCATTGGGATTGGGCCTAACGCTTGCCTAGACACCCTTTAGGGTCACACAGGTCACACACCTTTCACCTCCTCTCGCCAGTATTTACGTTCCAATCACACAATAGCAAGAGCACAATGCATGAAGGACTGCATGTGCACATGAGAAAGGTCACCCAAAGTTGGCAGCCACGGAAAGGCGCCTTTCCAGATTTTAGCTGAAGAAATTTACTGGCCGTAACTAAACAGACAATAACTTTTAACACTGTTTAAAAACCAAATTGCTGTAAGCATTCATGAGTGGCAGGGGTTCTTATTACTGGCACCATTGGCCTTTTAGTGCCACCATTAATTCTGTCCATAAAACTGAGGTGTGACTTAAATGGCCTGATGTTAAAGGTCAAAACCCATAGGTTAATTTGCTCTACTGCCATCTGAATCTTTGTATGTACCAGAGCATTAGACTAATGACACATCGTTGAGATGATATGCAAATTTTGCTGACCTTTTAATGCCTCACACGGCACAATTTCTGTCACTAAGTAATATAAAAATACACATGTTAAGGCAGATCCTCACATGCTCTACAGATATATAAGCAGATATAGCCGCTAATAATCCACAATGAGAAGTAAATAAGTGTGGTAACTAGAATATTGTTGTTCATGTTACGGAGACAGTACAACAACAAAAGAAATTGAAATTCCTGTGTGTGCATACAATCATATAATCGTCCTTTGCTTTGTATTTCTGGAGCATGGCTACTGTTTTATTAATGGTTGCATCATAAATTAAAGCGCAATTTTGAACTTTGGATACACTCAGCGTTCAGTGCCCAGAGTAAGCATGCCTTGCATTTTCATTTTGTCCAAAATGACTGTTTTTTTTCTTTCCAGACATTACTTTAGCTTTTCACAGTGCAGCTTTCTTATGATTGAAGCAGCATGAAGGAGAATTGTAATAGATGAGGGAGGATGATGTACCTCTTCATGTTGGTGATGGAAAGCACACAAAAGAAGCTGCAATTTTTTCTAAGTCAAAGCCATTTTGTGTTAGAGTGCCCTCAAAATACCAATATCAAGAAAGTTTCTCTTTCTAAATGCAAACGTGGTGAAAGCTTTTATGTTGTCCATTTCTCATTACAGTAAGTGAGTCCATGTTTACAGGCATTGATTCTTTGATTATACACAACTCTGTTCTTTTTCTTTCAGTCTTATTAAATGGGCTTGGATGTATATATACTTTTATTTATAGCCAAGAAAAACATTTTGCAGACCTCACTTAGAGAGTGAACAGAAAGTTTTTTTTGGTGTGCTATTAGAATAATTGGAATTGTAATGCACCTGTCAAACATTCTGTCTTTTTCCTGCCATGATTAGGATGTAACAAGACGATGTTTAAATCTTCAAAAAGTAACTTAACAGCTAATTAACTTGGGTTTCAGTGAAAAACATGTTACCCAAGAAATAATTAATGTGGACAGATTATTGTATCATACATGCTTTAAAAGCATCTCTGCAGTGTTCCCTCTGCAGGCACACAATCTACAGCCAATGTGCTGTTTGTCTCAGTGAAAGTAAAAAACTAAACAAAAACACAAGCATGCTGTACTTTTTCACGGTAATTATTCAAAGTTTCCCTCTTCCTCTGCTCCTTTGAGGATAGGAGAGCAAAAGCAAAGCAAACTATTGTTATTATCCAACATTAACAGGCCACCAGAGCAGCCTGACAATTCAAGCCACCCACCTGCCTCAGTGTTGTGATAAGATTGTGACTGATCCCAGGCCAGTAGCTTCTCATGGAGACTGGGAATATCTATTCTCTCCCAGCCCCACCTGAGTGAACACTGATCAGAGGAGCCCACTGGTGGGCTACTGCTTCACTGGTCAATGTGCACAGTGTCGGTGTCACCAGTTTGAGGCTACAGTGAGCCCACCTGCTGCGAAGCCTCAGAGTGACTGAATGATCAGGGCCATCCAATCCAGGCATTGTGCAGGAGCAAATCATCCCCTCTCCTCTTCTAGCTACTCTTTGAAGATTGCTGATTTTTCAAGCTCCATTGAGCTTGACCATTTTATCTCAGCACATATGTGCAGGGACCTTTTCCTTCTGTCTGTTCCTACATATCAAAGTCCACTTTTTATTTTCATCAAAGAACAGAATGGTAATTTTCTTTAAATGCCAAACTCATGCATTTCTCAATCTGTGGTCTTTTGAAGATCTTGTGTGTAGTCCTGATGTGATACTTCAGTTTCTTTTTCTCTTTTCTTTATTCCTACCACAGTTGTGAACAAACAGCATTTTTTAAAAGTTCCTTTTACTCGTACTTATACTTGTGCTTCTTATATTCAGTCATTTCTTGTTTTCTACATTTATGGAAGCCTACAAGATAGCCTTGGGGTATGCAGGAATGTTCTTTTAATTTACTGCCAGAACCCCTGCTGCTTGTTGCGTGGCTAGTTAGGAAAGTCAATGGAGAGGCTGTGTAACACTTTACCGGCTTCAGTGCTCCTGCTCAACAGGAATCCTGACAGTGTCACAGCTATAGTGACTGTAGCCCCCATCAAACAGCTCGTATGCTGAAGGTCAGACAACGGAAGTCTGCCCCCAACCACTGCTGCTGAGATCTGGCTGACATTGGGGGTAATTGGCTTTATTCCCAGGTCCAACCATAACCATTTGAAACCCTGGGGGTGGGAAACTGCACCCAGAAGATGGGATGATATTGTCAGGTTAGACTAACTGGGATGTGACATTTTCCTGTTTTTTTATCGTCAATATCTGTATAACCATGACCTTTCATAGTCACACAGATATCAGGATTCACAGAATGCACATAGAGTACATTGAATAAAAATGTGTTTATTAAAAGGTAGAAAAAATTATATTAATGGTTGCGTGTACCAAAACCTGGCCATGGTGATAGATTCTATGAAATGCCTGTTGGAGGAAATTTTGATGTTCGACATTCAGATTTAGCAGATGTTACCTGATTATGACTACCCATTTTTCCATGTCTTTTCTAAGGTATTGGCACAACGGATGGCACTGCAGAAAAGGACAACGATTTCCGGGGGAAATCTCAGAAACAGGTGCAGTTCAACCCGGGCCAGACCACAGCCACCTGGAAGGTCCGGATCCTGTCAGATAGCGAATATGAAGTGTCAGAGACCTTCAAGATCGTTCTGTCTGAACCGGTGATGGCAGCCCTTGAATTCCCAGAGTCCGCTACTGTGGAGATCCTGGATCCTGATGATGGTCAGTAATGATAAATGTTTAAATTCAAATCAACCAATGTATCCTCATGCAGTACATCAGGTTGTATATCTTACAAATAGTTGTGCATAGCCAATGTTCTTGTCAGTTTTTCCTATGAATTTGAAGCAATCTAAGCAACAAAACTACTAAGGTTCAGGGAAAAAATGTGGTTTTGGTTAAACTAAGTACGTTTTAACTACTTGCTAAGGTTCTGGAATAAATTGTGGCTTGGTTTAAAAGTTTGTCATGTAACTTACATATTTTGGTGTTCGTTAAGTACGCAAGTTATGAACAAAAGTATGTCCAAATAAGTCAACACTGACTTTTTCTTTTACTCGGGACAAAAACAGCAAGCTCCTGGGTGAATGTCCCGTGATCGTGACCGTGATACTTTTCTTACTTTTTGTAGGTGTAAGTACAAACAGTTAATGAGAACAATCTTAATTACTTTGCTTAAAATATTGATTGTGCTTAGTTTTAGTGAAATTAAATGAGGTCCTTCTTCAAAACTAGAACCCAAAACCAAAAACATAGAAAGGTTTTTTGTATTATGGGGATTTTGTTGTCTAATAATGCAACACTCAGGTCTTAAGGTGAACTACTACAATGGACTTGGACAGCAGACCATTTTCTAGCTGTGTGAAATATTTTTGAGTGTACAAATATTGACAATCATACAGAAAGAAATCCATTGTAGAAACAGTCTCAATGACCAGCACACCCATGATAAACTAGTTGGCTACTTTAAATAGCAGCAACAACTAGCAGTACATGTTTTTTGCTGTGGGTTAGAATATGAAAAATCTATTAACTATAAGTCCTCAGAATAGGCTTAGCTATAGCAGAGATTAAAGCTTAGGTCCAGGAAACATGCCCTCCTCTCAGCTGGATTCATGTTTTGAAGAAATGTTTCGGTCCATCTGCCTGAGAGCATCAGGGTACATAATATGTTAATTACAAAATCAATTCACATGAAGACTGAATGCTGAGAGGAACTAACATCATCCTGAACCCAACTTGATTATGCAAATAGCTACATAATGAGTAAAAAGCAAACCACGTATATGGGCAGTATTTTCTTTCCTCTAGTGTAGATAAACAAGGTCAAAAGGATATATGGAGATAACCACACTGACCTCCTTTGCATTTGAATGAGCTCTACGAGAACAGATGAACTTTATTTCTGAAAACAGCTTGACTGCGATAGAGCTGAGTTAGAGAACTATAAATATGGATAATGCTCCTCCTCATCCCATAGGGCTTCATTGAGTGAAAAGGAAGTATTTGCTGTCAACAATGTATGCTAATTAGCATGTTAGTTGGAACATTGTTTCACAGAACATCAGTCTCTGGAGGGCAGTAAACAATACTGGCAGCTATCTCCCTGCAAATTGGGAAATTATATTTGGGTTTCCTTACGCCTTTAACAGACATTGTCTTCATACAGCCATATGTCTATTATCATATCATTATACGGTTTATGGTTTCTAAACTTTTAACGTATTTTGCCCTCTCAAGGTCAAATACACTCTAACGGCTCATAAAAATATATTTTCTGTTTCTTTTCTCTGAGAGCAGAAAAACAGAATAGCCCAGAGGCTGTCACCATGAAACTGTGAAAAATAAATGATTTCACACCAGACAGACTGAAGTCGCTCAGACTGAAAGCGGCTTAGTGTTTGAATCAAGAAGTGAAGAGTGGCCATGTCATCCTATGCATTTGTTGGAATGGTCCTCAGGATAGGAAAGGACAGGTCAAGCTCTGTTGACTTACCAACACCTCATTTATGTGGGTGACCATGATAATTGCTAAAGCCTCTATCTGAGCTCTGTGGATTTCATGGTTGAAATGTTGCAGGCTCATTACCTTCCTGGTTGTTATATGTAGCCCAGAGAAGGACAGAGACAAAGAGGTGGAGAACTGCCAGTTAAACTGTTGAGTCAGAAGAAAGTTTATTCCAGCCAATTTATGTGGGCAACTAATAACAGACTTGTGGAATAAAAATTGTGTGAGATGCTGATTTTTACTTAATTACATTTTCATTACAGTACATCTTTATGTTATTCTGTGCATTACTGTAAGCCAACTCTAGGTTGGAATATTTGCTACAGGTAAATAAACAGTATGGTGGGTTTTGATTAAACATGATGGAAGCACCATCAGTACAGTATTAATGAGAACTGTCATTGGCCCCAGTGCGTATACTGCAAGCCTGTGTATTAAATTTTATTCATGCAAATAGTGTCACATGGTTTGATGCTTTTCACTTTCCTTCATCTTTGATCATTCAGTTCAATTCACTTGACATTCAGTGTGTCACATTCAATCAGAAAACCAATCAAACACAAGCAACTTCCTTGTACCAAACGTAGGATAAAATATAAATAAAAAAATATTCAACTCCAGTAGGTAATGATCTAATGTGTGTTGATTTTTCTCATATACAGAGTCAACAGTGTTCATACCCTCAGCTGAATACAACATAGAGGAGGACATTGGTGAACTGCTTATCCCAGTGCACAGAAGTGGAGATATCAGTCAGGAGCTCATGGTCATCTGCTACACTCAGCAAGGTAACACAACAACTATGTAAATTTGAGTGGTAAACTGTGTATTTTCCTGAATAGAAATGATGATTTAAGTGACAATGTTTCTCTAGGGAATAAGACATATTAACATTCTCTAAACAGGTCATGATGTGAACGTACACCACGGTTCAAATGTTTGAAATCACCCTCTATAGTTCAGGTTGTTCGTTCATTTAGTGTGTATTCCATGTATTTACTTTGTGGGTATTAAAAGCAGGGGGTATAGTATAAGACAGCTGATCTACACCTAAGTTGGCAATTTGGGGTGGAGGATGGCTCCCAAAACACAGGACTTTCACCCAGGCCACTGGCAAATGGGGTTTGTCTCCCATTGGTGTTCTTGCCCCGAAAGTATTGAGCCAAACCAAAAACCTTATTCTAATCCTAACCAAGTTGTTTACGATTCATGCCTATACTTAACCAGTCATGTAACAGTAGTTTTGGTGCCTAGACCTAACTGACACCAAATGAAACCATCATGGCGCACATTCGGCTGGTCACCTTTTCATAGGATATCTTAATATTCATGCTGAATTTAAAGATTGGGATTAAAAACAGTAGATACCATAAGTGGTATTTATGTTCGAAATAGTCTTGGCCCTAAAAGAAGAAGAATTAAGTGATTCAAAGTTCAATTTAGTCTATCATGACAGGCAGTGGCGGCTGCTGGTCATTCAAGGAAGGGAAGCTAATTTTTCCAGCCTACATCATAAATTTGCTTGTTTACCCTTCGTTCCTTTTCAAAAAAATGATCTGTTACCTTGTTGTACCAACTAGGCATCTTTTCCAGGGACTTGACCAGTGTCCTTTCAATGGCCAGCAGAGCTAGGCTTCTTAAACGGCCTTGGCCCAGCTGGAGCTACTGTGCCAGGCTACTGTGTGTCCGCCTCCCCGGCTCCGCAGCTGCCCCTGCTCGTTGGGGAAAGAAACCGCAGAGTGACTGAACAGAGTCGCCAAACACAACGCTAGACGTTTTTAACAAAGACAAAGTTGCTGGGGATCTGTAAAGTCTCAGTTCAGAACAACAGAATGAAAAACTTTTCCGGTGGATGTTTATTCTTCAATTCTAGCCTCAGACAGCTCATCCAATCATCATGCAGAAGCCGAGCGTCCGGGCCAGTTCAATGCCCCATACACCCCCAGAGACGCTGAGCGTCCGATGGGTGGGACAAAGCCCAGCATTTATCCAATGACTGTCTAGTTTCTCCGCTCTACACTTCCCCATTGAAGACAGTAGAAGCTGAGCAGGGATGAATGAGAAGGAAGTTGCCCCGGTTACCTGTGATAAGTAGCTGATTCTGAACAAAAGATGAAGGCTTTCTAGCGTGTATTTAGTCAATGAAATGTACGCAAAGCAATACATATTTGACCACTTTTTTTTTTGGGTGACATTTTAGGGGAAGCTGAGCTTTCCTTGCAGTCTTAGAGCAATTGCCACTGAAGGAAGGAAAATATCATGCTTTGGGTTGAAATTAGTGTGTCTGTTTTGTAGTTAAGTTTCAATTTGACATGGGACAGGACACACTGCAGTGACCTGACACTTGCTCTGAGCATGTCATATTAATGTGACTGGTTTTACATCGAAAGTCAGTTGAAAGCCTGACTGCTTACAGACTAAAAACGTTTCATATCAATGCCAACATTTTTTTCTGGTGACCAGGCTGTATGTGCCACTGATGTTTCCCGATCAGCTTCCAACATTGCTAACCCTAGACTAACCTAATTCTATTTTGAAGTTTGAAGAATAGCTTTTCTAACACACCTGCTGTTAATTGCAGTTTTTCATGGCTATTATTATCACAGTGAGACAGGAACATGTTCATATTTAGATCTGCACACAATGTGATGCAAGCTTCCATTTTATTTTAGTGGTTTCTTCTCTTCTTATTGAACTGTTGCTCAGATGTCTCTTTGTCTCTTTCTGTATTAAGTCTGGTTGAACCCTCCATGAATTTTTATAAAAACCTTCATTTAAAATAACATCTATCTTTTGTAAACTAAAAGCATGAAAGACCATTCAAAATACATTCTCTCAGCCATCTGACTGTACCAAATCAAGCTTTTGTGGCAGGCAATTACAGACCTTTGAACAGTAGTGTTCATTAAACAAATGTCAATGAATAATAATCATTTTTTTAGGACACCATCGTATTTCAGTGATGCAGTTCATGAAAAAGAAAATTCAGGAAAGAAGCAAATCATATTTATGTATTTTTTTTTTTTTATATATATATATATAAATAAATACGACGATGTCCTAAAAAATGATTATTATTCTTTGACATTTGTTACAATATATATATATATATATATATATATATATATATATATATATATATATATATATATATATATATATAAATAAATAAAATACATAAATATGATTTGCTTCTTTCCTGAATTCTATTGTTGCTGAGTCATTAATGGAAAAATGTAATTCTGTTTTCCTCCCACTCAGTTTCGGCCACGGGCACCGTCCCCACCACAGTGTTGTCCTACTCTGATTACATCTCCAGGCCTGAGGACCATCACAGCATCCTGCGCTTCGACAAGGGAGAGGTGGAGAAATCCTGCCGGGTTGTGATCATTGATGACTCCCTTTATGAAGACGAGGAAAGCTTCAATGTCACCCTCAGCATGCCCATGGGGGGCCGTCTGGGCTTAGAGTTCCCTGCAGCTAGAATCACAATCATCCCCGATATGGAAGATGGTAAGATGACATTTCACTGATCATGAGTGCGAGACTGAATGCAATACAGTGTCAAATAGTCTATGCAGGTACAAGAAAGTAAAGGGCTTTGGTTATTGAATCACTATGTGGCATTTAGAGGAGGCAGTGTGAAAGCTCCTTTGCTAGAAGGGCTTTTATCTGATTTATTTTGAGGTGTTATTGTATTTTTGCAATCATATATTTTATACATGTAGCCTAATGGATTATCACTGACAATAGTCTAGCTTTGCCACACACGACTTCAGTGCTGGAGCAGGAACCGGCTTCCCCACTTGTACATTATAGGCTAATGAAAAAAATCTGGCTTGTTTGCATTTCTTTAAACCAGTCACAATCCTCTTAGGTGGCACTAAGCACCAGATACAGCAACAGTGCCTCTGCAAAATAGTGACAGGAGGGAACTGAAAACTCAAAAGATATATAAAGACATGTGTGGACTGTGTGGTTAGACTTGCACTTGAAATGTTGTAAACTTTTATCACAGAAGTGGAACAGATTGGTACATTTGTCAAGTCAGTGTCACTGGTGCACGCTGCTGCCAGAGTTAATAGATGTGCTAAATCAACTGTGTCTGACGATGGCTATGTCAGGAAATGGATCAACATCAGGAATGAGAGTCCTGGAGTTGTTGACAAGTTGTTTTAGTCCTGTTACTACAAACAGACTCAGACTCAGACTCAATGAAGACTAGCTAAATGTAGGTTGCTCGAAGGTTTTTGTTGATGTTTCCCATAACAAAGGGGTTTGGAGTATGGTAACATGCAGACAGTGGAAAGGAGGAACAAAGCCTGACAGCACTATTCTTCCATTGAGCCAGACTACTTTGACAGTAGCTAAAAACTGTGTAATATTGTATAAATGTAATCGATTATCACTTTGACACATTTGTTTTGAAAAGCATGTCAGTGCTTTTTTTTGCTGAATTGATCCAAATAGAGACATTCAAACACTCAGTCGAGTGGGCAGACAGACACCAAATATGTTGGTGTGCATGTATGATTTTTTTTCCGGTGTGTGTTTGTGCTTGTCTGACAATGTCTCGGAGAGAGTGTGCGTGCCACCAGCCTGGAGGCGAAGCCTTTATCTCGTATCTGCAGGCTCAGACTGGAGGGCTGATAGTCTCCCATATCTTCCTGACGCTTCTTTGTTCCCCAACACCTGATGGCCCATTCCTCAGTTACTTATCACTCTGAAGATCTCCGGAAGCACTGCTGTGAAGTCAAGAGTCTGTGATCGCAGGCAGGCAACACTAGAGCTGAAATATCCGGCATGATTGCTGAACCGTCTCTTTTCTCCTTGAATCAAAACCCGTTTTAAGCAACATAATTTGGTTTATGATGCAATATTCAATTCAGCGTTATTTAATTGCTCGGTTTAAGTAGTCAGAATATCCTGACCATTGGGAAATGAATATTTTTTGCATGTAACTGAAGTAAGATGGCTTCATTGAGATTTATTTTAATCTTCTCCAACTGCTGACATTACTCAGAATTAGAGTCTTGCCGCGGTAGACCCTCCCATTTCATAGTACTGTACATGCTGCTGAAAACATCAAAGACTTAATGTGAATTGTAAAAAATATTTGATCCAGATGACAGTCTAGTTTGGGGAAAGTATTGTGCTGGGATAGTGTGACATCCGTCGCGTCTCTCATGCGCCATATCTCTGCTATCTGCTTTGCAAGGGCATCGTTGCTGCTCCTGGGGCTCAGTGCCACCCAACACAATTGCGGTTTGTTTAAAGAAATACAAACAAACTACAGACGCTATGACAGTCCACTCCGTAATAAAACGTTGTGAAGGTCCTACTGTTCGCAGCTTTAAATGCCATCACGATGACAACTGCTGAAATAATGGTAGTAACTAAGGAGAACCTCTTGTTTAGCACCAAAAACATGGTCTACTTTATTTATTACAGATACACGCAGGTTTCTTGGGAGATTCTGTTAGCCACACTTTATTGTTTTTGGCTAGTCCATTCTACTACCGGTTTCCGGTATATCAAAATAAAGGTCTTGCTTGCAGCAGTAGCATTACACATTACACTAAGGATTTGAGTCATCTGTCCATAAACCTTGGCTGAGGTGGTATTGTCCTTGAAGCTACTGGAGCAGAAGTTTTCAGACTGTGTAACATGTTGTTCTCCTCTTTTATTCACGTGGGACTCAAGGCAAACACACTTCTAGTGGATTTGGGCTGCTTGAGGAAGGAGGAGGTTACGTGGCTGGAATGTTTTCTTACTGTAACACGGTTTGGTGTAACCTAAGAGTGAGTACAGGTCCTTTTGACCTCCGCTGCTTCTGAGTATTGACTCCAGACTGGTAAGGCAGCTGTCTGAGACACACACATTTGTATTAGAATGTACAACAGTCAGTCCTTACGGCATTCAGCCGGCTTCACAGTGTTTAGCTGCTGCAGCTATTACATTTCCACAATCTCAAAGCCTTTATGGATGGCTCTGACTCTAAATGCAAGTCATGCATGTCATTACAACTGCCAGAAAGGGTATTGATTGGAGACATTATTGATTAATATCTTCCTATGACTGTCTCAGTCACATACAGTTGCATTTAGATCTAGGTTGAGGGTCAAGGCTGTTTGAGAAACAGGGAGGTTGATATATACAGCACATACTATATTAGGAACTACTAAAAAAGATAGGCCAAGTTGAAGATTGCTTTGTAAGTGATCTCAGGAGAACAAAGGCAAAGGGTTAATGGTTTAAGAAACTACTCCTTTAGTGAAGCTTTAGTTTTCTATTACTGATAAATAGCATCTTCATGTTCACGCCTTACTGCTTTTTCATAGTGTTGGAAGGCAACTCTATTTTATGATTGCCCCTGGTTAAAGAGAGTCAGCCAGTGTGAAGCTGTTATAAACAATGATTTGCCTCAGTAATCCAATTTTTGTAGCTTGAAAAGTCAATTCATTATAAAAACATATTCTAAGAAATGTTTGTGCTCTATATATTGGAGACTTCCTGGCATGCCTTTGCCTACATTAGATATCCTCAGTGTATTACCACACAGAAGCAGGAGAAAAGAAGGCACAGTGAGTTAGAATGAACTTGATTCAGACTGGAAACCAACCTGTTCTCAGGTTTATTACTTATTGTTTTCTTTGCCTCTGGCTTTGTCAGAATGGCTGAGTGACAATTAAAACCTGCTTATGCATATCAGTTGTCAGTAAGTGACACACTCAGAAGGGTGCCCCATACAGCATGATTGTAAGGGCCAGTAATAGCCTTGTTTTATGGAAACATCCTTTTGTGTGCATTTTGTTATTTTCAAATTCTGATTCTTACTGTGTCAGTGTGACGTTGACAAAAATTATGCCTGGAGCTATTGTCCAACAACTTGGCTCCTTATTATAACGACATCAGTACCTGACTAGCAATCAACTGCCTAAACCGCACACACACACACACACACACACACACACACACACACACACACACACACACACACACACACACACACACACACACACTGCAACACCTCCAAAGTATAATTTGGATTAGGTGCTGGAGGTGTTTAAGTCACCTGCATCCACAGAGTAATTGGAACGTGTAGAACGGGGAAAAATAAGGGAATGTCAAGTCTTCATATCTCCCTGAAGGAGGTGATAATGAAATGGCTTGAGTACTGATGGTGAAGTAAATAGTAAATAGCTCCTAGGCAAGTAGAAAAAGAACAATATCCTGTCTAGAAGAATATAATGGCATTAAGTTCAGCTACCCTGGCTTGGTACTAGATTTAACATATACCCCAGGTTCCTTTCCCAACTCTACGCCAGTATATATGGAAGGGAGGCGAATTGGGGCATCACATCCTTCTTTGTCAACCCTCTTGCAGCAGTAGCTGTCCAGTGGTGTACATAGGAAGAAGGAGTGGGGTGCCTGGCCGAGCACCTGTTCCTGCTAGCGAGAGGTCTATGCTGGGGCTCCCCAGGAGGGTTTCAGCAGCTACACCGAGCTGTGGGCTCAAAACTTTCTCAGAAACACACACCACTGATATCAGCAAAACTGCATGTCAACAATATGTCTTATTTTCAAGCCAGCAAACCAGAGTAGCACAATATGATAATGTTAAAAGCCACAGGGCACCAATGTATGCACTCCCTGCTCCGTGCAAACAGTCTTGGCCACCTACGTAGCTAAAAGCATGTGCAAGAA
The DNA here is from genome assembly GCF_963691815.1 of Echiichthys vipera. Taxonomy (NCBI): domain Eukaryota; kingdom Metazoa; phylum Chordata; class Actinopteri; order Perciformes; family Trachinidae; genus Echiichthys; species Echiichthys vipera. Next base: position 23,538,880 of record NC_139830.1, read on the forward strand.
AACACATGTGCAAAAGAAGATGGCACTCGTATTGTCTGCCAAATGTTTGATATTACAGTTTTTCTCAATTGCTAAAACACTAAACCCTGTTGTATGAACCAATTTCTCTGTTGCCTGAACCCACTGATTGAATCAATCACTCTTTTGGCAAAACCACGAGCACTTTTCACCTGTTTAGACACAACTTCCCAACACAGTATGGATAGAAATCTGAGAGGAAGAGTTTGTGTGAGAGGAGGTTGAAGAGGTTGAGGTGGTCAAGGTGGTCAGCGAAGACAAAGAACAGTAATATCTGATGAAATCAGAGCTACTGTGATTGACCATGTTCTTGTCCATGGTATGAGCAAGAGGGAGGCCGGACAAAGTGTACAACCAAACATCGGTAGATTCACTGTGTCCACCATAATCTGAAGATTTAGAGAAGAGAACAGGTCATTATCTTTTTTGACATTATAGTACAGTATGTAAATGTTGAGAGCAAATTACTGTATGACATATTACAGTATATACTGTACCACAGTATACTGTAAGTAATTATATGTTTCAGTACATCACTGTGCCAATGTACTGTAGTATTGTAATGGAGGGTTAGTCTAACTGTCTGTAGGTCTAGTTTTCCATGTATATTTTTTGTAACTGCATGTTCTCTTTTTGTAGAATTGAAAGACTGCCACATGGGGGTGGGAGGACAGCTGGCACATGTGTACAAGTGGCAAATGCATACGATATCTGTTTGTTTTGTACAAGTGCTGCATGTAAATGCACAAGATTTCAGTTTTTTGTCTTTGTGTAAAGTGCTAAATGCACACTTTTTTTGTTTTGCAACATGCATTCAGCTTCATGTCCTGAGCATTGTGTGTTCTATCTTTCTATGTAGTGTTTAGTGACTGCTCAGTAGTGTTTTTAATTTTGATTGACTTGGGGCACGATTTGACAACAAAGTTCAGTTTTGGGCACAGATTGAACGGTTCTGAGGTGAAAGTTTGGTTTTGCAAGAAGAGTCTGAGGCTTTGTGAATGTAGCTTGAAAATTGGGGTTTGTGTTCACAGTTTAGAGAAAAGGAGAGAAGCTTTCAAGAGATGTGTCTTAGCAATCGAGAAAACTGTAATGTGCCTATTTATGAAAATCTAAATTGAAAATGTTTATGGCTTTTACAACTAAATGAGTTGATGTTTACTGCAATAATAACCAGTTCTGTAAAAACTGTGCCACAGAAGAGAAGGCATGTTTTCTTTCCAACCAAAACATTCATCTCAATTATTAGCACACCTTCAGCCGCAGAGAGAGAGAGAGAGAGAGAGAGAGAAAGAGAGAGAGAGAGAGAGAGAGAGAGAGAGAGAGAAAGAGAGAGGGAGAGAGAGACAGAGATTAATTAAAATCACCTTTGTTTGAATTGAAACAACAAAAAACCCTACTGAGTGGTTTCTAGACTTGAAGTTAATTAAAAAAAAAAAAGGTTTTAGCAGATGGGTTAAATTTAGTACATTTACTCGTGTTTCCCCATAAACTGTAATGATAATAGAGTTCTTGAATTCTTTGCCATTTGTTTTGATGTTTTAGTTTGCCTTATATTAATCATTCGAAGTACAGTCCCAAGAGTAGGGATAGGTGATCTGCAATCACAGTTTGCTGCATTGCCAGTATTTTGAGGAAATTTCTATTGAGAAAGCCATTTACAATCAAAATAGGCAGTTGGAAATGTAAATGTATGGCTTATCTAAATAAGCAGAAATAAGCACTTCATCACATTGAAAAATTCATGTAAAAAATACTGCCGAAGCAGTTTTGCTCATTGCTCATACATAATTATAAACATAGATATTAAAGGGATTGTTAACTTACCATAATTTATAAATTGGACTATTTGATGAAGAACAATCATCTTATGGTATATTTTGGCATACAGCCTGACATCATGCAATTGCTACACTGAGAATACAAGCAAAAAAAACAAGTTTTTAACAGCATGTTAGCTGTGGTCATCAAGGTAGTGTAAAGTTACAATATTTGCCCACAGTCACAGAGATCCATGCAGGTTCAATTCCCAACAGCTGGGCTTCCAAACCTACAACAAATGCAGTTGTCAGTAGGTTGCAAAGGTTGTGAGTGGTCATTGTCTGCCTGCTGCCCTTTTGATCTCTGCTGGTTGTTCAAGTTGTCTATAAAAAGTGACTCTTGTCTGTCAGACAAGGCAAGATTACCAAGGGGGCAAAGAAAGCCCAAGACCCCGAAGGTCTCTGAAAACCATGTCCTATATGTGTCACCCTCTTTGTGATAGTTTCATTTATTGAAAATGTGTTCTAAAATGTGCACCACTACACAGAAGTTTCAACTGACAAGAGAAGGGTGTTTTCCAGCATAGGAATACAATGCACCCGTACAGAGATTGGGAGGAATGGTTTATAAAAGGCACCAAGAAGCTACCACTACCAGATTAATTCAGTACTGCTAAGAGATGACTAAATTGGAGAGAACAAAAGAAAAACTCCTAAAAATCAATCTTAAAAACAAGCAGTGGCGATAACAAATCAATTAAAAACTTAAACAGAAGCAAAAACTCCAAATAACAAGTAAGGGCACATCAAATCAAAATGACAGCAGATCACAATTTTGAATGAAACAGTAACAAGAGGAGGGGCAAATGGACATGGTCAATAGACTGTGGTAATTAGTGGGATACTGCTGTATGTGTGCATGTGTGAAAAGGGTTATAGCTGCTGCTTGTTCTATATTGCTAATTGAGATCTTAAGAGTCGAATATCCTTTCAAACTCCCACTGCCTGTGTCTTCTTCTCAACAACGTACACACACACTGAAGCTACTAATGCACACAATAACCCTAAGTGGAATTGCTGCTGCTAAAAATTAGTTTTCTGTCTAAAAGATACATTTTCTGGAAACATGGATTGTAAGACTGTAAAGTTTACAAGCTGCCCTGCCATTCTTCAGTAGCATGCATGGACAGCTGCTATCCTCAGAATACCTGCTATTTTCCCAGCAGCAGACCATCTGCACATAAACATCCACACCCTTACAATTTCCACTCTGGCTTTTAGCTACCATGGGTTTGGAGAAACTTGTCCTTTCTTGCAGAGATAATTGCTGTTTTATATTGACTGTGCATCCGGGAAAATGTTTTGGCGGTTGGGGCTGTAAGACATGAGAATGCTTGTACAGCAGTACTTCACTCGTGTATTTATAGTCTTGCGTTAGTTGCCTGTAAATTTCGCTCTGGTTCTGAAGGTATGATTATGAGACGTTTTAAAGATGGGCGGGTCCCGTGCGTGTACAGTATATCCTGGACTGGGATAAATCAAGGGGGCACCTACAAACCCTGTCATTATGTCTCACCTGGATTTCCATTCATTCTGATATAAACAGATGTCCAAAGAACTTAAGCCGAGGGGTGCTAACTTTAATCAACAGCCGTAAGACCCTCAATCAAGAGCCTTCTTTAAAAAATACTAATGTTTCTCACAGTTGTAGATGATTCTGTATTGAATATGGAGCTGCTTTTATGCCTTTGCTGTTAGAGAGAGATTTGTCGAACACATAGTGGGCAGAGTAGCATTTGCCAGGGCTCAATTGAATCTCACCATTAGAGAAGCCACTTAGCGCTGTGGGAATGTCATGCAAAGTTCAAGTGGAATCAAGCAGTTAGTGGGAGTGTAACAGTCCCCTTAGGGATGCCTGTGTCGCATCTTGTGCCTCCTACTTTCTTTTATGTTCACACATATGCAACATTAGAGATATTTCCTTTGTTTGGCTTTGTTATTCTGGTATATCGTACAAAAAATGAACAGGAAAACAGGTGGTTAACAATTAATGACAATACTAGTGAAAGTCATGTAATAACTATTTACAATCTTATCTTATAATTTGGTTAAATCAGTTGTTTTTTTAATTAATGAAAAATTATACACCTTACATAATTTTGAATAAATAGGTACGTCTAAAACCGGATAATTTCCATTTACACCCATGTCATCTTAGATGTACTGTGTGGTGTAGAAGGCTGCTGCTGGTTGGGCTGATGGAGCCAGTGGTTTACCTTTCAGTTAATGGGCCGTAGCTCTTTGAAGCTCACTGTTCGTCTGCTTCACAAACCTTATCTGATTACTGGACTAGTACAACAGGGCCTGAGTTCCTGGCTGCCAACCTCAGGCTAGTAGATCTGATTACTCCTCCTGTTGGGGACCCAGTACAGGCAGCCAAAGCTATCTTTGTTTGTTTTTTTGTGGGGAGAAATTCTGGCAGGTGCAAGCCTCTTGATGCAGCACTCATTGTACTGGCTGTCCTCTCAGGACAGATTAAAGCATATGCGTTTGCTGTCCTTTGCTTGCTCTTCAGGGAAAATATTATTTCAACCACAAAAATGGCTCTTCTGACAACCACAAATCCAAAGGCTTTGCCTCAAAAGACAATTTCCCTTTTAGAACGTGTCTTATCTTGTCAATATAGAGCTGTTACTGCCATAGCACACTGCATCAGTATGCAATATCAGCTGAGACTCAGATTACTTGGAAGAATAATGATACACTGCAAAATAATAAACATATTTTTTCTGGATCAGTAATTGTGCCCAGCAGCACCTTATGACAGTGAATCTTTTTTTTCCTTCTCTTGTATTTTGGTTTCATTGGATAACATAATCATCACGCAGTTACAACAGTATGGATTTGTTTTTGTTCAAAGCAGTTATCGCTCAGTTCCACATCCCCGCCCTTCTTTTCACCTCATACTGTGTGATGAGAAACAGCTAAGTGTCGTTTTGTAGGCGCAGAGTTCCATTGTCATGGAAACCACAACTCTATCCACGGCCACTTAATTTATTCATTATTTGGTCTTAGTTGCTTTCAAAAGCAGAAGGTTTTTACTGCTTTATAGCGGCAGGCTCCCATTAGTCATCATAACAATGATGCATTTGATCAATTGTAAGAATATTTGCTTTTTGTAAGTAAACGGCTTCTTCAAAGTTATTTCTGTATTTCTCTAACGGACAATGACTGACTCCCTGCAATTTAATCCCATAAACCATTCCTTTCTGATGGCAGTTCTTACAGTGTTACAGTAGCTGACTACAACATGTACACAGAGGTGCAGGCTCTACAGCAACCATTTCAGAAACAGCATGACATGAGAGAAAACAGACTCTGAAAGGGTTGAATACAGTAATAGTGGGTGAGTTTGGCTGTGGAATCTCAGCTCATAATTGCATTTGAGCAGGCCTGGACTGGTACATCAGGCTCTACATCCCCCAGACCTCCTGTCAGGCCTCCTGTCTGCCTCTCAGACCCATCACCATCACTATCAAAGTCAGCTCCACCACCAGGCTCAGCCAGAACAAAACAAGGTTGCTTTTAGTCTTTAAAGACTTGATGAATGAATACAGATGTACAAATCCCCTCAAAACATCATTCCAGGAAGTTAGAAAGTGTTGTTTAAGGGCTTCAACTACAGTGTCGACTACCTGCTGGTGTTTCGATAGAAACATGCCCTCATTTCTCCTGTAATCATCTTACAGAGTACGCTAGCTATTACAGATTCAACTCAATAATTACAACAGGCATTCAAGTATCCTGTTGTGAAACAGCTAAAAGATGATTATGGATTACATCCCCCTCACTTCTTCCTCTGTTGTTCTCTCCAGCTCCTATCTTCTACTTTGGCAACACAGATTACCACGTGGATGAGAGTGATGGCTTCGTGGAGGTGCAGGTCTGGAGGACGGGGACGGATCTTTCCAAAGGAGGAACTGTCACAGTACGCTCCAGAAAGACAGATCCTGTCTCCGCTGAGGGTACGTGTCACTGCAAGGGGCCTTTCTCTGACAGCCTTAGCTAGTTAGTTCTTAGAGAAATGCAAATATTAATAATAATAATAATAATAATAATAATAATAATAATAATAATAATGATAATAATAGTAATAGACTTAAGTCATCAGTGTGTCACTCTTTGTTTTTCTGAGCTCAAGAGTCCATTGTGGTGTTAAAGATGGATATATTGGGTAGGTAGATGAACTGGGGAATGTAAACACTGTTTTAAGTAAGGGTGAGAAAAGTCAGGGCTTTTTCTGTTGCAGGCGGCTGATATACTTTTATTTGGACTCCAAGACTGGTCGCCATCTCCTCAAGCTTTGTCTATAGCCTCTATTATCTTCTGCCTCCAGGCAGTTTTGTCTCCCTTACACAGATTCTGAACATATCTGCTCTTCCCCCCTTATAACCGTAAAAATAACTAGCATCTAATCATATACAGCATGTTAAATGCAAGCCCACACTTACACACAAAACTGGGTCAGAAGTACATGAGAAAAGCCTGTGGGCAAAGGGTGAGCTCTCAATTCTCAGACTCTTCAAAGAATGGCAAATGAATAACCTGTTTACGCTCGGGGAGATATCCAATTTCTTGTAGCTTTCCTTTAATCAGGCAGCAAATTCCAACTGTTCATGGCTATCGACCATGAGACAGAAGCGTCATTTTGTCAGCACACAGGGTGTATCCTTTCATCTCACCCACTGCCAAATGAATCATGAAGTAACATGAGAACTGCTGTCGAAATAAGATCAAGTGCTGTAGTCCATTTGTGTTGTATCCAGAGAATCCCAAAAGGACTGTCTATGTTCCTTGAAACACTCCTGATTTCTATTGTGTTTTTCGAGCAGCTGGTGTGGATTACGTCGGGATCAGCCGGAATCTGGACTTTGCACCGGGGGTTACCATGCAGAAGTTTCGTGTGACCATCCTGGATGACCTTGGCCAGCCCGTGCTGGAGGGGCTAGAGAAGTTTGAACTGGTACTCCGGATGCCCATGAATGGGATCCTCGGGGAGCCAAGCAAGGCTACTATCCTCATTAATGACTCGGTGACAGACTGTGAGTCTAAATCTGGGTTGTAAATACACTTAGTGATTTAAGATATCTATACTGTATCTTTCGTGTGTTGATTTATGCGTCTAATCATGTTGTTCCAGTGCCGAAGGTGCAGTTCCGTGATGCCGTGTATGTGGGTAATGAGAACTCAGGGCAGATCTCAGCTTTTGTATACCGTAGTGGAGATATCAGCTACAAGTCTACAGTACGCTGTTACAGCAGGCAGGGGACAGCCCAGGTCATGATGGACTTCAATGAGAGGCCCAACACTGATGGTTCCATCATCACCTTCTTACCAGGTGGTGTAGTAAAACCTAGCACAAGTCCCTTTGCATGGTTTGTGTGTTCTTAAAGTTGGTAAAATCTATAACAAATAGGCGAATAGGCCCTCACTCTCTCTTCCCTTTACTTTTTTTCAGGAGAGATTGAAAAGCCTTGTGTACTGGTACTGGTTGATGACACAGAACATGAGGAAGAAGAAGAGCTCCGCCTTGTGTTGGGAAGCCCCAAGAGTGAATCTCCATTTGGAGCATCTATAGGAGGGCAGAATGAAACACTCATCAAGATAAAAGACGATGCAGACAGTAAGAATGTTTTGTTACACAATGTCCCTTACAAAAATTCTGTTTAAATCCCCCCCATGTGCAGAATATTTATATGATTAGAGCATATTTAGTTTAGTCTGCATGTTGCCGTTTTCCTAGATCTACCACTGGGGCAACAACTATGTGGTATGCTGTGATTGAAACTAAAGTGTATGCCATGCTTTCACAGAGGCGATCATTAGGTTTGGAGAGACCAAATTCAGCGTGAATGAGCCAAAGTTAAGTGGCCAAGTGACTGTGGTGAAGATCCCAGTGCTGCGTGTTGGAGACACCTCCAAGGTCTCTGTTGTCCGAGTTCACACGAAGGACGGATCTGCCATCTCTGGAGAAGACTACCATCCCATATCTGAGGGTAAATATGACTACAGGTTACGTTTATCATAACACAATTTATTTTAAATGTGTTTAAAAATATAATTGCATTAAATCTCTGCTTTCAGAAATTGTGTTCAAAGAGGGGGACACAGAGCACCATGTGGAGGTGGAGATTTTATATGATAGCGTCAGAGAAATGAGGGAGGCGTTCACTGTGCACCTGAAGCCTGATGAAAACATGGTGGCAGAGACGAAGGTGAAAACTGAGCCAAGTTAACATATAATTTAACTGTCAAGTGTACCTCCACCATTAACTTCTTCTAAATTGCCCTTGCTTGTCAATCAACAGATGAGCAAAGCCATAATCTATATTGAGGAGACCAACAGCATGGCGGATGTCACCTTCCCCTCTGTGCCCAGAGTGGTTTCTCTGTTGCATTACGATGACATCGACAGGACTTGGAACTCTCTCCCTGTGGCTGGATACCCTGTCATTTGTGTCACTGTATGTCCCAAGAGATAGTAAAATGACTAATTAGTGGCACAATTTTCACTCCTTTACTCTGCTAATGATTCATTTAGCAAGACTTTCTGTAAGTGTAGTTTCACAGGTAAATACTGTTAATGAGGTAGTATTTAGCAGATGTACACACTTTGCTCAATTATCATCCACCTCTAGGCCTCATCGGGAGCATGCAGAAATGACTTTGGCTGCTGCAGTGATTTTTGGGTGCATTTTACTCACAAACACAATTTATCACTTCTTTTTTTCCAGGCCTGTAACCCCAAGTACCCAGACTATGACAAAACAGGCTCCATTTGTGTAAGCGAGAACATCAACAACACCCTAACTCGATATCGCTGGCTCGTTAGCGCCCCCACCGGTCCTGATGGTGTCACCAGCCCTATGAGAGAAGTTGACTTTGATACCTTTTTCACCTCCTCCAAACTCATCACTCTGGATTCAGTCTACTTTCAGTCTGGCTCCAGGGTCCAGTGTGCCGCAAGGGGCGTGAACTCTAACGGGGATGAAGGCTTGGAGCTCAGCAGCCCCATAGTGTCCATCAGTATGGACGAGGGTGAGTGCAGCTCATTCTGTAGCATGTAATGTTTAGTCTCTCTCATGGAAATAGCTCTATGCGATAAGCAGCTTCTGGGTACATTTTGCTCTCCCAATACAGTACTTTCTGTCCCTGCTCCCACAGAAAACTCAAACATAAAAGAATTTTCTGTGGAGGATTGTTAGAGAAGCAAAACGTTTGATGTTTGTTTGTTTATGGCGTGGTTGCAGGAATGTGCCAGCCTCGTGTTGCAGGCACAGTGGGGGCCGAGCCCTTCTCTGCCAAGCTGCGGTACACTGGAACAGAAGATATGGACCATCCCAACCTTATCAAACTAACTGTCACCATGCCCCACATTGATGGTAAGAGCAGCACACTGATACTTTTCATCAGTGAAAATATCACTTAGGAGGCAGGTTGTTGGTTTGAAAGAACTCTTGAGCTGGGAAAGTCTTGGTTCCATATGTCACTTATCAACCACCGTCTTTTAATAAGAGAATACCTTAGTTAGTTTTTCTTAAACTGTGAATCTAACATTCCTGTGCTTCCACTTTTGGACTGCTATAATGTATGTGTATCTTTCCTCAGGTATGCTGCCTGTAGTATCCACTCGAGCCCTGTCTAACTTTGAGCTCACACTGAGCCCAGACGGCACACGTGTTGGCAACCATCGCTGCTCCAATTTGTTGGACTACGCTGAGGTCAAAACTCGCTACGGCTTCCTCACTGACGCTACCAAAAATCCAGAAGTGATCGGCGAGACGGCCTCTTATCAATACAGTACTTCCCTCAGGGGATCCAGTACGCTACGCTTCTACAGAAACCTCAACTTAGAGGCTTGTTTGTGGGAGTTCACCAGCTATTACGACATGTCTGAGCTGCTCAGCGACTGTGGAGGCACCATCGGGACTGATGGACAGGTAAGCAGCCCCACCTTTGAGCTTTAGCTCACCTCTAACCCTTTTTGTCATCTCTAGACATAAGGAGTAAGGAGTCAATTCAACAAAGAAGTTTTGACGATAGGAATGTGAACTCAGCAGTTACTGGTCTGTTCTGTCCCATATTAATTTCAAAACCCGCCTGGATTTCCATTCCTAATTAATCATTTACAGGCAAATTAAAACCCTGATTGCTAACTTGGTTTTCCTTTAAAAGATCCTAAAGTAAATACTAGCCTGTAGGGAAGTCATCCATTATTGTCTGGAGACCTGTGTTAACCTTTGTAGTAATGACTAACCTGTCTAAGACAAGTTATTTGTCTTTTCGTGTGTCAAGTCACTTACCAGCAGCCTCATAAAAATCTGTGTTCGTCTGTTCTGCTATGTGTAGAACGTGCTCTGTAGCAGCAGCTGTTATGTGTGGAGCTGGAAAGAGGAAATCTTAAAGCCCTATGTTTCCTTAGTTGCATACATCGCAGTCTTCAACATTTGCATTCACCTTGGAAACCTACTGTTCTACTTGCAGTTAATTAAGGTAGAGTGTTGATAAAGAAGAGCCGTAAGAGTGCACAGGGCACATCATGGTGAAAACCTCCACTACACTCCCTGCCTACTGAGGATTATTAATTAAAGCCCTACAGCATTAGCACATTTTGGCTCTGACAGTTCATAAGAGTGTATATTGGTTATTATAATGTGAGTTTCTCATTTTACATGGCTTCAGGTTCATTTAATAACAAAAGGCACCACCCAGGTGATATCAGCCTTTCTCAACAAGTGAAACTTTGTTGCCTGTAACCACATGATGTAAATGAGAATGTGGCGGTAAAAAACAGGTCTTGACAAGTAAGAAGACTGCTGCCGGTAGTATAAAACTTTACCTTGAGGGTAAATCAATAATGCACATACTTTGCATTAAGTGGTGAGCACTTTACTACTGTCTTCATTGATTTGTGACTACACTGATCAGAGATAATCCAATAATTTGATAGATGAATGGTTCTAACCAAAATCCTGAAGAACACATCTAGCAATAAAAACCCTGTTCTTGTCCCTATTGTCTTTCCATCAAGGGGAATATGGTATACATTCAGGTCTTGTACAGCACTGTATGTAGATTTTGTTGCTATGGTTACTGTTGAACAGAGCAAATGACGGTATGTAGATGCATAGACAGAGGCGTCACAGGTTCAGTTTCAGGGTATGTAAGGTAGGATCAATGGAAAAAGAAAGCACATTTGTTTGTGGGTGCCCTGTGACCCGAGTGCTCCTCTAAGTGGGTTGGCAGGCAGAGCAAAGACAGCTCTGTGCAGGCCGGGGGCCAGTGTCATGTCACAGTGTAGGGCTTAGTGCCCAGCTTAACAGGACCACAGGAATCTATTAAGGCCCAGCAGGATGTGTCAGAAGGCCATTCTGCAAATCATTTGCCTGAGCTCTCAGCACCCAGAGGCGTAGGCACGTCTCCACATGAACACAGAGCCTGTACAGGCAGGTACCTCTCACAGGTCAGAGGAAAGCGCAGATACCACCGCACAGTCCCTCTGAGGACTTTCACCACTTGGAGTCCTTTGACCATTTTAGGACAGCTCTTTTAAAGAGGGAAAGTTTGCAGTGACTCAATATCCCTGACAAATGTAAATGTTTAATTAGTTGAAAATACAAAACTTGCAGTACTTCATTTGTAATGGTTAGAGTACATGGCCACTTAGAGAATACATTCAATCTTACAGCTATAGGAAATAAAACAAAAGCATTAAAGTTAACTTACTGATGTCATAATATGGAAGACTAGGACTATTATTCTTTATCTCCAGAGGTATTGTACATGCACTTTATTCAGGGTGTATAGAACAGCAAGTGAACTTACTGATGCCTACCTAAAGTAAACATTAAATGCATGATTTCCCAGGAAAGTGTGCTTTAAGTTCCATAAAACATGCATTGCCAAGTTCGATCAAGGTATTTCACATGCACTTTATTCATAAGTCTTGAGTGTTTTCCTTTCGCTACCTCTTTAACAGGGCTAAATGAATCTGCAAAGTATGATTTAAATGTTTTGCTCTTACACAAAATGTTGCTATTCACTGCAGGTGTTGAATCTAGTCCAGTCCTATGTGACCCTACGTGTACCGCTCCATGTGTCCTATGTGTTTCACTCCCCTGTGGGAGCAGGAGGATGGCAACATTTTGACTTACAGTCAGAGCTGAGGCTCACTTTTGTGTACGACACTGCCATCTTATGGAGGGATGGTATCGGTAGCCCACCAGAGGCTGAACTACAAGGTAACAACAGTTTGCATATGAAATTGAGGACTACTTAAGGATGTATTAAGTTGTAGGATTAAAGCTGTCTGTGATTGTCTTTGCAGGTGCCCTGTACCCAACCAGTATGCGTATAAATGGCCAGGGACGACTAGTAGTGAACTTCCGCACTGAGGCTCGATTCAGAGGCCTCTTTGTGCTTGCACATCCAGGTACAGTATTTCGTATAGAAGAGTTTGATATTCTAATATTTTACATGAATTTTAAGTTATGCTTTACTTCTTGTTATAGAATATGTTTAGTGTAGAGAGTGTTCACTCAGCTTTTAACAGTATGGCTTACCTGTGACAAAGCATTTCAAACTATACTGCATTAAAATCACATTTATCATTAGTTCAAATTGATGGTACAGTATTTTTCTTGGTTTGTCCTTTTTATTTCTTAAGTAGTTTAACATGACACATATTCTTGAAATGATGCATTTTTCTCTCAGCTTCACCTCTCACCTCCATGGTCATGTGTCCGGACCACCCTGGTTTGACCTTTAACCTCAGTCTTGTGAGGAATGAGCCGACCTACAACCAGCCTATCCAGCAGTGGACATTCGTATCTGATTTTGCTGTGAGTAAACTTTTTTTTTTCCAAGAAGAAGTTTAATTACTACATACTAAATTTAATTTCCCTCTCAGGTGCGTGACTACTCTGGCACATACACAGTGAAGCTGGTCACCTGCACATCCCCTCCCAGCCTGGAGTACACCATCCCTCCTGTCTGCAATCCCAGAGAGCCTCTTACCTTCGAAATGGACATCCGTTTTCAACAGGTGACCTTACCTTGTCTAAAATTCGATAGGAAGAAATAAAAAAAGTTTATTGATTCTTGTAAGGAAATTTAGTCAGCAAAATCAGGATTCAGGAAAAAATGGAGGATAATATTTTTTAAAATTAACGTCACTATAAAAATACATTGTGAGGTTCTGCCATCTTATAACAATCAGCTTAAATTTGAAGCCTAGTTACTAAAACAATGAGGGAGCTTCTGTGATACAAAGACCTGAAAAACAAAGGAATGTCCAAGTATACACAATCAGACCAAACTGACCTCCCCTAAAAACACAAAAATACAAATCAGGAAAAGTAATGCATTGCAAAAAAAAAAAAAAAGTGAACTCACTAGGCATAGTAAGTTCACTAAATCCGTAAATAGTAAATCCGGCCTTGGCTTGATTGCCAGTCCTCTGCTCTGTAATTATATTCCTCAAATCACACTGATTTCCTTGTTTGCCTCAGATGGATGAGGTACAGCCATACAAAGGAGCTAAAGACTTCCCCCCTCTCAACTGTAGGCTGCCAAACTCTGACATTACTCCGGCTACCTCCAAAAAACATGTTCTTCCTCGCCATCCAAAACAATTCTCTTCCCTTTGTTCCAGAGGCCGCGCGACCTGCACCAGTGATTCTTGAGAAACAGATCACCTGTTCAGTGTAATCTATATGGGACAATGCATGGCACACAAGTTAAAGCATGGGTGGCTTAACTTGAGGTTTAACCTGTCAAGGGTTTTTACTACTAACAAGACATATTATTGCAGCTACAGTAATGGAAGTTGAACAACATGAACATCATGCTTTGATCAAGTGATATATTTTACTTGGATTCACAACTGCTTGTTTGAATACAGGCCACTGTACATTTGAAAAATGCGCCTACTGCCTATGACGCCAAGATGCGTGTCTCACAGGAAGCAATGAATGAAGGCGAATGTGTGAGTTAATGAAAGACCTGTCATCCCGGTATAACTTTCATGAATTTACTCATTCTCCTTCATTCATTACTTCCTGTAAGCCACACCTTTTGGCTCCTTTTCAGTCATTTATTTCCTTGCGTCTCTGTTATCCCATCACTGGAAACAATCTAAGAAAAAACTCCCTCCTGGTTCACTCCATCTAATCGAGTGCCCATAAAACTGTAACACTTCTGACTTACGTTGACAGGAGCAATTCTCTAATCAACACCCTTCTTTTAATCCATTTGACTGCAGCAGTAGTGCTATATGTCCAGTTCCTGATGCCAAGCATCCCCAGCACCAAAACACCCTCTACAGTGATAAAAGCAAAACTGACCGAATTTATTACGGTAATCGTTTTGCCATTTAAATGCCAGAAACAAAGACAAAGAGATGTCGCTGACTAACTGAAAAATGAGCCCTAAAGGCTCCCACTGACGATTATATGAAATGTAGAAAAGCAATCAAATTATTTCTCTCATCTTGCTCTCATCATCAACGATTTGCAAATGACTATGACATTTTTTTATATAGCACATTTAATAACATATAAACTCTAATAGTTTGCAAGGAAAGACATAATATTATATACAAAAATATAAGTATAGACTAGAAAAATAGGAATGTAGTCAAAGCATCAAAACACATTTTGTGATTTTTTGTGAATTTAGACTTTTTAACATTGTTTTGAAATGTATTATTCAATGTATTATTATGTATTATACTGAAAATACAACTACATATGACCAGACATACTGTATGTAGCCCCCTGTACATTAGAATCAGAATGCCTTTTATTCTCACTATACACATGGACAATGAGATTCAAAGCATCTCCTACTCACTGCAGACATGTATGTAGAATATAAAAATAAGATATAAAATGTAAAAATTGTATAAATGGCCAAAGACAGAGAGTGGGGGATATTGGAAAATGAGACTAATGATATTGCACGGCATATAGATAATACACAGTATTTCACTAAATTCAAATTGCAAAACAGATTGTTTACCTACTGTTGTATTACGGTTGCTTGGTTTCTCTAAATATGGATTGTGTGTGTTTGTCTGTCCTCTATGTGTTTTTTAGGTTAGCGACCCCGTGGCTGCTGAGTTCAGCCTGAACACGCAGATGATCTTACTCTCTAAGCGGACGCTCTGGCTCTCAGACGGCTCCATGGGCTTTGGACAGGAGAGTGACACTGCCTTCTCCCAGGGTAAGGCAGTAACATGTAGTCGTACAATTTCAACTGCTCTCAAAGGTTTGTGGATTTAATAAACAACAAACAAACAAGGCCCAAATAGGTAATGAATTTGCATGGGTGGCTGTGAATGTGTTTCACTGCTTAGATCTACAGATCAAAAGGGAATCGCTGTGTGATGAATATTCTGTTGGTTCAGCAGAGAATTGAAATGAAAAAGTGGCCTCAATGAAGTATCATTTTGACCACTTCAATGTCTTTTCCCAAAACAAGCTAATTACGAGAGCCTGCATTTTATTTCTCTCAACAACTGCAGTCTAACTGCTGTCTCTTGTTACCAATAGAGTTGTTTTAGCTGGGGTTTTATTCTTCTCAATACTGTTGTCTTAGCAAAACAAAATAATTTGAGAGGACTGCATAAGTGTACATAATTTTATAGTACATATTTCAATGAATACATCAAATTTATGCACATGTGATTTTGCATGTGTTTGCAGTGATGAAAACTGTATTCCTCTTCCCTCAGGGGATACAATTTACAGCAGAGTGATGGTGGATCCAGTGCAGAACTTGGGCGACTCATTTATTTGTAACATAGAGAAGGTGTTCCTGTGTACTGGAGCTGATGGATATGTCCCTAAATACAACCCCAGCAACTTTGAGTTTGGCTGTCTGGCTGATGCTCCATCACTACTCTACAGATTCAAGATAATTGTAAGTTACAAAAGTAAATCTCTCTCATAATGTCAAAGGTGTCTGTGTCTATTCAAATCTAAATATTCCTTCTTGTGTGATCTTCATACTCCAGGACAAAGCCCAGCCGGAGACCCAGGCCAGGTCATTTGGCAATGTAGCCTTTAATGCCTTCCTGGCGGTGGATGACCCCGGCGCTTTAGCACTAGTGAGACAACCCGGGTCAGATGGTTTCAGAATAGATTCCTCCGCTCTCTTTCAGGTCAGTATAAATATATAAGAAACACGTTCAGCATGCATTCTCACATAGTCCACATTCTCATATTTGACTCATCTGTTATGCACCCCCGAGGTTATATTGCGCTGGAATTAATGTTTTTTCTGTAGCCACTTAACTCAGCCTGGAATGTAACCCGTGTGAACGTGTGGCATCCTGCTGTGTAGAGTGCAAGATAAATATAACGTGTACAGAAAAAGTGACCTTAAAATATCTTTTTTCCACTTACATTTTACTTTTTCTTCCTAACAAGCCAAGAAATAAAAAAGACTCACTGATTTGATACTCTTTTATTGTGAGTGAGCAATCCTATCACCATGTGGGCTGACCTTTATATGGCCTCTTATAACAGGATCATATGTATGACTCAGACTCTCCCCCGCTCATCAAGTCCAGATTGCTTCCTCTGGTCAGTAAGCCTGTGTTTCTTGGCTTGTTAAGAAGAAAAAGTCAGTATGTCTACAGGCCCGATGAGTGTTCTCCAATGGCTGCAAACTTATCTGCTTTCCAACTCCATTTTACAGTAACTGCCCTGGCAACACTGTCCATGTTTAAGGTGGTATCATATGTTTGGCCAGATATATTTTGACAGTAGCTGCATTTCTAGCGATGTTCAAAGTATTTTATGGTGTAATTTAAGAATGCCATGTATCAGTTATCATTTTCTAAAGCAATGACTGCTGTTCTTCCCAGGTGTCTGCAGGGAGAGAGTGGTACATTCACACCATCTATACTGTCCGTTCTCGAGACAACGCTAACCGTGGCATAGGGAAGAGAAGCCTGGAGTACCATGTGATGAGCCAGCACACAAATCTGCTTCCAAAGGGTCAACATCGCACCAGAAGATCAGCCAACGACGTGCCAGACATAATAGAGGAGATTGGTCGGAGTAACAACCGTGGCACCAACATCCTCCACATTGCACTGGAGCGCAGCAGCCAGCAGAGGACGAGCCCTGAGAGGGAGATCTTCACCAAAGGGATCATCCCCCGTGAGCTCAACCAGAGAGACAACAGTGATGACAAACTAGTTTTGATCATTGGGATCTTTGTCGGGCTGCTCCTCACGGTGCTCATCATCGTCGTGGTGGTGTTACTAGTACGGTATAAGCGAGAGAAGAAAGACATACCCAAGAGCTCCAGCAGCGCAGAGCCCATGATGAAACAAGCCCTCAGTGACAGCTCAGAGGTCTAACAAACAGACGGATTATCGAGAGTTTTAGTTGATATTTTGGTTTTGCAAGTGCCTCACATTTAGATAAGAAAATCAAGATTGTGTGAAGCAGCACAAACTACAACAGCTTTGATTCTATTCAGAAATCTACTTGAAATATTGCATCACTTCCACAGTCGGAGTGGTCCGGACACTAACTTGGAGATGGACTTTGTTAGCAGCTGTTTTAAGGCACTAGTCACATTCTCAGCACTCACTTATTGATTTGCTTTTGATGCCAAAACTGTTTTTTTATGTTTTCAAAGGTGCTATAAAAGATGCCTCTTAACTTGAATGGCATTTGCTGATTAGGTCAAGCAAAGGTTGATATTTCACCACATACTGTAGTAGTTGTTAACAGGTTTTGTATGTTTGATTTGCTGCATCAAGACATTGTCCATGTTAGCTTACACTGGGTAAACCTGTCTGTTCTTATGGAGAATGACTTGTCCTTAGATTCAGTGTGTGCCTAAGAAATCATTGAATTTTAAGGTTTAATGTATGTTACGTTTTGTCCTGTGTGATCAGTAAGACTTATTTTTCCCATTGTTTTCCTGTACTGTTTTTGCATGCTTTCTTTCTGTATTTTAAGGCTAAAACAAGTCTAAATACTGATTTGAATGGAATAATGACAAATCCACCTGATCTACTGTATTTCCACCAGTTTGTATTTAAAGTGTATCCCATGGAAAACAGTATTTACCAATGGCCAGTTGTAATTGTTAAATTCCCCCTAATGTTAAGGTGTTGAAGCACTGTATGATTTTGAGACCTTTTAATTGCCAAATGGCAATAAATCAAATCAGCAAGTGAGACTGTTAGTCTGTAGTATTAAATTGACTTTTAAGACAGCTGGTCTGCAATGTACAGTATACTATAGTAGCAGTTCCAGATCTATTTTCCAACAGGAACGATTTTCAATCTTGGCACAACAGGTATGCTACTGTAGTTTAGTAGAGATAGCTGGGACTCCAGAACCCTCTCACAACAGGGCTAACTGTTGACTCTGCTGTTCACATTTTAAATTTAGTTTAGCAAACTTCAAAACTTACTGTAAAGGGAATTAAATGTTTACCCTCAACCGTCGTCTTTACTGTAACAACTGCTGTCTTCTCCCTGATTCACTGGTTTGAAATGTATTTATTTATTTTTCAATGCTCGTTATTTAGTGCTGACGCAATCATATGCCATTTCACCTCCCTTTTTAATTTAGCTTGGAACCTATCTTTATCAAACTTTATCACTTTTTTATATGGAATTCAATATACAATACACATATACAGGTTATGTGCCATGTTTTCAATAACCATAGTGTACTTAAGATGAAAATCATACAAGCTTTCCATGTTTTGTTTTTGTTTTGTGTTGTTTTGTTTGTTTTTTCTCCAGATCCAGGCACAGGATTGCCAAAATCGGATTACCTCACACAACTGTATATCATTTACTTCATAGTCATTACTTTATAAATGTCAGGTTTATTTGCATTTTTATTTTCAAATTGCAAACAATTCTATGCAACCTGTGATACCATATCTTCATGAAATGTTTACCCTAAGTATGATTTTTTTCAGTGCACAATTTGCTTGCTTATATAGGTTTGACACTGTATCAATGTACCATGGTTCTTTTGTTGCCCTCTAAGGCTTTGAGTGCATTCTGAGCTTTTTTTATGCACATGTATGTATGTATATACATATGTATTACCTATAAATATACATTTGGATGTTTTGGGAATGGTAACTGTTAAAAAATACATACTGTATGTGCTGTAAGTATTTGTTACATAGACCAGAAGCACAGCATGGTCTGCAAATAAATAATTTTTCAAGAAGTGTTATGTCTCTTGATTGTCATTGAACAAATATACCAATTTCTTTTTACTGGTCTCCAAACCTTTTCATTAAATTGTCTGACTAAAAAATGCTCACAATCTCATACAACTATATGTATATGAATCTATAAATATACGTATTGATCCAATTGAGCATCAGTCCCTTTATTGTCAAAATGCATTATACATGTATAAGGACTTCCAAGAAGAAAGATGCAAAGCCATAAATACTTTTACACTAAGCTAAATACTGCTCTTATTATTGATAGTAAACCAAAAAGTAGAAGTGCAATTTTTCATAGATCATTTTATGTCTTTTAAGGGACAAAAACTGAGCCCTGAACTTGAAGATTAATTTGAGATGCAGCTCAACACTGTGTGTCAAGTATTTCTAGTTATAAATCTGTAATATGTATTGTGTTTTAGCTGGGCACATATTCAAATGGTGAAAGTTTAGCCAAGAATGGCTGAGAATATTATGTGTGCAGTATATGAAGGTCATTATCATGCTCAAATATGTCTCATAAGTTGTTGCAGCAATTTTGGGGTTGATACCATTTGTTACACTGAGTTTAACCATTTTCTACTACTCAAGAATTGATATAAATGGTTAAAAGTCCCTCCAAAATACCATATTAAGACACCAAGACCTTAAGGAAATCGCCATGCTGTGATTTAGTATCAAAAACTTTTGACATTTGGAGATTTCGGCAAATAATTGAATTTTTGGGTGACAGGATGGTGAGCACACAACCTCCTTATTGTCAATATACCTAGAAAAAGCAAAAAATTCTCTGAATGCTCTAGGTCTCAAGTTTGTGGTTGTAAAGTTTCATGAGGCTGTGATTATCGTAGAGGTCACAACAGCTACAATACAAAAAAAATAAAAAAATAAGAGTTTAAAAAAAATAGTCTCACTACAATGAAATGAATATTATGGGGACTAACATCATCATACATGAATACAATTGGCCTCAATGAATCCAGCCTGCTAGAGTCTCTGATAGACAAAAAGCAAGGAGTGAAAGATAATTTCCTTTTAGTTTTATGTACAAATTTAGAAACAGATCCAATTCCCCTAAGTACAAGTCAAGCATAATGAATAGCCATTTACAACAACTCAGTAAACCATGTGCTTTTATTACCAGTGCATATTCATAGAGAAAACAAACTTTGTTGTATTGGTGTGACACAGCGTTAATTAAAATGCTTCAGACACATTTGAAAAAGGTGAGCCTTTGAGTCTTTTTAGCTGTCTGGGCTCCTGTTTGGCAACAAGTCAAGCAACTGATCAGGTGCATGAAAGACAGCAACTTCCTGGTTGACTTAACTGGTGACATCGGGTCATATCCTGGAGCTTGGAAAACCTCTACACGGGGAGGGTGAACGATGGTGTTTGGGTGCTCTGTGGGTAATTATGTCAGACCAGGAAGTGCCTCCTTCCTGCACCTGGTCTCCCTTCTGCTGTGGCAACAGGTTTTCTAATAACATTACACAGAATGAACACTAGGGGGAGCAAGAGCAGAAACAGCTATTGGTTTTTCCTTGGGAGTCATGGCTTGATGTACATAGTTCAAGCAGAAACTCAGGTCTAACATTTTTGTTCAATAGCTTACAGCAATATTATAGGCAAGTGTATTCTAACGCATGGATGAGTTTGCTGGCAAATGTCAACTAATAAACTATCATTTAATCATTGTAACTGTTTCCTAAGAAAAAGCCCAAAACACATTGTAAAACAGAATTCATATTTCATCCCAATCATTTTTGTGGTCTGGGATCAAGACTACATTTGTACAAACTGACAGTTTTCTCAAAAAGATCCCAATGTCACCCTCGGAAGCTGATACTGTAAAAGAAATCAAAATATTTTGAAGTTGTTCCATTGACATGCTGATCTAATTTGGATGGATTTCCTGAGATATGTGTATTCTTTCTGGTTTGTAAATGTAAGCTCTTCAATGAATAAAGGTCTTTAATTATTAATGTTTAGCCATTATAATAATAACGGAGAAACTTTTTGATGGCATCCCAAAAACAAACATGAGTTTGTAGCTTTGAAAAAGAGCTGCTCATGTGCACAGACACAGATCAAACTTTTCCAGATGTGGGAGGATAATGAATTCTGCTTTAAGGTGAAATTTCCCTTTAAGGGAAAGGGATAAAGTGTGAAGCTCTAAAGAAAGAAAAAAAGCACATCAATTTAGAAAAATAATTTGGAAATGCTGAGCTAGAGTATAAAATAACATAAATTAGCATTTTTATTCCTTTTAAAACAACAGAAATTAACAAAAACGATTATTGTGCTGCGTATATTGGCAATAAATATGACACCTATTATTTTAAGCATGTGCTGGGTTTGTTTAAAAAGCATACTTTGTAACAGCTGGCGTACACACATGTCTAAAATCCTGGAATCCTTGACTGCTGCTCTCTGAATAGCCAAAAGGCTGTGTTTTAAAATCATAGCACATACATACGTAGTGATCTAATATACACAATATACATTTATGTATATACAGTAAATACAGCAAATCAATGCACGGATGGTGGTGACATTCTTATGTGAGACTGAGTAAGTAAATGAGAAATTTTACATTTCATTGTTTGAGAAGCGCAGTGCTGTTCATTTCACTGTAAGCATTAACTAGTTCATGAGAAAAGCAACTGATGGGTACACTGTGTTGTTGCCTTGGCATTAAGGTAATAAAACGTCATGCATTTGGACAAATTATGGCTCATTAAATTCTTCAATCTATATCTGACCCTGTCTGGTCCCACATAAAGTGTGGTTTAATTATACCATCAACAGCGTACAACACACAAAGATGTTTCTGCATGTTCTCTTAAACCAGTCAATAGCTTTACGCCCATTTTTTGTCTCAGGGATGCTACATTATCCAATTTTAAATACAACCTTCAATACACATCATTAGGAGGGTAAACTCAGGATCAGACACTTAATTATATCCAGGAGATCAGCGGATATGCACATGAAAAGGCTGTATTGGAAAGATCATCGCATCCTGTGGAATACATTGGTTGTGTCGTTGTCAGTGCTTGCAGTGGTGAAGATTGCTGCCTCAGGTCTCTACTGCAGGTAGCGGTAGACCTTGAAGCAGTGGTTCCCAGAGTCCGCCACTGCCACATGACCATCAGATGTGAGGGCGAGGCCCTGGGGGCCATAAAGGGGGTCCGCTGTTGTGTTGATGTAGGACAGGAAGGACCCTGAGCTGTCGAACACCTGGTTGGTTACACAGCACAGATGAAAAGGTGAGTGATATACTTACAAATTTGCTCTCTGCATTCAGGGAGATGTATTTTTCTCAAGCTAACCTGGATCCGACTGTTGCCCCAATCAGCAACAATGATATTTCCATTGGCATCCACAGCCACGCCTGTTGGAGCATTGAATTGGCCGTTACCCTCTCCATGGGAACCAAACTTAAACAGGAACTCCCCATCTGCATTGTAGACCTGCAGGAATAGAATGAAGAGGAGGGGAATGGAAATTGACTCTACTGTCATACTTATACAAATATGTTAACATATTGGACAAAAATCATATTGCTAAAATAATCTTTAACTACACAGCCAGTCAGACACAAGATCTGTTTACATTTTCTCTTGTAAAATTATTACTTTTTTCATTTACTTTTTTTTATGTTTTGTGTTTGTTACTAGACACTTATCACTGAAGACTAAGAATAGAGAAAGGAATGGCAGACACAACAACTTGTAGGTACTCCCAGCATTTCATACCGAGTACTGTGTTAAAAAAATAAGTAGGCACTGGTACAGCATTGCTGTAGCTTTGGCAAGTGATTCAAATATAGACAGTTTTCCTGTAAGCCATGTAGTCACAATATTTCCAGTGCAGCTCTACAAAGAATGTACACACATACTTGCAACAGGCCATACCTTGACTGAATGGTTATGAAAGTCTGTTACCACAATTTCATTTTTGTTATTTACGGCCACAAAGTGGGGACCTGCAAACAGCAGAGAGACAGAGAGGAAAAGAAAAGGAAAGATGAGTCATCCACTTCTTTACAACATATGAGAGGAAGTTCCACGCTATTTTTGGACCACAGGACACACAGGACACAAAGACACAAAGAACTGACGTGGGACAATACGTGAGACATAACAGCACTGACGCATCAACATGTAAGAAGAATATAAAGTTATTTTCTTAGTCCACATTCACAGTGAATTCATTACTTACTGAAAACAGGGCCAGATTTACTAAGCTTTTGTTCCAGTGCAATGTTTGCACCACTTTTTTCTAAAAGAAAAGAAAAGGTCCAAGTGAGAAATGAAATTGAAAGCACGGGTGGATTTTAACGGTCTATGCAGCAAGCCATACCAATGAGGGATTCCTATATACTATAAACACAAGTTTTTGCTCTACCAAAATTTGAGTCAGAGGCAAAAACAGGAATACAATCCTTACATATTTTTCATGCATTAGTGTGCATTATTAACTTTTGCCTCTTTATTGCTCTGTCTTGTACTGGCATGACCAGGAGCATGATATAATGTCATTGATGCAATAATAAAGAATAATTACCTGTATGTCTATAATTAAACAAGCAGCTATACATGCTTACATTAGTTGCACTCTAAAATAAAGGGTGCATAGAAACATGCTGATCACATATTTAATGAGATTGTACAAATCCACATTCAAAGTATTAAAAACATTAATAAAATCCGTAAATCTGGCCCAACCACATGCCCTGAGACATCGGTGTGAATCTTGTTTTCCTGTAAGAGAGAGATACATTTAAGGATTATAGGTACTTGTAATAAGTATTACACAGTACCTGCAAAGTGTCTGTCTGATGTTCCTCTGGCTCCGAACTTTGTCACCAGCTTCCCATTTGATTGGAAGATGAAGACACAGCAGGCCTTGTTATCAACTGTGATGATATGTCCATTCTTATCCACAGCCACACCTTTGGGCCCCATCAATCTTCCAGCACCGATTTTGTTCTGTGACAGCCAGATGGGCACCTTAGTCATTCAGTTGAACATTTTGAATTTGTGCTGTGACATCTGTTTTTCATTGGCTGTGACCATTTACCTTGAACTTGCCATCTGAGGAGAAGATGCTGATCCATCTGTTGTCATAATCAGCTACAATTATGTCACCGTTCATGTCCACTGTGACCCCTGTGGGGCGTTGCAGCTGCCCTGGTGAACGACCTCTGACCCCAAACCTCATCTTAAACAGGCCGTCATTTGAAAATACCTAGAAAAAAAGGACATTCACAAATATAACAAAAACAATTAAGTAGTTTGTTACATTTTTATTTCAGCTCCAGAAGATGACACTGACCTGTATACACTGGTTGTTGCTGTCTGCCACCACAATCCGTCCATTACTGGAAGTGGAGATGCCTTGTAGGTTAGTAAATTCTCCTTTATCTCGCCCTCTTGTTCCTGTCATATCAACAAGACATCAGGCTACTTCAGCACATTGCATGTTAACAAAATAATGTAAAGATCAGTTCTGCTGTATTTTGCTTTGAATTTATCTTCTTTGTCTAGCTTTTCTTAACAGTTTTAACTGAGGAAACAACTGTGTGCCACAAGAGAGGTCTAAAACAGGTACTCAAATTACCCAGGGATATGACTCAGTGTGTGCTCTAGAGATAAACATCATACAGCTCAGTCAGCAGTACAATAATAAACAGCATATCTAGCCAGTTATACACCCACCCACTCTGTAGATCAGCTCATCCTCTATTGGGTTTTCCTTTTTCTTGGTGGTGCTATACATGCTGGAGGGTCTGCGCACAGCTTTCTGTCGAACATGACCTCCTCCTCCACTCGGGGACTTCACTCTTCTCTTCACGTCGTCTGGCGACTGCAGGACGTCTGACGGCTTGACGGCCCGTAAACGGTACGGACTCCCCCTCACAGGCTGTTCATATAGCAGCAAGGAGAAGGAGAATTCTCCCTCTGAGCGGATGGTATATCCAACCTCATAGGTGCCGTTCTTGTTGTCCGCCACCTCAGCTTCAGTGCACGCCCCATCTGCAGAGATAATCTCTGCCCTCAGAGCAGCATTACCAGTCTTCACTAGTTCTCCATCCTTGTCTTTGGTAGTCACTGTGACAGTTGTGTGCTGGCCGACCAGTGCATGTCGCAGGCCTTCACCGGTGGCAACACTTGTATGGCCTACAGTCCCTGTTGTGATCAGGACTCCCAGGTTCTGAATGGAGCGCCTCAGTCCATCAGTCTCTACCTGGCATTCCAGATGTCCATTTTCGTGGGGATGCTCCGGAAAGGTGTGTCGTGCCAGGGCACTGACCCGCTCACCCATCTGCTTCTGGACCAACAAGACCTCAGTGGCACTGCCATGGCTCAGGGCCTGCTCTGTGAAGTTGCAGCTGCTTTGAATGTTCTCTTTGCCCTGAAGCAAAGAGGTCAGCTGGGCTTGAAGCACCTAAGAATGTCCAAAAAGAGATAGTGAGACAGTAAGTGGCACGTACTAAAATGTGGAACATTACAAGAAAAAAATCAGAAAGACTTCAGACCTTCTGCTTAGTGCTGCAGATGTTTTCCACCTCAGTAATAAGAGCAGTCTTGCGTTGGTGTAAGGCCTTTTCTAGCTCATCAAAAGTGTTACTGATTTCAGTCACTGCCTCATTTTTCCGATCTGTAAGCTGCTTGGAGATCTCATTCACAAGCTCAATGGCAGCCGTCAGCTGAGGTAGTCTGCCAGAAGAAAACAAAACAGATAATGACATAATAAAACTTTCAAATGAGCATTCTTTATATTTTCAATACGTCCAAGATCTTCCTAATGCGATCGCATACTTCAGAGTGGAATAAAGCACTGAAAATTGTACCTGTTGCGCACAACGTCCAGCTGACTTTTTAGCGCTGACTTATGCTGTTCCAGCACATCCCTCAAGGGAACTGTCACATGTTCCCTATGTTCTCCTTCTGTACACTCCAGACACATGGCTGTTTCACATGACTCGCAGTAAAACTCCATCACCTGCAGATGGTGCAATAGAGCATGAGACAAGTGAAGATCACATTTCTGTGGGCAAATTGGCTCAAGAATTCAAACACATAAAGATAAAGATATTTGATATGAGATCTCTGTTAGATGTAACCAACTATGTAACACACGCTCGGCCCTTTTGTTTTAGCTTACCTTGCCCTCATGGTTGGGGCAAGAGAGGGGCTGACAGGCTGTAGCAGCACTGGCTGACTCAAGAACATTACAGGCCTCAGGTCGGCTGCACTCTGGGTCTCGCTGTAACACCTCCATTAGGTTTGTGATGAAGAAGTTGTTCTGCAGGGCCGCCACACCCTTCTCTGGCAAGATAGAGGTCTGTCTGCATACTGGACAAGACAGCGTCAAAGACTGGGGAGGGATGTAATTCTGTAGACATCTACAGAGAGACAAGATGTTAAAGAAATTAATTAGAGGGCTGGAGCTGCAATAGAGCGTTTTTAAGGTCAACATGGTGCAAAAATCTTTTTTAAGACTTGCTGAGAAGACAATAAGATCCTGGTCCTTACAGTTTTGGCTGGGCACAACAGAAAGCACTATACTATTCATCCAATGTAGTTGCTACAGAGCTGTGGAAATCAGTACTTGCTGCCAACAATGCTTTGCCATAAAGAATGCTGTTTTTTTTATTGTGGCCAAGCTCAGAGTGGGTAGATGCCTTGCATCATAGAGAAACCACAATTATGAACTTGAGTAAGTGGTGTGATTTTGGGCAATTATACATAATTTAGAAAAATCTTTAAACATCCCTCTAATGCATCCCAGTGAAAGGACATACTGCAGGCAGATGGCATACAAAACACATTATAATGCACTAAACTATTCATATATTTTTTTGTAAGTGCTTATTTTCTGAATTTCATATAATTTCAAAAGAAACCATTATATTATCTTGTCTTGTCTTGTAAATGGTTAAAATATTGTCTTTGAATATTATGTACATGTTTCACAGCTCTTGTTAGATTTTAATATTATATATGTTATTATCTTTAATTGTCTCTCATTGCTTTACTTATCTTTCTACTACCATATTAATCTTACAGTATGTGCATGAAAGGTGATGTATAATACAAATTAAGTTTGATTGACTGGTTCAGAGCTTACTTCTCACAGAAGGTATGCAGGCAGGGCAGAACCTTTGGGTTGTGGTAATGGTCCAAACAAATGCTGCAGACCAGGAACTGCTTGTCTATCTGCCTGACCACAGGGCTGGTGCTGCCAGTCTCACGCTTAGCCATAGTGACGGACATTCAGAGGGGGACAGGGACCGCTTAACCTGCACACAAAAGATAGAAGAAACAGGAGAAAGGTCAAGACAGTCTTGAGGAAATGGTCAAAGAGGGTGAGGAGGGTGTGATATCCTTTGCATGAGCAAAGGAAGAAATGAGTCATAATGCTGTTAACATAACGAAACGTCATCCAAACCCCTCTATCTGCTGGCATTTTATGCTCTCCCTCCCTTATTAAACTGTGTCAGTAGGATGAGCTTATTTTTCACAAACACCCACATAGCCAGAGGTTGTCTGAGTTTATAAATGAAAGTGCTAAGAAGCTAATGCAGTGGAAGGAAAATGAATACATGAACTCAACTATCTGACAATTATGCAGTCTAGAAGCCAACATGTGTGTGTGTTTACAGTGGTGTTAGAAGTGTAGTATATGTGTAATATAAATATGCTGTTACCAAACACAATGTACTCTGATTTATTGTTTAATATGTGTTGAATTTCAGAATTTACATGAAACTGTATCACTGGGTCAAGCACAGATTATCTCAGTTTCCCAATGACATGTTGTCCATCTGCCATATTGTACATAAGTACATAAAGGATTACATGACCACCAAAAACATAAGCACACTTCTTTGATGTGATCCATAAATATTTCTTACAAATCCGCCGTATTTTTGTTCAGCTAAACACAATCAGAGACTATTAAGCCCTCTGTTGTTTTTTTCATTAGCCACTGGCTCTTATAGGTTTTCATTTAACTTCAGATGCTGCTGTTATTGTTACTAACAACCTCCTTCATTCAGCATCATCTAATAACTCTGAGAGTGCATTGGGCCTCTTGAATGAATCCACTACATCAAAATTTCATTAGAAATGGATGGAATTTAAAAGGGGACCACTTCTATGAAAATTCAAGGAATGCTGTCTGACAAAGTATGTGTCATTGATGGCATTACGTTGACATGTTGAATTACAGTAAAACTCATTGCAAAGACAATTCATTGTTCTAAACAAAAATAAGCCAATAAATCTTCCATCAATTTCCTTCGTAACACCAGAAAGCAAAATCCGACCAATTATGTTCTTATGAGGTGGGTAAGGCTAATTTAATGTATAGTATGAACACTAAACACATGAAAATGTCTCCAGATGGCTGAGCGAAATATGGCACATTAACACATAGCACAAATGCTGCTGGAAGCTACCCTCTTCTGCGGCGCACTGTCAATCAAAGTTATTTGGAAAATAAGATCTGTAATACAGTGAAAGGCCATTCATACACAGAAAACTAGGCTTTATTTATATGCACAGCTGAACTCTTAGTTTACATTCAGATATATAGACTGACCACATAGACAGTACATCATATGCATAAAGGTGTAGTTCTAATATATTCAATGTAAGCCTAATGTAACAACTCTAGATTTCGCAACCACCATGTCTGACTTGATTCAACTGCAGAGAAACAAACCTAAAAGCAAACCTACAGTGACAACACATCCTATCATTGTCTCATGGATCAGCATGTAATCAGTTACTGTGAAACATCATTGCCCAGTTATTGATGGCATAGTATATTTATTATGTATATGTTTCAAGTTTCAAAAGAGCCACTCAATTGAAAAAGTTTCACTATTAATTGTGATGTTGCATAACTGTAATTGTTAATATTCCAGTTAAGAATCATGATCTAGATCTAATTATTACACACAAGCCTTACCTTAGAAGGCAAAGTCCACCCATCACCTCTTCATGAGTCATAGCTCTATGACTGTACTATTCTTCAGCCTCACCTCATCTTTCATCCACCCTTCAGCAGAGTTTGTAATTATTCCTTTCAGGCTGCATCTACTCAACTGCTCTCTCGGTCAGACCCGGAATAAGGCTAACTATCAGGCCTGCATATCACTGAGCACCAAGAGCTAAAGCTCCCCTCTCTGTCTTTCGGCTCTGCCTTTACAAATACAGCTAGGCCCCTTTTCTTTGAGAGTAAGGAGAGGAAATAGGAAGCTTTAAAACGCCACTCCCCAAATTCCACCTAGTTCCTTCCCTTTACTCCCAGCTGGCTGAGTTCAGGCACCACCTGTCTGTCTGTCTGTAGGGACATGGGGGGGTAATTCACAGTGAACTGGGTTGCCTGTCTCACATGAGCAAGCAGGCCTCAGAGGCAGCTGTCTCTCTCTGCAACACAGAGCAGTGTGCTCTAACAAAGGCATTCCAGATCTGCTTACAGCTCACCACCCCACATCTTTTCTCCTCCCTTCGTCTCTTTTCCTACATTCTATTGTCTTCTCTTTTCCCTCTTGTCTCTCTCAAACCACATAAATGCACACATTAGATCAGTGGGCCTGATCTCAGATGTCTTGCAGATGGGGATTTTCTCAGGCGCGCAGGCCCCATTGTTGCTCCTTGCCAAGTGACTGCAAGGCCTGACTAAGGAGCTCTGCCGAGGCCTTTCACCGTCCACACAGCGTGCCCTTCCCCGACCCGCTCTGCCTCCCCCTCCTCTCGCCGCCCCCTAAGAGCCCTCCCCTCCCCAGACTGTCTTCCTTTCACATGGACTATAAATTGTAGCAGCTAAACGTGACATCAGGAGGAAGCCAAAGGCCTCAGACTCCTCCCCTCTCGGCAGGCTAGCTGCTGCCTTTCGGGTTGCAACTGTCCCCCCCCTTACCGCCTATCCTTCCCTTCCTCCCTGCCTGTCTGTTCTCTCAGCAGCCCTCCTCGGCTCAGTTCCTCCCACTCGACTCACTACAGAAAGAGGATCTTTCTTTAAAAACATTCTGTCACTGACAGCTCTGGGTAGTTGCTTGTCCTAGGTCCTAGCTCCTGGAAAGCTGAATAATATGCATTGTATAATAAATGTAGTCCTTCAAACACATGCTATAGTGGGAACCAACACAGAGGCAGTTTTGAATATTTTGCTAGATGTTTATTTCTGTCTAAAAAGGTGTGTAGGTATGATCAAAATGAAGACAGAGTTTGAAAATGGGCGTGGTCCTAGCATAGGCACCAGACCTAGGGGGGGAGAAAGTCGGGAAGGTAACATTGCTTTTCCCACTTTACACTTCTCGAATTTTAATATAGAACTGATCATAGCCTAAATGTTTGTTATACATGTTCATAAAAAAATATATAGTAAAATCTTCCTCAGACTGATACATCTAAAAATAACACAAGTTGAGATGGCTGAGAGATCAAGAATAGCTCTGATATAAATATTAGACATAGAGAGTACAGACCTAAATCTGCAGTATATGCTAATGTTTAAGGCAGCATGTGACTAAATCCTCTTCAAGGCTCTGTCACAGGAACTGCATGATCAGCACTTGATACAGATGAGGTCAGTTTTCCATGTCAGTATGCATCTGTGTTTTCACTTTACTGTATCTGTCACTGGAACATGACGCCTGCAGAAAATTCACTGAATGCTGTTTGTAAATTCAGCTGTTTGACTGCAAAGCATCTCCTGCCACTCTCACCCTGCATTACAGTTAAGTGGCTTAATGTCCTCCTGCAGGGTCAGACCCCGTCTGCCATCTAGATTAGTGTCTCCCAGACTCTGATGATACCATCACACTCAACTCAAATCTGAATAAAGCAAACACACACAACACATCACATAAATTCATATTAACTTGGCCTGACACTCTACTCAAATGTTATTACTACCAGTGAAGCAGTGACAGGCATTGCTTATCCATAGACCAGACTCTTAGGAGGTATTTCACACTTGAGGTGAGTTGTTTGTGTGCTAAACACCTTTCTTCTGAAGACAGGGACATCTATGATGAATGGGTTAATAGGATTTCAGCATCATGAGCTCACATTCAGAGAAAACATTGCACTTAACGTAATCAGCTTGGATTTTGTCTGCTGCATGAGGGCAGGTAGCCATGCCCTGCTCTTCACCTCCCCCATACAGTTCTGCCTGTTTTTTTTGTAGCTGTGAGCTGTGTACTTGCTGCTATGCTTAAAAAATAAAAGTTCTACTTCACTTGATATTATTACTGGGTATGATCACTGAAATAATAAGGATATGTTATATTCTAATTATCTACATACCATCATACAGAAAATGCATGCAAAATAATTTATAATCCAATAATCCAGCAACTGATGTTCAAAGCAACTAACTGTGATCATCTGTTATGCTCGTCTTTGTGTTCATTGTGATTTCATTTCACCAAAAGTTGAGGAATGAAACAGTGACTACTCAGGATCCCAGGATGTTTGCACTTCAAGGGCCATAAAAAGTATTTTCCCCTTCTCTTCCTCTTCCCTGTTTGAGTAAGAGGCGAGCCCCTTCTCCTCCAACCACATCCAGGATTTTCAGTCTGCATTTCAGTATCATTGGTTTACTGTTTTTTGTACCCATGTGTTAGATTATATGCATCAACAGCATTATATGTTCCCTCTGTAATTCTGTGACATCTGACTTACTAAGACTAGACTAAGAGCTTTAAAGAGTTTTCCAGCCATTTATTTTAGCGGTCAGCTGTGTGCTAACCGGTAAACATGGGCAAAAGTCTCAGTGACCTGAAGTAGGAAGTGTTGTCCCTTGATGATGTTCTTTCAAGATTGTGTTTAAATATAGACTGTAGTTTATGTTTCCATCCACATCTGTTGTGTCCCTGCGCATGTGTCATCATACAGTAATTGTTCCTGCCTACTCGGCCCGAGCAGAGGTAGCCTAGATCTAATTTCGAATAAACTCACCATTACTGGTAGATTGTTTTAGGATTTAAGGAAGTGTATAGATTGGAGTGAAAAAAATACCTGTGTCTGACTGAGAGAGAGAAAAAAAGAGAGTGTAAAAATGACAAAGACAGTTATGTACCTGTACCAGATATTTTAAATTAGCTTCACCACAGGGAAGCATGCCTATACACAAATTATATTTCTAAAAAGCATTGAATTTAGATTTTTTTTGGTTCCCCATAGGAAGTCAACCAGTAAACAAATATGATCATTATGTCAATTTGCAGCAATATCTGATGAAACCTAATTCAGACACAGGTCAAGCGTGACTGATCGCATTGTCAAATTTGTATAATACAATAATAATCCAAAGATCCCTTGTACTGAGTAGAACAAGGATGATGTAAACATGACAATGAAACATCCAGAGAATCAAATTTCTAAAAGTGCGTTTCTGTGTTTTGGAGAGAGTAAGGGGGCTGTTGTGGGGCCAGCGAGGGTGCCTGGGGCTCTGATGGCTCATCAATCATTAGTCACACAACACAAACTTCTGCTCCTCGAACTAACAAGCCCGCTTACACTTCACTGCATCAGATGAAGGAATCTGTCTCAATGCATCAGTCTGTCAGACTGCTTATAGCAGTGAACACTGGGTTTCACAAAATGAAAGAAAAACAGCCTGTGGACATAATGTATAAGGCTTGTGAGAGCAGCAGACTCAACATAAGACACAAATATGCAAATCACTGCTATTTCTTTCATGTTATATGGTTTTCATGGAGATTATCTTATTCACAACTGGGCTCAGTGTTTGTATTGATATCTTATGCTTGCTGACTCTGGGTCTGAATGCATATAGGAATATATTTGAAAATATAACAACTACCTGGCCAAAAGTTGCTGACCAAGTCTGTACATTAGTAAACTAAAGAAACTGACCATTACTGTAAAGTGCAATTAGTTGCTGTAGCTGTCTTTCGCATGCCTTTGTCTGCAGACATTAGAATGATAAGATTTGATAACTAATGTGAAAAGACAAGATAAAGTGGTGACATCATGTCAAGCACAGTATTCAGCAGAGTTTTAATCAACACTGACAAAAAGAGGGAGTCAGGAGACATGTGTGTCTCTCCCAGTGAGCCCACTATCACAAAGGCTAGCAGAAGACAAGACAATGCAGCATGCAGGCAGTGTGTCTGCGGGCACAACATGCACTGCAGATTGTATAAAAGGTCGATCAGTGCCAAAGTACAGGCCTCTGTCTGCGACCCTTATCTACCTGCAGTAAGGTGGATAAGGTGGATAGCTGGATGGTGTTGAGTATGTGTTGTCCTGTTCAAATACACTGGCAATTTTTGCTTCATGATTTGACTACCAACAGTCAGTGTGCACTCTGAAGAAGTGGTATTGCAACTTGTAAACCAAATGTAAATTAATTAACAACTTGACAAGAGAATGTTCAGAATGTATGGTGAACTGGATGTGATTTTGGCATGGCAGTTTATTGAGCAACACAAATAATGACTTTGATGAAATGTATGGTATCAGTGCTGAAGGGGCTCTACAAAGACACCATCATAACAAGGAAGAAAAAATGTATGTGGAAACTGTAACATCTAAGTTGCTGGGATTTGTGTTGTATTTACTTTAATTGACTCACTAGTCAAGCCTTCATTAAACTTTGGGCTGTAACATGTTTTACAGAGTAAACGGTAACCTATAAAAAGATGCTGTAATTTTGTCTTTCCTGGAAGCCATGCATCATCTGGGTTCAGTTCATCTTTGTATACTGCCAAATACTCAGATATTTTAAACCACATAGTTCATTCAAACTAAGGACGGCATTTAAGTTTAAATGCTGAAGTTTTAAAGAACACATACCTCATTAACCATGTACATAATTGCGCAATGATGGCATGGCTTTTTTCTGAAATTACTGATGTAAAACTGGGAATTATTGCTCATAAAGCCTCATCTAATAGTCCTTATGCACATGATCTAATCTCTGATTTGACTTCATCCTTCTTCATGATGTTATGTTATGCTTATGAACCTCATGACAGAACTTAAAGATAATGTGAAAAGTGTTGAAAGTGTTGACTTTAATGAAAATGGCCACGCCTAAACAAATGCAGAAAATCCACTTTAAAGAAGGGAAAACTCTAATGGTTGGCTTTGATGCAACTTAAGTGTTGACCTACATTACATACAGTATAATAAGTGGAATATAATCAGCTGTAGTCAATATGCATTTAAAGTTCACAGTCTGAAAATGAGCCATGAACAATAGTTATTGAGAAATTGATTTAAAATAGAGTTATTTATCAAATTTAATATAGGATGTTTTTATTGTGTGCAGCATGTAGTTCAGTTACGGCTTTATTGTCATGTTTGTCTACAGACCTTATGAGGTCAAATAATAAAGGTTATGTTTGGTTTGCACCATTTCAGTGCACAGGTTCCAAAAATAAACCCAGTAAAAGTGTGATTGGTTTAAAGAAATAGAAACAGGCCAGACATGTTTTTCCCCTATCCAAGAATGATAAGCTGGTGTAGTCATACAATTCTCACCAGTGCTGGCAATGTGAGACTTACATGTGGGTGATGTAATCAATCTATGTATCAGTATGTATATCTTCTCTTTTGCCAGTGTACACAACAAATTGACTTTGAGTAGGGTCCAGATACACCTTCATTACAGCCACAGTTTAAATTCAAGAGCTGTATCTAGTCACTTCTGAGCTACAATTAGCTTGATATTTACAAAGATGCAATGAAACAATCCAATTGTACTGGTACTGGTACTGTAGCACCCTTGTTTGTAACAGTTCTATTACACATGCTGCCAGTCCTGTTCTCCTAAATAATAGTGAACATATCCTGAGACTCAAAGTCCATGTATACACACTGAATGAATCCCTGAAGTCCTGAGACAGACATGTAACCCCTGCTAAGTATCTTCCCTCAGGCACTGCATCCTGAACATCTGCAACCTCCCTGTGACCCACTGCAGACAGCCAGCAGAGTAAAACCAGCTAAACAGTTCCTTTGGCTGCACTCATCGGGCACTTTTATGATAGTTTTGTACAAAGGCGATATTCCAGAACAAAAGGCCGATCAATAAGGAACCACTGAACCATCTGCTCACAGTCTACGCCAGAGGTGTGAAAATGATGCATTGGCTGTTGCTGTTGCTGTTGCTGCAGTACAATGCCACACAAGGACTCACAGAATGACATGAACTAACAATACACTGATTCAGATGTGGCTCACATAGCTTCCCGGCAATATACCCCATACATATTCAGAAACCAGAAAACCTATGAAAGATCACTAATCCTCTAAACAAAAGAGCATGTATGCCTGATTACAGAGCCCAGCCCTCAGACTGCAGCAGAGATGCCCACCTGCTACAGAGCCAGCAGCCAGGGCTGCCTCGGAGCTAAAATGGAGAAGTGTGTGGGCTGGTTGAGGAAGCAATAAGGAATCAGAACAGTAGAGTGTTTTAGTGCAACAGTTGCTCTCATATTAGGCTGGAATGAAATGATTTTACTGTTTTTAAATGACAAATGGATCGAAAAGAATAGAATACATCACAACAGCATTTACCAATGCACAGATGCTGGACGGGATGGAGCGATCAATTATTCATCTGCTTTCATCCCAGTCATTGTATTATTCAGGACTCTAGATGATTGCACAAACAAGATGATGAAGCAGAATCGCGATATCATAAATAGAAGTGAATATCCAAGATTGTACTCACATGAATACCTAGCAGGATGGAGTGGCGTGTCAGCATTGCAGGCCGTGGAAAAAGCTTCCCATTGTCAATGTCCCAATCCTCTCTACAACAGAATCCACAGAGCAGGAGACGGAAAGGAAAGGGCAGGGTCTGTCTGGGAGAAGAAGGGGACAGTAAGGAAGAGGAGAAGGGAAAGGAGGAGATTAAGGGAGTGGCTTACATGCAGCATTGGTCAGATGGCTGATGGGAGGAGTTGAAGAACCCAATAGCATATGGAGGGGGTAGGGAATATGCAAAAGAGTTGAAATCTAAGGAACTGACTGAGGGAGTCTGTCTGGTGCAAAGGGGTTTGGCCTCTTTCGATACCGCCCAGTTCCCTTAAAACGACAAAGGATGCAGTTTATTACCTTTAAGCTCTGAATAGATAGAGTGCAAAGAATTAGTGTAGTACAAAGACACACACACACACACACACATATACATTTAAATAAATATATATATATTGCTGAATGAAATAATCAGGCAGTAAACTGACTATAATTCAGTGATTTAACAGTTTCACAGCACATTTTATGATTCATGTTATGTCTTGAATCTTGCCTCATAAGGGCATAGTTCCTTGCATGTTTAACTGTAAAAAAAAGAAAAATTACTTGGTACTTGAAGAATCTATGCAGGCACCAAAATGAGAGTGTGGGGGAAGGCAGAAAGGCAGGGGAGACCTGTTTGTTCTGGTATGAATGATACAATTATTAGGGTGGCGTCAGGTGGTGGTATAGAGGTTGGGATCAGGACTTGATGAGTTTATTGGCCTTTGTAATAACAGATAGAGTAGGCTGTGTATGGAAGAGATTTTACCTTAGAAAGGGGTATTTGAAGAACAAAGCAATTAGCTCAAGCTTGTGATCAGTGGATTGAGTGGATGGGGTGGGGGATGGGTCAATGGATGCTCTAGGTAAATGCAAATGAAAATGGCAGAGAAAGGGATGAATGAAAAAAAAGGTGGCAGTGTATTGTAAAGTGGATGTACTGTGTGAGGCTGCTGTGGTGGTGCAGGCGGTGGGGAGTTTGTTGGGGGTGGGGCTTGGGGTGAGGCAAACACAGTCATATCTAGGTTTTATTCTGAAATGTGGAGTTGCCATGGAGACTGCTTCCATCATAGTTTAGTCAAGATGGCTGTTGCAGTCTGGCAGCAGCAGCAGCAGCAACAGCAGCAGTGAGCCAGATACACAGCACACTGTGGTACCTCTCACTGCCAAGACTGATACAGTCAACATAGTCCAGAACATGGTTTGTAACATATGGAAGATGGAAGAATCCAAACGTTTCACCTTTTCATCACACATTTGTACATTATAACAAATATTGCATTATTACAAAAGATCAAATTTGCCGAGGCTGAATGATTTTTTATTTTATTCAGTATTCAAATCTTCATTGCTGCCTGTAACTGGTAAAATTCTGCTGCAATGCTGCTTGTAGCTGCCATTCTTGGATAGGTCTCCGTTGTAAAAGGGATCCTTGATCTCAATGGGACAAACCTGGTTAAATAATGGCAAAATAACTACCTATAACATATAATGCAATCAAATCCTAGACAGCATGTGTTAAATCAGGTTTATCATGTTCCTAACAAACAATACAAAACAAGAGAACTATTCCAATAACAGCCTGGGACCTTTTAATTTTCAGTATGCTCTCATCATACATTAAACATATAGTAGAGCTGTATGAATATGCTTAGTTCTATATTTGTGAATATAAATGTGCAATAATATGATATAAACACTCTTAGTTTGAGAAGAGTTACCTTGACCTTTTACGTTAAGTGATTCTCATATATACTAAAACAGCTTTTCAATATTCGATTTTTATTTAATACTCTCACTGATTAGAGATGGTTACAAATACCAATTTGACAGCTCACTATTCAGTGACAACACTTTTTGTGTCTTTGTATTTTTTATGGATATCCATCTCAGTGGCCCCCTGGTAACTGCTTCAAGCTAGTTGAGGCATCGGGGTTGGTGCCTGGCATTGCCACGAGCAGTGCACAGTGGTAAATGCAAGGAGGCTTGTTCACTATAACCATACTAGTTTACCAGGTGTTGGCCCTTCAACCGCAGTAAGCTCTTCTCAAATTAATTTGAGATCAGCGTCCTTCCCTTTGCCACTGACAGTCCATGGTTCAGCTCTGCTCAGATACAGGCTGCCTTTGTAACACTGACCCATTTAAGCTCAAAACAATGGCTGACTTGAGTAAGACCCCGAAAGCATCTTCAACCTTCTGCATTGTTGATGTGAGGAAAAGAAGAGACAAAAAAACATGGATATATATCACTGTAAGACTGAAGAGCGGTATTGAATTCAAGCATGCAGTATAAGTAGTCATTTATCAGAGTATCAAAAATAACTAAATCAGATTATTTTATAGAAGATTTTACATGCAGTTGGATCCCTCTATGCTCTCTTATGCTCACACTAAACATCCCTTTACTTCCTCAATACGTTCTGCAAGGTTGTATATTTTAATCCAGACAAAGAACACACACTGTAAGTATTAACTAATGATTCCAACTGATGAGGAAATATTATCAATGGATAGAAAAATAGGTACATTTACAGTGTGTGCCCATCGTTCTTTTGTTTATTTGGCAATGTACAGTTTGCCTGGAAATCAACAACACCCATATTTTCTGAGTAGCAGTGCACAGTGTCACTGTTATATTCTGCCATCTAGTGGTACAACATACATAATAGCCTTTCCTCAACCTTTTCAACAACTTTCTTAGAACTATCTCTCCATTTCTTAATTTACAAAAATTTCATAAAATATAACACTATATCTTCACCATGATGAGTCAATAACAAGTTACGCTAAAGTTAAACAGACTTTGGTGACTTTCAAAGCCTATACAGCGGAACCAGTGCCCTTATGGACATCTTCTTTGCTGTTCTGAAGTTTGCTCAAGTCTCCAAGGCGTTTTAAAAAGCTAAAAAATAGTCCAGTGTCGTCAGTCTTATTCCATGTACTTGTGAGGGGAACATTTTCACTATTCATCTGCAAGTGGTTGCCTGTGGGCTCTGATAATTTGGCCACTTCATTTTTCTCCCTACGACCTTCATCTGGAACATGGGTTACAGCAATATTTGGCTTGCTTTTATTCTCGGCAGATGGAGTATTCTGGTCTTGAGCACCAGGTTTTTGAAAGCTGTGAGATAAGTCAGTAAAGTCAAACACTCGTTTTGAGGGATTTTGTCCAGCACCCTCTGGTGGCAGTGTCCCCTTTTCTCTTGCTGCAGAATTAGGAGTTCTGATTGGAGATTTAGCGCATAGATTATCTTCCTCTTCCTCAGTTTTGGCGACTTTGGTAGGAAGAGTATGGCGGCGGCCAAGGTTACGTTTTGAAGTAGATAGAGGATTGAGCAAAAATTGAACTACATCCTCGTTAGTTGGGTCTCCAGGATACGGCTCTGTGTCCTCATTGAAGGTTCGTTGACGAGGCAAGGTGGTAATTGGAGCAGGAGATTTCTGATTTTCCAGAGAATAGTCTGCAGATGAGACACTGCCACGGCTGTTCTGAAAGCGCAACACTTTTTTAGATGCTTCACGCAACTTTTGGGCTTCCTCCTCATTATTATCTTGTAGATCTTCGTCACTATCATCAGTGGTGGCGGAGAAAGATCTGCCTGAGGAGGAAACACTGGTGGTCCTATTGGCTAGGTGTGTAAAATCTCTAGAGTCCTCTTTTTTGGAAATTTTCACCTCTTCTTCATGAGAAATGCCACATTTTGCCTTGTTGTCCTCACTATTAGACTGTTCTTTCTTTTGTGGTGAGTTCTCTGTGAGTTCAATTGCTGAATGCCACTCTTTTCTGCCCATGTCTGTAGCTCTTAAAGAGCCTCCTCTATTTCGATTTCCAGTGAAGAGGTTTGCCCGAGAGATAATTTCTGATAGGCTCCCGTTGTTGGGGCTGCCACTTGTGGGGCTTCCATGAGTGGATGAGGGCCTTCCAAGTCTCCTCCGAGAGACACGATTGGTAAGGAGGTTCTGTAGTACAGACTGCAGATCCATTCCATTCAATTCTTTGTCTCTTGTAGAGCAGGTAGCTGTAGACCTGCGCTTGGCAGCATTCTGTAATCTCTCTCTGTGTCTCCGCTGCACCTCTGCCACCTCTCGAGCTTTGTTTTCCTGCAGAAAATCACACCGTTAATGGATCAAGCAGGAGTGTTTTTATTTGTCAGCGAAGGAAAACATGGTGGTTCATAGGATTACCTGCATGGCCCGCAAAAATTTCTCACAAAAGGAGTTGAAAATGGAGCAACATTCCTCCAGTTTGAACATGTTTGGGTTTTCACAGAAGTACTCTGCCACAGAGTCACTCACTGACTGCAATTCCTGAAGATCAGACTCTATTTCTGCCAAGCAAACCTCAGCCTCCTAAATGGTGCCCAAATAAAACATTAGCTGTAATCACTGTCAAAATTCATCCAAATTTGGCTGAACTCTCAAACAATAGGCTTCCTCACCGTTAGAAAATCCTCCATCTGTGCTTTTAGGTCTTCTTGTTTGAAGGTGTCAGCTTTGGCACCTTGAACTTTCTTTACCTGTTTTTCAAACTCTGCTTCAATTTCACCTTTATTCAGTCTAAGAATTAAAAAAAAAAAGATACATTCTGATTGTACAGCAAATGAAGAGAGGGTTCAAATATGCAGTGGGCGGGTAAATGGATTACCTTGCTGCAGCTTCAATGTGTTTGAGTTTGTCTGTAAATTTAAGCAGGTCCACATCTGCCTTCTGCGCTTGCTGTGGTGAATATGACAGTTTGGAAAAAAATCATATCAAAATCAAACATATCTTCAGATATAGAAAAAATGAGATCAGATCATAGTAATTAAAGCTACTTACCATCACGACATAATGCATAAGATTCATTCCGGGTTGGTTTGCTTTGGTGTCAGCTAACTTTAACAGAGAAGCCATTCGGAAGCCAATTGCACTGCCTGCATAGCCGCCCTGTGATCAAATAAATGAAATGAGAATCAGAGATGCACAAATACAAAGGAAAATCATCCAAGAGTCCACTATCCCATATTATACACTCACAGCATTCATGTAATTTCCAGTCTTCAGTACCAGGCGAATGACAGAATGGAGGTTATCAGACTCCAACAGCTCTAAAAGAAGACACAAATGGGGAAGTCTAAAGGTTACAACTATGTTTCTGTTCAAAATATGTTATGAGTCTAACTATAAAGAAAGGAATCTCTGACTGTGCGTGTGTGTATGTGTGTCATTTGCATATGTTGAGAAAAGTTTATTTCGATCTACTTTACACTTGGCAGGTGTATTGCTCGGGACCTGAAGACATGCATTGTCGAATATGGTGCAATTTGGCCAGATGGTGGCGCAATAACAGCAAACTTTATGTGTTGGCCTGTGACTCTTGAACTGTAAGTCTCAGAAACAAACACAACAACATTCTTTTGTGGATTCTGTGGGTCTAGACAAATGTATCCATGTAAGCCACACTCCTCTGAGTCTGGATTCATTTTCCAACATTTTGAGTTATGTCTAAATCTTTTTTTTTGGCTACCCCTCCAATGAATTTTGAGTAATCATCACCAAATGTGATAGAGAACATCTCTGAACCAAGCGGCATTTTTAATAATCCATACAGTTTTGCTCTAAGCTGTCCCTTAAAGTTTGCTCAAATGCAAATCACATTTAGTGGATATGTGTAGATGAGTGGCCATGATATATTTGATGCCATTTTGCCACGCAATCGACCTGCTCCGAACAGACATGCCTTAAACAGGCACTGCATTAGTCTATTTAGAATATAGGCAAACAGACATTACCCTTTCCAGCTGCTGTCAAAGTGCCAATAAATTCTTTCATTTC
Source organism: Echiichthys vipera (assembly GCF_963691815.1). Classification (NCBI taxonomy): domain Eukaryota; kingdom Metazoa; phylum Chordata; class Actinopteri; order Perciformes; family Trachinidae; genus Echiichthys; species Echiichthys vipera. The sequence goes on from NC_139830.1 coordinate 23,580,559, forward strand.
GTTCATGAGGGGGAAGAATTCCTCTTTGAGCACCAAGCTGCTGAGACGCTCTTCATACCTAACAGACACAATGTATCCATCATTAGTGAACTACTCCTGACATTTAAGTTAACACTTGCAACACATGGATATACATTCAGGGAGCTCACCTGGGAATCTTGACCAGCTTTAGCATAAACAGGTCTGCTTCTGGGAGAGCGGAGCAGTCGCCCTTAAAACTAACCAACTGCTTCTCCTGAATTCATTGAAAGAAAGGCCACAAATCTTAAAACCAGACAACAAGGCTAAATGGTTGTTACAGTACATTTACAAAACACATGAGACACGTTAAAAATATATAAGCAGCTTTCAAAAGTACCTCCCCTTCATCTGGCAGCAGCTTGCACAGCTCCCTCAGTTTTCCACAACCAAAACTGAGACTACTTCCTGATTTAATTTCTTCAATCATGTCTTTTACAGGCCTGTGGAGTGAGGTGGAGAGATAGGAAGAGTTCAGATGTTAAGTCACCATTTATATGTATGTTTTTGTTCAGGGTTGGGATTCTTCATGAACAGTGTGTCTAGGTAAATACCACACTTCTGCATCTTTGGACAAGTTGAGCTGCTAACACCGACAAGCTTCTACATGCTCAAATAGCTTTGCTAAATAGCAACACTTCTGATTTCAATCCTTAGAAAACCACATGCTGTACAGGACATTAGAATGATGGAATGTCCATTGACAGGAAACATGTTTGGTAGAGAAAAATACAATCATATTACTTCATACAGTGCACTTATTTAGAGGACAATACAGTCCATTGAATAGTTGGATGAATATGTTGAGGTATTTGTTGTTTTGATGTTGCTGAATTTTTTTGTTAGTTCGCAAATGTTTGAGGCTGTTGTTAATAGTTGTCTAGTATTTTTTTTTCATTTCCTGTTGCACATGCCAAATAGCCTTAGGCAATACATTTATAGTACCTCTCAATAATCAATCCGAGGTTTAAGGTAGGTAACCTGTTGGAGCTGTAGAACGGCGTAGATCAGACGTGCCCGAACAGGTTAGCTTTCAGAGTTTTATGAGTATGTAGAAGTGTTGCAGACTAATTGTGAAGAAGAACATGACGAGATTATTGTGCAAAACCAATCCCACCTTAAGATAACTACCACTGACTCACCGCTTGAATTGCTTCAGGAAAATTCCAATGTTCATACTCCTCTTGGAGTTGAGGATGGAAACCTGGGAATGGAGACAGACACAGACCTGGATATAATCAGTTTGTCACTTACTAAGATCATTTTACTATTGGCTTGAGCAGTGTCGTTTGTTGATTTAGTTGATTCCAAAGGTTAAGCATTCTTTGAGTTGATTATATTGAACAATGGGCGCAAAGATACCATTTTGCATCAGTGACACAGTGTCTCTCTTGGAAAATAAGACATAGATCAAAGTAAAGGGCTGGTAAAAGATTGTAACCTCCTTTTGTTAGAAAACAACCTTGACTGATCTACAAAAGAAATGACAGTGGTGGTTATAAACAGATATGGTTTGACTTAAGATGTATCTTTAAATAAATGGCAATAAATTCAGTTTATTATATACAGTAGCTTAAATAAAAAGCACAAGTCAGCTACTATACAGAATAGTGCTGTGTGAGGACACAATAATACCTTCCTTTAGCAAACAGATATGAAGAATAGTGAGACTCCACCCTTGTATTGAATGATTCTAAATCAAAACATAATGTTCCAGATCATGAAATGTACAAAATACATTGATTATTTTCAACCCTTACAAGGGAAACGATAAAAAAATAAACTACAGTCCCATTCTCTAAAAAACACACATGAATTATGCCATAAGCAGAGTTTACTGCCAATCTGGTTTTAGGTAGCTGAGGAAAACATTGTTTCCTGTTTATCTCAACCACATGCCAGGAAAAAAAAAATCAATCCAGTTCTAAAGATGTTGTCTCCATATCTCAGCGTTACACAACAACAAATACCAAACTATTTCTACAAACCCTTGGGGTTAAAGTGGTTCTCCAATTCAGCAAAGTGTGACACCTGTATCCTGTGCCTGGAAAACTCACCATTTCCCCTCCCGAGGCAGCAGTTGGCAGGCCCCTCAAACTCTGGCGTTTCAGGGCCTTGAGATGTTGCTGGCCCTGCTTGTGGCTGAACAGCTCCTCCATGTGATCAGTGTCCAACTCATATTCCCCATCAGTCTTATCCGCTGTCCAGATGTTGTGTTTTCCAATCACACTTTGTTTAGGGAGGGTTTCCCAGTTGAAATTGCGCATCTTGGATTGCCGGCGCACCCCTTTGGCAATAAGGTCCAGGCCATGTAGGGGTGGAGGTAGACCAGGGGCTGGAGGTGGAGGTGGTGGAGGTGGAGGTGGTGGTGGGGGTGGTGGTGGTGGTGGTGGCCCTCCTGGTTGCATGTTTTGTCAAGTGGCTCTCAGCAGATTGGGGATGCAGGCATGGCCACGCACAGATGGGATTAAAGCCTATAAAGAATTTGCAGTGAAATATATGCTGCTCTGAATGTTTTTATGAGATTGTGCTGCAGCCGTTGTCCAAAATGATGTCAGTTAGGATGATGCATTCAGACTGAAAAAAACAACAGGGCGGGAACAGATTAACAAAAGTTCTCAGCTACACTACAGCATGACTGTAAGCAACAGTGATTAACAATGGGTAAAGTATTCACTTCCCACAATAAATGACTAGTGATTCAAGGGGTGGTCAAAACTTTAGTTAACCATTACACTTACCTATAATAAACTTTGGAACCATATTGCAAAAGTTACTCCTAATCTATCACAATACTCACAAATTGTTATTAAATTATAAGAGGAATAAGGTAGGCTACTATTAATACATCGTTAGTGAGCTTAGAGGCTTGTTTGGCAAAAAAAACGTGAATAAAAATATGCATCATTTCAAAAACTAAAGGCTAAATTGTTGCTTAGAAAGGCGAATAGAATCCACTTTCATCTATACTAGTAAGTTATTAAACTATTAAACCATTTTTTACAGTGTTTATCATAATCAGGTAGGCCTAAGGATCAGAACGTACAAATATACCTTACCTTTGTTTCAGATTCAGCTGCTGCTGCTCAATAATCCTACTCCCTGTCTCTTTCTTTGCCTTTTTGTTCCTCCGTTGTCTTGTTGAAAAACTCCCCATCAAAAGCGGAGCGTGACAATAACCCGAACAGCGCAAGAGAAGAGTGTCGAAACTACCTGCGTGTGAACGACACGCCCAGGTTATATCCATGGCAGCCCACACCTTCCCAGCAGGAGTAACTCTGGGAATTACACACTTATTATTTGGACTTGTTGGCTGGAGTTTCTGGCCACGCGGTGTTTTCTACCCCGCTTTCGTGAACTTATGAGAGCAGTTCACTGGATTTATCGGGATTTACGTCCTGACCGATAAGGGCAGAACATGGATTTATTGAAGGCGCCTGTAGTAGGGAGGCGTTTATCACAATACACCAGGAAATTATGTAAAACACACTCTTTAGACTTTTATTTTTTGTTTTGTCAAAAAAAGATAATAATAATAAAGAATAGTGAACAAATGAGTAAAATGTTAAACAACATATTTTAGTTAAACATTAAGGCAAGGCCAGGCATCTTTATTTATATAGCGCATTCCATTCCAAGGCAACTCAATGTGCTTTACATAAAGACAAAACATTTTTTTTTAAAAAGCATGAAAACAAAAAGCACAGTTAAAAGCAGGAGCAAAGAAGAATAAAAAAAAGTAAAAGAAAAGGAAATAGATAATATTTAAAGTTATTAAAAAGAGCTCAGCTATAAGCACATGAAAAGAGAAATGTTTTTAACCTGGATTAAAAAGTGCTCACAGTTGGGGCTGATTTCAGATCTGCTGGTAGTTTGTTCCAGTTATGGAAAATGCTGCTTCAACATGCTTCACTATCAGGCCTGAGTCAGTAGATCTCAGAGCTCTACTGGGTTTATACTCTACTAATATGTCATTCATGTATTCTGGACCAAAACCATTCAGTGATTTGTAAACCAGTAGCAGAACTGCCAATGTAAGGTCTTAAGAACTGGGGTGATGTGATGTGATCTGATCTCTTTGTCTGGTTAGAATTCCTTCTTTGTCTGGGTAAAAGCAGCGTTCTGAACCAGCTGTTTGATACTTTTTTGGGGGAGTCCAGTCAGAAGACCGTTACAGTAGTCGAGTCTATTGGAGATGAAAGCATCTCAGCTTCTCCTGATCAGTCTGGGACATAAAACCCTTAATTATGGATATGTTCTTCAGTTGATAAAAGGCTGCTTTGGTAACTGATTTGATATGGCTGTTGAAGGTTAGATCTGAGTCTATCTAGAGACAGTGACTCTGTGTGTCATCTGCATAACTATGATAGTTGACGTTAGAATTCTGCAGATTTGACCCAAAGGCAGCATAGTATATAAATTGAACAGAAGGGGTCCAAGGACTGACCCCTGAGGAACTCCACATGTCATAGCCACTCGATCGGATTGATTTAGTCTGGCATTGTGTCAAGACAACATGTCGATGATTTAAAATGCTGAACTGTTTTTTTCTACTGTTTTTTTGGTCAAGTGTATTAAACTCTGACATTACAGTTGATTTAGGTGATTTTAGGGATGGCATCGTTGTATTATTTTGCTGATTGTTGTGTTGCTGTCTAGCCTTGTATAACCCATGGTTAAAACTGCAAAGACTTTGTTGGTAGAGGTCATGGTGAATTCGAAGTTTAGTTTTTCTCCATTTACGCTCTTATTTCCTGCATTCTGTTTTCACAGCCTTTACCATCATAGTGTTCCTCCTTGGTGTTCTCTGTCTGGTCAAGGTCATCTTCGTTTTAATCGGTGCAATGGTATCAATGACTTTTGAGATTTTGCAGTTGAAATTATCCAGGAGTTCATTAACTGTCTCTGCACTCACACTTGGTGACATTGCTATTAGCTTCCCTAAACCTAACACTGGTATTCTATCATTTATGTACCTTTTCTTAACAGACAGAGGTTAACTCAATGATTGAAGTTATCTGTAAGTCACAGAACACACAGAAATGTTCAGAAAGAGCCAAGTCCTTGATATGTACAGAAGTGATGGCAACCCCTATAGAGATAACCAGATCCAGAGTGTGGCCTCCAGTGTGTATGGGCCCTTTCACATGTTGGAAGAGGCCAAAAGTGTCAAGAAGAAAACAAAGTTCTTTGGCACTAGTGTCCATGTTATTGTCCATGTGAATGTTAAAATCTCCTCTTATGATAAAAAAAAAACCTGTTGTACTTTATGTGCAAAAACTGACAGCAGTTCAGACTTTTCCTGGGTATCTTGCCCTGGTGGTCTATAAATAATTAGGAAGAGAACTTTTGTCTCCCCCTTTACTAAAAAATATACATATTTAAAAATGCTAAAATCACCAAATATAGTTTCCTTGCACTGAAATACAGATTTTAAAATGACAGCAACTCCTCCACCATTCATGGCTACATTCAGTCAGCCATGTTTCACTAAGAAATAACAAGTCTAGATTATAGGTCATAATGATGTCATTTACTAACAAAGATTTGTTGGCTAGTGATTTGATATTGAGGGGGGCTCAGTGACTTTTGGCTGAGGATTGTTTCCGAGGTGGTGGAGTGGGAGGGGGTGGATGATGTGTGAGGTTAATGGGGGAAAATATGAGATCTCGGCATGTTGTTAGTTGGATTCCAGTATTGACAAGGCTCTTCATCCTGTCTGAGAAATACAGAAATGGGGAGTCAAGACTATCAGAGTTTGAGGCCCAGTGGTTAGCTCTTTCTGTAGCCCTTTAGCATATGGTTTAGCCTCATACCTTTCTCTGGTCCTGAGAGATGAGCCTTATTTTGGGGAGTCAGGGTCTTGTTAGAGCTGAGCAAATCTGTTCTCTAGTAAAATCCCTGTGTCTTGGGGCAATTTGCTCTTAGTTTTTGTAGTAGCCTCAGTCTGTGGTTGCTTCCTCTGTGGTATTGGGGTTATAGAGACGGGTGCTGGGTTCTGCCTGATAACCATCTTCGTACATTTGAGGGAGGCAATTTGTAGTGCTTTGGCTTTGCACCTAAAGAGTTCCAGGGAGGACTGTTTGATTTACTGCCATTTACACCTAGCTCCTGCCGCTTGTTGGTGGTGCTAGTTAAATTTCTGTTAGCCGGCTCCCTTTCAGTGTTTTGGGTTATTGGTAGTAGTTTCATTCCGTATTGTCCATTTATCTTCACGTTCACTTCGAGCCAAATTATTTTTGTTTCCAGTACTGCCATCCTCTGGAGCAGTTTGTGGTAATCATCAGTGGAAAAGGGAGGCATCTTGTTGCTAATTAGCTTCTGTTAGCTGAGCTGCTCAATCCCAGTCGGTGTGTAGCGTTTTGGGGTTGAGCAGTACTCGTAAAAATATTTAATTATGGCAGTAGTCTGCTATTTACAAAAAGTGTGTAGTCCCAGTGATTTATAAGTATCCAGGAGTCGCTGCTCGTAATTTATCATAGAGGAAAAGCAAGAATATCAGCAAGAATTGTAAGCAGAGACGAGAGCAAAGAGAAAAGCATCTGCACTGTAAGAAAGCCCCAAGCCCTTAAGCCATTTGACCAGCTCACACAATGTGATTTGTTTGAATGTGGGCTTGTGGTCAGACTGGCCTTTAACTTTTCAGTGTTGTAATATAGCAGCAAGCACTTCAACTCTGCCCCACAAATGATAAGCCCTAAGAGCACCTCCATTTTTTCTTTACACGGAATGTCATTTTCACTTTTGTTTGCCTTTTCCCAAGTGAAGTACTGTAGTGAGCGAGTGAATCTTAACTGGGAACATTTCTGGGTGCATTCCCCTATTCAGAGAAGACTGAAGGGAGTGACGATAAAGAATAGATTCATGACTTTATCATCAGATCAAATGTATGGCCTGTGTCATTTTCAAATGCACTTAAAAATCAAACACTTATAAGGTAGAGTATTACCAGAAGAGATTATGGGGTGTGCTCACAGGATCAATTCAGTGTTTTTGATGGAAGCTGGTACATTGGGAGGGAAGCTGGGAGAGGGAATCATCATGAGAACACGTTTGTCCTTTTAATGTTGTTGTATTGCCATGTTGTTAGGTTTTACCAGCTGCACACACCTACTTTACACAAAGAACACATCCGGCTTGTATAAGCTACTGTTGTTAAAATGACAATCAGGCCAATCTAGTTATGCCTTATTCACCCTTAAGTCAACTTTGGCTAACTATGAGAAAGCTACTTGAGCATTCAGTCCCTGAAGAGATACTTAAAGTTGTATTGTAAACTAGAAGAACTCATGTTTCACATGTATCCAGGACTCCCATTCACTGTATTGTAATGCAGGCTACATACTGAATGGTGCTGCAGCTATACATGTTAATTATGTACACACAATACCTGAAACTAAAGCAGTGAGGGGAAGATACAACAGTTACATACAGTAGATGCATACAGTGGGTGACAGGAGGTGGTGGGCGTTCGGGTGTCAAAATTCTTATTTTTAGTGGTTGAACTTTGCAGTTCTATCACCAAGGACACTTATCATGTAATGCAGAAAAAAGTTAACATTTCCAGTCGCAGCAACAAACAATAAATTGCGGCCAAAATCCCCAGCAAAAAGATTCACTAACCTTAACTACATCTTCAAATAAAATAAGCATAATTTGATGATTATGAAATAAAGCAATAAGTCAATGAAAGCATTAGAGATATATAAGATTGTATTGTTATGTACATCATGATTGGTGCCATACATATAACATATTTTGTGAGTTTTTTGTACATAATCTGTGAAAGCTTCCCACATGAAACGGACAGATCTGTGTCCACAACACAGCTAAGTGAAACAAAACATCCAGCATATTTTATTGGAAATGCAGAACAAGACAATCGGCTAACTAGAACTTAAAAGAAACATGTCGCAAACAGATTGGTAAATAAATAACAGAATAAGAATAATGTACTCATACATTCTGTCATTGAAGAGACACTGAAATTAGTTTTAGAATTTGAGACTTCAAGAATGAGTCTCAAAGGCTGTTTTTAGTTGCACACTGACACATCCTATTAAAACACAGTCAATCAAACACTGGCTCTGTTTTTGGTGTAACATCTGTTTTTGAGGCTTGCTTCCATGTGTAAACTCTGGAGTTAACAACACAGATACTTGTAACTGTGCTGAAGTCATGAGGCAATATCTGCAGGTACCCACAATTCAGGAGATCAAACTAATTATGGATTGCATATTAGGTTAGAGAAAATCCCTATATTTACTAGATATTTTTTCTCTTCTACGCATTTAAACTGGAAACACAAGGCGATGTTAGAAGCAAGTGGGATACCTTTGAAAATTATGCCATATCCTCCTAATATCTTTGACTGAAATCTGTCAAACTAAATTTGAAGAATATGGTTCAGTCATGCATACTCAAGAAAAATTAAATACAATTTCAGAGGATATTTCATAACATCTTTACCATCATCCCATTTACTCTGATTTGTGGAATTCCTCCAATGTGAAATATAACATTTTAGACGACATTAAAAAACAAAAACAAAACAATGCATGTGCAAAACTGCCAAGGGGTATCTCCACAATAGTAGACTATACTGTACATAAATAAGAGGTGATATCCAAGTTAATGATTGTGCTACCTAAAGAATATGAAAGTAACAAAAGGTCATTTTGAGACTTAACAAAAAGCTCTAAATCTAACTGAAATTGTAGTACTATCTATGCAATACATGGTACTGAAAAACATTACAAAAAAGATCTATTTTTCTTTAGCACTGGCCGAAATTGATCTACAATATACTCCTTTATGCATTTCATTCTTGTCCATCTAACAACGTCAAGTTCTTCACTGACCAGCGTGTCACTGTACATCTCAAACAGCTGAACCCTGGGCTTTTTTTTTACTGCTCCTCCAGCCAGGATGGCTTGTCTGATCCTGGGGGCTTTAACTTAACATTGAACTGTATTAGAGTTTGTTCCAACTGCTCCTGGTTGCCAGCAAAGTAAGCTGAGATAGCATTGTGGAAGAGAAGCAGCTGCTTGTGCATAACCTTCACCTAGAAGAAAAAAAGAAGAGGGAAATTCTGCCATGACAAACACAGTTTCAAGTGTTTACAGCACCATGGACATCTATTAAGATGACATTTAATAGCTGCTCAGATTCTTTTCTGGGGAATCAATCTAAGAGCAACTTAAACTAAATTACATTCCTCTAAGGCATATTCTTAATCGTCAAGCAGGCTTTTAAAGATACTTTAGGCATTAAAATTCTTATATGGCGTTCCATTTACCTCAGAACTGGGAATGATGTTAAACCTGAGTTGACCATGTTCCAGTAACAAGTCGGAAAACCATTATTATTTACAGGGTGGGGGGACTCCAGCCAGGTTAGCTATTGTCAGCAATACTAGTTGATAACACATTATGCAGTATTTTGCACATACAAACACTGCATGTCCACAGATAGGTGATGGATAGTACTGTGTGTATGACTGATTTAATGGGACAAAATAAAGAAGTGCAAATAAACATTCCTACAGTTTTCACGACTGTTAATGCTCGAAGTAGCCATGTTGGATTGTGAGTTTGGGGCCTGGTGAGGTTCTCACGACTTTCTGAGACCAAAATCGACTAACTTCATTTGCAGTTGAAATTTCCCACTGGAAATTTGGACATGCTGACCTCCCAGTTCAAAAGGAACACACCATTACATACAGTGAATAATGTTGATCTTTAGCATTTTCATTTTTCATTAATTTGGCAAAAACTGCCAAAATAAAATAGAATTATGTTGTGTTTTTGAACAGTGTTGATCACGGGTGTGTGTTTAACTGACAAACTTGAGGTATTCTCTCTCTTTACTGTAATTATCTGCAGCATGGATATGCAAGTGCCTGTGCACAAAGAAGTTGTCCGCTTAATTTTGTTTCACATGGCCTGTCTCCATAGATACATGGAAGGACATGCATCTTCTGCCTAAATGTGGTAAATAAGCCGGAAAACACTGCTACACTTAATAGTTAAAAGTAACTTTTAACACTGGACTTATTTAATGATGAGAAATGTACACATTTAGAAGGCTATTTTGAATGTTTTTTTTAAAGAAGTAACTTAAGAGCTTGAAGACGAGCAGCTTTTTACTGGTTCTCACTGTGAACAGTGATGTCATTGATTCCTGTAGTACGCCTATACACCACTACAGCAACGTGAGATGTTAAGCCACTGGACAAAAAAAAGGATTTTATTTTAAGTTACACTTTGAATAGGTGGATACCAACACAAACCTTGTTTTCCTCCAGGAATTTGAGCTTGATGGTGACATCGCTACGCAGCCTTTCATATTTGTCTCTGTGTATCTGGTAATCATGCTGAGCCATCTCAATACGAACCATGGCAGCTGCATCCCTCGGTCCCAAACTCATCTCCTCCAGATCAGAACGATAGGCATCGAACTCAAGTCTGCCCGCAAGAAAAGTTCACACTGTCACAGGCTCTCATTTCCCAGGTGTTCACCTACAGGAATTTAAAATTATATTCCTTAAAGGAATACTTCAGCTGTGGAAACGGTAATCTGTATTGAAAGAGGGTCATATATGTAGTCGAAATGTAACATACACTTCTAATTTGGTGCCTTCTTGAACGAGAAAAGGCAGAAAGTGACTTTATGGCACTTGTGGATTGAAAACAACAACTCCCATAAATCACCTCATCCTTGTCAGCAACAGGCATGTCTTCTGCCTTGGCTGTAGCAGCCGCAGTAGACGCTTCCCGTTCCCCCTTTAGCTTCAGCTGCCTGTCGCTATATTGCAGCTCGTAAGGGTAGCCACGAACATCTGATTTGAGCACTTGATCTTTGAAATCCCCTTCTTCGATATCATACTGAGTATCTTCCGCCATTGTCATTACTTCACCAGCTTTCTCCAAAGCGCCTGTTATCTTAACTTAGCTTATCTTAGCTTCCAAGTAAGATGTTGGATGTTAGTTTCAACAACTGAAGTCCCACCAACTGATCTGTAAAAGGTCTGTCGCGTCAACGGGTCCCACCCCCTATAGGTGGGTTTGAAATATTATAAACTAGTGCTTGCAGTTTCACCAGAGCCCGTCTCTCTAACACTTCCTGCTTTAATACATTAAATTATGATTGTGACGGTTACCTTGCATTTTCATACAGCTTAATGGTCATCAGAGTATCCTCCATTGTCTTGTTGACCAAGGTGTCGATACTGGACACAAAGAAGCTGATGGCACCGAGCAGAGCCTCACCATTCCTACACAACAGCTTTTGTGTTTCTGCATTATACCCAAACTCATCCTGCAGAGAAACACATGTGTTTTACCTGCTAACTTCAGTACCATGTCACATCACACAGGGGGCTTTTGTAATATTGTACAGTACCTGCAACTCTGGAGACTTCTGGCTGAGGTCGGTGAAGGTGTCTCCTAGAGCCTGTTGTGTCTGCACCATGCTTTGAAAATGACTGGTGAGTGCAGTGGCCAGTCTTAGGATATTCTCATACTTGTCCTTGGTGTCTCTTAACACGTCAATCTGAGCCTCCAGTTCCAGATCTACCGTTCTTGAACCCCGGCCAAACCTCTCTGAAAACATCTGCTTTGTACACTGCATGGTGGATATGGACAGAGATTACATTGAACTAGGCGTAAAGAACATCATGATGAAGTAAAGGTAGTACAGAAACATGTAGTCAGCCCGACTGAAAAATGTAGGTCTAAGTGGTCAAAATTTATGAAAAAAAAAAACTCACTTTACTTTACTTTACTTTACTCAACTTTGCCATTTCAGTAAAGTAAATGTGTGGAAGTAATATTGGTAATACACGTCATATACTTAGTAAACCTGATATAGGAACAATATGGATATGCCTCGTACCAAAAGATATCAGAAATTCACACATGCATTTTAAATGCTATACCATAGATACTAAGTTTATGCTGGTAATACAAAGAGTGACGAATAGGAGGAACATATCCATTTGATCAGCTTTTGGAAACCCTTAAATACAAGGTATCTACACACAGTGCACATTACCTTGTATGTGTTTATGCCCCATTTCTTTACACTGTCCAATTTCTCCACCGCCACACCACGAGAAACTTCTTCAGTGGAATTACCAGCGTTATTGTTCGACGACCCTAATAGAGAAAAAAAGTACACTAATGTATGTTATCCTGTTTAACAAGGCAGAGGTTTACAGAAATTGCATTGGAACATGTCAATGAGTGAGGATAGAGAGGACATGGGGATGAGCCTGGTGATACCTGGATGCTGGTCTGTGGTTTGGGCAAGTCGACTGGCTGCAGATTGACTTTTAGGCAAGCCAACCCCCCTGGATTTCATACGGATGTCTGATAAAGAGTGAGGATGAGATGAAGGTATGGAGTGAAATATGTGCCAAAAACATTTGTTCGTGAGATATGCAGTTCAACAGTATGTAGAGTGAAAGCAAAATGTTAGGCTCTGTGGAGGATACATAATAAATTGCAGTTAAAGAGGTTTTAAAAAAATCCACCATGCAGGTTTCCCATGCAGAGGAAAAGGATTGATAAGATGAAAATGTACTTCATGGGATGAGAGGTAACTAGCCATGACAAACAGTTATCCAAAGTGCATTCTACAATACAGAAGAGGACATTCTTATTAGACAACAATACAAAGTATAAAGTGACAGCCCTGTCATATCAGGTTAGTGCACCCCTACTTTTGAAAGCTGCCAAAACAGTTCTTGTTGCTGAAAATGTGAGTTGAAGAGGTACAAGCAAGGTTGCATACATCTCGCTCAGTCAAGCAGTATCAAAACCTCTTATACAGGGCCAAACAGACCAACATATAAAGGTTATCTTAGCAAACAACAAAAAAGGTCGTCAGAATACACAGCCACCTGGTCCTGGTGCAGGGGCTCGTCTTCTGTCCAGATACTCAGGGTTGAAGTGAACTGCAGGCCCTATGGGATATGGATGTTTGTAACGTGAACCAGGAGCCTAGAGGTCAGCAGCTCTCTAGTGACACAACAAAATGCAAGGAGGAAAAGCTCTCTGTATGCTTTCTTAAAGGGGTATTGAGTATCGACCGCTATCAGTGACTTAAGGAGTGCAACAGCATTGACAGATCTCTCACACGGCAGTCTGCGAGCCTGTTGGGGCCGGTGTGTGTGTGTGGAGGGGGTATAAATGGGTAATATCTTTGCAGCACAGGCGGTGTCTGTAAGAATAAACAACAAAGCAAAACATGTCAAGGGTGGCAATCAGGTTTACAGTACCTTTGATGGAGCTTGTAGGAATGATGCCCCCTGCAGGTCCCCCATAACCTCCTGAAACAATGCTGGTTTCATTCAGGTTGGGTCCAGACACCATTACCTGCTGCAAATCCTGATGGATTTAAAACAAAATATTGATAATAAATATGCTTTGGAAGGCAAAAAATTATCTTCTTTACATTATCAACTTAAAGTATCTTTCATTATTTTTGTATTTAATTTGATATTTTATTATTTGTTTTGTGTATGTTATTTTTTGTCCCCCTCCAATTTAAGTTCCAGCGTTGTACTGTTTTTATTTTTTACTTTAAATGTACAGAGCATAATTCTATAAGGATTTTCTATATGGGACTATGTTTTGTACACTCTGTGTATGTAGGACAAAATGCATACTAGAGACTGTATATTTTAGATTTAAAAAAAACAAACAATGTTTGCAACTACTTTCCCCCATTTTCTCCGTAAACACTTATATAAAATGTACCTTTAATCCAAAACTGTTATTATTATTATTATTAATAATGTTAATATTATTATTATTATTATTATTACAAGTAGGTGTAGAGTTTACTATACTCCAACCTTAAAACATGAAACAAAGACAATGCAGTCCTTTGTCATATTTTGTCGACTCAACCTGCACACAGAGACCACACCAAGAATTTGATAAAGTGAAGTTATATTATTCAATTCAGTGGCCCTCAATATTACTTCCCTTACATAGACAGACATTTTATTCATGTAGGACCACTGATACTGCAGCTTTCTCAACACGTTTAGGCTGTACCAGAATAAGACACAAAATGTTGCATGCATTTTGTTGACTGCTTGTCATGCAAGTTAATACAACATAAGCATCCAATTGAATTAATGTCAGACTTAATGCGACTCCATGCTCTCAACACAGCATTCCAAGTCGCAGGTACTGATGTTTAGTGGTACAGTATATAGCTACTGTACATAGTTGCAGGCCTGTGCATGGTTAGGTAACAGCTGGCCTAACCAGCCTTACTAGCCCTCAGATTGTGCTTTCCTGTGAAAAGGATAGATATCCACAAACTGAGCACACATCCTGCTGCTGTTTTAGGTCATTATCGGTGAGGTGTCAAACTGACCTGCTCCAGGCTGTCATCCTCTGGCAGAGTCCCTGTGTCTCCATTGCTGTTAATGGGGATCTCCATGGTAGCAGCCTTGCTCATGATACTGTCTGCCATAATTGAATCTCTGCAAGACAGCACCAAACACTGACACATAAAGAAGGTATCATGTTTGCAGTTTTACAAAATGATAATCATACAGCGTTATAATCCACAGTGACACCAAACAACAGCCTGCTTACATCGATGCTAATGTAGCTGGCTAATCTCAGCGGTGCTGATGTGGCCGGTTAGTGGACTACTTCTTGACAGCTAGCTTCCTCAACACTGCTGTAGCAACCTGGAGTCCAGTCGTCCGGAGCACTAACAAGCAGTTGTTTGACAGACAGCCGACTTGAAATGCAAAATGATTTCAACGGAGAAGCGCCGTTGTTTTTTAGTAATTACTTAATGCTAAATCCATGATTCTTTTTTCTTCACGTTATTTGCCTGCTTCCATGTAATTCAGCCAGAATATCCCTGCATCCAGCCAGCTAACAGCTTTAGTAGTATCACTTCGAAATAAGAGTTTGTGCGCTTTCTATTCTATTGCAAGTCACATTGATGGGCTTTTAAAACAAAACACTTCGAGGATAAAGTATAATGTATAATCTTTAGTGTGAGTTGTTTTACAAATGAGAGACTGGAAGCGTATTCTGTGAATGAATGCTCTTATTTTGAAGGATAATACCTTTAACGTAGCATCATCGTCGAGCCCAAGCCTCCTCCCCCGCTCCATCTTCCACGTCGTGCAGCGCTGACGTAGCGTTATCCCTAAAGTGCAGTGCTTTGCTGCGCCTGAGGATGTCACTAACAGCTCAGACTAGTGAAGGGAGAACCTTGCATGTTAAACATATCATTTAGGCGCTGGCTGGCCCCTCAAATGGTGTGAGTATTAATCATTAGGAGGGAGGTTGTTGTGTCCCGACTGTTACATTGATTGCAATATATCTTGAAATCAAACTGTATAAATACAGTCGTTTGTTTTGAGATGTGAAAGGCCTCGAGATAGACCTCGCCCCAGTATACTGACCACACTTTCAATTATTCGCCTCATTTGTTTCAATCAGGGATGCGAGGGAAGTGCAGATGGTCTCCAAATGTAAAAGTTTCTCTGTAATTAGCCTATTCCAGGTCTGAACAGAGACCATGCAGCCCTTCACACCCAACCACAATGTAGGGTAAGATGGGGGAAGACCCCCCTCCCCCCATAATTCCCCAAATAAAAAGATGTAAAAGTTAGACCCTAGGGGCAAGAAGCCCCCTCAGAAAGAGATTGAAAAGTCCCCATAGGCATATTGCCCCAAAATATTTACTTATACTTTGTAGTGTATATAAAGTATATGTGTATATAAAGTATATGTGCCTTTATATAGTACATATATATTATAGTATTGTAGTTTCACCAGCTGGTATTATTTGCTATTAGCAATATTAGCTTAAAATTCATAGAGTTACATTGGACAAGGTGTGTACAAATATAAATATATGTTCACATCAGAACATTCTACGTTATCCTATTCATGAAATCTAGAGGTATGCTATGTATAAGAACCAAAGTAGCATCTAGAAGTTATAGGAAGAGCTTTTCATACTGTTAAACAGTGTGCAAAATTTTGTCAACTTTTCAAAACGCTGCCATTGGCTAGATATGATGACGTAAGACGGTATACAGGATTTAAACTTTTCTCTTAAGCTAAAAAAAACGAATTTTAATAGACAAGTGAGTTAAATATAAAAAGTCAACCCTTAGTACTTGTAATGAACGGGAAAATTAGCTACAGAGACCAAAACTGTTTGTTTTTTGTTTTTTTACCAGGATGTAAACATGTATTTCTGCTGTCAATTTTTTAAACATATGGGTCTATGGGGATTGACTCACTTTTGGAGCCAGTCTCAAGTGGCCATTCAAGGAACTGCAGTTATATTGGCACTTCAGATTTGGCTTCATTTTTCAGCACCGGAGCTGTATCACATAAGCCTTCCATTCAAGGTTCAAAGTTTGCATCACTGACCTGCTGATAAGTCTATTTGTATTCCTGATATGTTTTATCTCTGTATCTCCTTATGTACTGTATGTTTTTATATCTTTTGTTGAGGACCTCAATCCATCTGCTTAGTCTGTAGTGACCTCAAATAAGGATTCTAAGTTTGTCGTGTACACCTTCACACTGTCCCAATGCAGTAATATGATTTCAGTCATAATGCAAGTCTTTTTAAATAATATATAGTGTAGTATAGGAAGTGAGGTCACAGACATGTAAAGGCAATGAGGCTGTTGCTGTTACCATCATCTCAAAGCTTATATTTCAGTGGTTGGCCAGCTACTTAAGTTCCAGTTGGGTGAGGAAATAATTCGATGGGTATGTTTTGACTTACCATTTGAAGAGAGTGACTGACTCAACATCCTTTAGCTCCAGTACCTTTGACCTCCACATTATTCATGGGCCACAAACAGCCTGCTGAGGCTTGAATTTTAAGTTGTTTTGTTTTTTTGGAATGGAGGTAAAGGAAATTATGTGCAGCAGTTTGTTACCGGCATTGCAAAAGATTGCAAGCCACAATTAGGTACTTAAGGCTTAATAAAGCAGACTTTAATGACAGATGTTCTCATGTTTCAGCATATCAATGTGATAAACATCACATTAACTTAGCTTCATGACAGTCAACATTTTTATGATTTAACAACTGCAGTGGTGGGGGGTTATACTAGTTGTCAAGCTCTCTCTACTTTCACCCTTGAATAGAATTTTTAGGACACCAAATTCACACACAGGAGAATGTAAATTTAGTGTCGCCTATAAATTTAGAACAAGACCAAATTAAATTTTAAAGGTCTCAGGCGGGGTCTCCTCTGAGACTACACTGCGTGTCACAAAGCCAGCGTATGCATGTGAAAGAAGCGTGAGACCTAAACCACAGTGTACCCCTCCCCCTGTCATTTTGGAGAATAGTACATCTTGTTTTTAATGATCATTAAGCACGCTTCCAGATGTTGGGAGGTAAATTCATCCTCACACAGTCCCCAGTGCTCTGCAGCAGCAAACAAAACTACTGGAGTGGAGAGGAATCCAGAAAAACATGGCAAAGCAATGCTGACTGCATCCTGACTCCATGGGAATTACAAACAGTGCTCAATTTTTACATTATAGAGCATATGGAAGTACTTTTTTTTATAGTGTCTTTAATGTGCTATTTCAGAAAGTCTGTCAACCCTTTTTTTTCCAGTTGGCAGTTCAATAAATGCTCCCTCAGAGAAACAGCAATTCATCATCATATTGGTTCTTTGGATGCTGTCATTGTCACTTGTAGAATATATGGAAAGATAACACATAATCAAGAACAATACATATTTATGTGCTTTCCCTTTATAAATTAAAAGTATGAAAAGTATAGATATGGGTCTGTGTGAAATAGATTATGGTTTAGAGGGGTAAATTACATTCCTATGACAAGAAACACTATTTTGATTGACAGGTGTATTTTCAAATGAATCACTGTCTTTGTACCATTGTTTCCTGCTATCCTCTTCAATTTGAAGGTTTTCATTTAGGAATTTTGGAACAATCGGAGCTTTCAAAATGATTTATTTTAACTTTTTCTATTCATTTTCTATCAATTTCGTTGTATATGTACAATGACAATAAAGGCTATTTTCTTCTCTTCTATAATTGAAATTAATTCCCAAATAACTGAGGAAAGTAATATATTTGCAAACGTTATGGTATTATTTAGTACCGTAAGTGTGACATAGAACATTATAAAAGTATAACTCGTTTTATTTTCAAGGTAGATTTTCTCTTCTTTTCAAACCACCTCTATAGCCGTAACCTTGGGTAGGCATATGGCGTGAGAGCAATGGCCCCCAGAAAATACAGGCTTTGCTGTTGCTCTGATGTTTCCACTTAAATTCACCTGTATAATCAGAGGGACAACCAGTCAGAGGCCGCAAATAAAATGAGGGGGCAATTTGAGAATCGTAAATCCCACCAGGGCTTGTTGGCATATTCACTGAAGTGTTAAAGCAGTTGTTAATTTTGTTTTCTTGAACATTACCTTTGGTTGGCACACAGAGGCTGTGGTCAGGATATGCACGAAAGGGCGGTTGTTTAGTTTCTTTTAACTGTTTACTGACTTTATCATGCAATTTTCTGTTTTGCAGGTCTCCAATTTTGTAATCTCATTCATTTTAGTTTCAGGCATATTTTCAAACATGAACATGAATTAGTACAGATATTAAGAGATTTTAACTCCATGTTGAATATAACGATACATACTAGCACCATAAATATAACTCACTCACAACAACTTTTTAAAGAAGCTATTATGTTGATGACAAGTAATAATGACTATACGAGTGTTTCTTGAAATCAAACTATTAATACTTGAGTTTGAACCACAATGTACCTAATGACAGAACATATCACAGCAAAGTGTGGATACTATCAATTATGGCTTCATTTATACTGCAAATGGCCAACAAATTCCATGATGACATTTAATGACGAAAAGTGTCCTCCCAGTCTAAAAGTATTGCACTGATTTCCTGAGATATACCAAAAATGTGAACATTTCATTCATAAGCCAGACGATTTCTGGTTTGCCAGATTCTTCCTATTAAACTGAGATTTTTTTCAGGCTGCTGCATACTTCATAACTTTTCCAAGTCTGAAAAAAATGGAAATACAAAAAAACGTGTGGGTGTTTTAAAGTCATTAAATTATTGGTGGAAATTGGTGGAAATCTGTACAAAGCAGGGTGATTTGTGTAACCACACTTTTATTGACCAAAGGGTAGTTAGAATAACTTTATTTTGACAGATTTTATTACCATCATTTGAATATGGTGTTTCTTGGAAAATGCTACAACATTTGAAACCTAAATTACATGTCATTATTGATTGAACATCACGAGCAAAACACTTATACATGACCAAAAGAGATTCTTAAGTTCTAGGTCCACTTCAAATCTGCTGGGCCAGTTAGATAATATGGAGGTCTCTTCAGATGACATGAACCTGTGAGCGTATGGGAATGAAATGGAGATTGAGTTTGCAATAGATCCAATTTAGAAATACTAAGGCCAATGTTACCTTTAGTAGTCAATCATTGGGATAGAGTAGCTTGAAGTTGTGTGTGCATGAGAATGCACTTTGATGGATTGGGACCATGGCATTTTCAAAGCCCCTCGATCCTATTTACATTCACTCTTGAAGGACATCTTAAGCCCCCTTCACACATGCACAGCAAACCTTAAATTACATAAGAACTCAAATGTCCAAATGAGTTGGACCAGACAACACACAGCATTTACTCTCCCTTGTATAAAGACCATGTAATCACAGATTAAGCCCAAGTGTGAATACTGCCACTTATTGTGTGAAGTATTCATGTGGAGCGAGTGGGGGTGTTGATGACATTTTTATGACGATAGCGGAAGAAAACAAAAATCCAAGGGCGAAGAAGAACGATGATTTACATGAAGACGGCAACCAAAATGTCTATCTGGAGAGACGAAGAGATTCAGGAACTTCTAAGGACAGACACTGGAATAATCGACAGATTTGGTTGTTTATGACCAAATTACATACAGGCTATGTGCGTGGTGCAATCCGCATCATGTCCTGCTTCCTGCGTGCTATAGACAGACACCACCTCTTTTCTAAATCTAGCAGAGTATTTCCAGTAAGTGAGAATGCATCTGACACGGACAATCTCCTATTATTATATTAAAAGGAAATTCTGGACAATGTCCACACCTGATTCTCCTGACATTATCCGTTGTGAAAAATGGATTTAAATGGCTTTTCACAACCTTCCTCCACTTGGAGCAGTAGCTTAACCCTTATTGAATGGGATATCGTTATGAGCTAGACATTGGGTGCTAAATAGGAGTGTCAAAAGGAATGTGTCATCTGCAAAGAGAGAATTACAACTCTAGTGACACCATTTTGCATGGCTTATAGACTCCAGGTGAGTGTTGATATCTTGTCCATGAATCTAATACATGCAGAGGAATGGACACAGAGCATCCCTCTAAAAGCTTAATGCTCACATTGAGCGAGTCGTAAAAATGCTCAGAGAACCATCACAGCTCTGATTCTAAATGTACAGGAACCAAATAGCTCATATTCCTGCAGTTATTCACACAAAATACTTTGGGGAATTTGGCTGCAAGCTTTTTCCAAATTCACAAAACACATGTAGACAAGATTAGCAGACTCTCATGATGCCTTAGTTTTCTTAGAGGATAAAAAGCACACCATTCTGCAACCAAGAAGGAATCCAAATAGTTCTCAGTCTCACTTCCAGCATCTTGGCAGAGGCTTTTCAAGGAAGGTGTGACTCCTAGTGAAGCCGATTAACATCCAACTATCCGCTTTTGTAGAAAGTATGGTAACCGCAATTCATGTTTGCTAATTCAAGTGTGCTGTTTTCAATAGCTGTGTGACTGACGAGAGATTTACAACCTCCAACAATATCCAGAGCATTAGCATTTGAGTTCAGCTCTAATCTAGTGGAGGGCTTTTTAACTACTTCAGGGACACCTGCCAAGGATATGTGTTCAGACTCTCCTGAATATTCCTGAGCTTTCTGAGCAGAAAGGATGCCTATTACATTTGACTATAGAGGATAAGAATGAGCTTGTCAGCTGAAGGTTAAAAAGTAAAATATGTATAAGTTATCTTTGTTTTCCATGACTGATTGACACGCTTATATGATACACTTTTGCAGAACAAAGCCAGATAAAGTTTTATTCTTATTTCGGAGGACAAAAACAGCAAGTATCACACAGAACACAGTACTGCACAGTAGTATATCTAACCTCTGTTATTCTTTTCTTAATCACATGGGACACAATTCCTCTGGCATGCAGTAAGTGGAACAGCACCTGTAGGCATCTTTCCCTCTAAATCACAGCAACAAGCAAGATGTGATAAAGCAGATGTGGAGCTGAGTGACGTGTGTTGATTAAGATCTGTTTTTCACCCTCTGTCACCATCAGCTAAGACCTCTGAGTCCCTTCAGCCTGGAACCCTTTCCAAAGCCCTATACTAACTCTGTCACTCATTAAGGTACAAGCTGCTTCACAGATGTGGCTGTGTTGGTTAATGGCTCAGACCCTATCTGCACTGCATGAACAGCTAGATGTCCAACTTTTGCCAGCCTTCTACACTTTTTATGAGGTACAAAACATACTGACTGGTGTCTCACAGTGTGCAAAGTAATATGTAAATCTGTTTGAAATTAGGAATCTGAAGAGTGATACACAGAAAGAATCCACTGCAAAGGAGACATTTCAAGGCACTGGTACTATAAGTGCAATAAGCTCAACAATATATTAAGTAGCCTAACACAGTGTTTCCCACAGACCAGGTAGCACTGTGTGGTGCAGGGCCGCACGGAGACCTTTTGAGGGGCAGGGGCTCTGACCTCTCCCCTGTGCAGACTCTGACAACAGATATATGAACTGCTTTTTATCTGAATCATAATATGCAAATATACATAACTATATATTTGTATAGCAAAGATTTTAAACTTCAATGTTTCTTGGAACTGAATAATCACAATCCTATTTGAAGTTTATAGCGTGTTCGGGCTGACATTTATGTGATTAAGGCATCTATTAGGCTACACTTGTATATATTTATGTGGGACACATTAGAGCCATCCAGTCCCTTTGATCTGCAGAAATACCTTTTTATTTGACTGAAATCTCTTTTTGGCACCATGTCGGAAATGACAGACCTTTTCTTTTGCTTTATAATCGTGTTTGTTTGGACAATCAATCTTTTACCAGGGGTCCGTTTCACAAAGCAGGTTCAACAAACTCTGAGTCTAACCCTGAATTCTGAGTTGATCTACTCTGAGATAGGAAACTCTGAGTTTTCGGTTCCAGAACAGCAGATTTGCGTTAGGTTGATCAACTCAGAGTAGTTTGACCTGGAGTTAAGCGCATGCACCACAAGTAAAAAAACACAGCATCAATGGAGCCCTGATTCGACGAGTCACCATAGCAACGGGGAAGGGGAGGGCTACGCTACAACTGGAACTGTAAATATTAATGCCCTCATACGAAGAGTTTGAGCATGTTTTTCGCCGAAAGTGTAACACCACTGCAGCAGCAAAGGAGAGGGAGACGGTGCGGGAGGACGCAAAAAACGCAGTGCAACACACAATATCTGCTGTGATATGAAACGGTACCGCTCAAAAAGAGAATTGCCTGGAAATGCAAGAACATCTATAATCAATAGTTTGATAATCATCTCCCGACCAATATTTAATTCTCTGTGCAGTAATTCTGCACCTTCATCCACGGGATCGTTATCAAAAGGACATGCCATGGTAGTGAAATAGTTGCCACCTAATATAACTTCTACTGTAGGCCTACTGACTGATGTTTGCAGTGATTTTCTGATAAAACAGACGGAACTATACTACGCCAAAACTCGCCCGCTGACTGAATGAATGAGGAAATCAAACACCGTGTGGGGCTGAAAGAGAGCGGAGACAGAGAGAAACTAAAGGTTTACTGAGAAAAACCTGGTTGGGACCAGATTAGTTTCAGAGAGCATGTTACCATGGTAACTGACCGAGAGGTTAAGTTACCTCTCTTTTTGAAACAGGCTAGAGTTACCCCTCTGTCTCTGGTTTGAGTTACCTCCCTTTGTGAAACGGAAAACTCAGAGTTTCCCTCATTTCAGGGTTAACAGACTCAGAGTTTTCACTAAACCTGCTTTGTGAAACGGACCCCAGCTGGACCAGTAGCCTGTTATTAAACACAGTTTAATGAGACTGATCAGTCGGGATGTAAGGATACAAGGAAGGAACATATATATTTTAAAAAACAAAAGCAGTAATTGAATTAAAAACAAAGAAACTAAGGCTTTGCCAGTGTTCCTACAGTAGTTAGGAATTTACATGTTTTTTAAAGAATATCAGCATTTTATATTTTCAGAAGCTGAGGTCTCTGCACATTCACAAATTAGTTTGTTTACATGGATATGAATATCAAGTTTATGAGGCTTATGATTATATTCACATATGGTGTTTACATGAGCACAGAGAACTCAGATTATTTATATTCTTTGTACACATGATGAATACCATTCTGTTAGCAGAGGCGCTGTTTACAGAAACAAACCAGCGTCAGGAAATATGAAACTTTTACTAAAACGTAACAACTTAACTGCTAATTTCTTACCAATTTCTTTCCGACCATCAGCAGCTACAGCTGTCTGCTCTGAGTTCATCCTCCTTCTCTCTTCACCGGCACACACACAGACTAGCCTCCGTAGAGTACTGAGCTATTCTTGAAATTATTTACGTAATAACTTGCTCCGCACCGCTGACAGCCTGCGTAGGACAGGAAATCAATGGATGAAGATACAAAACTTTTTTCACTTCCAAAAGACAAAAACTAGTGAGTGTGTGTGTGTGTGTGTGTGTGTGTGTGTGTGTGTGTGTGTGTGTGTGTGTGTGTGTGTGTGTGTGTGTGTGTGTGTGTGTGTGTGTGTGTGTGTGTGTGTGTGTGTGTGTGTGTGTGTGTGTGTGTGTGCGTGTGAGAATGAGAATGAGAATGACAGGGAGAGAGAGTGCTATGCGGAGATTAATTAACGGAACAATATCTATATTTCAAAATATACTTGTATACTTATATAGTTGTGTTCATTATGGTCCTGCCCCATGATTACAACCTTTTTGGCTTTGCACTCTTTCTAACAGCAGCAGCAGCAGCAGCAAGACTAGCAAAACAAATATCTGAAAGTTCTTTGTAGCTCTGCTTTGTACTCTTAAATTCTGAAATATATGTGGAGGGCACCCAGTTGAATATTTCAGGTAGTTTGTTTATTCTACCCACACAGCACTTTTAACAAGGACAAAAAGCATGGCACAAATGGAGGAAATAAACTAAATTAAACACCGCCCTGTATCTATGATTGCATCCATTAATCATAGGATTGGTTGTTTGATTACTAGTTACTGTGTATGTCCTTGAGCAATGTACTTAACACCAAACTGCTCCCGCTGAGCAGGCCAGCACCTTCCATGACAGCTATAATTGCTAATTGCCATTGCTATGGATAAGGAGGCATTGGGTTCATGTGTTCTGATGTGACAATAAATCTGTTTCCATGTACTGTATGTTGTGATGTTACTGTATAAAACTGTAGATTGAAACACTCCAATGAAAACATGATGAGTTGTAACTCTAAAATTACATGTCAGGAGTTAAACTTGGACAGAAAGAACACTGTCAGCTCATCTCATCTCTTGTGGTATCTTTGAGTGATTCCACCATTCAGCAGTATGTCCACATTTCTGGAAATGTTTTTCCAAACAACTGTTTAATGTGACTGACAATGTGGGTTGGACAACTCTGGCGAACTGAAAATGTCTCTAGGGTGTGTTTTGATGCTCTTTGGAAGCATCAGGGGCTATGTGGTTTATTCAGTTTCAATTAAAAGTTTCTGTCAAGGCAGTGGTTTGACTTGGTGGTAAAAAAGAGGTTGCTAACCCGTGGAAACGGTCAAAACCTTGGTAAAGGAGCCTATTACGTGTTTTCCCCATAGGCTTTCACGGAAGAATCATGATTCACCTCCCACTCTGTGAATACTAAGGGGTACTGTTTGAAGTTTTAAACCAGACTTGCAAATTAGAGCAGCACTTTCTCATCAGCCCAATCCAAGAGAGGATCACTGAGGCTCTTAACAACTTTAGAAAGTTCAGCTCTAACTCTGCATATCCCAAATTCCTGATCAGTGCATGCTACACTCACATTGCACCTAGATTGATTTACCTTTTCACATTATGATGTTTTTCAATCTGGGCCATCTTTCAAAGCAACAGGGATCACAAAAATGTTTTTTTTTAAAAGGATTTTTGACTTGATCACCTTCCACATTAAACATAAGCAGATATACAAAAGAAAAGAAAACAGACAAAGAATAGAAGCAGAGGCAGTTTCACTCTGATAACTGAGTGGGAAAACTTGTTCTCAAAAGAATGAGAAAACAACAGCCCCATGACCAATCTTAACATTGATCTCATGATGGCCAGAAATAGCTGACTATGCAGACTACAGTATTTTGCATGGTCAAAGTTCAGTAGGACCCCTCTAAAGAGAGCTTGTAAAGCAATTAGCAGTTCAGAACTTGAGATCCTTTCAAGTGTGCCATCATCAAATCTTTATTCCTGTTTTATGTTTAATGAACAGAACATTATGTTACATTATTTAAATTGTATTACAGTATTTTGCCTACATATGCCTTTGATCTGTATCATGCGGCATCTGGGTCTTGGGTGGAACAGTACTAACTGGACTCCTTTCTAGTCTTGCCAAATCGACATCATGATAATCAAACCTGACCCACCCTTAAATAGTGTATGTAGGTAAGCCATCCCACATGTAGTGTTCAATATGGAACCTACCAGTCACCTGTAAAACTGAGTCGGCTGTCAGTGGTTTGAAAATGTATCGTAGGAGTGAAAAATATATCAGGTGCAGTCACAAACTAATATTGTGACAGCCACATCTTTAGTTACTTTTGATATGTAAAGTCCAATGCAAAGAAACAGACAACAACGTATCAGGAAAGAGTTTCACGCATAGTATAAGTCTGAAGATATTTAGTTCGGGTAAATCTCAGGGTAAGCGATGAAATGTTATCAGGGTTAGGATTACAGTTGCAGGATTGGGATCAGACTATGGTGTAGAGATGTTCCAAAAAGTCAGTGCCTGACCACACCAGAAAGTGGCACTTTTGGTGTTGGAAGCTTGGTGACCCATATGATTGTAGGTTGTGCAGTTGCTACCGTGGATCATAGTTTTGTCCGCAACAAAATGGATATAAGTAAAGCTCTGTTGGCATCGGTTCTCATTTGACCGAGGACGGTTACACAGCTGAAGGCTGAAACATGATTATCTGGGCTGCACTTGTGTCATTCTTCATGGCCGTTTCTTTTTTCTTTCATTTGGCACAGGCAACACAAGGTGCGCACAATAGCTCCACTGAGTTCCTCTGAAACCTATTGTTACCTATAACTCCTTTCTCAGTGTAGGTTAACACAGTGACGTTGGTACTGGCTGTTCTTCTCTCTTTTGTTGCTTTTTTATGATGACATGGGTCTGTTGAGCGGAAAGCTATATCATCACGGCTTGGCTAAAGCGGACGGACCTGGGCCCATCTAATAGCACCAGACCTAATAAAGGTACCATTCTTTCTTCCCAATTAGCATTAGCCATAATTTGCTGCAGAAGGTTAGGGTTGCATTTATTCAATTTCTATTACTTTGGTTTTATTTTAACAAGGAATCTATGATAGCAAAAACTGCCATGCACATTGGCTTTTGAAAAGATGCTGAGCTTTATTGATACCAGCCACAATAGCACACCATACTAGACACAAACTCACACACAATTACTTATGTATAGGAATTATGTGTGAGATTAAAACCCTAATCCTCATGTGAGTTATTTCTCTGGCACTAAAGTCTTTTTTTACATGGGGGACTCAAAGGAACAAGCAGGCAATTTCTGAGGATATCAATGACATTCTTGTCTGAGTTTAAAGTTTCAAACTTAATAGTTTCCTATAAGCAGTAAAAAGTTTTGCAATTATGAGCCATACGTTTTATGAGACACTGAGTGTGTTACTTCAAGACTCGAGCAGACCCTGCGTGAACAGCTTACAGTATGATGATGAGAGAAAATCTCCATAACATCAATATTTTTGAAGTGAATTGCAGTGTAAAACACATAATCGTCCACACGCTGTAGACACTATCTATTTAGATGGGGAATCAAAGTGAAAGCAGATGGGACTGTAGGCTAAAATACTTTCCACTTGAAGTAGACCGCTCTTGTTCAGAGCTCTCGCAGTAGCTGGGCTTGTTCCAGACGCCCGGCTGGAGAAATGAAGTTCAAACTACTTGGCCCCCACCACTCTCACCACACTGTCGTTGGGTAGAGCTGATTTACGACAGAAGTCCTCCTACTGGACTGGACGAACCCAGGGCAGAGATGCAGAATGGCACCTACGAATCCAGACACAACAGTGTATATTTTGAGAATATGGTTTCCATATTGTACACTATTCAGCCGATACAACTGAAAAGGAAAGAAAAGCACATAATGCCCAGGAGAGTTTAAAACAATAAACTGACCAAGATTTTGTTGCCTTAACCTAACCATGTAGTTTTGTTGCCTGAACATAAATAGATCCACTTCACAACAATAAAAAGAATAGTCATATTACGGTCAGATGTTCAAACCTGCCACTTTGCGGCCATTTCACATCACTGAATAAAACAGTCTTATAGGTCAGCTTCCTATGGAGTTTTGTTTCTCCAGGCGTTGGAAGTGTTTAATACAACACTTCACTCTGCCTTTTATTGTGTTTTCTTAACATTCATTCACTTAAACAAAAAAACAAAAAAAACTCCCATTTGCTGTCATATGCATTTGTCCCTTTTCAGATTATTTTTCGTACCAGAAATGTAGGTTTTTGTTTTGTATCTCTCCATTTAATGCACAACACTCTTGTTTAGCATACTTTGACCTATAAAGTCAGCAAACCGCTTTCAGATAAATGAGGTGCACAAATCATGAGGTGTGTGGTTGTATAATGGAAGCTGGAGAGGCTCTTTCACGCCTGTCTGTGACACCCACATGTAAACAGCTATCAGAAAAAAGATCACAGTGCCCAACCCAACCACAAAGTTAGTATGCAAAGGGAAGTGTAGTCTGTGTCTGGTAAGATGACAAGAAAAACTGTACATAACAAAAAAAAAAGATAATTTGGACACAATGCTTTTGAACTTGCTTTTCATGAATTTCCTTTTCTATTCCATGGCTAACTTTATTTATTCTGTAAGATCATCACGTCAATGTACTGATAAGCAGGTACATATATATTGTACCCTACACAATATCCTGTATCATAACCAATCTCGCACTTCTGCTGTATAATGCTTGTTATTGTACGTTTAACGAGCCATCCACCAAGCAGCCAAACTGACGTCTTTCATTTGCTACAGAAAAGCTTGCGATCATCTAAGTAAAAATTCTCCATGTTTTCTGTTTTTTTAGACCTTTTCCACTGCAAATATTTTGACTTGTCATGTCAGGCAAAGCACAGGTGAAACTAATTTTGTTAACGACAGCTCAGTTCCATCAAGTGTCTTAATAAGCCAGGCCAGTGAGCCAGCATGTGCAATACCAGGACCCTGGAACTAGCTCACCTAAGTTGAGTGCAGCCATTTTTTAATGTTATAAATTACACCTGTGCCTTTCCTGCTATGACATGCCAAAATGTCTGGTTTCTCAATCATGACAGAAACAAGAAAACAAATGGGAAACACGCAGCTAAAATGGGAAAAAACCCAATTAATCATGTGACAGTTGCAAGCAAAGGAGACATAACATCTATGTAAAGTTCTCAGCAAAGCGTTATGTCGCATTTAAAGCAAATGCAAAATAGGCCGAATGCATTAGCATTATACACTGACAGAAGGGACTCTAAAAGAGCAATATCAATGTGTGATTGACTATACAGTAGTAGCGGTAGCAGGCTACACATCCTTTATGTGTATTGTTGTAATCATGAAGGTTTGAGTGGAATAAGGTTGGGTGAGCGAGCTAAAAGAGAAGTGGTTTTCAGTGCTGGTCCTCAGGGTTTAGAGTGCTGCTTGTTTTATATAATGAAAGGCTGTTAATTGCAGTTACTTGCATTCACCTGGCAACCCTGCGGTAGTTCACTTCTTGATTAGAATGAAAACCAACAAAACTCTTGGTTCCCAGGACGATAAAGAAACCACTGCTCACAATTGTGTCGGTTTCTCAGCTAAGAAGGGTTCCAGGGGTCATCATGCAGTTTTATGTGAAAGTTTAACTGTGGTAAGTTAAATAGACTTTTTCAGCTAAAATATTTGAGCTGCATTTTTGGTTTGAACTGAATAAAACAATTAAGGCAATAAGGGCAATTTAAGAGCTTTAACTGAAGAAGGCACACTTATCACTAACTCCTCTTTGACTGTACACCTTTGTGCTAACATTCCCATTCAAGGTTAGCAATCTCGCCACTCCTCATTGAGCTGTGGGGATAGTGAGAGGAGAAAAAAAACATTTGGCAGCTAAGCACTGCCATATGTTCTCGATTCATCTTGTGCACCATAATAAATCCTCAAAGCGGTAGAGAGTGTATGTATTTGATATAAATATCATCGGGGATCATCATAAATTATTGTTGCCCTTTTGGCTGCAACTTTATTATTGTACTCCACCTTTTTCCCACAGCCAAGTATGCAAATATGCAAATGAGAGAAAGTGTGCAGTGACTGATGAAGCTAAGTATGTCAGTACGCTGTTGAAACCTTAAGACTGGCAGCTATACCCGTGTCTGGCGCCTTGCTGGAATCTCTCCAGCTCAAAGAAAATGCAAACACTTGCTTTATGCTCCATGCCATCAACACAGAGCACAAACACAATTATAAAAAGCCAGAGCCTTAAAGGCAAAGGGCTTTTAAAAAACGTTCTGTAAATCTGTTTATCAGTCTGCTAGGTTTAAGTCCTAATTGCCTTCAAGTCCCTTTCAGGCCTTAGTGTATTTTGATGTCAGGAGGTTAATTAGCATCAGGGATTAGATATCTCTTTAGGTTCTTAATCAGGTGGGAAATGTTCAGGCTTAAATAACCATGTTTGCCAGTAGGGCCAGGCATGGGAACTTTTTATAAACTTATAAAAGTTCCTAAGACTATTTTCTGACACCAGCCCATTTTATATTTGTTTTTATTAGCTTATGTAGCAGTCTGTTTAATGATTAATCTTTTATACAATCTATGAACTTGATAATAGACAGTTGGAGACATGGTAATCTATGTCTACAACTGAAATCTGAATAAGTCTGTTAAATGATTATAGATGGTAAGACATTTTGAATATCTGCCAGACAGTGTGTTACTAGCATTACCTGAGTTCAAGGTATTTTTTCAAAACAAAACATGTTCAGTTTAATATATAGCTTAATAAAAAGAGAGATGAATATGACTCATGCCTTCTTCTGGTCTTCTTACTCTGTGCCTGTCAGCACATGTTTTCATAGTCCCAGATTTATGTCCCTTTAGATGGATAGTGTTGGAAGGTGGAGATGTCTGTTAAAGCAGGTGTTGAGTGCTGAATTTCTCCGTTACAACAGTTGGACTTAAGTGCATGTTTATCAGACCAAATCTGTCTAAAAAGTATGTTCATGTGCCCCTATGAGGCCACTTTCCCCCTTGGATGCTCTCTAATCTTTCTCCCTCCGCACCTGTATACTCTACAGGAGATGCACGTTGCTTGATCATTATATGGAGAGATCTTTGAGTTTTCAATATATTCACTGTTTTTCTCTGAAACTGCCTGCGGCTGTTTTTATAGCAGAGGTGTACTAACAAGCGTTTCTCCCCACATGTCTATGATTGACAAAGAACAAGGGAGCTGGAATCTGTTTGCGTTCAGTCAATCAATTTGACTTTGGCCAACATGGAGCCAGATTCCCATAGAGATAATGAACCAACTCTCAACCAGGTTAAAGCAACATAATATGTTCTCAAGCTAAAATGGGACCATACAACTACTTCTTTTATAAATGTTTGCAACGTTGTGAGGGTAAAGATTTGATTTCAAAAATAATAATTGGTTTGTTATTTGGTCTCCCATGTTTCTGCTCAACTTAGATAGAAAAGCACATTAAGACAGAGGCTGTAATACTACTGCTGCATCTTTTCCCAAACCTTAACAAAAACTGATTTAGTTTTTCAGATATCTTACCAAAACACTGGAGCAGACATCTGGCTCATACTATTAACAGACCTAATTTCATATTTAAAAAAAGGTCTCAAAAATGAATTGCCATGGGGTATCTAACTATTTCTTTAATTACTATAATCCAATTAAAATAGTGAGTGCTCTTTATTTTGTTAATCAAATTTGATTGCTCCAATAACAGATCCTTTATTGGCTGTAACCACTTGATTCTGCTAAGGAAAAAAAGCCCTCACATGCTTTTCAGCTAAGGTAACTGTTGTCTGGTGTCTGCCAATCAAGGTTGCATAAATGCTACGAGGGAGAAGCTCATTTACCAATTTAGAAGACAGCACCCAATAGACACCTAAAGTACCCGTTTAGCCTGAAAGTGGTGTCAGAGAAATCCACAGAGCCACTTAAATCAATGCTAACATCAGTATGGTTCTTTTTCCGTGTTTGCATGGTTCTGCAGAACAAATGTGTTCAGGAGTTAAGGCTCAGGAGATAGTGTCTTCTGAAAATTGAAGGTTTTGCCTGATAGCAGTGCATGTGGAATAATAAGAGGGTCTCTAGATGTGTTACGTGCACCAGGAACTGCAATTTTGCATTTTAGACTTTTCAAGTGGATAAAAAGGAGTCAGGGAGCATGGATAGTTTAAACTGATACTTTACATCGAGGTATTTAGCCATGTATGCTGCTGTTCAGTATATTGAAATAGGAAAGAGGCTTTTGTTTTGACTGAATCAGATGAGGGTACAGTGGTTTTCCTAAGTCTCTCCAAGAAGTTTCCCAACACTGAATCAGTGATGGGAAACACTTCGTCATCAGTGCAGCAGCACACTGCTGTGAGTCATTACACTGTACAACCACAAAGCTCTCCATTTTCATTCATGCCATAATGTTTTGGCCCGTCAGACTGACAGACTGCTGCATCTTTTTCCAAAATTGGTGTAATTACAACTGTTAACTCAGATTAGTTGTCCTCGTTAATGGCCCTATAAAAGTCTTGATAAAAGTTACATCATCATCTTTTTTATTTTAGTTTTTTTTCAGACAAGATCCAATGTCTCCTCTTAACAGAATAAAGGAAATATTGGCATAAACAAACATCAACAATCAAAGAGGATAGCTTATGCCAGTTTCAAAATATGCTGAATTAATGTTAATTACAGGGCATTCACTATACAGCTGATAATTTGGTTGCTATCCAACAGCCTCATTGTTTTGTTGTTTCAGAGCTGTTGCATCCCTATATTCTAAATATAATGTTCTACAAACAGGCTAAAACAGTGAAGAATATATTCACATTAGTCAAACGATAAACGCCTCATACATAATTTATTGAATTCCTATCTCATCGTCTCTTCCACAAACCGCTGTACACAATAACTGCAACAAATCACCAAAGCCGAATGGAATTAAGCCAGTGGCTGCATTGCAGTAAATGCTTCTGCAACAGGCCTACCAAACAATGCCTGATGAAAATGAAATAACAATGAAGGGCAAATTTAAATGCAGTAATTTAATCATGACGAATTTAAGACAAAAGTTAAAAAGGGGCGAAACAAATCAAAACAAAGTAAGCCTGAAACGCAAGCAGATGGCCTAGTAATGGGAAGCAGGTTGGGCTGGTTGCTAAGTGACAAGGGCTAAGATGAGGGTCCATAGTTTTGGCCGTGGTTTTGCAGGAAAAACACTTCTCCTCCCTAGTCTGAGCCACCCTCTTTCCCCATAGTGCTGTGGTTCTGACGCTGGCGGGGCAGGACAGGAGGCAGGCCTGGCCAAATGAGAAACAGACCCCCTTCACCCCAGTATTGCCTATTTCTCCCTGTGGCTTTTTTGTTTTCAAAGAAAAAAAGAACGCTCTCCAAAAATAGATTTGGGGCTCGCGTGCCAATGGGTTTTGAAAACTTTTTTTCCACTCCCTCTAGTCACGCAAGTAGCCTGGCAAGACCTTGAAGAGAGAGCAGGGGAAAAAACAGACCTCGTAAGAGACAAGAGGATCGGAGGGGGAAAAAAAGTCTCTCTGGAGTGTTTGTAGAAAGGATTGCGGTAAGCTGAGGTTGGAGCATCCCTGGAGCCTGGCCCTCTGCTGAGGGAACAAGCAGCGAAGACTTCCGTGCAAGCTGCAGGTATGAGGGGTTTATGGGTAATCCAAGCATGCGAGAGACCTTTCTCTGGTCTGGCCTCATTTTAACTGGACGGTAGCCTGGGCTTCTCCAGAGAAGAGGCTGATCCTAACCAAAGGGCCTGCAGACAAAGGAGCTCACACTCAAATGCAAAGATTCCCATTCCTTATGTCCATAAGCCTATATCCTCCACTGCGATTCACTTCACAACTGACTGATCGCTGCAGCTGGTATTCATCGTTTTATCTGTCACATCATATACTATTTCATCAAGATGAGATCACTGCCTAGATTATAAAAAAGCGAGACATTATCTTGCCCTAGTTAACTACCTTTGAAAGTCTGCCTATTTTGGTAGCTTCATTACAGAAAGTGCTTTTGAACATATGACAGTGAGAAGGACCCATGGCACAAGCTCTTCTGCAGAAGCCATGTTAAAACCATTATATCCTCCAGTCCTTAAAGTCATTATACCTACAGAGCTACATAAGCCCTCTTCTGCTAAAGAGCATCAAAGATCTCTGGAACATCTAAGTAAGGGTTAATTTTTTGGCTATACATTTAATGTCAGGTAGCCATGCTGAATGAAACATGCAGTCCTCTGACAACATCCTGTATGTCACTGTAGTCCTGTCATCCTGTGCCTCAGTGCCTTTTTAAATTGTCAACTCCCCAGAAGGATTTCTTTAAAATTTGTCTCAACACTGCACACATGTAGGTTTGAGTGTAAATTCATCAGACAGTTAAAGTCATTCAGTGTAGCTACTTAGAATACAGTAGTTTTCAAATTACTACAGCACAAAATATGATGTATAGCATAAATCTGCAGTATATTGATAGATTTATTACCAGCTGTGAAGTGTTTGTTTTGTGTGTGTGTGTGTGTGTGTGTGTGTGTGTGTGTGTGTGTGTGATCATGGCAAAATACGGCCCTGGAGACACCTACTGTAGCAGGAACTACCATTGATTCGATTTAAAGCTCTGACCTGTTGCACTCTTAACTCATTACTGTTTTAGTCACCTGTCAATGTCTGGTAATTTAAAGATATTAATAATTACAATGTTTAGCTGACCTAATCCACCATCACTGCACCCATTGTCAGGTGGTCTATTAAGGAAAATATGGTTAAAATCAAGCACTGGGTCTTGTTGTTACAATTGCTTACTCGGTTATATAATGGAATGAGAATGAAATTCATCATGAAGTGTAATAACCAGACCTCCATAGTTTTAAGATCCACGCTGTGTGGGGAAGTTCAAGCTAATCATTTGAAAGGGTTGCGACAGACACTCAATTTTCTCCAAGTATGTCCTATATACAACATGGTAAAGTCCATTATAAGACTTGCACAAATGGATGACTTGCACTGATAGCAATCCATCAAACTGTAAATTATGGTTTTGCAATGCAAAAAGCAAAATGCAAGAGGTCATGACATTTTCAAAGATAACCACTAAAATTAGACACTCATTCATTTTGACACGTCTTTGAATCTTGCATGAGGAAAATAAAACAATATTCGATTACCAGAAAAGCAGTATCAGAAAAGGGAACCGTGTGATAGTGCAACCAACATCTTTCTGCTCATACATAATTCAACTGAAACAAGCAGCACCTGAATCTACAAGCTACAAAAATGCTTCCCAGAAATGGCTGTCAGCATAGAGCACAATGGTACTCATTCTCTTATTGTGTTGCAATAAAAAGACAATATTACATCTGTTCAGAAGAGGGCAATGAAATTAGTTGATTAACATGTCCGTTGATCAAAGTGTGGAACAGATCAATATTACCACTTTTATTCTACAGAAGGTTTAAGGATTTCAAAAACTGGATGCTTCCTTTGTGAAAAAGAGATTTAAGCAAAAATAGTATGTACAAATGTAGCTCAACAACCACACTGAAATACAATACAATAAGTGCTTTCCAAGTTTTAGAGGGGAAATTATGGTACTTGTGAGTCTGGGTGTAATCCTTAAACTGATGATCAAAATTAGAGACCAAAATATTAATACTTGATTTTTTCTGACATATTGATATTCTTTTATTTTTCAGAATGTGATAGAATATCAGCTGTGGCTGTACCACTGTTGAACTAGCATGTTTTTAAATTAGAGAACACTTGCAGATCCCTCCTAGTTATGTAAATCTGGCACCTGGTGACAATTTCCTTAATTGTTGGACACACCCTATTTATCTGACAGCCCTCCTGGTTAGTTTGCAAGATGGCAAGCCGCTCTAAGGTGGCTGAAACCCTGTGACAGCAGGTTGTCCAAAGGGATGATCCTCTCAGCCATTCCAAGAGAAGTTGGACGTTCCAAGTCTGTGATTTCAAGAATATTAAAACTTTACAAGGACACAGATTAATTTAAGTCCCTGAAAAAGGACGGCCGTCCACGTAAAACAAGTGCATGAGAAGGATGGAGGACAGGATTATGAAAAGACTCTCAGTGGGGGATCGGTTCAACACTGCAGCTGGAGTTTCTCGCCAGTTCAGTGCTGAACAGGGCAAGGATCTGTCTCGGCACACAGTGTCTTGTCATTTAAGACTTTTTGGACTGAAAGTCCACTCTGCAGTGACCAGGCCTCTCATCAGCAGAAATAATAAGAGGTGGATGTATTGAACTCATTCAAAACAAGGGCCTCTACACTTCCTATTCAATTAGAATCATATAGCCCTTAGAAAACATTGTTTAAATCTTCTCTTCTGACACAATGGTGACTGTTCTCTAATTTTTCCCACTGTTTTTTTTTCAGAAAATGAAGTTGTTTTTTTAAGTGCCTGGTGCAGTGGTATAGCCACAGCAAATTATGAACAGTAAAAAATAACAATATTTCAGAATAAATCCAGTATTAATACTTTTTTTCTCTAATTTTGATCACCAGTGTATATGCTTTAGTTGACTTTTAGTCATTATAAGAAACGACCTCCAGTGTAGAGATTTGGGAAATGTGAACAGCAAGGATATTGTTAATTGGCTAAAGGGACACTAACCTCTTATGGCTTTATAAAAACTTAAATTGAATTCAAATTAGGTACAAATGGAAGTAAATCTAGAATGTAGTCCCCATGAAATCCATGTACAGTAGCTTTTGTAGGAAACTACATATAGCATAGAAGATACACTATCTCGTATTCTGTTTTACAGTATTTTCATCGGTGTGAGGCTGTGGGTCACTTCTGATTTAGCTTGTGTTCATGCTATATAAGTGTAAGCAAATGCAAGAAAATTGTTTGCTAGTTTCCAAACTAAACACCAAAATGACAATGTACACACCCTTCACTTTTTAGCGACTTTCAATATTCAATAAAGGAGATCTAGTTGTGTTTCTTTAGGCTGTTCAACTTACGATGATACCATGACTCAATCAACAATAAGCTTGTAAAAAATAAAAATGATAATACGTAAAATAAAATCTGTATGGTAAAAAGTATTAAGTAAATTAAGTGAGGAGCATGTTAAGACTGATGAAAAAACTGCAAGATCAAAGATCTTCAATATCATATGAGCAAGACAACACTGACAACTCCAAAAGAGACACAGGTTGAAGCAGTGTGTCATTGAAGGGAAAAGGGCATCCTGGCACTGATTGCATGTTAACAGAGCAGCCTCCTGTGTATCCACTTTGTGTTGACGGGAAAATGATAGATTTCATTTGGTTTACGCGGAGCCTTTAATTTAAGCTTTGAGTAATGACTTGGCTTTTGCCCTCTTACTCATATCATCTGAGTTCTGTTGTGTATATACTGGCCTCTCATCCAAGGTGCTCGGTTTGGGTCATAGCATTCATCTCATAACCTGAGTCTGCTATGACGCTCAAGCGGAGTGTATCATCAACGGGCTGTCCAATTCAGCCAGCTCCGCCCATATTTCCAGGCCAGGGACAAAAAATACACACATGAATTCGCCTCTGTGTGCGTGTGTGTGTAATTGCTCACGATACCACAGGGTTTATGTTTCAGCTTCATAACTACTCGAGAGGCAGGCCTTGGAGACAACAAACAGCGTTGGTCCAGTTACCGCTCTCTTTCATCAGGCAGTAGTAGTGTTGTCCCGCTTCAGGCGATACAAGAGTGATGCAAAGAGTTCTCACAACAGGTGGGGTTGGATAAATTACTATTTTGTAACATTATTGACATGCATTAAGCCTTACATGTGCAAAAGTTCAAAAGAGCTCTGAGAAATGCATTTCGACATTATTACTCTACTCGAACTTCCTGCTGTTTGATGAAAAGTTAATTGGGGTAAAAGAAGTGATCATAGATCATATATTTTGTTTATTTTTTTGGTGTTTGTGTTACATCACTGTATCATTTGACAGCCAGTATTACATTTTAAACATTGAGGTTTTATGTACAATATGAAAACATTCTAGTCAACTAATACTAAACCTTGATTGTTGACATGCACATTTCTCAACTTTGCTGTACTTCACCATGTTGTTCTTATGTGTTATATGATCTGGGGAATACAAATTGAGGGCAATTAGTAGAAACAGCAACAAAGATATGTGCATGGACAAAACCAGAGAAGTAATAATTGTTTAGGAATTGTGAGAACATCAGCCGCATATGCCTAAAGATAAAAAACATGATTAGACCTGGGATCTGGTGTGGTCCGTGTTATATGATGAATGACTCCTGAGCTGCAAAACATAATATGAATGAAACCCTTTTGCAAAACAGCGGAATGGGCACAAAAGCAGGATGGAAATAAGTCAGACTCGATGTTAATGTGCTGTTAATTTGAAAAAACAAATATACGAATGGAGTAAGGTTGACCAGAGACTTTCATATGAGGCAACTGAAGTTTTTTTTTTTTATAGTTTTCCAATGTGTTTTATTTTCAAACTCTTGTACTTTGACTTCAGCAAGAGTATTAACTGGACATAAGGGAATGTGTCTTTTTATGTTATTCATGGCTGCTTTTAGTAGAAATAAAGGCTGTAAAGCCATTACTTCAAATAAGTTGTTATGCTATTGTGATAGTGTTACATCATGTATCCCTATCAAGTTCTAAATAACACTTAATGGCTACCATTAAGTCAAATGTTGTTCATTTGAGATAGGTTTTCTTAAGATTGGGAATGTTGGGCTGTTTACCCCCGGGACAAAAGGGAGTTTTGAGTTGCACAGTTTATATAAGGTAGAAGTCTGATGTTACAGGGTAGTGACTTTAGCTGCAGGCTATTTAGATTTTAGAGGTTTGGGATGCCAGAAAACACTGTTGAGCTCCTGAAGGTGCCTAAATCAACAAAACATCAGTGATCAGAGGAGCCCAACTTATACACCCTCAGGGTAGAAAACAGGTCATGTTTTGTACTTTAGCAAATGTCACGTCCCTGACTGCTCGTTACTGCATTCAAAACACTGGTTATCTGTGGGATCTTTCATCCAAAATGAAACAGCTCTGAATATATCTATGGATTAGCTGCACATAAATTATCATATGGTTCATTTTGATACATTACCATTATTCTGAGTTGAGAAAGACGTGACAGAGACAACACTGGGTTCACATAAGTACTTTAATCAGGCACTTTTTGCTCAAAACATTTCTCTGGACGAGCCTAGAATGTGTGTGAACGTTCAGAGGAATTTATCTTCTATTTCACCATTACAAGCACAGTTTGGAAAAATATGAAATGTAAGTGGCAGGTAATACTGTTCAATTCAAAACGAAACAAACAACAAGGTACCTTCTATCAAATAGGTAGTGTTCATGTATATTTGGCCATGGTCAAAATAGCTTCCTTGTAAATAATTTACCAAGCCTCTCAGCTTCTGAAGTCTACCTTTATTTTAAATAGAAAATACTGCAGAATGTTAGTGTTGCTTAGATAATGTAAGCAAGGGTTTAAAACTAGGGATTAAGCAAAAAATATTTTTTATAATAATTTGAAGGCAAAAGAAAACTTATTTAGGCCACAGCAGAGCTCCATGTAGTTATTAATGCAAACTTACACATACATTTCTTTTGGAA
This sequence comes from Echiichthys vipera, assembly GCF_963691815.1. Classification (NCBI taxonomy): domain Eukaryota; kingdom Metazoa; phylum Chordata; class Actinopteri; order Perciformes; family Trachinidae; genus Echiichthys; species Echiichthys vipera. The sequence continues at coordinate 23,619,892 of NC_139830.1, forward strand.
AGGCTGCCAAAACACAATAATGATCCCAAATGTATTTATGGCGTAGGCATCTGTGTAAAAGCATTACGTGAATTATGGTTGAACATGTACATGACATGATTTTTTTTTTTTATTAACTAGGAATCATTCACTGGTGGTGTTTGAACATTCATAAAAAACATTTTTTCATAGTTCCACCATACTATATGTAACATTTGTTAGTATTACTTCAAATCCATAAAGTATTCTTTATAGTGCTATTGAGGGGACAATATGTATATTAAAATGACATTCATTACAGTTTGTCAGTAAATCTACACAAAAAAAAGTCAGGACAAAATGGATAAAACCTGCTGCAAATGTGAGTCAAGATGGCACTGATCAAGAGTTTAAGTATTTTTTTAATTTTCTTTTTTTAATCATTAATATTTTACTGAGCAACATTTGATGAGTGGACAAATGATGGAGACATGCTTACATTCTCTGGAATCAAGCTGCTGATGGAGAAAAACTATTTTGCATTCACCACGTAGCTGCTAACCCCTCACATTCATTATTTTCACAATGCAAAATAAGAGCAGTAAGGCCCGTTGTGAGAAATTAAAGCCAGGGCACCTGAAGGACAATATCATTGGATGTCAGGTTCCATTTTCCTTTGCAGGAAATGAAAGGACATGTGTTGAGGACTAAGACAAGTTTTCAGCATTTCACATTCATGATTATATACCTTTTGATGTGAGATCAAAAACTGGATGGGTAGAAAATCTGATCACACAATAATCTATTCTGACTGATGTTCCATTTGTTCAAGCAAGGATGTCTCTTCCTCTATAAATATTTACAATAATATGCTACAAAAATCCCAATTCATAAAGCATTGATGAAGAGCTTCCTTGAAAACCAGGTTAGAATCACAAGTGATAATTCCAACTTACAGTACAAACAAGTATACAGTACAAACTACAAATATACAAATATAGAAATATATTCTGAGGTTTTAGCAACCTTTTGACACTTAAATGCCATTTCTTGTCAGAAACCACATGTAAATATAAAAATATAGACAATGTTTTTGTACAAAATATTGACATCATGTATGGATCTCCATTCGTATGTGCAAATTAACACTGATCAACAGAAGAATGAGGAGTTTTTTTCAGACAAACGCACAGAAAAAGGCATAGTCCATTTTGGCCTGTTAGTCATGTAGTTTAGTTTTTCTTCAGTAAGAACCACAACTTCAGCTATTTGGACTTCTTAGTGTAACCTTGTGTACTCTTGGGAAAGAGAATAGCATTGACTCATTTTATTTTGCAGCGCCTGTGGTCACACAGTAGAACAAGTCTGGGACGGCAATGACTCAGTTTTAATTCATCCTTATTAAGAGTTGTCTTTAATTTAAATCCTTAGCTCTGCCTCCTCGCTGTGTTCTAAATTGTGTTCAGTTGTGCTGATCATTGATGCAGAGGGACCCTGTGAAACACTAAAGGGTGTGATTGCAGGAGAACGTGCTGCTAGCGGGGAGAGAGAAGGGGAGAAACTTGGAGACATGGCGACTGAGGAGATGGATCCTTCTGCACTGAGGGGAGATCTTCGTAAAGAAGCCAAGAGGGGGAACGTCCGCCCTACAGCCGGCTTCGGAGGTACAGTTTTGGCTCCGGGGTGGGCCACAGAGGTTATGAGAGGCGGGGGGTCGATTCTTGATTCTGCCTTTGCTTTGTGATGAAATGACCTGCGAGGATGAGGAGGAGCTGTTTCATCTTTTAAACGTGCTATTTCAGTAAAAACGCTAGCTAAAGGTTGGAACTGGGGACACCAGTTCAGCAGGTAATCCCAGTTATAGCTGCCCCTCAGCTCCTCATCACTGGCCACGATGGCTGTCAGGGAGCCATCCACAGCAGGCTTTCCATCCTCTGGGAAAGTATAATCTTTAGGGTGGGAGATGCTGAGTCCCCGTCCCACACCCACATATCCACCCCCCTCATCTCTGTAGACTGGCACCTGGCCAGCTAATAAAGTACCATTCAGACTGCCTAGTTTTTTCCCTTTGAACCAGTCTATGGAAGGCTCGCAGGACACATCTGACAGCTGATCTGCATCCTGCTGGATTCCAGAGTCCGGACCTCGGGCAGAGATGCGCTCCTGCATGGAGGAGGAGATACTTGACACTCGAGGGTATTCATTAATCATCCTGATCTCATCATCCTCCGCTGCCTCTGCCTCAGCAGAGCCCCGCCCACTAGAGTGGGAGGGATCAAGGGATCCCCCACGAGTGTATGGACCCCCAGTGCTGCCACTCTGATCAGCTGTGTATCCAGGAAGGGCTTGATGGTAAATCATTTCATTCGCTGCTATCTTTGTTTCCTCAAACTTATGCAGCATGGTGCCTGACGCTGGTGTTCGTCCGTGTGCCTTTTGCTCCTTCTTCTGACGCCTTAATTTAACAAAAAAGAGTGCCACAGCAATGATAATAAGTATGACTATGGTCCCAAGTGATACTGCAATGACGCTGATCAGCAACATATTCATGTCAGTTGTGAGACCAAAATTTGTATGGGTCACATCTACGATTACTTTGGCCACTGCAACGCGGGACGTCTCCAGAGGGCTGTGAGCAGTCACGTCCAGTGTTATTAGACGCAGCTCCCTTTTAGAGCGACTCTCATGTCTACTGTAGCTGTCCATCTTTAGGGAAATGGCTCCTGTTGATTTATTGACTTCAAAATAAGGCGAACTGTCTGCTAGAGTGTAGAGGACAATGCCATCCACACCTCCATCCTCATCTCTGGCTTGCACTTTGCCAATGATTTGACCTTTCTTTGCTCCCTCAGGCACTTCAAATGAGAACTCTGAGGATGTGAAAACAGGATCATATTCATCCTCCCCTGTAACATAAATCTGCACTGTTACAGTAGCAGAGTAGTTGCTAGCATCCATGGCAACAGCCTCAAAATGGAAGGAGCTGACCTTCTCATAGTCAAACGTAGAGCGAGTCCGTATTTCCCCTGAAGTTTGGTTCATGAGGAAGGCCTCTCTTCCCTCTTTAGAGTTGTCTAACATGTAGTACCTCAACTGTCCAAAAACTCCTCTGTCATGGTCGATTGCATGCAGCATGGTGACTAAGGCATTCTGGGGTTGGTTCTCCCTGATGCTAGCAGTTATCAGTTTGAGGGGAAAGAAGGGCCGGTTATCGTTGATGTCCTTCACCTCAATATTGACCGGGGCCAAAGCATAATGCCCTTGACGGTCAGTAGCCTGGACAACAATCATATGGGACCACTGTCGCTCGCTTTGCAGAGGTCTTTGCAGCCTCAAGGCTCCGGTCCACTGGTCCACCTGGAAAAGGTCTGTCTCGTCCCCCGAGCTTATGGAGTACTGCACCTCTCCATTGGGAGCAGAATCTGGATCGGTGGCAGATAGATGCAAGATCTCTGTCCCTACTGCTGCACCCTCACTCAGTACGACACTGTATTCCGCTCGGGTGAAAGCTGGAGGGTTGTCATTGGCATCTGTGACGCTGATGAGGATGGGCACGCTGGAGCTACGCTGCGGGATTCCCCGATCTGATACAACAACAGTCAGGTTATAGATCGGCACTGCTTCAAAGTCCAGCTCCTCCACCAGGATCAGGCTACCAACTGTCTGGAAGCCCTGCCCCTCCAAGAAGCGCACGCTGCTCTCAATCTGGAAGGTATTACCTAAATTACCACTGGCAATGGCAAAATCAAAACCACAGTTGTCCCGGGACAGGTCGCCATCCACAGCTTCTAATGTCAGAACAGTTGATCCAGGAAGCCCATCTTCACACACCGTAGCTCTGTACTCTGACTGGTGGAAGATGGGGGCGTTATCGTTGACATCGGACACTTGTACCTGGACAGTGGCAATGGATGAAAGGGATGGAGTGCCCTGGTCGCGCACCTCAATTAACACCAGGATGGAGGGATTCTTAAAATCAAACACTGTTTTTTGGTTGACAAACAGAGTACCTGTAAGATTACAAAGAACATGGTCATGAAAGGAGCCACTGTCAGAATGTAATCATCATTAATTTATCACAGTCATTTACACACGGTGGTTCGTTCATTCAAATAAATAATTAAATCCCAATTACATTTTGTAACCACTGTAGCAAAGTTGTGTATATGCTGTTGAATGGAACCTTATTTTAGGCAAAGGCAATGCATTTGAGAATAGGAGACAGAATAGCTTGAGGCAAAAATACTTTTAGATGCTATCTCATTAAATCTGGCCTTAAATGACTTTAAATGAACAAAATGATTAAATATTTTGCAATGCCTTTCGCAAAATTATGTCCAAACCCCTAATGTGCATCCAAGAAGAGCCTTGGGGGATAACATTTTTTATGAAGGGTAATTAGGGGGAGCTCTGGTTAGAAAACAGTTATAAACAATCATAAATATGCACACAATAACCTTACCGTTGCTTGGGTCAATGTAGAAGACACCCCTAGTTGATGACATTACTCTGTAGGTAATCTTCCCGTTGTCTCCAGAGTCACGGTCAGTGGCTGTTACTGTGATGACTGCACTGCCTGCTGGGAGGTGCTCTGATACAGTCACCTGATGAGAAACACACAACAAAGATATAGGCATATATGCGTTACTGATAATTCAACAATATAACAAACATGCTAATACTCAAAAAGTGGTGGTATATAAATGTGTGAAGTGGAAGCGGCACCTGATACAAGTCTTGAGTAAAGGTGGGGACATTATCGTTCACATCATCCACCAGAACAGTGATGTTGGCCTCGCTTTGATGTTTAGAGTCGGATGAGCGGACGGTCAGGGTGTACCACGTCCTTTCCTCATAGTCCAGAAGGCCGGTCAGAGACACCCCTCCTCCATAACGATGAATCCCAAACATGTCTTGGGTGCTTGTATCCAGGTGTAGTGTGTAGGAGAGGGCTGGCCCTGAGTCGACGTCGTTTCCTGTTACTTGGGTGATAACTGTTCCAATCAGAGCATCTGTAGGATAATAATGTGGAGAGGCGGGAGAAGAGGACATTTAAGTTGCAGTTGAAATGAAGCACATCAATTCTAAGTTTAAAAAAAAAAGTTTTTATTATGAAATATCCTGTTCTAGAAAGCCTTGATCTAATATAGACAGGAAATGAACAGAGGAACTTGGCAGAAGCACGTTTCGAGTCAGATTTTTCTCACTGAGCCCCACTGAGCGAGCTGCCAGGGAGTGTGATGTGAGGGGTTTAGGATAAGAATACTGGATTAACTTCCTCTGTGAAGCTCACTTACCCTCAGGCACTCGGATCTCCCGATGCAGAGGAATCATGGGACTGTTGTCGTTGAGGTCGATGATGATCACAGTGAGGGTGGCAGAGCCAGCCAGCCGCGGGGTTCCCCGGTCTGTTGCCGTAACAACAAGCCTGATGCCACATAATAAATGTCAGTGTCTGAACTTTCTGTGGACCCGGTTGTGTAATATTTCACCCCCCACCAAGATCAGCCTCTTTTTATTTCAGAATGAGTATTAGAATATATTTGTTTTCATACAATAGGGCTCCCTTGTTAGTTCTTTACATTTCTAAATTTCATCAGGACTTCGTTTCAATATTAAAAATGGATTGGAGATGTATTATTTCTTTCAAATCAATTAAATTTGTTCAAAATTTCATTTTAGACAACCATCTGCAGGACAATTATTGATTTATTTTCTTTCTTCAAATCACTTGGATCGGCTTCTGGACCAGCCGCTCAATGGCTCCCAATTTTTATTTTCTCGTTTTGTAACTGAAACCATTTTCAGAACAGCTCTTACAAAAGGCAACCTAATGTAAATATCAACTATGTTGCACCGATCTATTCCTTTTGTTTTTTTAAATGTGGGTTTATTTAATGGAAATATGCACAAAAACAAGCGTTACCATTGAAACAAGTCATAAAAGTCATTTGTGAGGGAATGGACATTATCACAGTGACAAACATTTAACTTCCATGTGTGAAGGGCAGAGATGAGCTGAAGGGAACCAAATGGCAGGATGTGATAACAGACAAAGAGAGAAAAAAAAAAGAAAAACTCACTTTGTTTGCGTCCAGATCTCTCTGTCCATTATAGCTGCCGTGGTGATGCTGCCGGTCAGTGGGTCTATCTTAAACAAGCCACTCATGGACGAAGACCTGATGGAGTAGGTCACCTGGCCATTTTGTCCCTGGTCCAGGTCATCTGCAGCAACCTGAGAAATTTACCACACAATAAAAATATAGAAGTACGTGCAACCGCAGTTTCAGTGTAACATAAACTAGTGAGCAATATCGGACTTGGAAGTCAAGAGTTAATAAAAAATGGGCCATATGGACCTGACTTTATGGCACAAATGATTCTATAGTATATTCAGTTGTACACTGAGAATACATGTAATTGAAGAGAGTAATTCTTCTACACTCTTGAAACTATCCAGATTTCTGAGGCACAAGTTATTTTTTTTCTACAACTTCACACTTTAAAAACAGCCAACCAAAATAAATGTGTGGAGGACAGGCTACTGCACCTGGATAATAGGGAAATCGTAGCCCTGTGCCTCTCTAATGTAGGCCACATAGTTCTGCAGTTGGAAGCGTGGCAAGTTGTCATTGACGTCCTGCAGGATTAAGTTGACAGCCATGTAGGAGCTGGAGGATGCCGTCTCAGCTTTCACCACAAGGCGGAGTTTCGGTGTCTCCTCAAAGTCTAGTTCTTCAGATTTCTGAACCCATATTTCACCTAATTCACAAAAATAACAATGAGTCACATATAAACTTTGTTTATAATGTATGCTGCCATCTCGGCACTGACCGGTAATGGTGTTCATTCCAAAAGATTGCATTCTGTTTCCACTGAAAATACTGTAGCTGATACCAGTCTGAGAGCCATCGGGGAACTGGGCCTGAGTCTGTGTTACAACTGTGCCTGTAAGGTGAGAAACACACTTGGTTTACACATTTTACTTGTACTTATTATTTCTACTATACATTCATACATTTCCAAGTGAAAAGATCTAAATAATATCAAAACCTTTAGCAGCGTTCTCCTGCAGACTGATGTCTCGAGCTGTACGAGAGAAGCGGATCCCCCTGTAGCTTTGCTCCCTGATATAAATGATAACCACCCCCAGGGAAGATTGAGCTGGGTTGCCCTGATCCATGGCCTGAACTATCAAAGTCCTCTGGCTTTGGGTCAGAGTCTGCAGCTTCTCTGTGGCCTGGATGTCTCCTGTCAGTGAATTGATGGTGAAGCCCCTCACAGGGTTGGCGAAACGATAAAACACAGAGCCATTAGCCCCAAAGTCCTTGTCCTCCGCCCTCATGGTGGCCAGCACTCGGCGGCTGGACACGCTGCTGGCAGAGATGTTCACAATGAGTGGGTCCAGAATGAAGAAGGGTGCATTGTCGTTCACATCCTGAATGTAGACAGTCACTTGAGCAGTAGAGTTACGTGGGTCTGCAGGGGAGGAGTCAGTGGCACACACCTCAAAGGTGTAAGCAGCTGTTCTCTCTCTGTCTAGGGGTGCTGCTGTGATGATGCGGCCTGTGTTCTGGTCTATGATGAACATGCTCTGGGAACCACGGCTCAGAAAGTACAGCACCTGGCTGTTTGGGCCCTGATCCAAATCAATGGCTTTCACCTCCAGGACAAGTGAGCCAATGGGAACATCTTCTGAAACGTCTGCAGTGTAACTGCTACTCTGAAACTGGGGGCTGTGATCATTGATGTCCATAATGGTCACCTCTACAGTAGCAGTGCTGCTGAGGGGAAGGTGGCCCTGGTCCTGAGCTGTGACTGTCAGAGTGTACCCAGCCTTCTTCTCCCGATCCAGAGGCTTTGAAGTAGACAGCACACCTAAATGTCTGTCCAAGCGGAAGTCTCCCAAGGGATCTCCAGCTGCAAGGAGAGCAATGGCAAATGGTTATGAAAAAGTTATTATAAAATGTTATAAAAATGCTAAATCATAGGAGTAGTTTAGCTGATAATTTAGAAACTGAAAGCTAAAACACTTGTCAAATCACCTGTAATTATGTAGTTTATCTCCCCACTATCTCCTGCATCCTGGTCAGTGGCTCTCAGGGTAAACAGAGGCAATGCCTCCAGGTTTTCAGGCACTTCTATGCTGTAGTAGAGACGTCCAAAGAAAGGGGCGTTGTCATTCTCATCAAGCACTCTGATCCTCACTGTGGCTTTGGCATAGTTGGGGGGAAGGCCTTCATCTTTTGCATAAACTGAAAAAACATGAGAAAAAAACACAAAACAGAGTAAAGGTGATTTTAAAGAAATGGCAAAAGCCACATGACAAATTTGACATTCAGAGAGTAACCGTTAATGTTTTATCTGTGATGATGTAGGACAGTACCTGTCACAGTGTAGTACTCCTGGAGCTCCCTGTCGAGGGACTCAGTGGTCGTTATTACACCTGTAACTGGGTTGATGCTGAAACTCTCCTCTGAGATACCACCATATGTCACCTGCCCATTGGTTCCTACATATAAACACACAGAAAAATTGAATTAAAGATGGATTGTAAAAACATTTGACAATAACAAAATGTCACCAAAGCCTAGAATTTGAATTCCCCTGACCTGTAAATATATATTTTAAAGCATTTCAAAGGTATTTGTATTCATCTTGTTAATAGGTTGTATACTCATTTGTTCATTTGTCACTGTTTAACTGTCTAATCATTTGGCAGTGACAGCCTTCCCTCAGGTGTCTGGATGCCAGATTACGTGCTAACAGAAAGCAGCCTGGCAACCTCACCTGTTTACTTCACAAATTGCTTTTGGAGAGAAAGTTTATAACCATTCTGTTTTATGTGCTTCTGACTAAGTCTGAGAGAACACATCCTTTCTTTAGCCCAACCCCCACCCTACTAAGTCCTCAATTAAAAACAACTGTTAATGTCTGTAACACATACTAAGCACATGAAGAATTACAGGCATTTTGTCTGTCTTAATGGCTGAATCAGTGCAATTTGATATCCATTTAAAACACACACACACGCACGCACGCACACACACACACACACACACACACACACACACACACACACACACACACACACACACACACACACACACACACACACACACACACACACACACACACACACACACACACACACACACACACACACACACACACACACACACACACACACACACACACACACACACACACACCACCATTATTAAATTGCAAATATATATTTTTTAAATTACAATATTTTTCCTACTTCAAAGTGGACCAAGCACCGCCCCAACTTGCATGTGTTGCTTAGAGCTACACTGTTTCATTGCTCTTATTGGTTGTAGATATATCCAGTTGCATCAGACGTATTTTGGCCACTTGGAAAAGTGAACAGCGAGGTTCAAGACTAATACGCATTTGCAAATTAGTGTGGCGATGCCAGGCAAAATTTGACCTTTTAATTACCAAGTTAGTGCACACTGGGAAAGTTTTATTGATTAAAGAGTAGGATTACATGTACAAAGCTGCAGTAACTAAGTCAGTGCACATTGAATGTCTCACCTTGGTCCAGATCAGAGGCAGACACTGTCAACACACTCGTCCCTGGAGGCTTGTTCTCAGAGATCTGGGCTTCATACTGGCTCTCCTCAAAACAGGGCACCTCATCGTTAACATCAATCACGTGGACACACAGCAGCTGGCTGGACAAATACTGGGGTATCCCATGATCCTCGGCGGTTATTGTGAGGTTAAAGACGTCCTGCTCCTCACGGTCCAGAGGTTTGAAAATAGACAGGGAGCCTGTAGAGAGATGAATCAGGGGTGAAATGTGAGGAGAGATTTCCTGTATGTGTGTGTGTGTCTGTGTGTGGGTGTATTTTATTATAGCCTGTTTCACAGAGGCAGTTACACATGACAACTACGGTATGAAAGCATGCTATCAAAGGCAATAAAATATGCTACTTTCCATGCTAGTGTGTAGTCATTTGATATAAAAAGCAAGTGTGAAAAGTTGCCGTGTGAAGGCCAAATCAGAGATAATTTCCTCCACACACACAGCTTTGCCTACCTGAGTGCTACCACCACCACTGCTGTAACAGCCCAGCAGTCTGGCCACAGTTTACGAGATTTTCCATTGGAGAATGCCACAGCCATCGAGAAAGAAGCAGTAAACACACGCTCTAGACACGCAACAGCCAGGCCTGCCGTGCTCTGTAGAAATTAGGGGCACCCTTGCCTTTTCATTATCCTGCCCTTAGAGGGTAGAGCTTGCATTGATTCAATTTCAATTTAATGCTTTAAAATGAGCTGCAACTGTTAAAGAAAGAGGGAAAAGGCTGTTTTGGTTTTAACTTTTTTTTCCCTGCATGTTTTTGCTTTGTATCTTGCTAGGACTGAGATAACTTGCCCCTAAGCCTTTAATCTGGTAGGAGTTACAGGCTGAAATATTTTCACCAAATTTGACTCCTCTGTGATCCTGCCGTATCCATGGTCACTGATAACACATGGGCACAGAAAGAGACAGTGGTAAACAGGGGGAAGATTTTATTTTGGATGTTTTTGATTCCAGCATCTTAAGCCGATGTGAGATTTGTGGCGCCAACACTTTGGACTGCAGTGAGAGGGTTAGCTGAGGTTGCTCAGGCAACAAACACATTTGTCTCGTCTTTAATGCAGAAGTCATTTATCAACCTGCATTAATCCTGGAATGGTGCTGTCTTTTGCAAAGAAGCATTTCTCCATATCACCAGTGTACTCTCCCTTTGCTTTGCACCAAAAGTGAAATTAATGACCTAGCTCTTCTGACAATGAGTGTAGTGACAATAGTTCTCTATATTGTGGTTAACTGTGATGGCAAAGTAATGAAGACAGAGCGTGTATATAGTATCAGGTCTTCGGTTACTGACCCCAAAACAGGAGCAAACCAGGTGCTCAGAGGATTAACTCTGTCAGTATTCTAACAAATACCCAGTGTGCATGAAAACACTTCAAGATGAGAGTCATACTGGGCTGAAGCAGAAGTGGCATGCATGACAGACACTGAACGTTTCCATCCCTGAGCTGCTCTAGGGGGCATCCCGGTTGGTGACTTGAAGGGGAAGGCGGAGCTTACGATGACACGTGTCTCAAACACCACAACAAAGCCCACAGGACCAAAAAGCCCAAGGTCAACATTGACTAAGTGACAGAGTCTCGTGTTAGCACACAAACACATATGTGCATGCCTGCACACACACACACACACACACACACACACACACGCGCACACACACACACACACGCACACACGCACACACACACACGTGCGTACACATAAACATGCGTAACTGATCCCTTCTCTAATGGTTCCCAGAAGCCTGAGCAGGAGGTTCTTTGGTCTTTCATGGGAATAGATCCACAATAACAGATGATGGGTTGTGTGTGTGCGCGTGTGTGTTTAATATTTGGCAGGCTGCTCTGTCTGTCTGGCCTCCAACTGAGAGAAATAAGTCATGAAAGGTGAAGCAAGAGTTGTGCGGCACTAAGACGCAAGCAGAGTATTAGAAGAGTGTGTGTGTGTGTGTGTGTGTGTGTGTGTGTGTGTGTGTGTGTGTGTGTGTGTGTGTGTGTGTGTGTGCGTGCGTGCTTATGTAGGGGGAGGTTTGGTAATTGTGTTGGGGGGTTGTTTGGAAGCACATGGAAAGGTGGGTAGATTACACATGCAATGTGAAGTCAAATTTAGAGGTGGCACAAATGCTTCGAAAGTCCATAAAAAGACCCAAACAGGAGTGAACAAATGCAGATTCACTTGTTTACTTAAAGTGTAAATATTTTAACATGAGTAAGGTAGTAGTAGTATTATTATTATTGGAATAAAGAAACAAAATAAAAAATGAATGTGTATTGTGGATAATAAGTAACTGTCCAATAGAAGTGCAGTATTTGAAAACATTTCCTGATATTACCCTGCAAAATGATTAAAATGTTGATAATGATGATATGATGCTAACATGTGATATACCTTCATTGTATATGCATATCCCAGAGCCACATACGCATTAGCTGTGTGTGGCTAAATCATGGGAAAAGACCTTGAAAGGGGAAACCTATTTATCTAATATACCATAATTTTCTTCTAAAGTGTTCTCTCAGTTGTATAGCTTATGCCACACTATCACCAGACAGAACATGGTTGATTCTGCAGTACCCCAACTTATGTTCGCTCATGTAAATGAAGTGCACATTATTCCTGCATTGACTTACCAGTGTTAGGGTTGAGGCTAAATGTCCCTCCAGTGTTGCCTGACTGGATGCTATAGGTCACTCTGCCATTCTCCCCTTGGTCCGCATCTCTGGCCATGACATACAGCGCCACAAAGCCCACCGGCTGGTCCTCCATCACACTGACAGCTGTTGGTGAGCTGAAAACCGGTGGATTGTCGTTCTCATCAGTTACATATACCCTCGCTGTCACAGAACCCCAGCGCCTCTGGCTAGCATCAAGGGCAGAGTCTGTTGCCTTAACAACCAGTATCAGGTTGGAGGTCACCTCGTGGTCCAGCTCCTGGCCCAAGGAGAGAACCCCAGTGGAGGGGTCGAGGGTTAGTAGGCCAAGAGTGTTTGGCCACTGGTGGAGAATGGAGTACTTCAGCTCACTGTTGGGCCCACTGCCATCCTTATCTGTGGCCTGGAAAGTATAGATAGAAGAGCCCGGCTCCATGTTCTCAGAGATGACAATAGTGATGGGGTCCTCTGGGAACTGAGGGGCATGGTCATTGCTGTCCTCTACGTCAATGTCCAGGTGGACCAGGGTGCTGCTAGGAGGGGCCTGAGAGAGATCATCCACCTCAATCTGCAGAGTGTAGCGTGCGTCTCTTTCATAGTCAAGAGGACGGGCCAGGTAAACGTCTCCAGTCAGACGGTCCACGACAAAGGTCCCGTGTCGATCTGTACCCCCCACCACTGTGTAGGTCACCCCCCCCTCCTCTGGAGTGTCTCTGTCACGAAGGCGGACTGAGCCAATAACAGATCCAGGCTTGGCCTCCTCCACAGAGTTGAAGGATATGGAGAATGAATTGGTCTTAGAAGTAGGTCTGCTATTGCTGAGAACCTGCCATGAAAATAAAACTGTTTGAGTATTTGAGGATAGAGCAACACAACAGTGGATCTGACGCTTCATTAAGATACCTGGTGGAGAAACTCAAGTTTGCAATTTTCAATACAAAGAAAGAATGGAAATATTTCATGGATGTTGGGAAAAGCAAAAACAGATTTTGTTCACCCAACTCACTTGTGCTGTATGTGTTCGCTGAGAACAAATTAAACCAGTTACAAGAGGTTTTTATAGACTTGAATAGCACGCCTGCCTCCCTTAATCACGCTTAATCTGACACTCATGTTGCTGCCAGAAAAAATAATAGATGATAAAAGTAACACAATCAGAGAAAGAAATGGTGAGAGGTTTTTAGTTTAGCATTGGGACATATTCCTATACTGTGGTTTAGCTTTACACTTGCTTTAATGAGCAGCTCAAGTCTCTTCAAAGACTACAACATGATGACTTCTCTCCTTTGTATGAAAAGAGTAGCATAAGTAACACATGACACATTATGTTGATACAACATAAGCAGCTGTAAAGAGCGGAGGGAGAGGTTTAGCTGCATTGCTGACAGTTTTTGGTATGCTGACGGGGTGATCTAGATACTCAGCATTGCATCCTACAACGCAATTCCCACGGTAAGTAGGCACTCAAAAAAATACAAATGTGTGTATGTGAAATCTTACATGACAAGCTGTAAATTGGTTCCACATTAGATGGAAAACGAGTGTTCCAGAAATAAATTGGTATAGTCCCATCCTATCATCGATGGATTTAGAAAATCAGTTTGAAACGATGATTAAAGCAAATTACAGAAATGCGTCAGCGGGCAAGAACAACACTGCACTGTTTAATCCAATTAACTAATAATTATGACTTTCATTTTTGTTTTGGTGGGAAGGAGGAAAAACTGAACTGGCACTTAATGGAGCTGTTTATATGGCAACTCTATTTTCCTGGAACCTATAAATCTATGCTCCTTCCAGGGTTCTTCCATTGTGTCCATTTTCTGTCCTGTATTAAATATTAACTGAATTACCTTCAATGCTGTGTTTTACGCGTGTATATCCCTGCCGCTCATTGCAAAAAGGGCTACTGTGTTAAAAAAGTGTTGAAGTCATTGAGTATGACCTTGATCAGAGCAGTCTACAGCTGGCCCTCATCACAAGCCAGCTGGGAGTATTTGATTTAGTCCCACTTTTCCATTTCAGATAGAAATTTCCCTTTTGAAAAGTCACAGGGGAAGAGAAGGGAGGGGATGGGAGGGAAGCTTGTCAGAAGTGAGCTTGATATGTCTGCTGCTAGTCTGAGGGGCCCAGAGACATGTATCCTCTCAGCCCCAAGTCTATTCTTTGATATTATATAGGTGAATAGTGCGGGTGTTTGTGCTGGCTGTGGTCCAACAAATGTCTGACCTGAATGGTGAGGGAGCAGGAGGTGCTACGAGGGGGCAGTCCTCTGTCAGTAGCTGTCACCATCAGAGTGTACTCAGCCCGCTCCGAGTGGCTTAGAGGGGATGATGAACGCAACTCCCCAGTGTTTGGGTTCAAAGAGAAACGCTCAGCCCTGGGACCTGGGAGAGAAAAAAAGAGTCCAAACTTTCACTGGAGACAATGTACACAAGTCAGTTGTAGCATTTTGTCATTGTTAAATCGAGCCATTTGTACAAATATGTGTTTTTACCCATTGACTCAACCACTATGTTATATATTTACAGTATTTGCACACAAAAATGATTTATTTAGTTCTTTTCTAAATACAGTTACAATTGATTTACACTAAAACAAAATCAAATACAGACTGGAAAAATGAAAAAATAAACATAAGCTAAAAATTCAAATCTCTTCCTCCACTCACCGAGTACAATCACTTTCTTAAAATGTGCTACATTGGCATACATATAATAAATCTTTGAATAATTATTTTGCACAGATGAGTACTCTGTTTACTTCCGGCAGACACCATACCTGACAAAGAGTAGAATACAGTTCCATTCTCCCCTTCATCAGGGTCTTTGGCTTGCAGCATGCCCAGTAAAACCCCAGAGGACTGACCTTCTGTCACCTGTGGTACAAAATAAATAAATAAATTGGATGTCACCAAATTGCACTTGAAATTTAATTTTCTTCCTGTATGTTTCCATGGTCTTGTGGCATCACCTGTATGATGAGGTTTTTGCCCGACTGGCTGTGGGTGAAAGAGGGATCATTGTCGTTGTCATCCATGACAGTGATGAAGGCTGTGCCTGTGGCGCTACGAGGGGGTGAACCTCCGTCTTGAACCACCACCCCCAGCTGGTAACTTGACTGCTGCTCTCTGTCCAGTGTAGTCCTTGTACTGATCTCACCTGGGAAAAGAAGGCAGTGAAAGAGTGGGATTTTATCCCGAGGCACTAGTCCAGAGCAACGGAATAATGATGAGACTTAAGAGCCAGCAGGCTTTGATCTGTGACACACAAGTAATCGACATGCACAGTGTGCAGATGTACGTGTACATGTACACACACACAAATAGAGGAAGTTTGGAAGGTTGGCAGATGCTGTAGAGACTCATAACTCAGCCAGAAACCCATCACAAATCACACTCTTAGTCTCCCGCCACAGACTAACAGGCTCAGCAGGCCAATTAGAGCCCGGCAAGACGCTTAGTGCTAGTGTCACCATCATCTGACTAATTTATGACAGTGGGGAAGAGGCATCTCAGTGAGATGAATAAACACAGAGCGTTCTTTCTCACAAAAAGTTTACATTTTTGATCTTTCTTGTGGAATCAAGACAGCTTTTTTTTTATTGATGGAAGATCTTTGAGACTAGAGACTTTGTATTTCTGTTTAGTTTTAGCTGCCTTCAGAAGATGATGGAGAATACCTATTTCTAATTCCAATCTAGAGAACATCAAAAATTCAACACATAATACCAGTGCGACCTTTCTTGTGTTAGTTCCTTTGTCAAAAGCAGCATTATTAAAGCATGATATTACAGTCAGCTGTTTTTTTTTCAATTATGCCTGCTCTGTTCTTTAAGCATCTCTCCCTTCAACTTCTCCAAAGACATCTTTACATACAGTATGTGGTTTTGTTACATACCGTATGTAGGTTTTTTTTGGCCTGGCAACACCAAACTAATTTGCGAATGAAACCTATTAGTTCTAATTTTCAATTTCCAAGGGGCTTTTGGGCGAGCACACCCAAAATTGCTCTGGACACGACCTACAACCAATCACACCAACAAAACAATAAAGCCCCGAGCAACACATGCAAGTAGGGGTGATGCTTGGTCTGTTGCTGCATGGTCCCAAACGTTGTCAAATTACAGCTACAGTAGACTAAAATGTATTTCTGAAAACATCTGAGGTGGGAAACACGCAATACAGCAACATAATCTTGATTTATATTTGATCCGCACTGCCTAGTTTGACAGTCTGAGCCAGTCTTGAGCCTGGTGTATTGCACTTGACGGAGTATACGCCAAGCTAAACGATCACCACTTTAAGACTCCAATCCAAGACACCAACAGTGAATGCTGTCGTGATTATTACGAGTACATCATATTTCAACAAACCTGTGTGGGAGTTTATCTGGAAGTGGCGATCAGGGTGCAGGAAGCGGTAGCTGAGGCGTCCATTGGGGCCACTGTCTCGGTCTGAGGCCATCACGTGACCAAAGCCTGTTCCTGCAGGCAGGTTTTCTCTCACAGCCATGAAGATCCTCTCCTGTGTGAGCCGAGGAGAGTTGTCGTTCTCATCCGTCACCGATATCCGTACTGTGGCACTACCCGTCTTCTTCAGCTGTCCATGACCTTGGCTAGCCAGCACTGTCAGAAGATACATGTCCTTGACTTCTCTGTCGATGGCGCTCTTCACAAACAACCAGCCACTGTCTGCAGCAATGCCAAACCCTGCAGCATCTCCATCGGGACGCAGGTGATACGCCAGGGGACTGAAGTAACCTGAGCCAGGGGTTTCTCTGTTCAGAGCCCGGACCTGCAGGAAGTGCGTGTTTATTGGAGTCCCTTCTTTTAGCTCCACGCGGTATGTGAGGGTATCGAACACAGGTCCCTGGTCATTCTCTGCCTGGACATGAACCACAAGCACGAAGGTGGCGCTAAGCTGGGGTACTCCACAATCCTTTGCAATCACCTGGAGATCATAACGGGGAGCACTTTCATAATTAAGGCTCCCTACCAATCGGATCTCCCCACTGCTGCGTTCTATGCTGAAGGTCCTTTGGATTCCACTTGTATAAGAAAGATCAAAGGTGAGTTGTCCATTGACTCCAGAGTCTCTGTCCTCAGCTTGGACACGATACACCATGGTGCCCATTTCTGTATGCTCTGGCAGCAGCAGGGACTCTGAGTACGAGGGCAGAAAAACAGGCGGGTTGTCATTTATGTCTGCGATGGTAATGTGGACGCGGGTCTGGCCAAAGGCAGGGGGGTTGCCACTGCGGGCCTGCAACTCCAAAGCAAGAGCCGACTGGGCTTCGTGATCCAGGGGCAGACTGGTCCTTAAGGCCCCAGTTTCAGGATCCACTGTAAAGTAGCCTGCAGGGTCTCCAGAGCTGATGGTGTATGAAATATCTCTAGAGGTTCCTGGGAAGAGAGAAGGATGACAAAAACCAGAGACACGTTACCATGGCCCAGGAGGCTGCACTAAAAGCACTGAAGTAACAATATACTACAAAGATGTCGTTTTTCAATTTTCATGACTGTAATAGACCTCTAAAAACTCAGAAAATTAATATATAAACAAGGTTCTGAAATGGAATGTTTGATTGATGTTATTTCAGAGTTAGGTGTGTATAGTGGCCCAGCGCCTATTTGTACAAGTGGTGCGGGGAGCAGAAAAGAAACTCTTTTCAGCATGATCCAGTGTGACTGATAAATGTACTGTTCAATATGGGCTGTGGGACTCAAATTTGGGTGGGTGAGTGAGTGAGTGAGTGAGTGAGTGAGTGAGTGAGTGAGAGAGTGAGAGAGTGAGAAGAAGAAAGGCCATGTGTTTGTAGTCCCTACCTGTCTTACTGCTGGCATGGACGATGCCTACCACTGTCCCTCGCAAGACATCTTCAGATACAGTGAAGTAGTACAGGGTCTGTTCAAACACAGGTGGCGCCACCAGCCCTGCTACCACGCTAATGTTGACTTTGGCATTGACGAGGGTAGCCAGACCACCCCCATCCTGAGCAGAGATCACCATGGGAATGACAGAGTTGGCCTTCCCATAGACAGAACGAGACAGAGAGATGACACCTACAAAAATAAAGCCGTAGACAAGTTTCAAACAGGCTATTTTAACGTCACACAACATTATAAATCATGCAAGACAATAATGTAATGGAAAGTGCAGGAAGAAATTGGAGGACACAATCATTTAGATTCATAAATAATTGAAATCTTACAAATAAAGTATGCAGAAAGGAACTGGAAAATGATCTGTGCCAACCTGTGTCTTTGTTGAGAGTGAAATATGGGGAGGCTCCTCCAGGTACTGTTTTGTATGTAATTCTGCCATTCGTGCCTGAGTCTGGGTCATAGGCCCTCACTCTGACAACAGATGTCCCAGGAGCGCTCTGCATGCTCAAACTGACAGCATAGCTGATTGGGTAGAAGGCAGGTCTGTTATCATTAATGTCCACCAGATCTACTTTCACATAGGCTACTGAGCTCAGTCCACCCTGCAGAGGAAACAAAAAGCTCCTTTGTTATATCTTTACATACATTAAATCATGAACAGAGAAACCACACCTGAAAGCAGGATTTAGACCACATTAATGGTGAAAGTCAGTAAAAGTAAAAACCAGCAGTAAACCCTGTTAGAATTTCGATGTATACCCGTAGCCTCTTAAATATAGTCCCAGCAGGTTTGTGCAGGGATACAGATTGATAGTTTCCCTCGGGAAAGAGCAATATGTCATGACCCGTGGAGGGTGAGAGGGCCCGCCGCAACTGAACAATCTGTTTCATAGGCTTTTCATTTGCAGAAAATATAGTGCTGCCTTTATATTTGGACCAGGTGGCAAAAAGGAGGGAGGCAGCAGTCCAACTTGTTAAAATATAACTGCCTGACAGTTGAGGCATTTCTCCATCTGATTGCTTTAACATGGCTGCAGTCATTTTCTTTCATTTTAAACCTTATTTGTGAAGTACTATTTGGCATGAAGTGAGCAGGATATACTCTTTTGAATAAGCCTGCCATGGAGAGCCATTCAAGAATTTGTTTTTTACGTGGCTGCTCCAGTTTTTCTGCACAGTTGGACGTGTCTTCACTCTCCTGTCTATGTGAAAAGCATGGCTGTGTTTATAGGATTACTCTGTGGCTCAACAGATTCATATTAAGCATGATTTCAAAATGTGGTGGCTCACCCCATCCACTGCAGTTACAGTAAAGTCAAAATTGGCTGGTCCTTGATCTCTGTCTAGAGCAGCACTAGTGCAGATCTGGCCAGTCTCCTTGCCGATGGTGAACTGAGAGGGAACAGCGCTGTTAATGCCGGAGCCAAGGGAGTAGGTAATGGAGCCAAAGGAGCCGCCGTCTGCATCTGTTGCAGTCACCTACAGAGAAGAAAACATGCAATTGGTTAAACATTCCAACAATGTGCATTAAAATTGAAATGTATCAAGTTGGAAGGGAAATATCCTACTGGATAAACTAGGCAGTTTCCATACTCATTAATAATGCTACTCTAAAGCCGCAGCAGATCAAATCTAAATTCTATTAGAGGGATGTAAGAGGAGTGATGGCAAACTACAAACTGAAACAAGAACACCACAGCAGGTGCCTTTTGAAAGCATCTTTGGACCTGGTTTTTGTTGTTAATCTGAGTCTAAGTATTAGCTAAACAGGGCTTTTTGGCCGAAAGAAGCTCTGAGGGATTAAAGGAGGATGACTTCTACAGGCTCTGGGAGAGCTGCCAGCAGGGAAAACTGCCTGCTTCAGGAGTGGCGTCTGTCTGCAAGGGACAGTGACAGGGGACACTGGGGAACAGTGGGATACCACACAGTATGCTTCAGTGCAGCACATTATACCCTAATGTGATGTCCCACTTGCGGTCTGGTTTTAATAATGCCGCACATCTACAGAGGGCTGGAATCGCTGAAACTGTAAAAGCAGCTCACAAGCCATCACTCGGGGAGCTGACTCAATTACTACAGGATCTCCCAAGACAGCGCAAGGCAAATAGACCAATCAGATCAGGCCCCTAGGTACGAGCAGTATAATTGTTTGCAAGTGTTGGCTCTGGATCACAGTTTGCCAGAGATTACAGTAGGGCTAAAACCACACAAGTTGATTAGATTTCTCCTTCTTTCCATCTTTTATAAATTGATCTTTTTAGGAAAACACTAATTGAATGAAAAAACTAAGCTTGATTCATGCTCAGGGGCTCTAACACTCAGCAGCAGGGAGCCTCCTCCGTGGTAGATGGAATATTCATCAGGAACATTGCCAAGAAAAACAGGACAAACCATGCTTATCATCAAAAGCTGAGTCTCTTTTCAAAGATGACATTGGTGGAGTGCAGGTAGATGGGAATCATTCATTCAAGGCAATGAAGGTTTGGCTAATTCAGGCTCCATCTCCTTTCTGAGCAGATGGCAGACGGGGGACTCAGCAGAGAGCCTGCCCCACACTCTCGACTGTAACTCCTAACAGAGGGTGAGTAGTGTGTAGGAGTGAGGGAGTTGTAAAACTGGCAGAGATGCAATCCAAAGAGAAGAATAATAAACCATACGAGGAAAGGGGAAACCAAGAGCAATAGAAGAAAATTACTCCATCTTTTAACATGCGGAGGCTGCAGCTTACTGTAATATTTTATCATTTTTACAGAGGGACAAGTTATTTATAACAACCCAACAACTTTATATGCTGGTTTTCTTCACAGTTGTGTGATGAGTTTCAACTGGAGCGAAGGTTGAAGGAGCATTTTAGAAATACCTGGGTCTTACATTTAAAAAAATAAATAAATCAATAAAAATGCTTCAAACATTCCTATACAGATCTGTCGGAAAATATTTCCCCTCTTGTGACTGACCCATTTGTGGCAGGCATTGAATGTATGAGCTATTTGAGGAGACTCTTGCTTTCAGTTTGAGCCAGAACCATCCCTTTTTCTTTTTTTTTACAAAGTACACCCACATACAATTCACAAAAAATCCATGCCCAGATATATATTTATGATACAAAAACTTGCAAAATGAAAGAAAAAGAGATGAAAGCAGAAATGAAAATGAAAGTGAACTTTTGGTGGGGTGGGAGTACAGGGGGTACGGTGTGTGCTACAGAGATAATGAGCTTTTCTGTTCAAATTCAGAAGAGACAGGGGATTGAGTGACGTCTACACCACGAAATTAATTTACATGAGGAGCTTTAATAATTACACTTCTCCCAGTGGTCCGGTACTGCAAAAAGCAGTGAGGATATTTGGAGCCATATGTGGTTTGAAAACCTGAGAACAATATGTTCCATGAGTTAAGTGTATGTCTTTTTGTGGGGAACATACTGTAAGATAATAAACCACACAATCACATTTGCATAAATTGTAACCACTGTAAGTAGAATGCCTGAAGCAATCAGTCTATTTTGGAATCTACAGAGACTGCAATTTCAATTCCACTCTCATTTCGAAGTTAATAGCAGCATATCAGTGTCATCTCGCTGGAATGTAGAGACTTGTCTGTCCAGGACTTTATAATTTGTAAGCCACACATATAAAAATGACATATGAGGCCATATGCAAATGAAAAATGAGCAAGACAATTAACCAAACAGCAAACCAATGACCCTGAGAGATGGGGATAACCTAACAAAATGTGGCCTCTGGCATTAAAGATTAAGATTAATCAGTAACACAGCCAGTATAAATCTCAACAGATGAAACAAGATTCTTACAAAATCTTTACTAAAGACTGAATCTTTCTTGGGATGTTATGTAATGCTGCAGTTCAGCAGCAATGTCATCATTCATCTCAATTCATTGATAAAAAGTTGTTTTCCCCCTTTCAAATGTTCTATGTTTTATCTTCAATCTTTTTATTAACAAAGTCTTTATATGTACCGACATATGGTCAGAACATCAACATTACTACCTCTGGGAATACTGTAGATTTTGAGGATAAGGAAATATGTAACCAAGAAAGTCATTTCAGATGTGCCAGTCATAAAAAGGAATTCTCCACCCTGCAGGGGAGAGAAAAATACCACTCACCACTTTGTCGTGTCCATCTTGACATGGATACAAGGGGCCTCTCTTTCTGTTTCCCACTGACTTTTTAGTCTTTCTACTGCAATGTACAGGTATTACGCAAAAGTCTCTATTTCTATTGGATTAATACTTCAAAAGCAGGAGTAATCTTAGATCATCAGCAGCAGCCAGTAGTTTTCTCCCTACACTCTGTGTGTGTGAGTGAGGCATGATGTGAGCTGTCTTATCAGCAGGGGAAAAGCAACGTTCTTAGTAAAACAAGTCGGGGGAATCCAAAGATAACTGGGGCAATTGTGGTTCTCCCATCAGATCCCAAGATCCTTCCAAAGGAGACTTTCTGACAGACTGACCAATCATGAGAACAGGATTCGTAGGCAAGAACATGCCTTTGCATGTTTATATATAAGATGTTCTAATGGAATAATGATCCCGAGGATTTTGGATGCTCCAAAGTGTTCTGGCCCATGTCCTCACTGTGGTCTGAGAAAGAGCCGGGCCTGGAAAACAACAAGCTCAGGATTTGGGTGCTTTCTATTTTTAGAGTTGAATTTACCAAAAGGCCAATTAGAATACTTATATATCATTGACCACTGTGGCTTTCTAGTTCTTGTTTTTATATTTTTGTGGCTAACACGAACACATGTGTATCAGTGTGACCAAGCTACTGCTCCTCTATTCATCTTCATTGTGCAGCCTTGAAAAAAAGAAAAAAAAAACTCCACCATGGAAAGAACTAGAGCAAAAACCTGGGAGTGAATGGATGATGTAGAGCCGAAACCATTGAGGCCAACGAGGGGTGAAATGAAGGAGATGTAGTTTTTAATCATGCTCCCCGTATTTTAGAGTGCCCAGTCAAACAAATCTGTCTCACATGGTCCTTAGTGAAACCAGCCAATCAGGACTGCACCTCTGCCAATCCAAATAGGCCACAAATGACGGAGTGTGCATGTAAATGTTTGCCAACTGGGAAATTATCACACACATCAATCAAACTCTGCATGCACACGTCCTCTGTTGTGTATCTTAGATGCGTAAGCAAAGACACCAGTGTACAAACACTGGGGATAAAGTCATTGCTCATTACAGCCTTGTGATGCCTGCAGAAGCAAAAAAGCGAGACCAAGTTCATTTTGCACTCTGATTACACCAAAACCTTCTTTTTATTCATGAGGAACTCTTGCAAATGACAAAGCAGACAGGTATGCAGTAGTGGCTACTGTGACTCTGGCCCAATTAAAATGTACTTTATGGCATAAAGAAATGTTCAGAAAATACTGGATGATGTTTTTAAATCTCTTAAGCGCAAATTTATGATTGAGCCTGCTTTTATCTTACTTGGAGACGGCTTTTACTTTAAGCGCCATCTGTGACATATTGGCCATGCGTTTAAAGAAGTGCTTAAGCAACAGAGATTAATGTGAATGTTGAACAAAAACAAGTTTCCAACACTAGGGATCTAAAATAAAGACGACAAACTGATAAAAGGTAAGGGAGCTGAGTACTCAACCTTCAAGAGAGATTTTAGCTGCCATCTTTCAGATGATAGCTATCTTCAAATCCAGTAATGCCACAGTTTATGTCAATCTGATCTCACTCTGACTTTTACAGCAATATCAAGCCCAGTTATAAAAGTAGAAACTTTACAGATATGAATTTAATAAAGCTTAATAATCAATATCAAACCTAATTTTAATGACAGTTTCACAGACATGACCAGTTAAGCCTGTAATAGCGGAACTCCCACAAGAGCAATTACATGCAGCGGTTGATAGATTGATGGAGTGACATGGAGATCATTAAAAGACGCTAAAGGGGAAAAAAGGAAAGCGTAGGCTCAAAGAAATCAAAAGAGTGGGCGAGTTGCAGAAATCTGGACTGAGAGTTGCTTTGAGCTTTCACAGCTGGTGTGAAGCCGTGCACACTCCTCTCCTTCTATTGTCCTGGCATCACTTCTGAGGACAGCTGAGATGAGGAGAACGAGGCGGAGACTTCCGAAAGGCTTCGTTCACTGCTCGCTAAAGTAGCAGATAGGGAGGTCAGAGGGTTTGTGACATGTCTGCAACCACACCAAAGACCCAGACAGAGACCACACCGGCAAAGAAACCCACACACTGTTGACGAATATATCAAAACTAAACATTTGCCACACAGACACTATTATCTGGATTCCGACCAACCATGTGTGAAAGATTTTGGTGGTTACTCAGGAGACAAAAGCTGAAATCTTCATGGCACAGTTGAAGACATGAGTAAGGTCTATGAAATGGTGACATTGAATACTACCAAACTGTGGCCTGTGATGTCTGGCTGCTTTTTAGAAGTGTGATAAAAGTGATGTCAAGACGTCCCAACTGAAGCACGATGAAGAGATGTTCAAGAACCATCTGAGCTGCCTTGTTATGTTCCTCTTCTCATCTAGTTTGTGTACATAGCAGGTAAACATAGTATGAGGAAGCCAGAGCAGATACAGTGGTCTTCATAATGCTGGACTTATGCCAAATAACTTTTTAAAAATGTTTTCACTGTAGCAGAAAAATGTCCAATATCATGATAAAATCATGAGAGTTTTGCACACTCCCTTGATTTTGAGTCCAAACCGTCTTAAGTCAGTATTTTTGTATGAAATCAAACATGTTTAATATTATTGTGAGTTTTGAGTCTTAGCTCAAGCACATAGTTAAGTTCAACGACTTATATATTGTCAACAACATGGGGCAAGATTGTGTCTCGTTTTCTTTTGGACTGTGGAAAAGGAGGAGAAACTGGTGGAGTGAACATTGTTAGAAGTCAGTTGTTTAATTTGGCCTGTATCTGTATCTACCAACCAGTATTTATTTTATTGAGGTTTTAGTGAGTGATTTGAGATATGATGTCTTTCAAAGTCTTCTAGTGTATAGCAGGCATAAGGCATCACTACTGTGCTGTTAAAGGATGCATCACTGGCTGTGGCACTAGAGAAAATGTCATGAATGTTTATCTCATGGCAAACCGTCAAAGATATTTTGATATTCTTGTCTACAAATGGAAATGTTGGCTTGATAGTGATGCTGATGGAAAGATCACAGGATCATCAGAAACCTTAGGGTTGACCCTCTGGGGACAATTAATATCCATAGCTAATTTAATGGAAATTCAGCCAACTGTTTCCAAGACACCTTATCATGTGCCAGTTGTAACATGCAAAATGCTGACCTGAAGGAGGCACAAGATAAAAGACTACAAAGGTCATGTTAAAACCAAGTGTTGGAGGGATAGATGGACTGAAACATCAACATGCTTCAACATCAATGCTTTTTGGGTAAAAAATGAATTTAGCTTGGGAGCAAATCTTTGTGTGTGGCCTGCCAAATAAATGCTATTCACAGGAAATGCTCAAATACAAGAATTCAAGCGTGACTACTTTGAATGAACATTTTACATCAGCTCTCAATTACCCTCTGCATAATTTCTGTTGAACAAGCCTCAGCAACCTTACACTGGCATAATTTTTATAATTACAGAGCAAACAGCTTTAGTTCAAATTCACAAAACCTCCTTCGGTATCCCCGCATGACTTCACAAGAACAATCGATTCCAGATTTGTCAAGTACTTTCTCTGTCCAGATGTCCATTAAAATACATCTGCTGTATTGGGGTATCGCTGTGAAACACTAACTGTCGAGGTCAGTAACCATCTTAATCACACTGATGTCTCTAAAAATATACAGTTATGTGCCAGTTGCCAGATCATATCATGCAGAACAGTCTTTTCACTGTGGAAATAAGTTCCAACTGTCCTTGCAAGGCTAACGATTCAACCAAACTAGAACTGTAGAGGAGCACTAATACAAATCCATTACACATGTGCTGAAGGATAAACATGACAACAGATCATATTTTACAGTCAATTTTCCAGAATTACATGATCTTGAGATATTTCAGTGGCCCACTCTAAGTAACTCTTGGCTGGCTTTGGAAAAAAAATGTTTTGACTGCAGTAGGAAAGCAACATTTTGCCAAGCCTGTGAATATTCTCATTTATCCAGATCATCGTTATCCCCAAAGAAATTGAAGTCAAAAGCAACTGGACTTGGTTATTCAAATAATCAAGTTGGCAATTGGAAATTAAACCAAGTCCTTGTCCTACCCAAGTAACCTTGAATAACCAAGTCCAGTTGCTTTTGACTTAAATTCATTTGGGGATAACACTTTGCCAAGTTTATGGCCCCAGGAGGTCCTACTGTCCTAGTTTCTTAGAATGGGTCTGTTTTCAGCTCAAGGCATAAAAGAAACTGCTTTATGACATATGGAGACAAGGAACTATAGATTTCTAAATCAACACTGGTTTCACAAACTGCAGCTTTTCATCTTTCTCTGTGTAAGGCACTGGCAGAAATGTGGAGTTCTTGGGTTAAGGGCAGAAGGTTAGTATGGTGTAAGGTCCCCATATCTGGCAAAGGAACAGAGGAGAGGTGATATAGCAGACAGGGATATAATCACACTCAGGGCTAAAGTGCAGACACGGGACAGGATAAGGTTTCTTTCTCTTTCCTTTCCTCTCACACATCACTCACCATAACTACTACACTGCTGGAAAAAAGTTAGCCAAAACATGGTGACAGTGTTTCTGAGTTTGTGTGTGTGAAGTGGATAGAAGGTCAGTGTGTTGATGAATTAAATGTGATAGAACATGCAATTTCAGAACATCCAGCTAGAATGCTTACACTTGTTTATATCACCAAAGACAATTTTGGGAGGAAAAAAAATAATTCTTGTTTAATAAATTGGCTATTTTTAGTATTCACTCACAAAACTTGATTCATTTGTTTAATTTTGAGAATGACTATTCTTTTCGGATTATAAATGCTGTGACATTATAGCAGGATGAAGAGTTTACTTTCATCTCAATCTTCATTCTGTTGATAATAATAGGACACTGTTGTCCTTTGCTTAAGTGCTATATCTCCACGATTGCTGTTATATCCCTATTGTTATTATCTGAAATCCACACTAAAGGTAAATAGATGTCAAAATAACTTATTGTAAGACCAAAAAAAATACACCAAATTAACAAATCAATGGCTCCCCTCTGTAGCCACAGTGCATGGTGCTCCGAGCATCAAAGGTCCACCGAGGTCCACTGGATAATGCCAAACGCACATTCCGGGTCATCACGATGGGACCTTGCTGCTACACTCCGTGAGGATTCCCGCCATGGAGGGAAGCCAAACACTGTCCATCTGCACACACTGCCCTCATGCCATGACATAGAACTGGTTTAAAACGGGCATCACACCCCTTTAAGTGGCATCACAATTAAAAGTTTTCAGTGGTGTTTCAAAATTCAGTTCCTAATCAAGTCGCAACTCGGGATTCATTATAATAAATTTGCCCAAATGAACCTCCAGTAAACAAACAGCCTGTCAGTGTGACTATATGTAGCATTAACAAGGACAGAATCTAACAACATAAGAAATTTAGGGTCCTCAGAATAAAAAATGCCTCTGCATTTTTAAGTAAAGTTCTGACATGCCTCAACATGTATCAGAACCTGTTGGGGTTCACCACACGTTTTTTGAAGTCTCACGATACTTAAAATATATGCAGGCACTCTTTGTAGTTTGCAATTTAAGAGTTGTGACTAACTTCAGTTATTGGAAGTTAGGTGGCCTGCATTTATATTTTTTTGAAACTTTCATTAGACTTTCTTCTAAAAACCGAAGCATCTGTCTTTCATCTAGACCCTGCATCTGGGGGTGATTAAGCATCAAACCATTTAAGGAGAAAAGGGTTCCAGAAAAGGGAAAATGAGTAGAGGAGAGATATTGTGCAGCTAAAGAAAAAAAAAGGTAGTGCTACAGCCGGAGAAGACCAGAGACCAGACCAGACATGCAATACTACTTTATAAGCTTTCAAATAATTTAAATAGGTTAATTAAGTATAAATTATTGCAATATTGACAACATGAAACCCTACTGAGGGCAGTAGGTAAATAGAGTAGAATCATGTATGCATCTGCTCTATAAAAGGATTATGTTTTGTACTACTGTGTCTACTTGCACTCCGGGGTCATCAAAAAGGAATGTGAACATGTTTAAAACAACTTTAAGTTTTTTTAAGCCCTCTTTTCTGTACTAACCCAGTCAATATTTGATCAGAGCCATGCTCCAAACAGGTAAACAGGGAGAATTTGTAGCTCTTATTGAAAATGTCCTGAAGGATGAAATCAAATTGAATTTTGAAAAGCACATGTGTGGAAAGGTGAGCAGGGGGTCCTGGGAAAGTCTTGCATGCCAGACATGTTGCCGACCTTGGTGTAGGCTCACAGCTGGGGAGGACTTTGCCATAATGTTCAGCATTTGCCACCGCTGACAAACTCTTCACACACAATATCAGGGATAATTCTCCACGAAGGTTTTACTTTGGCTGGAAAAATAAATCTGACAGAAACTCCACTGGAAGTGTGAGCATACTGGTGTGTGTGTGTGTGTGTGTGTGTGTGTGTGTGTGTGTGTGTGTGTGTGTGTGTGTGTGTGTGGCGTTAACCCTTGGCCACCTGGAATGGCAGAGGCAGCTCAGTAACCCATCAGAGAGGCTCCTGCTTAAAACATTAGTTTGTTTATTTTCCAAAGGTCAAATGGGAAAAAAACAAATCTGCCACTATTTTCATATGCATGCTGACCACTAATCAGCCAATGGAAAGAAAATAAAGAGAGAATTTCTTGTTTGAGTTATTTGCATTGAAGTATAATCATTTTAAATGCCAATCTCATAACAAGAGGTTGAGGTTTTAAACAAACACGTGGGTTGGAGGAGCCTGCCTTTAATCTAAGTTTAATATTTCTAATGGATGTAAAATAGTTTGCCATACGCTGCCTGGCAGATGCTGGAAGCTGCTGGATGAGTTGGAAAATAAACACACTTGACTTAATTTCAGAGAGCATAGTGCTGATAAAAATTTTATTTAAACCACCATAATGCAAACGCAATCAGGTCCCGTTATGTGCAGTATAAATGCACATAACTGGACATGATTGACTTTCACTTAATTCTCCATAAGCGCACACGGCTGAGGGTCACAGCACAACTCTGAAGTAACCTCCAATAAACCCAGAGCATCTGTAGAGGCAGTTAAAAACCTCTGAGATCTGCCCAACATCTAGTGTGGGAGGTGTACTGATGCTCAAAGCTTGCTGAGAAGATTCACACTCACGAGACATCTACCAGGGGAGGTGACCTTGCATCAGACACCCATGGAGGCGGGCCTGTCAGCCTTAATCTTGCCTTTGCTCCAGCTAGTCATCCCTTTCACAACTATCCAATAGCTGTACTGATCTCTGGTCTGCTGAGGCCGGCCAGGCAGTGGATGTCAGCGTCTGGCTAGGTGGGAGGGGAGCTAATATGAACCATGCACAGCGTGTGGGGGTGCACAAGCACTGATGTGGCCTAGGCTAATGCTACAGCTGCCTGCAGTGGGTGGGAGAATGCCCACTGAGCATGGCATGTACAAACACAGTGCAGATGCGGTATCACAGCCAGATTGTATTAATGAGGTAGATGGAGAGATTCAATGCTGAAGTTTGTCCTCTCTTCTCTGTGTGAGTGTTGTTTTTTATTGCAAGCCGAGATAAAAATGAATATTGTCTCATCCCTAATGTGTATGTTATTCCACTGATGAGAGGGGAAAAAATGAGAATGCACATATTTTGTCTCATTTATGTGTATGCTATATTGTTTTACCACCTAAATGCATAACTTGGTATCATGTTTATTTAACATGTACAGTATATAGGTTATGTTTTCAATAACACAAAAAGTTGGTACGTATAGCTCTTTCAAATGGCTGGTTTACCTATTCAAGATAATATAAGGAAATGCTGTAAAAGGAGAGTTGCAATGAACGAATTTGCTGTATATGAAGATAATGACTTGGATCACACGAAAGCATTAGGGAAACACTGATGCAGAAGACAGGTGGACAGGATGTGAGAGAGAGATGCAAGGAAGAGACATTAGGAAGGCGGTACCGAAGCCACAACATCAGTTTGAACTTCTCGTCATTCAATCACATTTTTATTTTTACTTTTTTTATTTATGTTACCTTAGATTTGTTTAAATTTTGCTGCCTTTGTTCTGTTTGGCTGCTTTTTGTTTTATTTTCACAATGCTTTATCTGTCTATGCGTGATCCCGATTTGTATGTTGACAGTTTGAAATAAAGATTTTTTTTTAAAAAGAAAAAAAAGGTGCGGCAAAGGCACTTGATGATAGATCTTCTGGTAGGATGCACCCTTGTTCCCTTGCTCTCAGCTACTCCATGTGAATTTCAGGAATTAGAAGATCCTTCGTGATGGCGGACAGGGATAGATTTCTGGGTCAGCGAGGACAGAAGAAGCGAGGAAGCATAAATTCAAGGTTAGGAAATTAACCCTTCCTTTTTGACATGGATTCATATTCTCCAATAGGCATTCAAAGCAAGTACCATGCAACCACATGTTAATCTTATCATTCTGTGGTCAACTCAAAGCAGCGCAAACGCTATTAATGAATAACACACTGGAGACATCAGATTTGAATTGTCTTGTCTGCTTTGATAGTTTGGCTGAACATAAAGCGGATCCTTGTCTTCTGCTTTAAAATTATTTCAGTGAGGATTTCAATTTGTATGAAGAACTTTCCTCTACACATAGAATCACATACAAATGCTGATTATGCGACACAGTCATGCCACACATGGGCACTGATACAGACAAGTAGACACAAATATCCGAGCATAATTCACTTTGTGTGCATTTACAGTGCAGTATTGTCACTGAGGCACAGCTGAAGTCAGCAGTTAGAGTAAGACTGGGATGGATTGGTAAAGTTCCCCAGCGCAGCAGAGGGAGCCAGATCTGTGGTGTGGCAGACACTCAAGTCTGCAGCTCTTATTATACAAGAAAACCATAGGGGCCTAATGAAATACCAAAACTTCACCTCTCAACTGCCTCCATCTTTCAGGGGGAAGGACATGGGAAAGGCATTGCACAAGAGGCAGCTTCCAGAAAACACTGACATTTTTAGGCTGTTGATTTTATAGTAGAGATTTAGAAGTCATCCTGTATGAAGGACATGTTTATCGACAGTCATACTGCCATGGCGATTGTATTTTAGCTTGCTGAAAAACAGTAATTAAATCAGACAGTTTGGAAAGCACAGACAAAGTAATGTGTCACTGTGTGCAGTTGCTTATGCTGAGTGTCTAGACCTGTCCAGTCTAGGAGGATCACACAAATAAACTCATTACGGGAAGATGTTCTGTATTTTCAGCAAGCCAAGCATGAGGGATTTTTAACACACAATAAAGGTTTCTAAATGGAATAAGTTGTATTTTGTAGAAATTGTATTTTAGATTCAACATACAGTGTGTCTTACAGTACATGGTTTCAGGAATAGTAGTACACGAAAAAGGTTGGTACTTGAAACAGCTCGACAGTCTCTGCATTGGTGTGAAAATAATCGATCATCAGCACCGTGCTTACATGTTCTCTAAATGCATTAGGTAGTGGCTCCACTATGTGACAGGTCATGTCATTACTCTTTTCTCACTTTCCTCACCCCAGGCAGTGGCTGCTTACTACAATGATGAAGTTAACAGACTTTCCTGCCGTGATGTGGTTCGGAGACAATTTAACTGAACCCTAATTGTGCTTCCATGTGGCACCAGCATTGCAATCAATGTTCACTTGGTGAAGAAATCTTTCAACCTTTCACCCATTCTCCTTCTTTGTAACCCTGTTGAATGCTTGATCTTGGTTTTCAGTTCAATATAAAATATTTATTTGCAGAGTTAAAGGATTAATAGTGTAAAGAATTAAATGTTCAGTTGCTTTATTAAAGGAGATTAGATACCAATCCATTTTATTTACAATTTCAATAGACCCTCCAATCCAATAAAAAGTCTAATGTAACTAAAACCAAGCATATTTTTAGGTTTCAGATAAATATTGTATGTCCTATTGAGTTTTCTGACATAGTGATGGACTCATCATCCATATAAATATTCAAGCATATTCCTATAGCTACCGATCACTACTCCTGGCCAGCCGAGGTGCCAGCCCAGTAAGAGACCCGTGGGAGCTTGGGCTTCTCGGGCGACATTACTGTCTATCAGAGGCTGAAGTGGGCTCCGTTTTTAAGCCAAAGTGAATACATTGGTATGACATGACACTAAATTACCTAGAATCCATGAATCCATTGGTACCAGACAAGTCATGCTAGCTTGTCAGGAAGTGGACTGAATAACACTCCACTGCCTAACCAAAACACAATCTCTATTGCAGATTTATGACCAGAAAGAGACACACCATGCAATCTCAAATTCATCTTCAGCTTCCCAGCTTTCAGATGAGGTATTCCACTTCTCCGTGGCATCTACTGTTGACCTGCCAACTTCCCCTAAATATCACCTTTCCCCATAAGAAAGGCAAAAATGCATCTAGCATGGGTCTGTAAGGGTTAAAGCAGATGTTAGTAGAGGAGACAGAAATAATGTTAGTTAAATAATGTTATTCTGGTGTGTGTTAGTGCACTCCTGCATGAGTCAGTTCCCCACTTGGGCCACCCCATTCACAAAAGTCTGGCTACGCCTCTGCTACTGATTAGAAGATGGTGTTTACAACCACACAGCCATAGCTTTACTACACTGCTCTCGTCGTAATATAATCCATCCTGAGAGAAAATAACTGAATTTCTGATGTCGCTTTTGAAGCGAGGTAGAGGAGAGGGGGTTGTGGGGTGAGTGAGGGCATCGGGGTCATGAAGGCCTACTGGAACCATACACATAAACACACCCTGTCACTGCCTGATAAACATTGCAAACAAATGAAGACTACCCAGGCAGGGTCTTGGCGTGCACAAGGTTTCTCCAGTAAAGTCTGTTTAACTGTAAGCCCAGTCTCTGGTTCAGACATGGGTTGGGTTGGGTACATAACATGCTCTGGCAATGGAGGCAGACCTCAGGGCTGAGTGTCTGTTTGGATCTCTTTCTTTTGTTTCTTCACATAATTGCCAGTCAACATAGATCCATCCTGAGCTGATAGAGAATCATGTACAGATAGACAAATGGGTGCACACACTCGCACACACACACAATATGTTCTTTTCAAACAGTTCCCTGCCAACAACAAATAACAGCTGTTCCCTGGCTCCGTCACATAGAGATGGATAGAGATACCGGCGTTCTGTCATCGTTACACCTTTCATCTTGTTTTCAAACTTGCTGGAAAATGTGATAATGAGATTTTCCATATTTCCACATGTAAAACTACGTCACCTCCTAGACTGGAACAACTTCTGTTATGTTAGAGCCTGTTTCCTATTTGACATGTTCAATATGGTTACTATGTGATATTTGTATGTTTACCATCTGAGATGTTCGCTCTGATTCATGAGTTTTTTTTTTACATACAAATTCTTTTGAAAGCAAAGCGGGTTTAATTTCCTTGCAAGGTTATTTATTTAGTTTTCAACAAAATATTTAGGTGATAGAGTAATTATATTTTATCATGTATACATGTCCAGTCCCCTCCTTCATGTGATTCATTTCAAACAACCCCTTCTGAGTATACATAAGGTAGTCAGTGAGTACTTCAGTTGTTTCTCAGAGCAAAAGGGACTTCCACAGTAAACATATCCTCCAAAAGATTACACTCACGCAAGCTCCTAAAAGGAACACTCACAAGTCTGAATAAAACATATTCAATCTATTTGAAAGATAAAAAAGACCTGTTTGGGTTTCACAAAATCTGAGCTTTGGCCAGGGCTCCCCCCGATGATCCCCAGCTATACTCATACACACCTCAAATTTACCTCACACACTATGCAAGGGCACTTATCCACAAGCCTGAGTCTGTTCAGTGATTACATTTCCTGCTTTTTGCTGAGCAATGAGACGTACATAGGATGGAGTTGTTATCATCAAGTGTCTGGACATGTGCTTCAGTATTAATTGCTTGTCCAGCTGTGCAGAAGAATGCCTTCTGTGTGCATTTGGTGGATAATAGTAAAAGCAAATCAGTGGTTTAAACGTTTTATGTATCTGTTGATAGTTTTTAGAACTGCTAGAGTGCAAGATTAAAGAGTCAATTGACGGATTTTTTTGTTTTACCATTAGTGGTATTAACAATTTTTGTTGAACACGACTTTCAGTAAAACAATCTGGAAAAAACGGACTATCCTGAGTAATCGGGATATTGTTTTTCAAAAGATATACAGCTGTGAGTTTGTCTAATGTATTTTTTTGTTTCTGCAAACACTACAAACCGTTGGGGTAGCAGATATCACAAAACTAAAATCAAAACTTTACCCACAGCTTCCTACAACTATGGCTGTGTTTTTTTTTTTTAGATTAATATGATCACTGCAGCTTGATCTAGATGGAAAAGTCAGATCAATGTCACCAGATTATTCTCACAGTCCGTTTTTTGATATGGGTTGAATATATAAAATACCAAATACATATAATTATGTTATTTATTATGCTTATTATTTTGCTCTGACCAGATCGCTCCATCAATTGCAGTTTTGTTGCAGGCAGTAAGCTCCTAGTAGGGTCTCAAAAGATAATTGGTCCCAGGTTAGGGGTTGAGGGATTGAGAATGACTTAAAGACCATGTGGTTGGAGTGGCTTGACTGTGAGATAGTCGCCACATCCAAAAAGCAAAAGTTTGGCCCATTCCTAGAGCAAAGACGACAATAGTAACCCAGTAGCAAGGATTGTACCCATAGGTAACAGTCGGGCTCGCCCAAAAGAACAACAATGACTGTCGACAAGGGTAGATTAAGTTGTGTGGTAGGTGATGGGGCCAGGGGTCTTAGTAGACTGAACCCATTGTGTCCCATTAGGATTTTCCAAATAAATAAGGATATTTTCAATAAAGCTACAAGGAAGACATGGTATGAGAGGAGCTGAAGAAATGAAGGCACGCAGACACACCTAACAGATTTGTTTTGCCTTTACTACGTCTCACTATGCCAATATAAACTCTGATGAGGGCTTTATCAGGTTTTCACTAGAAATAAGGGAAGGGTTTCCTTCCAAAATGAGATATCCACCGCTCGAGCCCAAAAATGAAATAATAGGCTACTACTACTACTAGTATAGGCTGACATTCCTTTGTAGACAAAAAACCCATTATGAACAGATCTCTTCATTCTCCTTCTTTTAGGGACTGAATAAAAAAAGAAAAAAAAGAAAAATAATTCTCTGCTTGTCAGACCCCAAGACCTTAATCACCTCAGTGTGACATGGCATGAGATGACTAGGAAACCTTTCCTGGGTGTTTACTTGCCTTCTATGTAATGTACACTTGGATAGGCCACAGAACCTCTGACACTTAAGTGGAAAGTATAGGAGTAGAGAGAATTAATGAAAATGATACAATAACACTGTACAAAGCTCCTGTAGTGAAAATGTTCTAAAAATGTAAACTTTACCCACAGCTTCCTACAAAAATGGTTACTAATTTCTCCCAAAGTTGTGTCTGGTTTTCACTTCTCATTCTTGTTTTAATATCTTGATCTATCTCGCTAAACCCACATATTTCTTTAGTAGTGAGTTAGCTGTTAGCTCTTTGTTCTTCTGTGCATGGATGTTTGATACCTTAAAAAAAGACAACAGTCAAGAAACTTGAACTGACCTGATTTTCTAGTCTTGAGAGATCTCAAGTGTCGACCCCAACGCACCTAAACATACAATTCTTGATCATTTTTGTGTGAGTCCATGCATCTGTGTGTGTGTGTGTGTGTGTGTGTGTGTGTGTGTGTGTGTGTGTGTGTGTGTGTGTGTGTGTGTGTGTGTGTGTGTGTGTGTTGTGTGATTTACACAGAAAAGGGTACGAAGCATACCTAATCTAATCCAATCAAGCAGAAAGTTCTGGCTAACGTGAGGTCCTAGGTCACAGGTCAGCCAAACGTCCAGCTGCCCTCCGTGACCTTCGGCCTGGCAACCATCTATTCCGTCTTTCATCTAGTAGCCAGCCACCCGCCACTTGTGTCAGGGAGGCATATGAGGTTCTCCTGCCTTCATCAATAACCTTGATGTCGAGGCAGACAAGTGAATTACGACAGAGGAAAAAGGAAGGGTAGTGTAAATCACAGATAAATTGCCAACTAACTTCTCCCTTGAGTCTTTTGCATTTTTCCATGATCCCAGTAAATGTTCTGACTTTGTAATTAAAGACTGCTCTAATGTTCGGAGGTATGATATTACAGGGCATCTCAGACCAGCAAATGATCTTCAAATAAGCCACAAGAAGTAACCCACTTATTAAACAAGCAAGCCAAGCCAAAGGACAACATTGTCTAATGCTTTAATACGTTAAGCTATACTCTGTCATTTAGATGTTGGAGTGGATGCTTCATTGGCAATACGCTGAAACCCCATTTTCAGGCGTCCGCTCTGTTTCGTCTCAATTTGTGGCTACTTGTTCTATGAGTGATGAAAATGCAAGAACAAACTGCACTGAGCTACAGTACACTGACCTCAGGAACACAGAAGAGGAACGTCATTATTATAACTGAATGCATACATCATACACATAGAAGAGGTGAATGGGTCATCGTTTATCATCTTCTTATCTGCAGACACATTCAACAAGTCAGATGTGAACTTTTGCTGTTAGTTTGGTTATGGTAGGACAAACATATGTCATGGTACTATGGTTCATCTCAAATCCTCTCTTGTGTGAGAACAGATAATCGGTTGCCAGCACATCTTCATCAACATCATCATCATCAGTTTCATGTGAATACCATACTCTGGAGAATCCCTCAGCATCAGACATACCGCTGGAAGCCAAAATATTTCTGTCTGCTGATGTCAGTATCTCTCGTACTCCTCTCTCATTTGATCCACAGGAGCATACCAGATGCCTTCTCAACTCCAATAATGCTGATAAAACTTAAATTATTCTTCAGTCAGAGATCTTTTTTTGAACAAGGAATTGACGACTGCTGCTTATATATTACTGAATGTACGAGATTGTACGTGCAAATGATGAGACAAAACAGTATGAAAATTGTTGCAAACTATTCGCCGCAGAGTTATTTGAGCTGTTCACACTTGCCAGGGATAATATGTAGCTTTTGCACAATTCAATAAACCTGATACTAAGATTCAGTTTCCATAAGATTTAGATCCTTTTTTAAACAAATATCAGTTTAGAAGATGAATTCTGATTTCCTTAAGGGGGGAAAAAATAACTAATAGATGTCACCATGAAACTTTTCAAGTTCAAAGATAAAGCTAATGTGTATACATTTCCATAACAGAATTCTGAACATTTGATAAAGCCAGGTTCAAAAATTCTTGCTTCATTTTGTTTCCAGAGGGCATATGCCTTTTTTATCACTCCATAAATGAGAAAATACTGTCAGCCATAAAATATTTCCATGTTTTAGGAACAGCATGTTTCATAAATGCAACTATGAATTATATATGAGCAAATCCCTTTGTGAAAACCTTCAGAATATAGATAGGAAGACAACTAGAAAGTTTGGTGGATGCAAGTGCAACCCAAGTGGAGATTCTTGGCTCAGAATATGAGGAAAAACTCATTTTGAGAAAGCGGCCTTCATAGATAAGTATTTTGCGGAAACACTACACGTGGACAGGATAAAAATGTACACTCATCATGAAACTTCCCCAGTTGATTACTTACATTAAGTCAAATGTTATGTTGACAATTAGGCATAATCTAATGTTTACCTTTGATGAATTTAGGAAAAAGCTAAGTAACAAACTTAAATGTGTATTTTGATATGCAAAACACACTGCCCACACATTACACAGAGCTGGATTATAAATGTATCATAATACATGCCACACAATGCTGTCAAGCCACAAATACAGCATGGTAATTTTACTTATGAATTTTTACCTCAAGTATTTGCTATGGAGGTCATTAGAAATGCATAAAAAATGCCACATGCACTCTTTTTCCTCATGCATATCTTTCTTACCCATAAATAGGAGAATGTTCAATATGTATATATAATTCTAAATAAATATTGTAATTATAAATGATTATGAATGAAATTACAAATTCAAAAAGTATATTTCATGTTTAACTGATGCAACCTTAGTATTTTTAGAATAACCCAATTCCATGAGACTCAGACTATTATAACCAACTGGTAGTGGTCCTATGTTATCTTAAGAAAGTCATTATTCTACATTAGTTCCTCTGCCTTGCAAATCAGTAGAACAGATTATTCAAAATCATGCATATTAGTCTTTCAAGCATGCCCATAATAGTAACAAATTAGCCCATTAAAGCAGTGTTAGAGGACATTACACAGGAACTGAATGGGTTAATGCATTATATCCTGCTGGTAAACCCTGGGTACTAACCTCTGGGACTCTTTTCTGTTGAGAGCTTTGACTCTAGACCCCTGTGACAATGGCAGAAATAAATCAAAGTTTGATTCCTGAGGAAAGATTTATCGGAAGGAGTGGAATGTGTCACAGGTTGTAAGGACTGCCTGACCTAACAGACACAACAACAGTCAGAGGTCACCGTTTCTCTTCCTTGTCAATCGACTTGGGAAAGAGGAAGATGGCGAAGAAGGTTGTTATGGTGCAGTCAGTGAAGCACGGCACAAAAGACTAAAGATCAGTCCGGAACTGCAGGAGGCCGTTTTTAACAGCCCCAAAAGTTAACTGTAAACAGCAGAAATCAACTAAAGCTGTTTAATCTTCTTTTTTACCAACCTAGCTGCACTGTGATCACTTTATGTGAAAGGCTAGCAAAGGACTAAGGCCAAGAAGTCTGGCTTTCTTTGAATAGAGCACCGGCTTGCTGCTATTTAATGAGGTAGTTTGGTATTTTGCTTTTTGCTTTTTGTCACTCCTCATAGGTAGCACACTCTCCCTAGGCAAACCAGGCTTTGATTAGTGAAAATGTGGGTGAGTAAAGGGGATGTGACTAGTCTCCAGCAACATCTTTGATAAGTTGTGTTTTTTCAGCTTGAAAAGATTTTCCAAAGCAGCAGTTACTCTTGCCCTTTTCCATTCTTCGTGGGTCTACTGTAACACGCCAAAGGGGCTAACTATGATCAAATGTGTTTCTCCTCACAGGTATGTGCTCTTGCTTCTAAACTGACTGCAGATTAATCCTCATGTGGTATTTATATTAGAGGCAGACATCTGAAGAGATTCTCTCAGCACCTGTTGTATGAAAAATGGCCTAAGCATGTAAAAGGCTGCTTTGTACTTCTGAAGAGCGTATTCCTGATATAAAACTGCCAGTATATTTCATGCCCTATGTTAGTGTAGAAGCTGAGGTGTATCCTCATTTGGAGATAACAGAAGTTGCGGTGATATTTCAGTATAGGTATGCAGGAGAGGTCACAGAAGCAGCAGAGCAGACAGACAGGAAGAACACAGACCATGACCAGATCAAAGAGAGTAGGCTGTTTAATGACTAATAATAGGGGCTACTAGGCAATTCAAGTCCTGTAGTAGGGAGGAAAAGCTGTCCGTGTCTTACATTTTTGGTGCCTTTCTGAAATGGGGGCAGAGCCAAGAAGAACACAGAGAAGCTGCCCTGGGGTCACTGGTTTTATGGATAGTGGATGAGCCGGTGCAAGTGGCAGAGCAACTCAAAGCCAGGCAGACAAAGGAAGAAGTGCTGAAAGATTAACTAAATAAACAACCCAATGAAAATAAACAGCAGACAGAGACTTAGCTTGAGATGAAAAGAAAATAAGAGGGATGTTTTTTCATGCGTGACACTAAAGAACAGGGCCATTAAGCAATTTCGCCAGCCATTTGAAAAAGGGGGCATTATTTTTCATTAGGTATGTTTCTGTTTCCCAACACTGAGTGATGCATTTCAAATTGAAACTGAGCAGGGCCAACTGCTCTAGAAGAGCAGATGTGGTTGTGAAGAGAAGATAAACGTGACCTAGTTGAGCATAACAATAGGAGAGCAACTGTGCAGGAGAAACAGACATAGCACATGGCACCCCTATGGTGCTGATTAACCCTGTCTTCTGACACAACTGTCTTCATGAAAACACTACAGCTAATCTCCAGGATAGATCACATGCCCAGGAGAACTGTCTGAGATATTACAGCTTCAGCATTGGTGCCATCCCATTATTTGACTTCCCGGTTTTGGTTTTCAGTAGGAAATCATTCAAATTTGGGTTGTCGCATGGAAAAACCTCTGCCGTTCTCTCAGGCTCAATACTTGTAAGCATCTTGCTCACATAGTGCAAATGCAAAATTATGGTTTGAACTCTATTATGGTTTGAAAACTGCTGATGTCTTGTCTTTATTGGAAGCAGTGGGATTGGAAAATAAAGCCACATTAAAGAACACCAACAACGCTCAAGATAGTACATAACCATTATATGACCGCATGCATATAGTTTCAGTCCGAGGTTCTCTTCTAAAACTTTGTGCTGATATCCTTCTGTTGTATTTATTTGGATCTAAAAACACATACTGTAAACTGATCTGAGACCTTCCATTGTAAAGTACTTCCATTCAGTCTTAAGAAAACCTACAGGAGTAACTTACATCTGCCAGTCATACTTGTCTGAAAGTGTAAAAGGGTGCATTGTATGATGAGGCCAGGAGCAAATTTAGTACCCTTTTACAAAGAAAGGAAATGGGAAAAAAACTGTGAGGAAAAAGTGGGGAAAAGTAAAGCCAAAGTCTGAGAAAAACACTCTAATCCTCCAACCCCCTGTTCCCAGTTTCCTCTGAGGCTGGGGCCTTCCAGGGCTCATTCAGCAACAACTATACAATGTTTTCTTTCCCTTTAGCAGATTACATCAGCACACTAGAGTCTTCCCTTCAACTACAAAAAGTTGCAGTATCTAACAAAAGTGTCTTTAACTGCCACTGCTGTGAGGGGCCTTGGTTTTTATAGATCAGCATGATGACTGAGGCATTGGGTAGAACGCACAGGTCATTGCAAAAAGCTACTAAAAGAGGCATTATCTACATGCATGTATTGCAGATGCATTGGAAACTCCCAACTGTGAATCCACTAATCTAGCAGGACCACATACAAGGCTTGCAAACATTTCAATAAACGCCTGGATGTGGGGTAATGAGGGATTAGTTGTGGCTTTCATAAAGAAACCCAAGGCTATGTCGGCTGTTTTAGTGTTAATAGCAGAAAAGAAAAATGGTACAAAGAAAACAAATTGTAATCCAAAAAGCCAATGGGAAATGGGGACTGTGGATTATTGGCAGTCATGGGATCTCTTGAACTTCATCAGTATAACTTAAGCTCATTTGATGGGTTAAAGATTCAGGTGTCACATGATAGATTCTTTGGGGGAGAAAGTGGCTCTGTGTGTAGCGAAACGATAAGCAGATCAACCACCGCTCAAAAGGATTACATCTAATTTCAGAGGGCAAAGGCTCTGAGAGGGGAACTAGTAAAACTCAGAATATTGGGTGCCTGGCCAAAGTTGGACTAAAGGATTTTATGTAAAGAACGGTTGCTACTCTCCTCTGAGATTTATCAGTCTCACAATATATAAAAGCAACAACCTTTGACACTAAAGGACTGAATTAAAGTCTGATAGCACCATATCTACCCAGCAGTACCAAATAGGCAGATTTTCCTCATTTACTGTATGATAAAATATACACTAATAAAATATTTAGAAATATTTAAATTAAGCCTCAATCTCTGATCTGTCGATTCATGGGTGAAAATCCTTACACTGGTAACTTTTCATTTCCATGCTTTTAAATTCTAATACTCATTCTGCAGTACAAATGCAAGTGCAAATGCTGACCCAAAAATATCAACTCTGAGCAAAAGCTTCAATCAGTGATCAATAATTAATGAGGAATGATATCAGCATCCGTTAACACCATATGTACATTATAAATCACCATGCCAGCAATGTTGAAGCGCTTGTGGATGATGTTCACTGCCTTTTCTTGTAGCCCCATTAAGCAGTTTTGTGGGGAAGCATAAAGTCTTTGCCAAACAGTCGCTTTGGAGATCAAAGTTTTAGAGATATTTCACTTTTTGTTCTGCATGCTGTGTGGCCTTTGGTGGTTAGAGGTTGAAAGGGACAATACTGGAAAACACACTTCACA
This sequence comes from Echiichthys vipera, assembly GCF_963691815.1. NCBI lineage: Eukaryota > Metazoa > Chordata > Actinopteri > Perciformes > Trachinidae > Echiichthys > Echiichthys vipera. The sequence continues at coordinate 23,662,221 of NC_139830.1, forward strand.
CATTTGAAGTTCTCGGCCCATGAACTGACTTAAGACCTTTTGGCTGACCACAGACTGACTTATTTTGTAAGCTTTTCTTTGTTTGACATTTCACTGCTGTTTGAGGTGGACGTTTTTTTTCTTTTTTAATAAAGGCAGGATTATTAGTAGACATTCCAAAAAATCTTTAATGGCAGAATTCATCTAATTTATCCATACAATGCAGCCTGGTACACAGTGAACACCTAAGACCTGATTAGAAATTAATGCTGAAGTTAACAAAGAACAGATAGTGCAGAGCTATTTAAAACTAGTTTGAAACAATATTTTATAATCTCTTTATCTCTTTATTGTAATTTTTCGGCTACTTTCATCATTCATGGTCTCTTAGATCACGGTCACTCCAGAGACAATGACAGGGCGGGTGGAGGGGTGTCTATAAGCTTTCCCAGACCCAACCTCAGCCAAGCACTATGTGTTTATGAGGTGCTTTTGAAATGTGATGATGTCACTCACCGGCTGTGAAAACATGTTAGGCGGCCTTTTCATTGGCCCTAATGAGAATATTAGCAATGAACACAGAGCAGTGAGGAAATGTGCTGAAGACGAACAGAGGGTGTGTGGCCCGTTATCACTTCAGCCTCCACAGATGTCATATCAGAGATGGGTGATAGCAGACATGTCTTAAAGAAGATACACTATTTAGTTAGATGCAAAGTTTACAACCAAGCACTTACTTCACTTTAAATACATACTGCTGCTACACACGTCTCCACTTCCTCCCACTGTACTGTGCCTAAATATCACAGATATGGGCGCTGCCATCTTGCACTGGTGATGTCATTGTCTGTGCAGTAGTGATCAAGTTTGGACGCCCATACTCACTGCTGGACTCAAAAGTGAGTCAATTACAGCTGTCAATCATGACACTAAACCACCTTTTATTTAAATCAAATCAAACAACTAATTAAAACCCAAATGATAAATTAACAACAACAAATCTGCATAATAAGAACTACCTAAAATGTCAGATACCATCTTTGGTAACATGGCCAACATGGAGGGGTAGCCAGCCACCAGGGTAAGATGGAGAGGTTTTGGATTCACCTTTAGGAAAGAGTAAAGCTGTCCAGCTTTATAAACAGTTTATGCGTGAACTTATCACTGAACTCATTGAGAAAAGAATTCAGCAGAGAAAAGAGAAAATATGTAAGCCATCCTCCATTGTCTGCATGACGTAATAAGCCATTAAGTGAGAGCTGACCAAGCAAGCAAAAGAGTAAGCAATATTTTGCCTGCATAACTCAGGAGCAGGTTGACGGAGCACTTAATACTGATTGTAAATCAGGTTTGCAAAGAGATGCAGTACGATGAATATTTGAACGTCCCTAAATGGGGAAACTAGTATTGTATATTTCATATTTTTTAACCAATGGTTGATGTTCAAACAGTAGTGGGGAAGCTAACCCTAAGTCAGCCATGAAAAGTGACTTTGGCACATCTTATAAACAGTACAATATGGTCTATGCTAGATACATATCAGACACACAGTAGGTACATGTATTTATTTAGGGGTCTTGTAAATCAGACAGCCTCAAGAGGATTATGTCCGTAACCACAGAATAGATAGAGTTTACATTTAACAGCAATATTTAGGTTTGCTCTATTTAGAATTCAGTGAGTAAGGCACATTAGCTGTGACTATTGTTTACCTTTGAGTGACTCTGACACATCGATAAGAAGAAACGGTTAGATATCCACTTTGATCTTTCAAAGCATAGCATGTAGTCTTAAGCTCTGTTCAGATGTGATTATTTTCATAAAGGGAAGCAGGAGGATAACATAATCATTGCAGAACATATCTGTGATTTAAATCCTGTCCAAATCTTCAGTTCATTTTATACATGAGGCTCCAGCGAGAGGAAATCTGGACTTTATGTTGGCTTTCTTATTTTACCTACTTACAGTTTACCTCATCTGAAATCGAAACTTGACATTCACACTTGTTCATGTGGACATGTATTGCTTCTGTCTGAGTCTGAGCCCTCTGAGTGACTTGCAGAAAGACTATCCCAGATTTACATAAAACATATCACTTGTACGTGTATGGTCTGTGGATGGACCTAAGGGTGTGAATACACCTGCAAACTGTTGTTGTTTCACCGTCCACCAGCAATCGTCCTCTCTTACAATACTCTTTGTGTGTTCCTGGAGTGTGTTTAACAGTTAAAATGTCTTCAGCTCATCAAAACATTTTCACCAAGACACAGAATCACACTCTTCAATTCCACACCTGGGTCAGAGCTGTTTTTAAAGCAAACACTTCTGTATCAATGCGTCTCTGTGTATTCACCCAAATGCCACAGCTGTTTATATGAGGCAGGGACACGAGCTAGATTACTAGGTAGCTAACAGGTTGGGTTAGCAGCTATGTCAAGTACATAACCTAAAGCCATGACACTACATCCCCCAGATTCTGGACCCATTTGTTTCTAATGTGTTTTCCGGTGGGAATCTGTGACATGATAAATGCTTTTCCTCTACTTGACATTTTTATGATGTACATTTTAAACAGCAGGTCATTGCTGGGCTGTACGTGCTGTTCCCACCCCAAGTGTGGTGTGAGTTAAAAATGACCACCAGGGGAATAAAGCCTTTTCAGTACTCCCATCTTGATAGTGTTGGACACAGAATGAGGAGTTCCTGTAGTTAAAACGTGTTTTTGCACCTTTTCCGGAAAAAGAAATCTACAAAAAAGGGTTTAGACTGAGCTATCATGGGTCATTGTCTGGTATCACAGATACCGGTGAGCTGTTGAGCTTTTCAAAGCAGTTTCCGCGTAAAGTTGAAAGAAAGCAGCCATACATCATTAGACCCACTCAACTCTTACCCTAAACAGAAGCATACATCTTGAGAATCATGGACATATGATTACAGGATCATTAGTTATATAATGTTTGCACAATATATTAAGATTCATGTAAATGATGATAAATATAACAAAAGACTGCTGTTCTCTGGTGATCTTGGTAAAAAAAAAAAAAAAAAACACCAGGCATGACCTCCAAACCACACACTTCGTGACCATATGTTCTCATAAGAGTTTCCCCCACAACAGACCGCTTTACTCTCGGGGATTAGGACCTTTCCTATCACACAAGCCTACTGGAGGGAGACCAAAGAAGAGATAGAGTTCTCCGCCAATCTAATCAAAGGGGAAATTAAAGACTATTCCTGTTTTTATGCTGACTTATTTTAAAGGCTGATAAAGAGGACAAAACAATGGAAGCAAGATGTTCAGTTGCCCACATGTTGCTAGAATTGTTCACTCTCTCAGTCTCCACTTATATAAAGGTAAAATGACTTTCTGTTTTTGTTATTCAGCACTGCAAACATGCTCAACACCATGCATCACACACATACACATTTTGTGAAATGCTCTTGCGCTCAGAAAACTAGATATTCACTTGTATGGGCAAGCTGCCCAGGAACCCTGGTCATAGCACTATGGGGCGAGTAGATCCTTTGTCTTTGAGCTGTTGTTCAGCTCCCTTGAGAGAGAGGCCCAACTCCAAGCCGCTTGAGACTCAACACCAGTCCAACAGTCCAAAGCGAAGACTGTCATAACCACATAAAATAGCCAAATTGAATTCAAGAGAGGAATCTAATTAATTTATAACTTTTTCCCTTGCTATTGTTTAAAAAGTACAGCTCCGTGGCTTCAAATCAGCATTGGCTTTGTTCCACCCCTTGCTGTTACTTTTTGTTCTCCTTTTCCTCATAGAGAACAAATAATGAAATAAAACCTTCAATATATAATCATGAAAACGGATATCAAGCTGTGAAGAAATGAATTGACCAAACCAAAACCTTCACCGCGGAGCACGTGAAGTCAGCGTTCCAGATGCACTCAAAAGCTCAGAGATTTCCAGATCTTTGTAAGCCATGGAGAAATTTGAAACCACGAGTGCTTGTGGGGGGAGAAGAATAACAAAAGGTCTTTATAGAAAAGCATTGAGAATAAAGGGGCAGTTTTTATGCCTTACCAAAGCTAAAAAAAAAATACATCAAAGAGAAACTTAAAAACATAATATGGATATGTATTAGGAGACCTGTTAAAGTCTCGGCCACAGTGAGTATTTCCTTCACTTATCCAAACTTTATAAAACCCCAGTGGCCAGAAAGTTAAATTGAAGTCTTGATTTCTAAGATACCATATTGGTTCTTCAGTTTCTTCGAGACTGTAGCTTTTGCTCGTATTTTGTGTGTTTTGTTTTCTCTTATAGTGAATTAAAAAATGACCTCCACAAGAACAGAATGTAAAACCTAAAAATCCAGGTCATTTGTACCATAGATTGGATGGAGGGTGTACCTTTATAGAGGTGTTAAATGACACTACTCATTTAACTGAGGGACTGACATGACACTACTCAGATTTGTAACCACAGCTTGGTCCGGAGGACTTAACTGTTCTTCTGCTCAAAAATAAGCTTTCCTTTCATATAGTAGTTGTCCTGTTACATGATCTATTTGGTGGACAGGAGTCAGTCTGTCTTTTACCGGTTGCAGACTCAAAGCAAACCACTGTCTCTGACACATCTTCATCAACATGATGAGTTGATGACCCATTGGGAATATTGAGCCACTGTTAGTAAGTGTTAGCAATGACTGAAACATGCAACTGCAGATAAAGACTGACAGGTGTGGGCCTTAGCAGTCTGCATGTGTTTGTGTGTGTGGGTATTGTTGTAAAAAGTTATCACGCTAAGACTGTTTGAGACACACTAGAAACATAAGATAAATTATATAAGATTAATTTATTACTTTGATATATACTACTTTGACAAATTATTTTGGCGATTGTTAAAGCTTTCAGGATGTGTAAGATTTTCTTTGGGTGACTAACTCAACAAAAACACAGTTGAGTTGTCTGGGGAACAGGTTTGAAGTCTTGTTATTGTAACATCTTAGTTGGCAGTCACACACTGCTCTGCTTTGACTGATCCTGCTGAGATAATAGGAAGAAGTCTTTGATTTGAGGTAATTCCAGGTAATAGTTTCCAGAGAGAGCCATTCAGCACTGAGGAATGCAAACTAATCTGGTCACATTGGTTCTGCTGAACCTCTCAGAAGCGCCTGCAGGATCATCACCCTCATAACACCAGCCCACATTTACATCCCTCTTCAATAGAAAGTTAAAGGAGGAGGGATGGAAGGAGGATGCAACGAGGGAAGGGCTCACACATCATCAAGTAAACCATAGCTACTGTTCACATGTGCAATGAATGCATTGAACTGTGCCATAATCTGCAGAAGTAAGTCGCTGGCTGACGAAATGGAAATGTAGGTTATTGTCGCTGTGATTGCTATAGAGTTAAATGCAACTGTGGAAGACACTACTGCTTGGCTAGTTGAGAACTGTCTACTTTAATGTACAAATGCCATTTCAAATTTGACTTCTGTTTTATGATCCTGCTAGTATTTGACACTTCACCACTGCAACGGCAAGGGAAGACAACATCTCAGCTGCCAGGGCCCTTAAGTATCGGTCTAAGCCAACACATTTGGAATGCCTGATGACTTTGTGAAATCCTGTTAAGGATACTTTTGATGGGCAGGGACTTTGTCACTGCGCAGACAATGGCTTCACTCTGCTCTCAGGTCATTTTCATTAATTAAGCATTGTGACGCTCAAAAGCTAATCCAATCACACAGCAGTCTTTTCTCACGGTTTCAGGCCTGGCTTATGGATGACTTTGGTGGACCTGCTGCTTGACACCACAAGTGACACAATGTCAGCTACCAAACAGAGAAGGGACAGAGGATCGGGATGTGGATAGAGGAGAGGAGGCAACAGAAATAACAAACCAACAAAGCTGAGGCTCTCAACAGTCGTCTAAATTTAGTGCAGTGTTTCAAGATTTTACTTATTTAATGCTCCATGGCAGTGACTCTGGACAAAGGATGAAAGAACAAATATCTCCTTTAATGTATTCTTGTTTTCACTGAAATAACTGTATGTTGACGGCAGGTGTTATGAGTCACTGGATTCACAGATAGTGTGTATTATTTTGAAGAGAACATCTTTCAAAGGTAATATCAGTTTTATTGTAGCATCTTGACCTCTCTCTTCCGCTCTGTTTCTGGTAAAGTCATTTGGACGTCAAGGCATCCCTTTGGGTCAGTCAATTTGTTTGCCATCTTCTCTTTTGGCACAGTTACTTCCACTGTACAGAACAACTGCTCTGTGTACGGTCGTGCGTAAAGCCACCGTGATCTGCAGAAAGGTCCCCATATGGTCATCTATCCAGTGGAAAATTCAAAACCAGTTTTAAAACATGTTAATAGAGTTAATCACTTTATTGCTGTATTCAAACACAAAGCTATATTGTTATACATTTTTGAGAAACAAAGTGGATGTGGTGGTCACGATGCAAGTGCCTGCTTGATCCTTATTTTCATTTTAGCTGTTCAGATGGACATGCCAGTTCATGTTCACCAATATGTGCTCTAAACACTTGTTTTTTTAAGTTAAATTTGTGCATGGCATTAATTCATTTTATCAAAGCTGAGACAAATAGTCACCATGGTTATTGGCTTGCCGTCTCTATTCGCTTTATCTGTCAGCATTTTAGCGGCATCCCTTTTGAAGCCCATGCTTCAATTCTCTGCTTGATGTTATGTGCCAATAGACCATACATTGCTAACAGTTTGACATATCCCTTCAGACAAAGAGCCACAGGCTTGCTCGGACTAATGGATATAACAGATCACGCCAGACCCAGATGAAAATACAATAGTTGAACTGGAGAGAGCAGCAGTGAAATTCTCTTTCAGTGTTGAATTTCTTCTTGTTACCGTTTGGAGCAACCTGATTTGATTGAGAATCCTGGAGCAAAGCTCTGAGTAGTGAGTCTGTTTTTGATTCACTAGCGTTTCAGGCCCTGCAGAGTTGCTCAGGCGGCTGTTGGCCATTCTCTGACCCCTGATCTTTGGCCTCATCCACCCTGATGATCAGTAGCCAGACAAAAACACAATACGTGTATCTGACTTAAATTTTTGTTGCTCAAAAGACTATTTCATGCATTTAAATGATATTTGAATTATGCCTAAACTGTGTATTTTGCCAATGTCAGAAGTTAATCCTGTTTTTTCTGCTGCTTCCTTTTCACATATCCTAGAAATCTTAGACGCCCAGTGTTTTAAAAAAGTCCATTAAAAACAGCTGCCAGTAACATGCTGCTGCACCGACTTCACTTCGCACTGTAGTGTTATCATAACTAGTTCATCGTGAAAAAAGTAACAATGTTGAAATTTAAATTCAAACTATAACCAATGAATTCAACATATGCAAAAAATGGTATCTATACGTCAATCAATAATAAGGAATGTTGGTGTTGATGACCACAGTAATGAAAGATGCATTTGTTTTCAATCAGGGGAACAACTGCAGGATTAAGTCAGGGGACTCCCACAGACTGAATCAATGAAGGGAGATCTACCATCTAACAGGCCTATTTTTACAACTGTCGGCCTCAGATTAGTGCAGCTGACAGACGACATGCAGGTGTTGATGGAATTTGTGCTGAAGCTGGCAACCCAAGTGTGCCGCTCTCTCCTCGGCTTGGTCACGGATACTCCCACCTGGACATTGTGCAATCCTGGGCTGAGACAGCTGCCCAGAGAAACCACCTAGCCGATCCAAATCAGTTGGCCACTGGAGGTGTGCATGATTGCCCACAACACACATTTGCTGCTTAAGGAGGAGAAGAAAAATCAACCATGGGAACTATAGGATTTCAAATGAGTAGTGTAGGATAGGGTGGACGTTCACCTCAGAACCAAACAAGTCCTCATTCATGCCAGCTACTAAAATCACATTATTTAGTTTCACATGCTATAGATCCAATGCCTTGGCAAGGAATTTGGCATGTCCCTGATCTTTTGTTGAGAACAAATTTTGCAGCCTAATTTCCCTCTAGTGAAGCATTGCCTGTTGTCTCATCCAAGAAAATGTTTAGTTTATTATTATAAATGGATCCTTAACCTTTTCCAGAAAAGAAAATCTGCTTCTACATCTGATGAGCTCAAATGAGCCTGAAAGGTAATTGAGCTTGAGGGAAGCTCCGGTGGGGTGTAATATCACCAACTGCACAAAGCACAATTGAAATCAATTACAAATGATACCACAGAAATTGTGTGCTGGAAATATATTATGTCTTAACTGCAGTAAATACACCACCCTTCACTGAGAATGTATTCCTGCAGTCTGCCTGGTGCATCCTGCAGATAAGGATAACAGTATGCAAAAGTTACTACAGCAGCTCACTGTGTTGAATGGGTAAAGTGAGACTGATAGGCTGGCAAAGACAATGCATAAACTGGAAACTATGCATAATTTAACTTGCAAGGATACAGTAAAAAGATGGAGCAAGAAAGTATCATGCAGAGGAACAAGAGGAATGTGCAGAAGTTTAGACAGCAGCATCCCTTCTTTTGGCTACTGGCACTCCAGGGCAATCTTGGAAAAATATTGTTCTCCAGTCTAGCCAGATCTCCGCCGACTGCTGGACTAACTCAATGTGACATCTACTTCTAATGCAGAAAAGCGAAAAGGCCCACCCTCAACACACAACCGTAAAGACCTCTCTCTTTCTTGGACAAACACACACACACACACACACACACACACACACACACACACACGCATGCACGCGCACACACACATACACACACACACACACAAAGTCTAAAGACATGGAGAGCAAGCCCACTGTTCACTGAGCCATCAGGGACTCTGCAGGAACACGGAGGTGAGGGGGCTACAGACCTACCCTTCTCTGTTACGTCCCAGAGGAGTCCGGCGCTACTTCCATTTCACAAACAACCTAAGGACCGTCGCACAGGATGCGGGAAGTGGAGGAGCCATGTAGAGGGCCAGCTTACAAAACAGAGAAACACATATAAGCCTGAGCCTGGCAAGAGACCAGGTTTATAGCGAGTGACCCCTGACAAAAAGGAAAAGGGAGAAAAGCTCTTAGCAAGATGGAGCGCTGAAAATGGAGATGTCATGTTGAATGGCAGTTACTGTCAAATAACGATGAGCTTACACAAGGGAGTTCACAGAGTTGTGTTTCCTTTGGGCTTCAGTTGAACTCTTGAATTATATTTGAATTTTATGGACAGTGTTTTTGACATGCAAGATTGGAAAAAGTACCTGTCGATAGCTGCGTAGACAACGACACTGGTATTGTTTTGTTTGTTTATTGTTGTGTGTGTGTCTGTGTGTGTGTGTGTGTGTGTGTGTGTGTGTGTGTGTGTGTGTGTGTGTGTGTGTGTGTGTGTGTGTGTGTGTGTGTGTGTGTGTGTGTGTGTGTGTGTGTGTACATATATATGTTATCATGTCATCTTGGCAACCACCACAGAGGCGTTCATGTCCATCTGTCTGTGGACAGATTTTGTCATCGCGATAGCATTGCAACCGTACAAGATTCAAACATTAGGTGTGCAATTGAGATCGAAATGAAGGCAGAGTTTGAAAATGGACAAAAGTGGGGCCTTAGACCCCCACTCTACGGCCCCCAATAACTGTGCAAGATGCAATCACCCCCAGTTATGCTAAGTTCAGTCTATGTAACAAAACAATAAATAACAGACCGATATATGTTTCAAATGTATTCTGCCATGAGCTATTCTTTAAACTGCATATACCTCTTCAACAGTGAAACAGCCAGTGCTTATTGTCTCAAAGGGCTCAGGAGATACAAGGGGGTTATGTGATACCCAATCAGAGCGGAGCCATAACACACATGCTTGTAGAGAAAGATGAGAAGCAGCTGCTTACTGCTGGCTACATGCTGAGCCCCACTTCATCCTGGTAAAACCACTCACAGTTATGTAAATTAGAAAACAAAGAAGACCAAAAAGGCCAATCAATTTCATGTGTATAAAACGCTGGTCAGGTTCTTAAGCATTTCGAAGTTGTCTGTGCAAACATAGACATTTCTGGTGAAACATACACTGTAAACAGAAACAAGTCCCTTAAAAGCCATGAACCAAAAAAGATGCAGTCACAGTTTTTCACCTTTAACCTTAGTATTCACCTTCAGTTAAAGAGTGAAGGGCTAATATGGCTGTCAACCTTCAGGGTTGTGTAATTGTAGAGCAACATGAAGAAGTCAATGCTCTGTCACCTCTAGTACTCTTTGTGTATGATTTTTTATACCGCAGGTACTGCATTAAACACATTGTTATGTTTTTACTGTGACATGACAAAACATAAATTAGATTGAATGCAGCAGCTCAGTGTAGTTCCCAGGGATTCATGTTAGCCTTGTGAGGATGGATTTATCTGTTATCACTTTGTCTGTTCACATTGGAAAGTAAAACAGACACAATTATATGAAAATTAGAGATTAGGTGAAACCCCAGCATTTAAAGATTTATCTGCATTAGTGGGAGCTGCGGCTGAGAAGGTTGAGCATGTCATCCACTAATCAGAAGAACGGCAGTTTGATCCCTGGCTCCTCAAATCCGCACCTCGATGTGTCTTTGGCCAAGATACTGAAACCTAAATTCCTCCCGAAGGCTGTACCACCAGTGTATGAATGAGAATTATATTTAATCCTGATGAGCCTCTGCCATATCGGTGTATGAATGTGTGTGTGTGTGTGTGTGTGTGTGTGTGTGTGTGTGTGTGCGTGCGTGCGTGCGTGCGTGCGTGCGTGCGTGCGTGCGTGCGTGCGTGCGTGCGTGTGTGTGTGAGAGAGAGAGAGAGAGAGAGAGAGAATGTGGCATGTAGTGTATTTCCGGCACAAAATCACGCCACGGTCTTTTTTGGCACTGATATACTTTAAATTAGCCATCAAGACAGTTCTTTTAGTTTATCAACTATTAACAGAGAAATCTGGGAGAGTCGCGAGTCACCACAAAAAAGTGGTGGTTGATGAGGGATGGGGAATTCTCCATCCCTCATCAACCACCACTTTTTTTACATGCCCCTAAAAAACTGGAAGAGGTGACCGATTACTAAATAAATCATCAATGGCCTCCTTCCTTTTGGACTGCATACAGGAGCCCGTTGGTAAGTCTTTTCAAAACACTCTTTAATTAACTCCAGGTTCATTAACTGTGTTGTTGGGGCTTCATTTTATGTGTAGGGATACTTTTGCTACTGCAAAGGTTTGGTGTTATTTTGAGCAGTATTAGTGGTTAAAAAAGACGTTTTAATTCACTTCACTGTACTGCCCTGAGCTAATCAGTGTCAGCTATGTCCAGCTGTTAGCAACTCTCCCAGATTTCTCCGTTAATAGTTGACAAACAAAAAAAACTGTCTCTGTGGCTTATTTGATGTATATAAATGCCGAAAAAGACCATGGGAGGATTTGGTGCCAGGATTACAGAGTATTCCGAAGACTAGAAAGGTGCTATATAATTGCAAGTCCATTTACCATCAATGCAGGGTCATTAGTGCAAAGCAATAAATTAAAGTGCAGCTCAGACTCAGAGCTCAGTATTTAAGATAACTTGGCTGTAGTCCTCCCTTACAATGAATGGAATTCGAGTAAACTGGGGGTTTCAAACTCTGGGACATCTTGAAGATACATTTTATATCTCCAATCAATACCTACAGCTGAAGGTCAGCAGCCAGCTTTAGCCTGAATATTGCCTTTAGTTTGCTGATATACTCTCCAGTTATCTGGAATATAATATTACAATGCAGTAGATGGGTGAAAATAACAAACAATCAGCATATAGAAAACTCTAGAATTACTATGTTTTGCTTTAGTATCTCTCAACGTGGTCCGAGGACTGCTTTAACCCTGTAGCCCTTTCCTCCACAGGAGACGTTCAATAAAAACTGAATCAGCTTGGGCTCCCTCCCTCTTTGTTGCTGTCGTCTTTGCCTCTTGTTGTCTCTCCCTCCTAGTCTGTATCCCTATATTATCCTTTTCAGTATGTAACTTTATCTCATCTTGAACAACAAGTGAACGGTGCAAGAGACTTGTTCACTTTTTGTCTGTCTCATTTTAACTGGCTTTATTTAGACACCTCTCATTTCCTTTTCTCTGTCTAGTAAGGGCAGACATCCTGCATCCCATAATCCCATGATGCAGCCCTTCGTTGACCTACATGAGGGGAAGTGCTGCAGCTTTGACCGTGCGCTCGATGCTCGGGGCAGGAGTGAGGAGGCTGCATGCTCTGAGACTGGTTTCCATCTGTTTAGACAGACAGTTAATATTACCTTTTATCCCAGGTCTTACACCTTAAAGTTGAGCGGATATGATTTGTTTTATGTGTGGGAGATAGCTGGAGGCTGTCTTGTCCTTCTTTGACCTGCTGTGCTTCTATCATCTGCCCACTGGCCTGAGACTATTTGAAGTGAAAAGCATGGAATCAGTTAGCTGACAAAGGTATATATGGCTGCACTATGTGATGACTTTTGGAGGAATTCATAAAAAAGGGAAATACGGTCTAGTCTCTTAAAGGAATACATATGGTGCATATAATCTGGTAACAATCACTTACAATGCATGCACACAGCACCTATTTTTCTTGTTTGCATTAGAGTTTATACAATCTGCTGCTCATTTTCTACATCAAGCCCAAACACACTGTGGTGACAAAAAACATGAAAGAGGAACCAATTAAAACCAATCTGTTGTATATGAATGAAATCCCATAATCCCCCTGTTATTTTAAGAGTAATGAGCAGGCAGCAAGTTTAAAAAGACACAACGTGTTTTGTTTAATGTTTGGTGTTCATCTTGACATAAATAAGGGGAAATTTGAATTGATTTCCTTATTCTCCTGTTCTTCCGAAAAGCAATTAGGCACAAATTAAGTTTAAACTGGTATTTTCCATTTTAAAAGAACATCATGCCTCTCTGCGTTTACACTCCCTTTCACATTTCATTGCGGCACATGACTGGCTGATGGATTGGGCTTTTGGTGGCTGAAATTGCTAGCGGGGAGATTGCTACCAGATGAAAAGGTCTAAGAGTGCAAAGGGGGTGGTTTTGAATAAAGCTATAACTCTACACTCTCCCTGGAGTGTTATCATGGACCACACTAAATAAAGAACACCAGTGTAATATGGACAGAAATGAAATTTAATTGAATGCAAATGGTCTGATAATGAGAATTTTTAATAAAAAACACTCAATATTGGAAAAAAGTCTTCTCTTTGTTGGCCTAAAGCAACGTATTGTGTGGTATTGAAGGTATTTTGAGGTTAACCATTTTCAAAGAGGACTGAAAGCTTTGCGAAAATTGTTTTCAACATTGTCGGTTGTTGGGTGAGTTTGTAGCTGAATGAAAAAGCATCTTACATGACTTCACTCTCGGATTTTAATTCCCACGGGACCATCTGTGGTAGAAACCTATTCTTGTGAGGTATATTGGATACTGGATGTATGTTTGTCTTGGTATAATCTCCTAATGGTTTTCACTACCATGTTTTACCTATACATCTCCTTCATTAACAAAGCATATATAGCCACATCTAAATTACTATTCTGATCTACTCAACCCTGTTCAAATACAGTCGTTTTGAAGCAGTTGGACAAAAATCAGACGCCACCTCTGTGCTACACCAATCTGTATGAACCTTAAAAATGCTTGTGAAGAACATCCCAAATGTATAAACCTGCCCCTTCAAAGAAAGACCTAACAGAATAATATGTATTTTACTTCAGTGCTTCAACATCAACAGCTTGGTTCTGTAGTGAAAGGAAGTGAGCAGGAGATTCAATCAGACTGTAATCTTACAGTTCTTTGGTAACAAAAGGAAGACTCAAATTACAATTTCCTGATATAGAATAACTGAGCAATGTAACCATTCAGAAGATTTCAAACCTCAGCGGCTTCGAAAAGTATAGGTTTCAAATCTAGGCCATATAATTATACTGTATCTACTTGCCTTACAAGGGAAAGATGCAAAAAGGAAAAGAAACAACAATAAAATACCATCTGTACAGTATTTGTTTATAGTTTATATCTTCGACTGTGAAATGGCAAAACCCAAAGAAGCACAATACTCTTTATAAGACACAACTAATGTAAGCCAGATGTTCTCTTTCTTCAACTGAGGGACATGTGTGTGTGTGTGTGTATAGTGCCCTTAATCTGCTTAATATGTACAATTTCACACAGTAATGAAAATATTTTTCCTCTGAATATCCTCCAGATGAGTGAGCATGTTGAGCTGTCTCGTTCTCTTCCCCTCTTTGTCTGTCAGTATTTCCCAGATGACAGTAGACTTCCTGATAGATCAGACTCAGTTGTTTTCATATGAAGAACTAAAGCAATTTGACTCTCTGAAGCAGGCAATCTCTTACTCTCTCTGACATCTGATAAGAAAGATGAAGTAGACAGCAGATAATACAGATCAGAAGTCTGGATTATGATACATTTTTTCAAATTTCACTGTCAGGTGCATCACCTACATTTTCAAATTGCTTGCTACGCTCTCATCTCCATCCTGCTGGAGAGCGCTGGATGACAGGAAGTGATGATAAACCTGTGGAATTTCTCTCTCAGGTCAGTGACCTCCTCCCAGGTTCATGTCTGCTTTGCCAGCCCCCAACTTGCTGTGATTGATGTGACATAAACTTCAGCATGCAGTCATATTGCCAGTGCAGTTCAAATGTCAGGCTTCTGACTGAGTAGCAACACCCACACTGAGGCAGTAACTGCTAAACCAACAGAAGCATCCAAGCAATCGCACAGATAGAACAAAAACACGATGTGACACCTGGCTGGATGCACTTCTTCGCTCTGAAGCCTGAGGGGTTGCCCTGTCATCCAGAGAGGGGCGCAACACTTTGTTACCTTTCAAAGTCTTAGATGCCTGGCCCCTCCACGACCAGACAGAAAGAGAGAGTCGGCCTGACGCTGGAGCCTTGGCAGTCAGAAAGATCTGTGGTGTGGCCCCTCCTTTTCACTGGGCTGGGATAAGCCAGGGAGTGTGGCGCCTCTGAGGTTAGTGGGCTGCCTCATCGAGACACCAGCTCCATCATGAGCCTATTTTTATTCCATTTTCTCGCTTTTTTTTTTCTCCCTTGCTCAGACCACTCGCTCTTTTTTTTTTGTCAATTCTCTACTCCTTTTGCCTTCTCTGTCTATCTCTTTACAGCTGTCCTCTTCTTCCATGGTGTTGATATGTGTTTCAGCCTGCATGCATGACAGAGAAAAATGAAAAACCTACACGGCTCAGTTTCTGGTTTGGATCCCAATATTCACTTGCTTTTTTCCCTCCTTTCTTTCTTGCTGTATTTATTTTATGCAGGCACTTGCCAAGATGGCAAGAGCTCCCTGTCACTGGTTTGGCAGTATCTATGCAGTGTATATATTCAAAGTGCTTTAACCCTTATGCACAAAAGCTATTTATCTGTATCTACAACAGAGTCGTTGTAAACCAAAAGGGTGTCCAGTTTCTCATGTTTGTCTCCTTAAAACTTTGATTTAACATGGAACCTCTTCTACAGAGTGGCACTGAGAAGCATAATTAACATGCAGGTTGCTATCTTCCTCACACTGGGCCAAGAATAAACATGAAAAGAAAGCCCTGAGAAAGATTGAACAGTCTTTGTTGCTATTCGAATGCCCTAAATGTCAGGATTGTACATTTGAGGGAAAGGATAACTGTATTTAACCAGCTAATCCAACATGTTGAGTCAATTCACGTACAATGTGGTTATGCCGGGGAGTTAGCAGGGGGTCCTCAGCTTTCAGGAAAGGAGTTTACCATCATAAAGCAGCTGTCCCACATCAACAGTCCCTACGGACACAGACAGTACCGTGTTTGTGCCATAAGCCATTCTATACAAGCACATTGTGGCAACTCCTCCGGCATTTTCTAACAGCCTGGCAACAGCGAGCTCACAGAGTGAAAAGGGTCTAGACTGGTCCTCAAAAGACACCTTCGCTTCACGTTAGTACTCAGGGTTAAAAGAAACATTGCAACAAGGATACTGATGTACTTGTACCTAAAACATTCATTAGGCAAGTTTACTGGTCAGATCTCTAGATTGTAACAAACGGTAACTACAGTATGTTTTTTAAGTAGTATGAGGGTTCAAAATGGAGGTATGACCACAATTATCAAGGTCCCAAACACTACTAACTGATCTGGAGCTATTTATGTTTCTTCAGCACTTGAAGGAAAGTTTTTAAATACAAGGCAAAGGCAGAGTCGGAAGGTCCTTGGCAAGAGATAAAAGAATTATTTGATTTATTTAGAACCAATCTGCTTTCCTCTCAGCATCACCCATCACTCTGCTAACAACCATAGCTAAATGAGCTCTGTATCTCAAAAAAAGAGTTTCACACAAAGTATTCTGTGAGCTGTCCTGGCTGAGTTGAATTCATTTGAATAATTTACTTTGCAGAATAGCATGAATATGGGGAAATGGTTGATCCATCAATCTAGTCTGACACTCAGCTTTAGAAAAACATTGTTTCCCTTTTGTTCTTTGTTTTTGTATATCTAATGAGCTAAGAAAAAGAAAACAAAGGTACTCAGTTATATAATAAAGTCTTCTTTGGTGAGCCTGGAAAGTATTTTAAAAACCCTGAATTAGTTTGGTTCTGTATGAGCAAGCAATTTCCTCTCTCTCATCCACAGAGCACACAACTGCCACGGTGTTCATTTCCACTAGCCTCCTTCAGAGCCCACATCTGAAGGTTCATAGGCTTAAGCAGGAATTAGAAACCAACCTACTGTCCAGCGTGAACACAGCTATGTGAGCATATCATGCCGCTCTTTCCAGTCAGAGCGCTCTGACGTCACAATCGTTAATCCCTTTCACCATACCACCCAAGCCTTGGGTAGACCACACCAAATCCTCCACCCCTTTGAGCAGAGGAGTGAGTACTACCGGGATTGAATTAATGAAGCTTATTAAAAGTGTAAATTAGTAATGAACTTCACAGAAGGTGAAGCACTAAGAGCTGCACCGGCAAAGAATAGGTCATATCAAGACTACCACTGTTGTTTGACAGTAAGGACCGTTAATGAAAGAAAAACTCTCGCCCTACAAAATCACAAGAATTTATGACTCATATGCAGCAAATCTTTAGGAGAGAAGGAAGTCTAACATTGACTACAAAGTCTCATTCACGTGACACACCACTCATGCTTCTATAAATCTAAAGTCTTACTGTGTGTTTTTTTAATCTTCTAGGCCTCCATTGGTTTTCAATCATTTCAGGATAAGAAATAAGGTTGTCAAAAGTATTGATGCTTTTCAAAATCACATGTTTAAAAATTATACAATATCCACATTTGTTAGCATCAAAAGTATTGAACCTATTAAAAAAATCAGATCTACAATCAGATTTTTAACCCATGGCTGCACAAATCAAACCCAAACGGAAATTCTGGTATCGTGACAACCTTGTGAAAATCATTAGGAGACTGTAGTAGAACCTAAATCACATTGGTAACAAGCCAATATGACAATATACCGTATATCTTCCAACGATGTAAAAAATGCTGATTGTATATATTTTTCTATATAATTTCTATTACAATTTTGCTGACCTGCTTTGCAGCAATATTAATGACACAGTTACGTTCATGTTGCAATAAAGTTGTTAATAAAATGAGAAAAACGCTTCAACCTTCATTTGTCAGGTATGTAATTTGAACAGGAGTATACAACAAGGCTTTACCATGTGATTATTTCATATAGACTATCCATTCAGCAAACACGTAGAAGGGTTTATGAGACATTGACTCACTTTAAGGAAAAGACTGATCTACTTCAATATGGTTTAAAATAAATCAGCTGAGTATTTAAAAAGTGGTGATTTCAACAAAGCACTAAGTGCTCCAAATGATAGTGCTGCTCCTCCAGATGAGAGGAGGCTCTCTAGAAAATAACAAATGACCTAAGTGGATAAAATGGTCTACAAAGGCCTGGAGGTTGCAATGCCAATGTTGTAGTACTTGCCACAGCTACACAAAATATCCACTGGGACAGTTTTTGGAAGTACTTCTTTCCTCATGTACTGTACTTATTCCCATAATGATGGCCTGTGACCTAAAGGATATCATTCCTCATTTTCCTTCACGCAGAGCCCAAGCCAAAGCAGGATGCGGACAGTGCAAAATCCTGTAGGAGTCCCCCAATCATCTCCCACAACTTACAAAAAAGCCACCAGAGCTGAGTGAGTTGTTGAATGGGGTGAATGAAAAATGTATTCTCTCATTTCCCTAGAGGCCACTGGGAGACAAGGCAACATTTAGGGGTCACACTGAATTTAGACTGTTTAGTTGTCCCCTCTTTGCTGAAGTGTCTAGCGTGCCTTGCATTAACGTAACCTAATTTCTTCAGTAAGCTTCCATCTTTAAGTACTTGTCCTGTCATATAATATCATTAGCAGGCCAATTTTATGATTCCGATTCAATCATAAGCACACACACACACTGAAGATTTAGGTCAATTAAGTCATGGATTGCTTTCCGATCCCACCAGTCCCTAGGTATGGAACTGCTGTGATTTGAAGCATTGTCTCTTGTATGTCAAAGCCAAAAATCTTTTCAGCGTGTGTGCTTTGGCCTCATCTTGATGCACCCTTCTCCTACTGCACAAACACTGGCCAAATCCTGCAGCTTTGTTCCACCTTCCCAGACTGGGAAAAGAACACACTGGCACGCAAACTGCAGAGCAAATCATCTCGCTCATCCCCTTAAAAAACACAATTTTTCTTTATACTTTATAGTCAGTTTCAAATGCATCTTACAGATATTATTTAGTTAAGTAGTACCTTCAGCTTCAAAAGGGTAAATTTAAAGCTGCTAGAGAACTTTGCATATTGCTTCATCCAAATACCCAGACAATATCAATCATTATTTATTACTTTATAATTTAAGTTCATGATTACAGCATCAGTATACGGTGCACTGCAATCCTTGGACACAAACTACTTCTTAGAGGTGGTTAACAGGTTGCAGCAACAATGGAGATTCCAGCTTGTGTTTTTAGAATTGAAAAATAGTGATTTTTCACCTTATACGATTTAACTGTTCACTTTCTGTCATGCAGATGTACCAAGACCCACCACCAGAATTAAATTTTGAAAAATTGGGTGAAACCACAGTCTCTCCACTAGTCTCCTTCTAAGCAACCAAATGTTGCAAATTAGACTAACAAGACGTATTTTTACTTTTAAATTATTTCACCAAAATGTAGATTTCAGGCAAATGCATCCACTTGACAGACGTATTGGCCAGACTCCCATTAGTCCAAGAAATCAATTAAATCACATCAATCTTTATTTATATGGCACTTTTCATACTTTGACAGTAGCACAAAGTGCCTCACAGAAAATAAAAGAAAAACAAAAAACAAAACAAAACATGAACAACAAAGAAACACCATGAAAACCCAAACCTCCCACCCCCAAAAATATACACACAGAGATACACAAATACATACATACACACTCACGCACACACACAGACATACACTAGCGGTTGCTGAGGAGACATGGCTAGGCACCGAGATCTGAGGTGAGGAAGAATCTACCTTTGGGGGCCGCACACACCGAGAGGAATCGCAGTCCATGACTGCAGGGGGCGCCGCCACAGGGACCACCCCAGCCCAGGCAGATAGAAGGCTCCACACCATGGTGTAGAGCTCTCTAGCCACCCAGGCCAGGGCCGTCCACGGCACCCCCATCGGTGGACCAGAAACAACTCCCGGTGTGGTTGGCCCCCAGGAGGAAACACTGGAAAACCGAGGGGTTAAAACCGTAAAAGATAAAGATAAAGTATAGAAGCTAAAAACTGATGGAATAAAAGCAGTCAAAACAGTAAAATAAGATAAAAAGAATAGAATAAATAATTATTAAAAAAAATATCAGAAGCATAGAAGGAATTAGAAAGAGTCAAACAGGTCAGTTAAAAGCTTGATTAAAAAGAAAGCTCTCCTTTAGTGTTGTCCACAGTGCCCACATAAGCTTTGCGCTATGTGAGATAACAGATGCGTGTTTGTTTCTTCACATGGCTAAATTGTGGGAGATAAAGGCCGAACATTAGCAACTGTCTGGCAGCTACAGGCAACAGGGGGATGTAGGTGTGGGATAAGTCTGTTTCTGAAGGGAAGTGTTTTTTAGACTGATAGCCTTTCCCTCCCGAATGGAAAAAAGGGCAAATTGAATCTAATCATGGTGCCACTTCATTGGGATGCCCCGATCTGTTATCAGAAGCCAGGGGAGCTGAGAGGGACAGGCTGAAGGGGAAGTTCCTGCTGCGAGACAAAAAGCATGGACAAAGACGTTTGAGCAGAGCTGGAGTTTAGGAGAGAGAGGGCCTTGTGAACTCTCCCCCATGTATGTCCTTCATGACAGATGCAGAGGCCCAACCACTGACAACATGCAAGGGGGAAGGGGTGGGGCGAACATGTTGAATAAACATATTCAGTCCTCTGCTACCCCCCCGATTCTTCCTCCAAATGAAAACCTCAGTTGATATACAATATAGATTAATCTGATAGCTCAGTTTATACTCTGTGTTTATACACCAGGATAAATGTACCTTCCCTAGCCAAGAGATCGTGATGTTTCTTTCTCCAAACAAACATCTTAAGACCCTGCTACATGTTCCCCAGACCTCTAGAATGTGTTGATAATGTTGTGCGATAGCTGAGACAGCGGGACAGTCCAAAAGGAAACAGTGATGTACTCTGGGAAAAGGACAGCTGAACTCTTAATAGTCTAGTACTTTGAAAAAACAGTCTAACAACAGTGTTTGTAGCAGCTGTAGGGTAGCTAAATGAGTTCACCTCTCCATAATTAATTTAGGGACTGTCCTAGCACATAAATACTCCACCACAATTACAATGGAAACAATCACTTTGGAGGATGATTTAACCGTGAAAAAGATGGGGTTTCTTGTTTACGCCTTCCTCGTTTCCCAATATTGCCATGGTAACAAACCACCACTTGAGCTTCATCTACACGCTGCTCTCGCACGAACACTGCATGAGGTAAATCGCCTCCTTTTTCCCTCTCAGCATCTGCTTTCTTTCTCAATCTTCCTCCTTCCACATTCCCCATTTGTTTCAATCATTTTCCACTTTATCTTGAAAAGAGAGCAGGTCAGAGGACTGTCCTTATTACTGCTCATTTTTTCATTCAGCATCTTCATGGCTCAATTTTTCTTTAGTCCTGTGCCAAATTTTGGAATCTCAAAACTCAAACTTTATGCATGAAGCCTAGCTTAAGATTAACTATGTAGAAATGGGCCTAAATGGTCACTTTCACTGTCATTATTAATTACATTATTATGTCAATGTAAAGTTTTAAATCATGGACAACAAATAACAAACTAGATTTTTTTTTATTAAATAATATTTCTCTTGTACCTCTGCTGCACACATAATTCTCTGCAGAGCATTGTCGGAGCTTGGCCAAGTCCAATAACAGCAGTGGTGCCCTTCCCCCAGCTCTTTAGCCAAAACATTCACCATACTTCTATGTGTATGTGTGTTAGCGTGATGAATAAAGAGCGGAAGCAACAGGGCATAGGGTGACTTCACACTTAAACAGCCTGTTTACAAGTCATTTACCGAACTGCAGGAGGGAGAGAGGTTCTGAGGAGTCTCCCAAAGAAAGCCCTCCTTTGAGAAAGAGACAAGCTGATTAAAGCGAGGCTGCAGAAAACTTCTGACTCTACCCTCAGACCAAAAGTTGCCTCTTGTTAAGGTAGAAAGGTTACACGAGGAGAAGACTTATAATATTATATTATATTATATTATTTCAAGGATGACCCCACAGTAATGAGAAAATAAAAATGGTATAGGTACTACTAAGTCTATTAGGTGAAAAAAAACATGGAAAAGAAGACCCTTAAATAAAAAAAAACACTCAAATTATACGCAGTGGCATAAATGAAATGCTTTGTGCTTGCATATGGGTAGAGTTAGGCTGTTTAAAGTCAGATTTCCTGTCTGACATTTTCATTTCTTTCAGGCACACTGATGAGTGACATTTCTACTGCAGCAGAGAAAACTACCATGAGCATTACAGGATGTACTGTGGGTTACATTTTAGGGATGCGCTGGAATAATAATCCACAATTTGAAAATCCTACACGTTCTGTGGCAGCTTTTACATCCAATCATATCCACAAAATTATCATTTCTGCATGAGGGTATTATCTACCCTGCAGCACAGTAAGACTTTACATCTCAAACGTCTTATCGATCATTCTCTTTGCTTTAGGGGCCTCACGTGCATTGGATTTAGTCCAGGAGATATTCCAGATGTTGATCAACCTTAAACATCACTCAGTGGCTTCCCCTGGAAACAGTATATATGTTTAATCAAAGCTTTTGTTATACTTGTGATGATAAAACTACCTGTCTCCTGTATTCACAGTGTTCGCCAATCTGTCAGAAGACTATGATCATCAAAACATTAGAATAGGGCTGTGTTCTCAATATCAATACGACAATATATTGTCATGTGCTCCTTGCTGATATGTAACTGATGCAGATCTGCACTGCAGTTTTGAAAAATAGACATTACGTTTGGTGCAGTGCACAATAAAACTTACAGGCAGCAGCCAAGGCCATGGATCCCTAAACACATGTCTCGATTTCAAATAGTGTTAAGTTGTGAATAATAATAATAATAATAATAATAATAATAATAATAATAATAAAGAACAGCTGTTGTAGTAAATTCTGTGTAGGATCTAGCCATTATTCAAAATCAACATGTGTTGCAATGTTTATCATATCATGGCCTCTGTATCATGACATGTATTGTTTTCTGTGGTTGTAAACAATACCCAGGCCTACATTAGCCCAACAGGCCTCTAAGTGTAAGTGTAACCGTTGGCAGTACTGATGGTCTGGGAAACTGTGACTTGAGTAATTCTCTCCCCTAGGTGCCATTGAGCAAAAGCGGCTCAGTGACCAGCAGTAAAAGACTGGACTGGGAGTACTTGAAAGCTGTGAATGGGATGCAGGAAGGAAACAAAACAATCGAGCAGCCATTCATTTACTTTTCCTGAATCACTAAAGAGTTAAAAAGACAAACTACCAAACCCAAGGCAGAAATTCGAATGAGCTAGTGTTATTCCAGCATGCCGTGACTTCACATACAAAAAGGTAAATTGCTACGTTAATCACCATATCTGCTGTCTGAGCTAATCAGGTCCTGTAAGCAACTAGTTGTTGATATTAATAATTGGCAGCAGGTGTCTCTTTAGTTCTCTCCAGGCAACAAACCAAAGATCTGCAGAGATCTGCAAACCAAGATCATTCACATCTGCACACCCCCACAGACCTCTGCAGTGAGATGACGCCCACCGTGAGAGTAAAGTTGTACTCTCAAAAACTATAAAAAATTAACCTCTGAAAGTGTTCTTTTACTGGAGCAGTACTGAGAGAACAGGTGATTAAGAAGGTTGCTTGGTATGCAGATGGATCCAGAGGAGATGATACGGTATTCTTCAACACATGACAGAGATGCAGCTGGGATTTGATGCTTCTGTAGTTGCATCAGGGATGTGATAGACTATATTATGCATCATTTCCAGGGATCCTCTATAAAGACACAGCCAGTTTTGAGTGGAAACGGCTTCTGAAACCAGATGTCTGGATGCCTTCAGCGCTGGCGATGATGAATTGGCTTGTTGAAAGCATCAACAACTTGATTCTCCATTATCCCAGCTACTGCACTGACCGGCTCCTTGTCTACATCGATTTGAGTGGTGAGTTGACTTTGTGGAGACCGCTGCAGACAATACATACTTTTTCTGGGCACTTAACCATGAGGTATTTTATTCATTCATCCTAGGAGGGTGATCAACCTTGCCTGAAAGAAAACCTCTGTAGAGTGAGCACAGGCTATTCACAGTAAAAACACAAAAATGTAAGGTCAGTACTTTTCACTTCAAATTCTAAGGTGCTGCAACTCAATATGGTACCCCATTGGATCAGATTGTTCAGCCGACAAACTAAACCAGAGCACTGATATGCATCATTTTAAGCTTAACCATGGGATCCCAATCATATATGCTTCATACATTTTCCTGCTCCTATCTCGTCTTGATACTTTAGATCTCACAAAGACACATTTGGGAGGATCCGAGGGCACTGATTAGAGAATTTATTCCACTCGTAAACCCCATCTACAACAAGACGCCAATATACACACACCCAGTCCCTGGCTTTTTGTTCGCCTTTCCTGATACCACATCACACATCTTGAGTCCTGAACTCCTGCACAACAGCTCTCCCTAATTACAGCACAGAGTCCCGCTGCTCCCCACGCTGCCTCTGGGCTCCTCACAGCACCAGGCTATACACAACAATCTAAACAATGATTTGGCCTTTCAACACGCTGGTTAAAAGAAGCAGCACACCACTCTCAACATAAACTCTGCAGCACCCGACCAAATTAGCCTTACTGATGAGGTACGTAACCCTGTGGTAATTAGTTCCCGCGCTAAATGTTTAAATCACCTCCCAGTACTCCGAGGAAGGCAGCGTTAAGCTAAGCAGTTGTCTCCTTATTACAACTAATCTGTAGGGGGACCACATTACCTTAGAATAGATAAGGCATAACAGATGTCCTCCTTTTTAACGAGAGGGGCGTTTCTGCTGGATGTGGCAAAGGCTTCAAGATATGCAACCAACAGTGTGAGGGTGGACCACCATGGAGCATCAGTACACACAGACTGGGAGTCTGGTTGGAGCAGGCCTGGGTGCCTCTCTGTCTGAAGCCAAGACAGACAACGCTGGGTAACCGCAATGTAAAAGTGGAGCATCTCTCCCCACAAACCTCCTTCTCCGTGTGGTTTGTCACTCGCTCCCTATTGCTATCTTTCTCTCTGTCTTACAAAGATTGAAAAAATTACTGACTTACTCCGCATGAATAGTACCAGATATGAGTATAATAAATGACATCTTTAATAGATTACTAAAATTGCTCTTGATACATTTTGCGTTGATCAGCAAATTCAATAATCAAATTATCATTACAGCTCTATTAGTGCTAAATAAGTACAAAAAATAAAAATATTATAACCTTACTTTGAGGACTGTAACTGTTTTTCAAGAAAAAAGATGTAAAAAATAACTGACATACATGACAAAAGTACCAAGTTTCTCAAACGTTACATGTACACAACAACATTGGTTGAATAAAATACTGGCTAAAATGATCATTAAAATCTAAAAATAAATAAATAAATAAAAACAGTTTGAACACAGAATGTGTAAGGTGGGAATACAAATCTAAGAAAGCATTTTTGATACACGGTGCCTGGTCACACAGCCCTGAGGGTCCACACAGGAGCTAAGGTCATTCATAGCTTCATTACTACTAACAAACATCTGCAAAACATCATGCTCTAACAGTGTCAGTGTAGGTCCCACTTTTTCCTGACCACACAGAGAGTTAGCCTTGGCTTTGGGATCTTTTCATCTGGCCTTGTTTGTATTTTGCATGTTTCCCTATTTGACCACCTCTTTCCTGAAACACTACCCATTATCACCTATTTCTCACACCGGGAGCTGAGCTTTGATTAACCACGATGCTTGGCCTCCTTCACAGCCCTAATCAGACCTAGTCGTAAACCAAAACTGATCTAATTAAGAGCAGAAATAGGGTGATCTGACCACACGCCCTGTAACTGAATGCTCCACTCTTTCCATGAGCTTGTTGGGCTCAGTAACAGTTTTCTGACTCGTTATTTCAACTGGCAGTCAGTGCAGAGGCAAGGCTGGAGCAAAAAAAGAAGGGTGAGGTTGCTGGCAGACTGAAGCGATGCATTCTTTGTAACAGTCAAGTTCTGGATATGGAGACAATTTGCTCAGTGGTTGAGATATTTTCGAGCTGTGTATATATAGTGCGTGCTTTTCTAGGAAGAGGCAGTTTTGTCATGACTGTAAAACATAACATGCTGGTAATTATCAACCATTACAATACTTGCACTTTATCATCACACCAAAAAAATGATTTGCTGCAGTTTGTTTGGGACTTGGTTTCCTGGTTACTGATTTACCTGGCAAGCTGTCAATCATTGTCTGCTTTCCAGTCTGGTGGCTTTTGATGGACAGCAGGGGACTGGATGGATGATTAAGCACAGATTTGCTTTGGAAATGAATGAATATCACGAGCAGATGATGCTTCCTGATGCCCAGCTTGTTGAGCAGTGCCAACTGCCTTGCACATGTGCAGGAGGACCACGGGCTGTGAGAACAGAAGGCCTGGCAGCCTGCATCACAGCGAGACTCTCGGTCTACTCCCCCCTTCCCATTCAGTGTTCTCAAGGGAGAAGGGAGGCAAAGTGAATAATTGTCTCTATTTACTGAGGTCAAGCAAAAGTGCTCCTCTTGATCCTGAACGCAACACTGCGGCAACGTGACCATGAAGGCACACACACCTGCTGTCTGACTTCACTTTGTTGGTAATTTACACCCATTTCTTTCTTGCATCATCAAATTGGATAAGCCTGGGCCTGTTCTGACTGGGACCCACAAGGCAGTGTGTTCACGTCACTCCAGGGGGGCCTGAGCATCCCCAGGCAGCCAGATGTGCTGCTCTCACCTGCTCCCATCCACATGTCACCACTCCGGAGGGAAACAGGGGGAAGTGAAGAGGCGCAATTGGATCACAGAGGGGACACAGCAGTGTGGGAAAAGGAACTGAGAAGAGATAAGAAGTCTGGACGAAAAAGGAGAAAAGAGCAAGGAGAGACAAACAGAGACAAAGAGACAGGAAGGGTGAAGGAGAAACCACCCCTCAGAGTCAGAGGAGGGATCAACAGCTGGATTCAGCTGCTGAGTCGGAGCTTTGTCACAGCTGCCAGAGGCTGACTGTCCCTCTGGAGACTCAACTATTTTCCTTCTCCCTCTCTCTTTCTCTCCTTTCACTTCACTCACACCCTTTCATAGAAACTTAGAAGCAGTGCAGAGAGGTCCCAGCTCACCTGCAGCTGACAGACTTTACTAATAACGTTTCTCGTCCCTTGAGAAAGCCATATAAGCCGATCTTCCTTCATTACCAGATGTGGGCAGGAAACCCCTCCAGCATTTTTTTATCTCACACTCTGCGTAGCTTCCTCCCAGCCAGTACTACTGACCCTGTATAGTCACCCTGGGGTCTTGTGAACACACTCATAGCACCCACATAATTGAAAGCTACCAACAAAAAGTTCTGATAGAATGCTTTTCAAAATAATCACTAGATGACGGTTGCACCAGTACAACAAAGCAACAGTCTTATATATTTAAAAAGCATGAGCAGGCACAAATACATTATCTGTTTAAAACACAAGGTAATTGGATAATAATGCATATAGCTATTCCAAAAATAACTGCTATGAGACATACTACTGCTGAAACAATTCTAGTCTACAGTATATTTTGATAAATGATACACCCTTTAAGTTATGTATCAAGAAAAATGCCAAACAATCTTTGTTTCTGAACTGTGAGGACTGGTGATTTTGGCTATTCTATGTCATTTGAATTGATTATCTTTGGGTTTTGGACTGTTGGTTGGACAAAAAAAAAAAAAAGTCCCCTTTGGCTCTGGAAAATTGTGATGGCTATAAAGAATTCAATTACTTTGTGTTTTTTTATACAAGAATGAAAGTTCTAAAAGAAATGGTATTAGTACTACAGTGGTCCTATTCTGTTTCTCAGTTTGGTGTTCACACCCACAGCTTTGGTTTTCCACTAATGAACAGTATTTCTTCCCAGCTTCTGTATTATCTCTGTACTATAACATTAAAAGTTTGACCACAGCTCTCTCCTCTTCCTGTGCGGGTGTAACGAGAGAAACAGTAGATTTGCTGATGGACATCTGAGCATAATAAAATGGGCTCAGCTGTCTCAAGCACAGCAACTTTGACCTGAACACCCACACTCTATCCAGATGTACATCAGTGTTTATGTTCGCTTCAGTGCCCCTGCTAGGCCCAGGAGTAAGTGTTCAAGGAAGTATTACATTTGCGAACACATTAAGTAGCACATCCAGTTTCCTGCAATTTTACTTTTCCCTGAAAATACTGTTATACCGCATAGCCACAGCGAAGCTTGGTAGTTAGCAGGAGGAAAAAGAAACAGAGGAGACCAAAAGCAAAGTCAGCTAGCATCAAGCTAAACCAATCTCATGGGAAGGCGGGCTAGTCTGGTATTAAAAGAGACAAGTGAACATTTCTTTTGACACAGACCAACCCTTAGAAAAATGTCTGGAGAGAACTGATGATATGTCTTGTGTACCAAAATACCAGTCTAAAACTGGCAATTTCACTCATTACCATAGTAAGCCTCATTTAGATATGGTGGAAAATATTTACTTGAGAGGCTAGCTCATTCCGAAGTTCATTACAGAGAACAATTCATTGTCAGAGAGTGACTTTCTAAAAACATTTTGAATATGAAGGCATGAGTCTATTCTACATGGAATGTTAAGTAGGAATCATTGAAGCCCCAATATGAAAAGAAGGACATACTTCAGCAATGCAGGCTTTCCAAAGTCCACTGAGGGAAGCCAGTACAAAAGCAACTCCTGAAATTAAACAGTGAACACTTCATCCTTACTTTACTGCAGAGATCATTATGAACTTTTTTGGGATAGGGAAATAATTACACCACACACCACTTTTTTCCATCAGGTAATACAGCTCAAGGACACCGTGGCTTAAAGTATTGGAATCAATGTTATTAACACCTGCCTGGTGGTCACCAGTAGGTGGTCACAGTACAAAAAGACTGTGGAAACATTCTTTCAATCATTCATACTTTCTCTCCAGGGCAATTATAAGTATTCCTTTCCCCCCATAGACTGGTTGCTTTTATGTTGAGAGGAACAGAGAGGTGATTCAGAGTTCCACTAAGGTACCTCTTTTCCAACTAGGCAGCCTTAAAAGAATTCAGCAAAATAATGAACGTGTTTGAAAGGCACCACTTCAAAAGACTCTGCATCTGTAGCTATCTAATCTAAAAACTAGCAGGCTTAGTATTGTTGCTCACAAGAAATTCTAGCTAGAGCACAACAACCCTATACAATAACACAAAAAAAAGTTAAAAAAAAGTTTGAAAGACGTCACTGAGACAGGGAAGCAACTTGGCCGGCAAAGGAATTGATAGATGCAAATGTTTGTTTTTATAGCCTCAAGAAAGAAAAATGTAATGCAAAATGTATGCTCCTTCACCCGCCGCAATCACTGTTTGTCTCATGTTGCTGAGTGAGCTACAGCGATGACAAGCGGTCCATTATGTTGTGAACAAGGGAGAGACCAGTTTAAAAATTAGGTCTGGCCTATCCTCACACCCGGCTAATGAGAAATGAAGTGAGATCAGATAAGAATTTGGAGAGGGACAGACCAACAGACAGACAAGGAAGCCCCCCTGCTCATGTCACCTCCGCCACTCATGCCAGCGCTTGTCAGGGCTCATTTCCTCCTCAGCTGCCCGGAGACCCCCTCTCGCCTTTCTACTGGAGCCTGAACAACCCCCCCGAAACAGACAGAGGGACAATTCACTCCAAACCAACCAAAAACCACAATGATATGAGGTGTAAATTATTCCCCAATGCGAGATTCTGACATCAGCAACTGGAGAGCTTCATTACTTTATAAGTGAATAGCACAAAGGAGAATGAATGGCAAATAACTGTCATAGCCCAGACAACCAGGCTTTGCTTTACTGGGCTTTGCTTTACTGAATATGGATATATTAAGGCTGGCTGATGTGCCTCATTGTGCCTAATGACATCTTGTATTACTCTTCTTTCTCCGTCACAAATCAAAAGCATCTACAGTATGCTTAATTAATAACCTTAACGTAGTGATTTTCCTTTCCCTTTTATTCTGAGAAGACGTCACATATTTGTAATAAAACATACACTGGTAGAGAACAGTATAACAGGACTTCTTGAGTGAATGCATGCTAGCAATCCACAGTGTAAAACTGAGATATAGCCTTAGTTTACTTGCTTAAGCCCCTTGCTTAAGACATTACCCAGATATCAAACAGTCTTTAACCTGCCAACTCCCTTGTATAAAGAATAATCTCAGAGTAAGTCCATGTGTGAATAAAGCAGCTCACTGTCCAGTAAATTCAAGGCGATTGAGTGCGTTTGTTGATTACATTACCCAAACCGGAAAAAAGCAAACCTCCGAGGGCGGAGAAAAATGGTGATTTACAAAAAGACGGCAACGAAAATGTCTAACTGGAGAGACAACGAGGTTCGGGGAACTTCAATTGGTAAGGACTGATACCAAAATCATCACACAAATAAAAAGAACAGTAAAAGACCCAGCTGTTTATGACCAAATTACAAACCGGCTCTGTCACCGCAGTGTAATCCACGTCATGTCCTGCCTCCTGTTCGCTCTACCAAAGCGCCACTCCTCGCCTAAACCAAACAGAGTATTTCCAGTAAGTGAGATTGCATTTGACACAGAGAATCTCCTGTTGTGTGCTGCGTGTATTAAGACAAGATCTGGACCCACTTCTCCTGACATTGTCTTGGGTTTATATGTTTAAACAGCTTTGGTTTTGCTGGATTGGATTTCTGGATGCCTATGGGATCATGATCATGTTATTTGATCCTATAGATAAAAAAAATGGAGAAAAACAAAGTGTGAAAAACAAAAACTACTGTATTACTGAACTCTTTTATAAAGTCACAAATTTAGGATGTCTATGTGATCTACTTTTGATAACTAAAAGAATATTTTTTCACTCCCATTCACTAAACCTCCCCTGAAACTGTTTGGAGCCCCCGTGGGGAAGCCTGCCTCCCACTTTGAAACCTCAGCTTTATGGCATCAGATCTGTGGTGTAACAGTTATATTTGACTTCTACGCCATCCAGAAAACTTGTAAATGTGGACACAGTTTGAAAACAAATAATGAAGAGTAGAATTGGTTATGGACCATGAAACACATTCCAGAATGCAGCTCATGGTTTTTAAAATGTTGTTTTTCTTGTCGTATTTAATTTCCTCTCTCAAAGATGACCTATTTTCTTTGCAGCAGATATTGCATATTGAATTACAAGACTGATTGCTGTTAATAAGCTTAAGTCCTTATTTTTAGTTATCCCCCCCCCCCCCCCCCCCCACACACACACACACACAAACACACACATCTAATTTTAAAGTCATCCATAAACCAAATGATGTATAACAGAAAGTGACTAAATATCACAGACAGCACTGTGGTGCCAGACTACATTAGGATAATCATGGACTGCTGTGCTGGTGACCTGTGAAGGAAAAAAAAATTATCAAGCCACTTCAAACGTTTGAATAAATGATCACAATAGTTGTACTGTAATGGTTTTTGGACAGAATTATCTATGGAAAAGGGGGACATTGGGAATTTCTTCTGCTGAGAGAGAAAAAAAGGCAGTCGTCAGATGTCTTGCTGAGATGTTTGGATGTAGAGCTGGCACCCTGAGTAAGAGCAGTCTGTTCTCACATGGCCCGCCAAACACACGTCTACAGCATCCAGGCAGGCCCAAGAGAGGCCAGAGAGCAGTGGCTTTAAAGAAATCCTTCATACTTGGACCCACTGATCAAACATGTCATACTGTAAGAGTTTGAGAGCAAGTATTGATGCATGTGAAGGCAATATAGAGGACAGACGAAACTCTGGCCATCTCTAGTTTGAAAAAAAAAACAAATATGGGTTTTCAGATATTTTCATAGAACATGAACTTCAACCTACATTGGAAAGAGCGATCTTAGAGCTTTACAGTTTTCCAAAAAACGAATTACTCTTTGGTTCAGTCGCCAGATGCCATAATCAATTTTAGTACATTCCGCTCTTTCCTTATCCTTGTGGTCGCTGTGAATTATAATTAGGGGACCTCCCACAAGAAGCCCTCGTAGCTTCTATTTCTGCATTCAAGCCAGAAGTCGTGGTAAGGCCTGCGTCTCCCTTCACCCCTCCCTCTCCCAAGGCCAAACCCTGGGCCAAGATCCCGTCTGCTAGGCCCTCTGTCTGGACTGCACTCAGTATCCAACTTCTTGATCCATGCAATCCAACAGCAGACACTTGTAAAATAGAAGTTCTATGAAAGTCTATACATGTAAAAAGAAAACAAAAAGCTTTCCAACTTGAGGAATCACTTGAATGATTGAAATAACTGATGAGCTGCATTTTTGTAATTCCTGTCTTTCTAACAAGATTGCCAAAAGCAACTTGAGAAAACAATACGTTTCAATGACACAGGACTGCAGTCACTGGGGGTGCTGTAATTTGTCTGAACTTCAATTCATCTTGTCATCTATAGCCATTTTTTCTCACGCTCAACTAGCCTAATTAAGGTGCCTTTTGAGAGTGAAGTGACATCTATTTCTTTGGATAAAGCCCTGAATTTGTCTCTGCCTGTGAATATGTGAAAACCCCCTTTGTGCCTGGGCTGACAGAGGACTTTACACTGCCTCTGTTACCCCGGAAACCTTTTGAGAGGTGAAGGGAAGGACAGCCAAAGAGGAGATCATCTTGGCCTACAATCACAGGTAAATCCTTACTCAGGCAGTCTAATTTAAACAGCTTTACCATTTAAAAGATAACTCTTCGCAGAGGAATGAAAAGAATCAGCAAAGTCTGACAAATTTCCCCTCTATTTACCTAATAAATTTCGATTTGTTATGCTCTTCACTATTGCCCCCCAGTGTGTGTGTGTGTGTGTGTGTGTGTGTGTGTGTGTGTGTCTGTGTGTGTGTGTGTGTGTGTGTGTGTTTGTGTGTGTGTGTGTGTACAGAATCAATCAAATCGCACACTTTTCATGAAATAAATCTGAAAGCCAATGTCCTACCTCAAGAATGCAGGTCCCTGGAGCCGTGTTCTCCTTGATGGACACATTGTAGAAGTTTCTTTCAAAAACAGGCTCATTGTCATTTATATCCTGAAGCATAATGTTTACCACAGCAGTGGCAGACAGGGGTGGTTTTCCTCCATCTGTCGCCATTACAGTTATACTGGGATGAGGGTTCTTTTCATAATCCAACTGGGTGAGAGTGGTGATAATCCCTGTTACAGAGTCTATGCTGAACCAGTTGGAGTAAGCTCCTTGGTCTTGCAGGATGCTGTAGTTAATGTCCCCATTGGCCCCCTGGTCTTTGTCTCTAGCTGTCACCTGTAACACAAAGCTCCCTGGAAACACCACTTCAGGGATCACCTGCCTGTACACTGGCTGGTCAAACAGAGGAGGGTTGTCATTGACGTCAACCACCTGGATGATGAAGGAGGACTCGGCCCTGAGAGGAGGAGTGCCTGAATCTGTTGCCATCACCCTCAGCTCGTAGGTGTCTCTCTCCTCCCGGTCCAGAATCTGGTCCACACAGATCAGATAGATGATGCTATCCTTAGTGGTCAGGGCAAACTTTCCATCTCCTCCCTCAAGTGACACGTTGACGTTGGCGTATTCTCCATAGTCTGGGTCAGTGACCGAGATCCTGGCTACATACTGCCCTGGCTGTGCACCCTCTGAGATCCTGGGAGATCCATCCTCACTAAGAAAGATGATGGTCATGGTGGGCTGGTTGTCATTGTAGTCTCTTACGTGGATCGTGACAAAGGCATTGGTCACCTCTGGCTGGGTTGCATTGTCTTGCGCTTGGACCACCAGCTCGTGGACTCTCCTCATCTCGAAGTCCAGCGGCTTGTTGAGCGTGATAATGCCGCTGCGAGAATCAATGACGAAGTAGCGGTCCGGGTCGCTTTGTCTCCTGTTGATTTCATACAGCACCATCCCGTTGTCTCCTTCGTCAGTGTCTGTGGCAAACACCTGCAGGATGTTGCTTCCTGGCTGAAGGTTCTCTGATATTATGGCATGGTAGCGGCTCTGATTGAAAACAGGAGCGTTGTCATTAATGTCTTGTACAGTAATATCTAATGTCATCTGATCAGTCCTTTTGGGAGAACCGCCATCAAAGGCCTCCAGAGATAAGGTATAGGTGGCCCTTTTCTCTCTGTCTAGGATGATGTTGACTACCAAGTCCAGATAGAGAACCTCATTGCTTCCTCTCCTGGTTTCCAATGTGAACGCCTGGCCTACATTTCCATCCTTGACAAGGTAACCCTGCGTTGTAAGCTGGCCTTTATCAGCATCAACAGCTGGCTCAAGAGGAAACCTGGTGCCGATGGCTGTCTGCTCAGGGATTTTAAATGCAGCCCGTTTTCTCGGGAACATCGGGGCTTGGTCATTTATGTCATTAACCATGATGGTCACCTCCACGGTCACACCTGTCATGGTGACTGCGATAAAGTTGTATCTATCCCTCAGTTCCCTGTCCAGAACTTTGGCAGTTTTAATAATGCCTGTGCTCTCATCTATGTCCAAATCACTACCAACTCCTGTGCCCTCATGGTCTGAGATGAAGTACAGGGATGCTGTGATGCCAGGAGGAAGTCCCGCACTGATGTCACCTACAATTGTGCCTGCTGGCTGTTCCTCGTCTAGCTGTAGCTCAAGGGTCCCCAGGACCACGGGTGAATGGACTGTTACAAGCTCCAAAGCGACATACACCATTAGCACTATCCTTCTGTTCCACCAACCCTCACGGTGAGAAGGGGCCATTACAGACTTCCCAAAACCCTTGGCAGCTGTCTTCATTTTGGCTCCTTCTTTTTAAACCTGGAGACACACAAAGAGAAAAGCTGAGCAATATCAAAACCTGACAACAGCAGAAACTAAGATATGGTGTATTATTTCTGTGTCAAAATACAGAGAAAGTAAGTTTAAGAAAAATAACTATACGTGTTAAACACTTCCCCATATGTTTTATTGGCCCTGTTCCCAACCACAGCACATACAATACACCCTGCACATAACATTTTCCTTCACATTCTCCTAATAAGTCAACACCTTGTTCCTCCAACATACCAGAAAGCTATCCTTTGCTAAAGAAACATCAAAGCCACAGGCCACAGCATGGTAGGCTACCTCAGACAGGGAGTCTTGGCTGTGGCTATTCAACTCTGATTAAAAAGATGCAGGAATCCCTACCCAGTGTGTTCACCCCAGCACTACCCTCTTGTGCAAGTCCTAGATTTAATATTCATGTGTGCTACCACATTTAACTCTCACAGAGTGAGCAGCTTTGCAACACTCATCCAAGAGCTCTTTAAAATATATAACTCTCCCCAAGCAAACATAAATATATTTCAATACTTCTGAGAATCAAATTCAAGAAGTGTTAAAAAGTGTTAAATTGAGGGAGAAAATGTTCAAATATGAATATTTAAATTAGAAAAGGTGTTAAAACTCCTTGCATAAACAATAGGCACAGACTGGCAATAGACCCACACCACTGCACATGATCTGTAATTGAGACTAAGAGACAATTTGGAGCAATGTGGAAATTATTCAACAAGACTGTCACCATCTGCAGAATAATCCAAAACCACCAACTGTCTGGCACACAGAAAATGATTGTGTCTTTTTCATTAAATAAAGAGAGCAGCTTCCAGTTGTCTGTGGTTCTGTCTAAATGTGTGTAATTCATAAACTACTTTGGCTTGTTTGAGAAGTAATTCTAGCTTTAATTTTGTGGAAATAAAATATATACAGAAGCACATTATCCTGTGTTAAAGTTTGAGGAATTGAGTGTCCAGTAAAAGCTTTTTGAGGCTCCCTCCAGTGGTTTAACTCATAACTGCAAGCAAACATTCACAAAACATACAGTAAATGTATCTGTGTGTGTGTGTGTGTGTGTGTGTGTGTGTGTGTGTGTGTGTGTGTGTGTGTGTGTGTGTGTGTGTGTGTGTGTGTGTGTGTGTGTGTGTGTGTGTGTGTGTGTGTGTGTGTGTGTGTGCGTGTGTGTGTGTGCGTGTTTGTGGGTGTGTGTTTGTGTGTGTGTGCACTAAATGCGTCCCATGTGTCCGTTAAAGCAGCGTGGCGATCTGTCTCAGCCATGGCGGTGACAGTGTGTTTGAGTGACAGAGCAGTACAGTACAGTTGAAGGGCTCCACACAGTCTACCTCTCTCCCTTTTTCTGGCTCTGCAGCATTGTAATTGAGGGCTGCTGGAAGTTGGCCATAAGCACACAAGATCCCTGCTTAATTTCAGTCCGCCGTGATTCGGAGCCCACAACAGTGAAGATGCTGACTTTAACGTCATTAATTGGTTTGAATTCGACTTAGTGTGAGTGGTGAGGAACCTTGGAGCATTACTTGTTTTTTTAAACATTGCATGCAAATCAGTGCTGTTCTGTGTAAACAAGTTCAACATTATTAATAGTTTAGGGAATGGATAAATACAAAATGAACTTTAGATCAATTTGCATCATTCATTTCTAATCAGTGTTGGAAAGGTTACTTTTAAAACATTCTGTAACTCCATTACAGTTTACTGAAAACATGCCCTTCAATGTAATTTGTGATCAATCAGATCAAGTAACATATTGAAAATAATTGGTCTTGCTGAGCTCATTAGTCTGGGTGTGGGTATATTTCCATGTGAAAAACACATTCCTGCCAGTGTCCTGGCTGTGCATGTACACTGCCATTGTCATGTGGCAGTTGATATGTGCAAACACAAATTGTTGCACTTTTATTTATCTATTTATGTGAATTGCATGCTTCATGAATTTTAGAGGGGCGGCACGTGGAGTGGTGGTCACAGCAAGAGGGTTCCGGGTTTGAATCCAGGCTGGGGCCCTTCTGTGTGGAGTTTGCATGTTCTCCCCGTGTCTGTGTGGGTTCTCTCTAGGGTGTCCGGCTTCTTCCCTCAGTCAAAGACGTGCAGGTGTTAGGTTAACTGATGACTCTAAATTGTCATAGGTGTGAATGTGAGTGTGAATGGTTGTCTGTCTCTGTTCGTCTCTATGTGCCCTGCGATAAACTGGTGTCCTGTCCAGGGTGTACCCCGCCTCACGCCCAATGTCAGATGGGATCGGCTCCAGCTCTCCCGCAACCCCGTTAGGGACAAGCGGTTGAAGATGGATGGATAGATGAATTTTAGAGGCAATAAAACAAACTAGAAGGGCACTCCAAGAGCGCAGATGTTTGCCCAGGCCGTGCCTTATCTCACAATATTAACGAAAGTGAAAAATAATTTGTGTATCTGCCTCATGACTTTGATCCACTTTGATGGGTTCTTCCTTGGCCCATGCTAAACCCTTACACCAGGTTTAATGTACGTTTTCTGTAATCCGGCTGACAAAAAAAAAAAAAAAAAAAACAGAACCGAAGTCCCACACTCCTTACCGGAGGTAATAAACTTATTCCTTTATGTAATCTATTTTTTTAAGACAGTAATTGTATTCAGAATACCACCAATTTAAAAAAAAAAGAAGAAGAAAAAAGAATATAGTTATTTTATATTTATTATATTTTGCAAATGCAGCATTTGTGGCGCAGAGAATATGTATTCTGTTACTCCCCAACCCTGTTTCTAATTTATATTACTTCCACACAAGATTAGAACTACAAATGACTGGGCCTTAAAAGTTAGGCCTTACAAATTCACCATTACATCCCATGCTTTGGGTTGCTTTTGTGTGTGCTGTTTTTGGCAAAAAACATAAGCACATCAATGACAGCCTGAAGATCTTGACAGCACTTGAACTCTAAAGTCTCAGTATTGATTTACTTTACTGCAACACTGGGGATGCACTTTTACAAAGCTTTTGCCAAAGTACAAAGGATAGCTTTTCAAGGCCAGAGTCGTTGTCCAAATGCCACAACTGAAATAATGCACTTTCTGGTTGAGCTACAGTGGAGGACCTCTGCAGAGCAGAGCAGCCTAATGAATATAGCAGACATAGTCGGGTAGGCTAATTGCACAATACCAGGCTACGAAGGACATATGGTTTTAAAAGTATGAAGTTAAAGAGAAATGTCTGCACTTTAAACCTAAAAACTTCAACAAATATATAACAAATACTGCAGCCACCCACCCAGGCATCCATCACTGACAGTTTCATGTCTAAAAGTTAGTGATCAGTTAGCAGGCAGGATATAAAAGGTAACAGCCTGTTCGTGCATAGGGCTTCAGGGAAAGCAATCCTGAAAAAAAACAATTCAAAATAGCTGCTGATGGTTGAAAGCTGTTGCATTTAGTAAGCCAATCCCATTGTGGCTTGGATTTAGATGTTTTCCTTACATCATTGTCCTAGATCATGGTGAGTCCCTCTTGCTGGTAGTTAAACTTCATTTAAGAGTTTTGTTAAGACGATGCAACTGCTCGAGTGATAACCTCCATGTACCTGCAGCCAAGTCTCTCAAATATTTCATTTGCACAACACAAACGCTTCATTGAGGTTATGTTTTCTAAAAACTGCACGTGTACAGTAACACAGCATGTCCATCTTATTGTTAGAAGCAACTGTAATATTGACCCACTTTCTTTTGAATCCTCTAAAACCAAGTCACCCAACCAAATCCAAGGTTTCTAGGATTTACATGCAGAATAAAACCTCTGTTTGAATGCAGTGGATATCATCCTGGGCTCTTTGCTGCCTTTGGCAGCAGTAATTTCTGGGCACAGGAAGGCTGCATTTCTACCTCTCCATTGTGGGCCAGATCATGTTTGGCAAAATGTGTCAGAAATTCATTTTTCATGATAGCAGAACATTAATTTGCTTATTTATTTTCCACTTTTCTGAGGAATACTATTTGTCTTTCTTTCACTACAACATTGAGACAAGCACAGGCCTTTGGTTTGGCAAAACCTATAATAGACAATACATCTGAACGCTACTGTCTCCCTCCATGAGCCAATACAGAGAAGAATGCCAAACCTCTGACAAAATAAAAATATATTAAACCACATAGAGAAAGAGATACTGTTAAACATCCTAATTATTAATACAGTGGATTTGCCATGAATCAAACTGGCCAAGTCATATAATTTCATCTGAGAAGACATATCTTGCGGATACTGAATGATCATCAAGTACTTATCTTAAGCTAATATCTTAAACTACAATCATACACGATATTTGAGATAATAAAGTTGGTGCGTTCCTGATCTAAGAATCTGATCTACAGGGAAACAACCCAAATACTGATTAAAACATGACTCCAACTAATTTAATTAACACAACCAAACCATTTTCATCTCCAACGAGCCAAGAGGGAACACTACAGTGACAGACTATGTAAAATGAGCTTCTAATTCCATGTCATGATTCCAGTTAACTCAAAGAAAACTTCTGAGGTTCTGAGAACATGCCAGGCTGCCTGAGGCTCAATGGAGCCATAATGGAAACCGCAGACAGAACTGCAGATTGACTGGACATGAGGATGACAGGCTTAGCACAAAGCAAACTAAAAAGCCCTGAAGGTTTGCCAGTCGACTGCCTCTCACAAGTGCAGCATTTCTGTGCCCTGCATTAGTCTTTGAAACGTCAGTCCCTCTCTCGGCATGTAAAAAGGCCAGGAAAAGCCATCACAGGCCTCAGATACCCATGCGCTTCCTGGCCATAACAAGTACGGTATTGGGAAAACACACCAGCTCCTTTTTCATCATGAGCTGATGGTTTCTGAGATCCGTGACAAGAAGGATCATCTCTTTTCCACAGCAAAAGCAGCATGGGTTAGGTTCAGCTGTTTGTGTAAGATGTTCCGGATAAAAAAAACACACACACCTTTAGTCTTTGAAGATGACACCATCTGATATTGCGTTGGGGGTACTAGCGGTTGCATCATTAAAAACACATGTGCATCAAGTTACAGTAGCAGGGGTGCAAGGAGAGTTTGGACTACACTACTAAAACTAAGGTCAAACTCATATGTGCAGACATGAATATTTCTAAACAGGAGGGATTTAAAAACTTTCCTACTTTCAGCATTGATAAGAGATTATTCATTTGAGGTGACAAAGTCTGGTCACAAATAAGAAATGGAACTCCAGAGATGACAGCCTTCTGGCACAACAGCCTCAGACGCCATGGTTGATATACACTTGACTTATTTTACTGATGACGATGAGTAAAACCACAGTGTCTGCAGCCAGGCACTTTTCAGAAACGTAAGGCAGCAAGACACTCTCTGAGTGGCCGTCCTGGAAATAGGAGTCTAGAACACTAGCTTCATCAACAGCATATGCAATCTACAAAGGCCTGACTAGTGAAGTGATTACTTCATGCACTGCACCAAGGGTTTATGACATAATCCTTGGAATGTTAAAAAGCACTGTGGAGGTCCAAATTCTATTGGTTTTATCCATCAGTGCTGCTTTTTTGTTGTTTTCTTTGTGAGTTGTAATTTATAACTTAATCTTTTAAATGGCGCACATTAGAGGGATTCTCTGGACAGGCGCTAACTCACTAATTGCAATTACCACAAAAACTAATCATAGGCTGTGGATGGATGATTGGATAGATGGAGGGAAAACACTGACAATTTAAATGGGGTTTTACTTTACTGGTATGGATACTGTTAGGGTCTGCACTCATGTTATTACAATAATTATTCGGTATTAAGTAGACTGGCTGCACCAAAGTAACGGAACATCTACCTAACTTAAGTGTAGAGGTGGCACTCAAGGGTAGGACTCCGCTGTGCCCCTCAAACGGATGACTGGTGGGGAGTAAAGAAGAAAGGAGGAGCCTGAACCTCTTGCGTGTAAAGTCAAAAAAAGGCTGCATAATTACGCAGCCGCACCATGGCAACCATCACACTCACAACTAAAGTGCGCGGTGATGGAACCCAGGGGAGACTTAATTAATTTATTAATTGAGGGAAAGGAACACCTATTCACGGTCAATGAACACAAGTCTGCCAACACAATAACTGTGCCGACATGTGGGTAATCATCTAGTATGTGTTCCACTGGAGGAAGAGGGAGGCACAAAGGCTCAGCGGCGGCGGCGGCGACGGCGGCACCCGGAGGACAATGAAATAACTCCATAGGTTGACCAATTTGAGAGGAATGTCTCAGAGGGTGTTTTTTTTGTTTTTGGGTTGTTTTTTTTTAAGTGAGACTTGACATTCAGTCAGAATATGCGGCTGTTCCACAAAGTATGCTCTGTGCGTATATTACACAATGTTAATCATAAAAACAAAAACATACACACAAATGAAAAAACACTATAAATAAACATTTTTTTTTAAATTGTCTTTAAGGTAAATAGGCGAGGTTACAACATTGAACACAGTGGACGCATTGGACACACATTACCGCTGCACAGAGGTCAGCTTTAAAGAGAAAGTCTACAAAAAAAAAAGAAAGTAGCCACCATCGTAAGTCATGTATGACTTCTACATGCATCCTTCCACTACAAAGTCTGCTCTGCGGGCAGGGGATCGGCGAGTGAGTCGTAACGTGTGTTAAACATAAAACAAGTGAAAGAAAAAGTGCCGTTATGGATGAGCCGCACTGATGGACAACTCCATCGCATCAGATCACTCGCGGAGCAGATCTGTGACACGCTCTGATGGATACTCACATGCATCTGTTGCTCTGCTGTGTTTGAAGAGAAGACAAGTTTCAAAGAATCCAGATTCTCCTCAGTGTTCCCGTTTGAAGTCCAAAGTGAACGTTACATCCATTTCAGGACTTGTATCCTTTTGCCAGTGATTGTAGAGATCGTTGCACGCGATTGGTTTATTTTGCTAAATCCCTATTTGGTTCTTTCCGCTCTCAATTCCGAGATTCAAAGTTCAATTGCAAACTAGTTCCTTGTAAAAAAAAACTTTCCTGCCGGCGCCCTCTCCTACTGGACGTTATCAACTCATCGACATCCACTGTCTGTTTGTCTGGTCGCAGACACACTGCTGCAGCACGCTGACTGGAGCCAAACAGTGTGGGGCAGAGCGGTAGACGTCCCTCTCCAAATCTAATTTATTCAACACGTGACGAGCTGCAACCTCCTGCTCCTCTCTCCTGGAGTGCCGCTGTAACTGCTGCTGGCGTCTGCAGAGAGGCAGGCCAGGTTAATGCTGAACTTTGGTGCCACCATCCTATGCAAAAGGGAAGTGTAAATCGGCAGCATCACTTGCAGTGCTCCACATAGCTTATTGGAGTGCTGCTACACAGGTTTAAATCATCCGGAATATTGCAATAAAAGTGGGAAAAGTCTAGAAATGGTCCAAAGGTTTGGATAAATGTGCTGCCTGTCACAAACACATTTCTGTGGTCTTAAACTGGGTGTAGTGTAGATCTGGTAAAACAGTTACAGTATGCATATGTATGTTTTTAAAATAGTATCTCGATAAGAATATTTTGGAATAACCCCATGGGAATAACACTACAACAATGGCGATTATGGTGGGGGGCTGGGGTGGGTCTGGTGTAACATTAAACCCCCATGGCCCCCCCTAACTAGACTGTCTTAAAGAGGCTATTATAGTGATCATATATTTGTATCATATGAAAATGGACAGCTTAATAGCCT
This sequence comes from Echiichthys vipera, assembly GCF_963691815.1. Taxonomy (NCBI): domain Eukaryota; kingdom Metazoa; phylum Chordata; class Actinopteri; order Perciformes; family Trachinidae; genus Echiichthys; species Echiichthys vipera. The sequence continues at coordinate 23,704,536 of NC_139830.1, forward strand.
CCCTTGGTACCATGTCATGTTAACTTGGTGGGAAAGGCTTAATTTTAGCGAGGAAAAAACTGTTCCCTCTGACATCAAGATATCTAAATGAAAATGGGTTCTATGGGTACCCACAAGTCTGCCCTTTTCAGGCCTTTCCATATTATGGTCCACGTGGCAACAAAAACATGCATTTTTTTCTTATTCAGTACAAATGTGTTACTTTTGCCTAATATAAAAATGGTGTGTTTGAATATTTCTACATACTGGGGTCCATATAAACAGTCTTGGAATTTAATGCATTGGGTAGGGCTGGAAAAAGGAGACTTGTGTGGATTAAATTAACCCAAACTGGGATGATGTTAGTCTCCATGGTAGCCATTTCATTGAAATAAGACCATTTCTTGAAGCTTGACCTTACTGTATAAAATGTGCTGTTGTGACCTCTGTAATCACAGCCCCATGATACTTTACATTCACAATCTAGAGACTGAATGTCCGGCTTTATCCCAGCACTCTACATGTGGTAAGCCAGACTGTGTGGGGTGTCTCACTGTGGTATTTCGGAGAATGTTTTAACTATTTTTGTCTGTTATCAAGTGGTCAATTTGCACAAAATTAATCTATCTATCACATCAACCTAACGGTGGGGGTATATTTACATGCGACACAAGCCTCCCCTCCTATTTACAATGGTCTAGAACTGCCACTGCTAGCAAAGAACACTGCAACGTACAGACTCATTTTGACATTAATATTGACGGAGAATTTCAAGACCACAAAGTTGTCGATATTATAGGTGCAAATCATAGTATAAATTAACCTTGACAAAACAGCCTCAACAAAACCACAGCATCATAAGGAAGCCTAACTGTGATACAGACAGCTTCTTTCCTTCAGATGTTGGAAGTCAAGAAACCCCCTGGGTCTGGAGTCTGGAGAAGAGACAATGCCCCAAAACTTTTCCTCACATCTTGTGACTCTTTAAAGAAGCTTAGCGTACATCTCCAGTCAACTCCCAAGATGAGCTCCGCTTTAATCTGTAATGGTGCTGGAGCCATAACCCTGCTTCTCTTTATTGGCATCTGTTGTCGTCAGTCAAAGCTCTGATAGCTATTAAAGCTTTGTCACTTTGTTATAAACAAAAGGACAACAGATGGGCCCTACTGTGTCAACAACAATCACGTTTACTGTGGAGAAAATGTTGACACAAGTGTTGTGAAGGCATGCAACTGATCATCTTGCTTTCATTCACTGTTTTTTGATCGTTGTTGTTATTGTCATTAAAGAAACATGTTTTATAAACTGACCCATCCTTGGCACAACAAAATCAAATAATATGATTTATGATAAAATCACGTTAGCCAAATGTAGTGACTGTATTTATTAGTCAGTGTGTGAAAATACTGACATACATGTGCTGATTAAGAAAAATAACACTTTTGAATAAAAGTATTTGGTCAGTGTCATCCACATTCGTGGTGGCTAAACCTTTTCCCCCTCCAAGCAATAGATTTGTCTCCTCACTCTCACTCTGTAAACTGCTACAGTATGATCACCAAGTGAAATGAGTTTCAGAGCTGGCAGCTACTCATTATGACTGTGACAGCAGAGCAAAGGAGACAAACTCACACAGACATGCACACACATACACGCCAGCTACACATACATTCACATGCACAGAGAGTCAGCTGACAGAACAGCCTACAGCTTGACTATTGGGACATCCATGCAATCATCTGCACATCTTTTAATTTCACTTTTGAGAGTTAAGTAACATGTTGTACACATAATAATGTTTACAGATTGCTTGAAGTAAAAAGACAAAGACTTGGAGTCATAAAAGGTGTCGCATGAATGCCAGCATATTATTAGCCATAAGATTTAGACCAGAGTTGTTGAGAAAATAAAATACTTTGTTTTCATTTCTCTTCTTAAATAACACAAAGGGCTGTTTCATATTGTCAACTTAAATAACTCAATTTATGACTTAGACTCACTATCTGTGTCACAAGCAGAAAAAAAGAATGACTTTTTTGTCTTATCATGCATTCCTTTTACAAATATATCTCGTTTTTAAAAGAAATGCCATAAACTGTGTGCTGACAAGACAATGGATTGTCAAATATCCTGTTGACAGCATACTACTCTACAAACTATTATATAGAAGGAATTGTCTATTCAGACTTTGATCAATGATGGAAGATGAAAAGATGTACTGAAAATAAATGGGAAAACTGTCAACCTGATGTATTTGTTTATGGCTTTAACAAAGAACAACCCAATATTAGGTATTGTACTGTGGATAAATGGCATCAAAACATCAGAGGAGCATCTGTTGCTCATTTGGCATACGCACTTTAATTCCACACAAAAGTGGAACTATTTTTTTTTCTCTCCATTTTATGCTTCATCTGCATTATTTTAACCATGATTCCTTCACACTTTGAATTAATTTTGCATGTAGACTGGCGTCCTGTCCAGGGTGTACCCCGCCTCGCGCCCGATGTCAGCTGGGATCGGCTCCAGCCCCCCCGCGACCCCGACCCCGGGATAAGCGGTTGAAGATGAATGATTGAATGAATGTATTTTTCCATGCGTAAGACTGTCCAATGCATATAATCCACTCCTAATCTTCATTTGTTGAGGCACATGAAACCAAAAACAAAATGGTGCTGTACTGGTAAATAAATCTGCCATTTTACTTTGAGGTTAGATGCTGTCCACATCACACAGTTGTGGCCCTAGTCATTTTTCTGTTATGGCTATTTTAGTGACTTTTGACCATGGATCAGTGGAAAAACCACAGATTTTGTCTAATTTAGTCATGATGAAAGTCCATGCAAGAAATAATAAACTGATTGAGTTTAATCAAGATTAAAGATAGGTGTGAGACAGGCCGCTTTGCCAGAAGAATTCATTTCAACCAGAACAAAAGGCACAAAGCCTGCTTTTACCTCCACGGACTATACTCTGGCCTCTTTCTGGAAGAGAGCTGCCTCTACCTGTTTCCCAGGTCTGCCACACCCATCTGAGTGCCTGCTTCACACCTGTGCTGCATTAGATCATCAGTTCTGTCTGTGATGCTGCTTGTAGTTGGTGTAGCTGCTTGGCATTAGACAATTTTGGCATTTAACAATTTTTCCATTTCACCTGTTGTATGGATAGATGGGGTAGGTTAGAATTGTCATTTTAGTTTGAACCGGTAAGTACGTTAGTTTAGTTTACCTAGTTTAGTTTTAGGTAGTGTGGGTTTTTGTTTATTTTGGCCACGGAGAACCCTGACATCTTTAGTTTGCTTCCATTTATTTTTATTTATAGTTTACCACTGTTAATCATTTTCTGTTACAATAAATCCCAAATTGTTATGGTTAACAGTTGGAGCTGTTAAAGTTTTGGGTAAACTTTTTGACTTGTGTTACTCCCCTACAGACAGTAAAGGTTGTAACACCTGCATAAACCGAGCATGTAATAGTAATGCAGTGGGATGGTGAATAGGATTCAGCTGTTCCTTCATCTTATGTATGTTTGATTTTCCGATCCGCATGTCGAAGTGTCCTTGGGCAAGACATTGATCCCCGCTCTGCACATTGAGTGTGTGAATGTGGTTTGAATGATTGGATGAGAAGATGGGCAGATAGCCTCTGCCATCAGTGTGAATGTCTGTGTGAATATAAAGTGTAAGTACAAGTCCATTTACCATCCATATATTGCATATGTGCAGCAGTTAACCCACAGATCACTGAAGTCAACACTCTGAAGTCAAACTCACAAGGTTTTCATTGATTGCATTTGCAAGTATGCCTTAGGTTATAAAACATTTTTAAAAGTTTGATGCTATATTGGAGCATGCTAAATATGAATCTGAATTTGATCAATACTTGGAAAACAAAGCACCAGAAACAACATGATCTCATTCCATTGCATGAATTCACAACCCACAGTGGAACTATTTGGCTTCAGTTCATTATTCATTTATCAAGACAATAAAAAGAATAACAAAGAATAATTAAACTTCAGCACAACTTGAACAAACATGATCTTGTTCTGCGTCTGTTTTTACTACTTTTTCTGATATTAGACTGTTCAAAAACGGTGGAAACATTGTAGCATTTCTTGTACACATCAAAATGCATTGTGTCAAAGTGCTGGATCGTTTTGGGTTTCTGATATACAAATATTCTGTTAACCAAACCTCATTACAAATACTGGTTACATCATGCTGTTCCACTACAGCCATACGTGGCTCAAAACGAAATGGGTGTATAATTTGTAAGCTTTACTTTACAAGGTGTACTGTGAAGAAGATTTGATGGAGAAACCAGAGTGGTGTTTTAGGGGGTTGGGTATGGGCTTCAGCAGAAGCCTAATGTGGACATTTTATTGAGACAAAACACTAAGCACCACCAGCACTAGAGGACCATTTCCTCCAGATTGCTGTGCATTTGAGGAGATATGAGCTTTGGTTTATTTAATGTTGCTTTTAAAAGAATATGCTTCACACTTGATGAATGAGAAGACCTGAGATCCTTTCTTCATCAAGTTAATGACTCTTTTCAGTTGCACAGTATGAAAGCACACTTCATACTGTATATCTCAGTGAACTGTGTGTATGTTTTGTATGTGTACAATATAGACTAACACTGCATGGTCTTTTCCAAAGGGTATTAGATATTAAGTGCACAGGTGGTTTTCATTTGGTTAAGAGAAATCCTGGGAGAACTAGCTCTTTGTCATCTTCTAGTTAATCATGATGTAAAAGCTCTTTTATAGGTTTCTGTTCAGTGTTACCTCTGTTTCCTGTCTACAGAAAGTGCAACAATAAATCTTCCATTTAAAGAAAAAAAAAATTATTTGTGATATCCTAGCCTGGGCCCTCAAATCAAGGCCCACATACTCATCATCCATCAAACAATATGATATTCCTAATCTAAATGTTCTGTTGGATGAAAACAGGCCTCATTCTACCACGGTGGCATAAAGTGTGTTAGTACAGTTGAAGGTGGTGATAGTAACATTAAATTGTCTTTTTTGCTCTGAGGGACACACAAGAGACAAGACCAAGTAAATGAAATGTCTATAACAAAAAATGTTCTCCTGTTATTTTCACACATAACCTTCTCTAAGGTTTGCAGAGAATGCTCTAAAATATCCAGTGAGCATCAGTTCTCTGGGAGAAAATGTCTTGTTGGTGGGAGGTAAGAGGAGAAAGGCAAGACTGGTTCAAACTTACAAAGGCAACAGTTACTCGAATAACCATCTCTGAACATGTCAAACCTTGAAGCAGAGTGGCTACAGCAGCAGAAGACCACACCAGGTGCCACTCCTGTCAGCTAAGAACAGGAAACTGAGGCTATAATTCACATGCGCTCACCAAAATTGGACTATAGAAGACTGGAAGATAATTGCCTGGTCTGATGAGTATTGGTTTATGCAGCGGCACTCAGGTGGAATAGGTTCAGAAATATACGTAAACAGCATTAAAGCATAGAGTCATCCTGCCACAATGGTTCAGGCAGCTGGTGGTGTAATGGTGTGGGGGAAATTTTCTTGCCACACTTTGGGCCCTGAAATACCACCTGAGTCTCGTTGCTGACCATGTCCTTCCCTTGATGACCACAGAGTCCCCATCTTCTAATAACTACATCCAGCAGGATAGCACACCATGTGACAAAGCTCAAATCATCGCAAACTGGTTACTTGAACATGACAATGAGTTCATTTTACTCAAATTGGCCTCCACAGTCACCAGATCTCCATCCAATAAAGCACCTTTGGGAAGTGGTGGAACGGGAGATTCCCATCATGAATGTGCAGCCAAAAAATGTGCAGCAGCTGCGTGATGTTATCATGTCAATATGGACCAAAATCTCAGGAATGTTTCCAGCACCTTGTTGAATCTATGCCAACAAGAATTAAGGCAGTTCTCAAGGCAAAGGGGGCCAAGCCAGTAATAGCAAGGTGTACCTAGTAAAGTGTCGGGTGAGTGTATGCATTTGAAAGAGCCTTCTTGTTTCCATATGTCTGCTGAGTTGATCCTGCCATCACTGCTATTGCTAGATCAAACCTCCCTGTTACGCCAGTGTGAAAACTTTATTATTTACAGTCTGCTCTACTAGGAGGGCATAGCTGTTTCCTTTGTTGTCACAACTGTTCACCCACGGATCAAAGCCATTTTCTCATATCTCGTAAAATCATATTTCCCTTTCACACATGTAGCACACATCAGGATCTTGTCCATGTCACATGCGTTCTCACTTACTGGACAGAGAATGCAGCAGGCAGGACATGACGTGGATTACACCACAGTGACAGATTCGTAAATTCGTAAATATGTCATAAACAACCAAGTCTCCCGCCGTTCCTTGAATGTGACTGATGATTTCAACATCTGCCATTACCGTCAGAAGTTCCCATATCTCGTTGTCCACTCCAGTTAGACATTTTCATTGGCGTCTTTGTCTAAATCGTCCTTCCTCTTCACCCTCTGAGGTTTGTTTACCTCTGGTTTTGCCCGAACCACATGGTAGATACAACATGATAGATCAACACGCCCACTTCGCTGTGAATTCTCCGCACAGTGACCTGCGGTATTCACACACGGGCTCAATCGGAGATCGTAGGGACTTTGTAAAAGGGAGCTGACAGGGTAAAGTCTGTTTAATGTCCAACTGATTCTGCGTTCAGGATTTTCCACTGATTTGCATTCTCATATACAGCTCCTCTAGGCAATGTCTAGATAACTTCAGGGTTGCAGTGCATGTGTGAAAGGGGATTTTGAATTATAAACTTTGGTCTCATGTTCCACACTGTAGCAGAAGACAAAAGGAAGTGATAGTATTTGCACTGCACATTTGTAGAATCTCACCCAAGAGGCCAAGTCTAATTCTGAGAGGACAGATCTGCCTTCACAGTTAGTTCTAAGGGACCTTTGAGAAAAGCTGTGGTTGTGCTCAGCAAGTCCCAGGTGTGAATCTGTGTGACTACATAAATTCAAAGCAAGGCTCTGCTGACAAAGACCCAGTCTGCTCTGCAAATGCTTGTGTCAATTAAAAAGACTAAAAAACAGCCTGACTAACCACAACAACATTGTGTTCTCATGACTTCTCTGACGGCAAAGCCAGTAAGTTGTCTGCAACTCCTTTGTTTTTCTCCTACATAGTGTATGTAGATGAGCCAAATCTGTCCTTCTACTGCACAACATAAGACAAACAGTTTAAAGCAGCTGCAACACAGTTATGGGCTATGTACCCTGCATTTCTGGGTCTATTTTGTTTGTTGGTGTATTGTTTATCATTTCTGCAATTAACTGGTCAAACCTGGAGGACTTAACAAGGATGTTCAAGGGTAGATGGGTACACTTTAACATAAAATGGATCAATGATGAAGAAAAAAGCGAACAAAGTAAGAATATCTAATGCTGTAGGTTATGTTTTTATTTAGAAAGGAGGCATATATAGCTGTAATGTATAAAAACTCCTAAAGTCCTAAAGGATTTAATCTGTGTCTTCAATATTGCCATGTGACGTAATGGTTACATTTTATTGGAGTCTGAGAGATCACTGGGACACAAGATACGAAATAACCAACCTGAAATAACTTTGTTTTAATCTTTTGAGCCTAAATGCTAAAAAAAAAAAGACTGTACGATTACCAGTCAACTAGAAAATATCCACATATTAAGTTTTTGACAACAGTCTAAGGAGAAACAAATAGAAAATATATAATTTATAAGAAAATCAATAAAACTGGTATATTTCCTCAAGCAATGCAAGAGCTCTTCTTGTAACTAGAGTGGAGCTGAACTAGCAAGCATGAAAATAAATGAAGCATCTCAGCAAAAGGATTTATCTTGCTGGAAGATGCAGCTCTAATGTGACTTGGAAATTAAACCTTGCGTGTCTGCTATCTAAAGTGAATATAAATTGATTCCATTACTTCAAACCTAAGTATCTGAATCCATATTAAACATCCAAATATATTTATAACTATATATGTAATATTCTTAAGCTTTAAAATTCCACGTCTTCTATCTGCCTCAGACTCAAGCCCAGTTAAAAGCAGTCTGGCTTATAACAATGACACCCACTTCAGAGAAACCAAATCTTTCAGGCTGTGCACTGTGAATGCTTTCTAATTAATACACTATCAATCACACAGTCCAGCACGTCGTTCTCCTGCAGGACAAAATTCCTCAGACATTGTAGGGAGTCTAAGTAATTCTGATGGAGATCACTTTTATTCTCCAGGAATGCGTTCTGTTGTTTAGCAAAGGAATGCACAGCATTGAGAGGGATGCCCTGGAATTCCCAAAACAATTAAATTGTTCAAGCAAACGTTTCTTTGAGGAAAGAAAAAAAGCCTCTATAATCCCATTACTCCACACTTCACAATGCTGTCACTTGAGAAAGTTAAGAATCTGATGACTCCACTTGGTTTGTCATTTTGAAACACACCATAGTCATGAGCCTTGGCATTGAAGTGAACAATCACTATCAGGGTCAGAACAGAGCAACCTGGGCAAATTCCTTCTTCTCTTCGCCTCACTGAACTCTTACTCTGTTACAACTGCATGTCCTGACCACACTCATAGATCACTACACAATCACAACCTTACTGAAAAAGGGAGCTCATTCAAAGCCTTATACGGATGGAGTGACAGAACAAACCAGAATAATATATAACCATGGAAACTATTTTTATCTGCTATGAGTCAGTTGCTGTGATCATTTTCTTTGGCAGATGTGAAGCTTTCGGTTGGTTCCACAGGAAACATTTATGACCCACACCCTCCTATTACCAATAAATTATATTCCTGTATTTATGGCAAGGGGGGCAAAAGCCATCTTATTTCATAATTTCCCTTGAACTTGTCAAACAACATCAATGCATACACAAAAGATATCAGTACTGAAAAAAAAAAGTGAAAGTCCATGTTAACTTCTTTAAACTAGGTCTATATGAGAAAGCGGACCTAATCTACGGTGGAAATGGTGTCAGTCTCATTATGCTCCACACAGAGGTTGCCAAGGTTTGTCTGAGCAATGCCATTACATTGATGGTCCAAGCACATGTTTTAAAGACACCAGCAGGATTTTTTTTTTTAATCGCACACTGTGGTCATGCATTCAAAAAAGGATATATATGCAATGCATGTTGTTTTGTCATGTTATGTCTTTTATGGTTAGGCATCAGGCCTCAAGGCTGCCAACTTTACCAACAATTTGTCCAAGGGTCCCATGATCCATATGGTCATGCTCATGAGCAAACATTTACATAACAAGAAACGGGACTCGATTGTTAGAAATGGTAAACAGTTCCTTATGGAGATGCAAATACAAACCAGCTTTCTGAATGATGTGCTAAACCAGTTCAAAACATAAAACTGAGGATTTACGGGTTCTCCTATGTTACTCAAAATAAGAAAAACATCCCGTAAACAGCCACATGGAAGCTGTAGTCTTATTATTTTTGCAGGGTTGTAAAAGACAGAGTTGCCTCATTGTAGTGTTTTGGAGAACTTGTGGTTGTTTGCTTTGAGCATAGCTTTAAATGTATAAGAGATTAATTACATCATTTAAAGACTTTTGATTGTATCTTTAATTTTTTCCACAGTTCTGTTGTAAAGTTAAATTCCCAAGGTCAATTAGGGTTTTTTTTTCAATCACAGTCAATATGGATTATTTTCCCCCAAATATTGTGGATCCTTGCATCAACTCTCTACCAGGTGCACAGCTAAAGAGGGGAGGGCTATTGGCATAGTCATTCAGCTACAGTATAAGCAGAAAGCCCAACAGGAGGATGTCAAGTGCATCTGGCCATTTGTCTGAGGAAGTGTGCGCTGGAAATACGCATCTTTTTGGACAATTAACTAAAGTCCATCCCTCACCAGGTCCCAGTGATGATTGAAATCAACAGAGGCCGTTTAAAAGCTGTTGGCCAGGGGAACTATATCTATCCTCAGGGTTTTCTAGACTCCCTCCAGCCCGGTAAGGTCAACATCCTACTCTATGGTCTGATACACTTAGGTTTGCTCATCCTTTGGCTGTCATAAATTTTCTGTAATTCAAATTCCACAAGTCTCAAATGTGCACATGTTGCCAGCTTTTCCTTTGTATTGAATAATAATAATTTAAGATGATCCCCTTAATCAATTAATTTTACTAGTGTTCTGCCATACGTGTTCTGTATATATACAGATAAATCTATCTATATATATAGATAGATACCCCAGATATATCAATCTATATATAGAGATATATCTATCTCTTTATATATAGATAGATATATCTGGGGTATCTATCTATATATATAGATAGATTTATCTGTATATATACAGAACACGTGTGTATTTCATGGAAGGTGAACAGAATGATCATATTTAGTTTATATATACTCTTAGGGCTCCAAAGGGGCTGAGGTTGTTTTTGCATCAGATTATTATGTAGATCAAGCAAGACTAGTCTTTGTAGAAATACTTTTTGTTGTAAAAGAAAAAAAAATATATATATATATATATATATATGTATTTACGAGTGTAGACAGTTTTTTTATAGTGCAGAATGTAGATCAAGCAGGACTAGTATATTGAAATGATTTAAGGAATATTTCTGTGTGCTTACTTATGAAGATCATTTTTTCAAACCTCCACGTAACTTGGATAATTTCATCCACAGTTCTTACTAAGAACTTGTCAATATTTGCAACCATTGCTACAGCATTTATTTGTTCTTTCAGGGGGATGTATTCAATTGGGTTCAATTTTATTTACAGCGCCAAATCATAACACACTTTTTCATGATTACAAAGACCCCACAATTCGCCCATGAGCAGCAGCAAGTCTCACTATCCTTAATAATAATATAAATAATAATAATAATAATAATAATAATTATTATTATTATTATTATTATTATTATTATTATTATTATTATTATTATTATTATTATTATTACAATTATTATTATATACAGTATTAATACAGAAAGACCGAAAGACAGACAGTCCCAGAGATGCAAGCAAGCAGAAGTAATAATATAATAATAATAATAATATTGAGTAATGTGAATATGACTTACCTGTTATGGCAGTTAATATACCTGAGTGACATAAATAGTACGTAGAAACAACTACAGCTAAGGTGATAGAATTCGATAATGATAATAACTATGGTGGTGAATATGATCATTGATATGAGTAGGAGTAATAACACCTATGACACAATAAGAAATACGACTGATAATGTTTTTATGGCTACACATTTTATAATTTATAAAACTAATGATAGTATATATGAATAAGTAGTATTTTTTTTACCAGTGCTGTTGCAAATCTGTGATTCATTCTAAATCCTGACTGGAAGTCCTCAAATAACCCATTATTATGAAAAGATTCACACCACTGAATGGCGATTCTTTTCCAGAGGAACCTAGAGAGAAAGGGAAGATTAGATGTTGGTCTATAGTTGGCTAGAACCTCTGGATGAAGACTGGGCTTTTTAAGAAGAGGTTTAATTACAGCTACTTTAAAGATTGTGGTGCATAACCTGTTGATACAGACATCAATCATATCTAGTACAGGAGTTCTAGTTGTGCTGGCTAATGTAAGATGATTCTCCACCAACACCCGGTTCCGGTTTAACAGTTTACCTCTAGGTCATAGAAAATCCAACCAGAAGCTTTGGTCTTTGGAAGGACTAATGCAACCCAAAACACTCATGGTTCTCGATGGCGCCTACCTTTTTTGCAGTTAAATTTGAACAGAGTAAATAATACAATATCATTGTTTGCTGTGTGTGAGTACCTAACATTGGCTGGCATTACATAGTTTATATAAATCTTGTATAGGATAACACAAACTAAAAACTATAACATTTACTACAAAATGTTCTCAGAGGTACCAGAACCTCTTCATATAGCATTAAAAAATAATATAATCCCACAAATTAGAAAAGAATACATAGGTGTGAAATACAGTCTCAACGGTGATTATATTATTAGCACTCTTAAAAAGTGGGAATGTTCTGAATGGAACCCCCAGAGAGGGGTCTCGGTGGAACTATTATACCACAGAAGGGCTCTCTGTAGAACTTCTCATAGAGGGTTCTAGGTGGAACCTTTCACATATGGTTCTGTTTATAACCCTTTTGTTGGGTTCTCGGTAGAACCCCCTGAAAAGGTTCCATTTGGAACCTTTATAAAAGGTTCTACCAGGAACCAAAATGGTTCTCCTATGGTGGCAAGCCGAGACAAGCACTTTTATTTCAAAGAATGCATATTGACATGATTTTAGGTGTAAAAATAAAAAATACTTGTAAATAGTGGCAGGTAAAACCCCCTAAACACATGGAACTGCAAGATAGACTTCATAAAGAATACCACAGGCTATTTTGTAATATCATATTGTAATTTTGATTATCTCCAAAGCAGCTGAACGGAAATACGACTCAGATTACTCTTGATCATAAAGTCTCTCATTTTGCTCTGTCTGAGGGCATTACAAAACCAAACATCTAGAAAATATAAATATTTACTGAGCGATAACATTTGCTTATATGAAGAAAAAAAATCAGCATTGTATCTGGTTCCTTCATGCTCTTGAGTGATTAATATAACTGTTTGATGAATACCATAAAAACATATGACTCCCTATGGGCTTCAGTGACTCTGCTGTATTTGTCCTTTGGGTGCAGCCTTTAAATTATAAAGACTTATATTTTGCATTGGCCGGCTCAGCTGTAACATGTAGGAATCTGACCTCATATTCATACTGTGAGAATCTGAGGACTACAGCAACATCAAAAGTCAATTATAACACACAGCTGTGACCATGTACATCCATTCTGAAGGCTGTACAGCTGGTCAGTTTTGATCTATGACTTTAATTCACCCAAGTGAAAACTGTTGTAGCATGCAACACGTCCTGTTTTGTAAAATAAGCTCATCTTGGGAAAACTGTGAGGAGTTTAGGAACAAAGCTAAATAGTAGAGCCATGGAAATCCATAGCACACTCCAGAAGAGGGATGGAGTATAAAGGTGAAGAGGAGTAAATCCTGTATATAATTGGCCCATGGGAAGATCCTACATTAGTATGTCATGTTTCAAAGTTAGTCATGCACAGATGTTTGAGACGAGAGCTGCTATGATACTGTCAAAGCCATATGTGCTTTGGTTTGAACAAACACTATAATCAGAAGCACTCTATAAACCAGCCGGCGACTAAAAATACACAGGCAAGGTTTCACATCAGTAATGACAGATACATATACCAGTATAATCATTTTAATGGAGAAATAATTATTTTATAACCTCAGATAACTAAATAACCACATCCGGTTTTTTACCCTTTGGTGATTTGCTGAGGTTTTGAACCCAAATCCTCTTCGTGAAACACAGGGAGTCATTTAATTCTCTGACTCATCGGTTCAGGAACTTAGAGCCAACGCCTGTAGCCAAATAATTAACAAATGGTAAGGCTGTCACAAGAGATATAGTCGTTGTGTGATCAAAGAAGAGTGGGAGACGCACAGGGGGCAAGATGAGAGACAGCCCAAGACTTCTGCATGTCAGGTCATAGACCAGTTACCAGTGCAGAATTACTTCCTCCGAGGCTGAAACCCTTTCAGAGTATTTCTTTGATTCAAATAAAAACACAAGCAAAACTAGTCACTCAACAAATGTTTAATTTGGTTTGAAGCTCAATTTTTTTAATTTACATGCATGCATTCACTTGCACACCACTTCCCACACAGTTTTCAACCTCATACTCTAAAGTTATTTTTTAAAGCGAATGGCTCCCATTCAAATGATAATTTTCCCTGGCCGCAAACTCTGCTAAACCAAGAGGCCGGTTAATAATTAAACATCAAGCTCTACCAGAAAGGCTTCTGAGAGATTTCTAACTGTTAGGAAGAGCTTCTGAGTGATATCTGCTGACTGATGTACAAGAGGACCTAATTAACTCCTCCTATTTACCTGCTCACATTGTCCTACCAGTCTAATGAAACTAGAGCATAAGTTCCGTCAGGAAGTCTATCCTTTTTCATGCTTTCAGGTCATACATCCTGCCACTCACAACTCGCGTAAGCTTACTTATTATTTATTTGCTGTCATTGCCTGGGGCTGTCAAGCATTGTAACAGCTATTCTCATCAGCTAATCCCATCTATCCAATTGCACAGCGACACACCTACATTGTTAGCCCATCACCCTGCTGATGCCTTAATAAATTATCTGCCTCTAGTACATTCATGTTGCTGTCTGCTATCATTTCAGTGCCCCACCACCTCCCCATCACTGCTAGCCACAGCAATTCCATCAGCCACCACCAGTGTCTGGACTTATCCTCATCAAGTGTTTGCATGATATCTTATAAAAACATATGCATTAGATTTGGTTCAATATCTTACGGAATACGACATTCTTTTTAACACTATGAAATGGGTAACAACATCACCTGATTTCCTTCTTTGCTCTAGATGTAATTTCTACAGTAATAAATATGTGGATTACAAAAAAATTACAGTGCATTACTTTTCGTTTACTGTATGTATGAGGGGATTTATTGTGCTGCTGCTCAGCACGAGCACCCCTCAACTTCAAATCTCCCCGTAGAGTCTAAGTGCCAAAGACTCAGGCAAGACTTAATTATCACGTATTTTAAATGACTGTCTTTTCCTCATTCACTTGTCTCTCCTGATTTACATAGCTTATATCTGGAATAAGGACGTTATGATCAATGAGGGCAGGATTCAAAACTTAACAGGGACATCATCTGACAATAACACCCCCTGAGATTTAAAGGCCTTTTGGTTCCACTTTAAAGACCATCAGGCAGCTGGAGGACAGAATGGTGACAGCAAATGCAGTAGTGCAGACATGGTTCTTCAAAAATGGGGATCATCTAAATTTGAAACTAAAAACAAATATCAAGGGCACTGATCACTTATCATGACCCACAAGTCTTACAGGAAAGCTTTAACACATCATGATTAAACTGCAGGGGAAACCTGAGGAAGAGATATACAGAAAGTAAAAGCCAGTACAAATAGAAGAACTCCCTTTGATGTACAGAATTTCATTCATGAGAATGGGGAGGAGGGGGTCACGGCAAGGGTACTTCACTAAACTTTACTTCCGATGTCATGCTCGGTGAGCCTGGGCCAAAGATGTTGTTTTAATGGTGTGCAGAGAGAGGGAACAGGCAGAGACAGCGGAGGGATAGAATAACAGGGTGTAATATCCACCAAAGTATTTTTCTAATCACCACAGGGAGCCTGAAGGAGCGGAAGACTCTCTCCAGACCATCTCAGGTCTGGTATTAACATCATATCCAGTGCATTAATATGTCAACTCTGCAATCACTAATCGGTGCCTTTATGCCCATGTATCATTAACTTTACATCTCCATAGTGGATTCTAATGCATCATATACACGACTGGACACTGGTACAAAGCTACTTGTTTTTATGTTCTAAAGTATGGACATCTCTTATTGGATATTGAACTATGAGTGAAAGTTTTCTTTGGACCATAATAATGTATTATGCTAAGTGGATTAGATTAGCTAATACTGTCAAAATAAAAAAATAAAAATCATCTTTCAAATCAGTGTTTGAAGCCCTTGTGTATAAACTTATGTATATTAGCTTCCAAACTTTCTAATTGTAAATTTCTGAAGGAGAATGTGTACTTCTTACTCTGCTGCATTTAAAGGGTATATCCTATGTATTCACTTTGCACATAAAGATTTAACATAGATATGAACATAGGCATAAATATTATTTGATATAAACATCAAATAATATCTCTACTCTATATTTTTGAAGGAAGGCTTTGTCACTTTCTAAATTTCAATATAAAAATATTTTATAAGGTCATTAAATATGATGCATTGCCTTAAACTGAACTACCCTGTAACACTATATAAATTATTAAAAATCAGCACCAGCAAGAGCAGCTGACACATTAATGCATCATCAATTGAACATAGAAATAAACCATTCTTGAAAATTAGTACTTTCAGTACTTGTATTCACATGTGGTTTTTAGACTTTCACTAATTGAGTGTCTTTTCTTTACGTGATCTGAATATTTCTTCCACGTGGGAGGGTCACAGCAATAATCTAGTTGGACCTGGAAATTGACATTGAGAGGTTATGGGATGTTATAAAGTGTCCTGTGGTAACCGTAAAATTACTCCAACAAACACCAAATTTAGGCAACATATGCTGCACTATAAGTGCTTATTATGTAAAAAGTATGAAAAGGGCCTGCAACATTCTCGCCTCTATATCATCAGTACGATCAGAATAGGTGATATTTAGTGGTTCACACTAACCCATTCGGGAAAAAAAAACATTTTTTGCAGTTTTCCAAAAGCATTTTGCAAGCAGCACTGTTTTCAATCAGTTTGCTGAATAGTGACAACCCACAAGCCAATGGCATATCCCAAAGCGCTGAACCCAATATGGGTGCAGTACAAACATTCTAAATTTAATAGAACTTCAGAAAGCATCCTACTTCTCCTTGTGGTGAGGAACAGAAACATCTGTACCTTACGTGAGATGATCTCCACATCTGGCCTGAGTCCTGATTGTTTCAGGGGTGTGGGCACGCACCAACAGCTGCAACCAACCACTCCCAGATGTTTCTGATAGGCAAAGTGTCTAGATGTTTGTTAGGCGTGGGGTGATCTTTGATCCTTCGACAGCGTTGGCTGTAGTGTTATCGTGAGGAGGGCCTGAGAGGCTCTGGGAGGCACACAACGGAAGCGCAGCAACCTCACAGAAGGGCCTGTGGTGCACTGTGGTGAAAACAGGCTTGGTAAAGTGGCTTCAGCTGTGGAAAAGAACTCTTTGGAAACCACCCAGCGTCTCTATCCAGACCCAGTCACACTGTTGGCATCGTAATAGAAGAAGTAAACACATAAGTATAGTATATAACCTTGTGATTTACAGTTGCACTAAAAGGAAACAGAAGAGTTTGTAATCTTTAAGTGTGTTTTATGTGAAAGAAGTGGAAATCCCTGAATTTTTGTAATAAAAACTTAAAAAATAATAACTCATAAAAACATCTAGTTAATGTATTCAGCAAAAATGATGCTGAATTTCTGCGCTAAAATGCTTTTCCATCGTATATCAGGGCTGAGTAATGTAGCATATTGTGGCATGGAGGACACCAATGTCATAAATAACCTTTTTTTTTTCTTTTCCACTGCAAAAAAGGGAAGAAGTTTGCCCTTCTGCTGACATGATCACTTTGCCTGAAACTACACGTGGCTAAACCTCTTTGAACTGATGTACATCCTGTTTCTACATCCCAGGGCTATAAAGGCCTGACCATCCCTGTCAGCGCCGTGACAGGCTTTTATACACCCACAATTTTGTTTTAAGGAGAAGTAGTGCACACCAAGCCAGAACTTCAAAAATAAACATGGCATTTATGGAACGGAAAAGGCCTCACATTGCTATGCCACTCCTGCTTCCTCTCTCATCCAGCATAGCTTGGTCCCACTGGAAGAGCACTTTAGCAACAGGTCCTAAAGAGGCAGCACAGCAGATGTGTCTCTCATACTTTAAATACCCATGCCATGAGTTTCAAATACACACCAGTTTAGAGCATGTATCCAAGAGACCCAAATCTCATCGAGGGGGAAATGACAGCACTCCACAAGGACCAGTGATATATCGGCAGTGAACAGCTTATGGTCAGAAAAAGCATCCATCACAATGTGGTTGAAGTTAAAGGCTGAATATGGAGAATGAGAAGAAGGCCGCCAATGTAGTGTCTCAAGATTGGAGTCTCAAGAACAAAAAATAATTCCATCAGTCGGATTGCCAGGTTTGTCAGACCTGGCCCAGTAGCCCACAGGAGACCAGAGTCTGTTTGAGCCTGTTTGAACCCTAGCCTCGCGAGACCATCCTGATCCTGCAAGCTCCATTGAATCTTACTCACACAAGTCTGGTAATGTGCAGCAGAGAAAATTTGGAGAAAATAGGCAAGCGACCGAACTAATCAGTGTTGGTTTTGAGGCGAGTCGAAGTGCGACGCAACGAGAAGCGACTGTTGAGATAAGTGCAGCTATTGAGCAAGCCGCTCGCTAAAACCTATTTCTCTTGGATCCTTCTGTTGGAAAATGGACCGTGCTCCCGAAATTGTGCTTTTTATTCGAAAATTTGTGTTACACAAACGGCAAACATCCTTTACCGACATGTTGTTAACTTTCTGAGCTTTGCCTTGACACTGTTAGCACGCGATACGCTTTGTTGATCTGATTGGTTGTTTGGCCTGTAGGTTGGTGATTGCTTAATAAATCAGCAACCAGTATTTTCGCCCCTTCCCAAAAGATCTCCAAATGAGAGTTCCCAGATGGATATGCAGAGCAAATGCGTATTATGCGAATCAATCCATCTGGAGGAGTCAGATATTTGAACCCATCCCCTCCACCAAATTGCAACATAAAAACAGTATTAGTATTGTAGAGGAGTTTGACTGACAGTTACCCTTAGCCGCTTCAAAGAATGTGGCCATTTCAGCATGCGTTTTGATGCCATTGAACTTCTTTATCTCAGTTCATCAAGTGAATGCTTGGCCTATATTGATTCTCTTATTTGCCCATCTCCGGTCACTCAGCTGCTGGGACAAATAAGCAGCTGCAGGATTGGCAAACTCCATTTCAACCAGTGCCAGCCTACAGTAGCTGCACTGAACAACAGGCAACCCTGGCAACCCACAATGCCGGCCGCTATTGGTTGGTACCATAGAAACAGAACGTGACAGAAAGTCATTGAAAAGCAATACTTTGTTTCTGTAAACCTCAAAACGCCCCGTGGGTGTTTTATTTAATATATATATATATATATATATATATATATATATATATATATATATATATATATATATATATATATATATATATATATATATATATATATATATATATATATATATATATTTTAATAAAGATTCAACCTTTAATCAATGAATTTCATATGCAAATAATATTTGGTCAAGTAACTAAATCATGGAGCAACCTCTCGACAAAGCAGATCAAAGTCTCAAAGGGAGCTGGGTTTAAAGTAAAAATCCAGAAGCTTATCTTAAATGTTAACACACCACACTCCTAATTTATCTAATAGAGTCTCAGACAAACCTGAGGTAGGACAGAGACGTTTTAGGTGGGATTGTCTGTTTATTACATCATGTATGTATGATTCAACTGTGGATCAAAGGTTGGAAAATGAATCTTTATTTCAATAAGAATCAAGTCACATTTCATTTATTTGTAGAGCTCAATATCGCAACTAAGGCTTTATAGACAAGAGCAGTTGTTACCGACCTAGTCCAAACTCTCTGAAAAGAAAAGAGTTGTAAGATAAACAAAATCCTGTTAAATAATGTAGCCTGCGTCAGAACGTGATTAGTGTAGCTACTCACTACAAAAACAAATTCCATTTCATACTTGACCAGTCACAAACGCCCTGAAATCTGTGTATTGCCATTGTGCTTCTGTTGTAACACATTTTAAAATGCAAAATAAGTCGGATCGCTGCCATGTGCGGTTTGTTTTAACCCCAAAGCCTTTGCTCACCCAGAGCTCAGAAAAAGTCTACTCATTTCCACTTGAAGTAGACATGACTGGGCAGCTGCAATAATTAGAGGAACTGTCAAAATAAAAAATAAAAAATCAGGCATCAAAAAATTATAAAAGCAGGAACATCAAGTCATGAATTAAATGACTTCAATTCCTGTAATAAAAAAATGAACATTGTTCAACATCATGGGGTTCTATAATTCTAGTTCAGATGCAAGCTTATGCTTAGCATTATGCATTGGAAATGTTACTATAATACATCTTTCATTGTATAAACACAGTAACAGGGACAATAATGACAATAACTGTGAA
Organism: Echiichthys vipera; assembly: GCF_963691815.1. NCBI lineage: Eukaryota > Metazoa > Chordata > Actinopteri > Perciformes > Trachinidae > Echiichthys > Echiichthys vipera. The sequence goes on from NC_139830.1 coordinate 23,724,420, forward strand.
CCCAGCTATAATTACATTTTCTTAGAAAAACATGTCTGATTTCAGCTCTGCGTTTCAGGGTTTTCAGCGGTGTCAGTTTGAACTTGATATTTTGGTCATTTTTCCTTTCAGTTCTTTACTATCTAGCACAGCTTGACATGATCCCCTCATCATGATCAAAGACATATTTTAATCTGTTTTGCAATGCCTCACAGGCATTTGTTGACCAAATGTCTCATCAGTAGCTGTAAACAAGCTAACAATCAGTCTTTGGCTAAGTAGCATCAGAACACTCAGACTATAAAGTTTTAGCATTCATTTTCAAGACAAAATCTGGTAACTTTCATTGTTTTGCATTGCAGGAATGCATGAGACTTGGGACAAGTGGGTCTCATTAGTTCTGGTGTTTCCTGGAGAAAAAAGTAAAAAAATCTAAAGCTTTACAACAGAGCTAGTAAATGTGTTTCAGTCTTTTTGTACCGTATGTCCTGAAGAAAAAGACTGTACGACTGCATATGTGTAATTAAATTGTGAAAACTGAAGAATGAACTCACTACACACTATGCCCTGTTGTATGGCAGGGTGTATTGTATCACAGGCAGAGCCATAATTGCCAATTTAGGCAATTCTAAAAATGCCTTAAAAGTCGTTTTGGGTGGTTTCTGCACTGCATGCAGATGTGTTTTATAGCCTGCGCAGCAGTGAGCTGTAATCAAATCACCAGAGTTCTGAGTAACATCCAAGATAATAGCAGACCGCCTGCAGGTCCAACATCACAGTGGATATTAAATAGTTATGTCTTACAGTAAATCAGGCTCCTCACAATGACTGAAATACCTAACAACATGTTGCACCTGTCTCTGAGGGGTGATTCACAGCAGGTCTGCCTGACTGTATTATTTGAGCCTCTTGAGCAGTCTGGACAGCTGCTGAATGTCAATCTACTCTTCTACATGTTGAACTAGTATTTCTCTAAAGTTCTATAACCAAATAAGAGTGCCATCTGGTGATCATGCAACTGCATGACAACTAATAAAGTACATTTATTCTGGAGAACACAAACTGCAGAGATTTGATGTTGACATTCCCCTTTGAGTGGAAATTACTGTTTTCTCATTAGAGTTCAGTCCACTTAATAACATCACTGTTGTCTTCCTCAGAAATCACTGTAAGCAGATTTGTGTAATTTGGAAAAGCAGCCTTTGTGTGTGTAAGACATGCTAATTAGACATGATTCAGCCTGCTTTATGAAGGTGTCACATTTTTTAATTGAGCATTGATTGTAATCACCAGATGAGCTGTGTGGTTTTCCCTCCTCATGGTGATAAAGAAAATTGATAAGACCTACATTCAAAAACAGACTACAAGACTATAGTATATACAGGGCACTCCGACTTGACAAAAATAGGCAAAGGTTTGTTGAAAGAATAACTGAGAAGAGGCCACACTGTGTTTGCAAACCACACACTCTTCAAATAGGCTACAAAGCTAAACCACACCTATGTCTACATGCTCTCAGAAAAGCGTGTGTTTTCCCCAAAATATGCTGTAATTGAATGAAACTAAAACAAGACATGTTGAAAACTGAGTATATAAGTGTATATCAAAAAATGCACTGAGACCATAATCTTTTTGGTCAAAATTTAGCTAAATGAAATACTGCTTGTTATTAAATACGTATGTCAGAATGTGAGTGTGTGAGAGGTTTCTCAAAGATAAAATTTGTGTTTTCCCTGCCATAGACCTTTTCACAGATGAACATAAAAATTCTAAATGTGCCCCATATATTTCCTGTTGCAGTGTATTTGAATGACATCAACTGACAGGAAGTTAACAAGGACCAAGGCTGTTGCCTAGCAATGGAATTCCGTCGGAAATGTCTATAACAGACACAGAATGTATATGAATACGTTTCATCATAATATTCAAACATGACTAATAATAATAGAAACCCGTGCAAGACAAAATAAACACCTAACTTGAGACACGTGGGTCAAAAGTGTCATAGACTAATTATAAAATGCACACATTGCTCATCCTCTTTCTTCCTGAAAATACATATAACCTACTTATGTGATTGATGTCACTGATGCTGTACTATATTACTTTGTGTATTACATTTTTTTGTTGATCATGTTATGCCGTATGTATTTGTGTTTTGTCTGGCTAGGTTTCTTTTTCTTTAGGGGATCTTAATTTTAATGAGGGTACCTGGTTAAATAAATGGTTTATATCATATTTGGAATGATAAATGAAAGCTGAATTTAATACACCTCCTCTTCTTATGTAAAATAGCTTCTGCATGTATTTTTACCTACTAATTTATTAAGACAATGTCTTTCCAATAGGTCTGTAAGGCTAAATATGCATTTAAAACAAAGCAGCTCCTTATTTAGGAGGTAATAACAGCTTAAGGGACAAGTTTCCTTTAAAGTAAGCAGAACGCAAACAAAGCGGAACTGAAGTTGAGTAGCAAACGTTTCCATCCGGATGAGAATTTCGTTGGACAGCTTTCTGTTTACAGCACAACGTGGGTCACTGTGCCAGAACTTTGTTGGCATGGGAGTAAGAACAAATTAAAATTCATCAATATCTGTTTGTATGACTATTAAAATGGGTAAAAGGAGCCACAGCGAAGACTCGGCGGAGTCACACACTCCGCTGAAAAAAGAAGTTCCGGAGTTCAATGGGACTGTGTTTAAAGCCATGCTAAAGGAACCCACCACAGCCATGAAGGGTGAGCTTGTACAGTACACATGTACAGTTTGTTACACACATCTCACGGAAGGGATACTAGCTATACGTGATATTAATTAGGGATGTATCCATTCATTCATCTCATCTATCTAGTATCCATCCGCTTTTGTGCTTGTTAGTATTTGAGAACTATATTTTCTGTCTGTATTGCTCTCTTCTGTTTTGCTTTGGTTCATTCTTACTTTTTTTTATCGCCTGCAGGACTGGAGACATTCATATCAACTGCTAAAAAGCTGCCATGCTCTGACCTGTATGATGTGGTTGAAGGTTACATTAAAATATCCATGGAGTGTGCGGAAATATTCAAATTGCTAGAGAGGGAGAGGCATGTAGAGAGTGAGGTAAGACGTTTTCTCATTGGATGGGACTGATCGTTGATGGGTTACCTTGTTTTTGGACGCTCTAATCAAATCCTGCTTCTCTCCAGATGATGCTGGTTTTCGAGAGCTTGGAGATGATCCTTCTAAGGACAGCTAGTGACCTGTCCCACTTAAACATGGTTGGCAATGCTATTGTGAAAAAGACTGTTTCTAGTTACGTGAAACTTCTGCAGGGATCTTTCCAGTCAGAAAATCACAGGTTGGTGTAATGACCTCACTACAAGGAGTTCAAATGTCTGTCAGTCAACACAGTTAGAAATGTGCTCTCAGCCCATGGTCCTCATGTTGTGTGTTCCGTCGTGCACAGGTTTGTCCGTCAGTGCCTCAGTCTCCTGTCCGCGTTGGTGTCTCAGGGTCCAGAAGCTGCCAGGGAGGTCCTAAGTCACATTCAGGTCAATAAAGCTCTTTCTGGACTGGCAAAGAGAAAGGACAAGAGGGTGGGATGAAGCATTTTTCCTTTTTCAGTTTCCACCATGTTTGTTCTGTATACGGTATGGTTACATTCGTCTCTGTGAATTCTCCAGGGAAGACCTGATGTCCGCATGGCTTTTATCCAGTTTGTGCTGTCCTTTTTGGTGTCTGGAGACAATGCTACAGTTGGACAGATATTAGAAACTAGAGGTAATAATTAGAAATGCATTCACATTTACACAACATACTACGGCTGCACAATACATCATTTTTTTAGTCATCATTGGAATATCAACTTGCACCATAAACCCAACGCAAAAGACTGCTTCAGATTGTGGAAGACACAATTTTGAGTTAGTTGAGAGCAAGATCATAGGAAAACTGAACTTTGAAATGTAAATCTTTCCGTTGTTTTCTTTTTATTCAACAAGCAGTTCGTTGTATTCTAGCAGTATACTTAAGCAGCAGAACGGAGCACACTGTAATATCTCTTTATTTATCACAAGTAATATCGTTATTGTGATGTTCAACAATGTTATCACACAGCACATTGTTCCCTCATATCGTGATACTCAACATCATACTCTTATCTCTGGTGTGTTGATGATGACATGTCATTTTGGTGTGTCAGAGCTCCTGCCAGAGATCTTGAGTACGGGTCTGAGGGAGGACAGGATGTCCATAGTCAATCTGATTTTGTCCACACTGAAGACAAGAGTAAGTGCTCTGCAGTTTACACTTTCCATTAAACATGCATTTTTGTATTTGATCATTGTATTTGTTGTTATTTTTCTTGCTGTAGGTTGTACTAAACAAGGCCATTAGTAAAACCCAGAAAGTGCGTTTCTTCACACCTGCTCTATTGGCCAACATAGCATCTCTGTATAAATGGAATGGGATTGTGGATGCAACCACTGATGATGACAGAGTGAGTGATTTGCTTTTTGACTTCTTAAACAAGATTTCCAAATTTATTTTTTAATCTGTGGGTCTAAATATGATTTATTTTCTTAAAGATGGTAGAGGACTCTGAGCATGCTGGGATCTGTGTCATCCGGGAACTTGTTCATGGTTTCCTTCTTGACCTGTGTTGCTCTCGTAAGCATGGTATCAGCTTTCATGATGCCAGCTTCGGCACAGCTGGCAGGTAAGTGATCACTGTGTCACGTTTACTTTGTACTCTTCTGGAAACTCCTCATGCTGATCATAGGACGTTATTTCTTTCCCCAGAGCTGGCAACATTGTCTTGCTTCAGTTCTTGGTGGGGCAGAAGCAGGCCACAGAGGATGAACTGGTGACGGAGCTGGTGGTGAATGTGCTGAACGCTAGCCCTGATGTGCTGGCCAGATACTTTCAGGAAACTCAGTATTCATACACCCCCCGCCTCAAAAGTGCATGGCAGGACAATGTCAAGTTGCTTAAAAAGGTAATACCTGCTGGTAAATTTGATTTTAATATGGCTTCTTCAGTGTTTACTCATCTACCTTGTCTATAAAAAACAAAAACAAAAAACAATGATCCTTTTTTCAGATCTATGAAGCCCAGCCAGAGATCTCCACAGTCTTCCAAACTTGTGAAGTCATCCCGCTCCCTCGCCTGCTGTCCATGATCATGGTGATATCTCTTCCTCCCGTCTGTAACAAGGTCTTCTTCACACAGGGCCTGAGTGTAAGTGACTGAGCCTCTTGGAATGAATTCTTCAGTGCTGTAGCTGCAGCACCACAAAAAACTGCAAAAGTATTTTTTCTTGTATTGTCAGAATATCTCCTCTTGTATTTGACAGTTTGCCAACACAGCAGTGCAGCTCACAACTCTGTCCATGATGCATTTCCTCTTGAAAAGAGCCAGTAAGAATATGGAGTACCTTTTGGATGAGTCTGAGTGGCAGGGCTCAGACGTATACACTCTTGACATGATGGCAGATTTGGTGCAGCAGTACAGGGAGACACTTAGCAAGGTAAGCTCAGAAAAGTGCTGTCTTGATACCCACAAATAGTAATGATGCACCATTAAACAGCTCAAGTCTCCATCTTTTTATGCTCTGTTCCAGATTTTGCCCGATATGACGAGCATAGTTTCAAAGTGGCAGTCACTCAGCAAGAAGGAGAAGACAGATGGGGAAGAAAAAAAGACCAAAACCGAAGGGAGTGCTGAACAGACAGGGAAAAAAAATGAAGTGCCTGGTAATAACTTTTACATTACGTGTAGGGCATTACGGCATAATTCAAAGTTTGATTATTTTTTTTTGCATGTCTATTAACTCTGTTTAAAGCGGGTGTTTCTACATAGTTGTTGACATCATAACATATGACGACAGACATTCAAAGACCTCATATGTAAACCAAAAATTATATAAATGATATATTGTCTATCCTAATTCTAATGTACTGTAAATGACCTGCAAAAAACATTTGATTGGCTTGTTTTCTTTTTGTTCAGCAGTTGCTGAGACAGCTGAGGTAATCCTGCTGAAGACTCTGATCCTTCGCGTAATATGTCTTTACCAGAAAGTAGTGCCACATCTGGTCAGCCAGTGCAAATTTGACTTCAGCAAGCTCTTAAAAGGTGATGCGTTATTATCATTGAGCTCATATATAAACTGTTTCAAGTGTGATGCTAGTAGTTCCTCAACAAAGCCTTCAAAGTAAATTGTTTTGTTTCTCCAGGGATTGTGTCAGAGAAAGGAATAAAGGAAGAAGTTCCCCCGGTGTTGCAGTATCAGATACTGCAGTTGGCCTTGGATCTCCCTGCAAGCAAGTTCTCCTGGTTCCGCATACAGGTGAGGAAGTTACACTGTTGTTTTTATTTCACTATTTAGAAAATAATTTCCCATGATTGCTGTTTAGAAGGCGTTGCTTTGTAATCCGTTTGTTTCTAATGTATTGTGCATGGCTGTTCCTTCTCAGGACGTTGCAGACACAGAATCATCATCTGGAGAGAAGTCGGTACTTTACCTCCTTCTCAAGATGTTTGTCAGCAGCAGCAGCAGCCACCTGAAAACCTCCACACGGATGCTTGTTCTAAAAGTAAGGGACATTTCTTCTCCTCTATGTACCTCTGTTTATTTTTAGCCTGCCCTATATGTGAGACATAGGTATTTAGATATTATAAGTAACTTCCGACCAGACAGGCATTAGACTTGACCATTGTTTTCCCTTAATTTACACCACATTAGTCCACTTGGGCAATCTAAGTGTAAGTGTGAGTTTTCTATATACATTAGAATGACACAATCTACAAAAATGAAATATGATAAATACTCATACGGTTTGTGAATACATTAGAATAAGTTCATCCCTCAGGAGTTGTCAAGAGTAAAGTACAGCTTAAGGATTATTTCTAGAGGATAGGTAAGCAGTTCTTCGGTTACACCAGGGAACCGTTTAGTCCTTACCGTAAACAAAGGTAGTTTGTCGATATAACTTGGAAGAGCCTCAAGCATAATTATACTGTGGTAAATTGCATAGTAATGAAGTCAGAGCAGCATAGGCATAACTCTGTGTTGATTTGTAACTGCAAAAGTTTCACATAAACTCATGAAATTTCTCCCAACACTAAACACTTAAACTCAGTTTTAGGATAAAAGTGACAGCTGTTTTGTATTTCCTGCCTTGTATTCAGGTGCTTAAGGACAGTGGGGTGTTTGAGTACACCTGGACTGAGCTTGAGCTCTGGCTTGATCAGCTGTCCAGAGTAGAGCCAAACTACCAAGATAATGTTATCCAGTTCTTGGAGAGGGTGAGCATAACCGCTTTGTTTAAATGTCAACATTTCTGTCTATAACTCTTAAACTGTTAGTCAGACAAAATAACACATTGTGAATCATGACACCGTAGCTATAATTGATGAGAAACTCCTGGTCTCTTCCTCCAGGTGCTGGTGAAATTGGTGTGCAATTCTTACACATACACAGATAAGGTTGCCAGCCTGGTCCAGGAGGCCGCTTATCTGCAAGCTAACCTGAGTAGCCAGGAGGGCGACACAGCCAGTATTCCAGTCTCACACATAGATGGTGAGCATTTAAAGATGGAATCAAAGTTAATTTCTTGCAGCCATCAGAGTGTCTGTGATGTGGTTTTTTTTTGTTTGTTTTTACATTCTAACATTGTCTTCTAGACGTCTTAGACATGCTGGATGTCATTATGGAGGGTAATGACGGTGACATGGAGGAGCTTGGGTCTTCTCTAAGTGAAGACCTCATTAGCCAGACTTTTCCCTTCAGTGTTGTGGTACCTGCTGCCCTGGAGGCTCGAAACAAACTGCCAGCAGACAGAGGTAAAGCACACAGTTGAGACAAATAGTATCATGTTGACAGTGGAACTATACAGAGACTGTGAAATAGAGGTGCAACGATTAGGTGACTAATGGATTAGTTAATGGACAAAAAAAATAAATTACACTATTTAGATAATCAATTTGTCATTTTTCTTGCATAAATGGGCGAAAATACGGAGATTTCCTTATTTTCTCTGTTTTATATCACATTAAACTGAATATGTTACTGAATACTGAATAGAGTTGCTGCACACCTAAAACTGTTGCTTTTTGACAATTTATAATTTGCTGCATGAAAAGTGCAACTTTACCCTGGACTTAAACCTGTTCTTCATGTTTAAAAAGTGTTTTCTCCATCCTGTTATGTATTTCAAAACTAATGGTGTAGCATGTTATAATGTTGCTGTTATTATTATGTTGTAACCATGAATCTTTTTCTTCCCTCAGGGGTGGTATATGAGTACTTGTCTGCAGTGCTTTCAGATGTGCTGCACTGTCAGAGAGAACCGCTCCCCCTCTGCCTGGCTCTGCTGCAGTACGACAAAGAGCTTGTGTCCGCAGAACTCCCTGCTTCTCCTCATCCCTCCATCGTACACCTCCATCAGTATTACTCCAAATGGCTACCACTGCAGTGCCGGGAGGAACTGGTCAGTTTTTGGTGGAACCAAGAGATTGTTTGACTGGAAGGGTGATATTTTCTTATGTCCAAAAATAACAGTCCTCTTTTTTTTTTTTACAGTTCAAATCCTCTGAATGCCATTCAAAGGGATTATCAAGTCCCATTTCATTTACCGCACTGATGAAAGCTGCGTATATCCAAGGACCAAACACTTTACTCGAGGACACCTTCAGGGAGAATGTGGAAGGAACTCTAGCTTCAATGTTGATGGCTGATTTTCCAGTAGCAATCAAGCAAACCTTACTCTACATAAAATCAACAGTGGAGAACCTTGGCACGGTAAGAGCACAAAACAAGCTTACTACTCAATAAATGACCAAGTAAAAAATCTACACAACACATGATGTCCTTCTGCACAGTTCTCCAAAGACATAGGAACTGCCCCTCTGAAGACCTTAATGGGAGTACTCCTGGATTTGGTGACCAAGCTCCAAGGCTTTCAGGAGACTACAAACTCTGAGCCAGCAGTCGAGAACTCCCAGGAAGGATCAGACCTCTTCCTGGAAACCAACCAGTCGTCCACAGTAGAAGCCAATAAAGAGCAGGTTGGGAAAAGTTCAGCTTTTACACTGACTTTTATTTGATGGAAAGCTTTTCTTTGTCCAAACTATGACCAATGTTATGTTTAATTCTTCTAGTTTTTTTTTTTAGAATTACTGATTTTAATATGGCCCCCCTGTGTTTAGATCCTTGTTTCGGCCCTTGGATCCATCTTCAAGCATCCATGTTTGGAGCAGTGGTTTCTGGCTCTGGATCTGGCTGCATTGCCTCCTCACACTCTAAACCCTGTCAGGCTGAGGAACATGTGTGCTCAGCTGAATGATAACATTCTGACTTTGCTGAAGACCAGCGCCCCGACTCTCTGTGATCTTGGTCACCTGGAGCTTATTTCTAGCTACATGGGTAGTATAGAAAAAGCTGTACTCAAGGAACTGATGGAGAAGGGCTCCCAGGCAGCAAAGAAACAGTCCAGACCTTTCCAGGCCCTCCTGTCCCTGCACAGCTACATGGACCCCTGCAGTCTGAGAGAGATGGTTTCCAAGTTGCTACTCCTCCCCCAGGAGAGCCTAATCTCCCCCAGCAGTGAGGGCACAAAAGCCGAACTTAGTGTCTATGGCCATTCAGCACTGCAGATTCTCACAGAGTCCAAAGCTAACCCTTCCCAGGACCACGGCATCTTTCTGTCTCAAGCACACCTCCACGGCCTGAGCACTCTGCTGCTGTCTTGCTCCAGCCCTGCGCTGGAGGCCTTCCTGCTGCAGACTCTGTCTAGTGAGCCGGGGAGTGCAAAGCTCATCCAAACTAATGTGCTGCTGCACTGTCTCCAGTGGCCTCTCCCAGACACCCAGGCCATCAGCTCTCTGCTGCTGCAGAACTGCTCCACACACCGCCTCTGCTTTGAGATGTGGTGCCTAGAGCCAGCAAATATGGAGAAGCTCTCACAGCAGACAGAAACATTCCTTCCACTAATCAACACCTACCTACAGGTGGCATGTAGAGTGGATCCTGCCAGGCCCAAAGATGGTTTGTACTAAAACAAGTTCTCCATTGTCTTAAATCATAAAGCACCAGGACTGGTGTCACTCTTTTGTCTCTTTTTTACACTTGTATATTAATTTCGATATAAACAATTGCTGTGTTTTATAGTGCAAAAAGAGGTTGTAAAGGCCTTGAAGCAAGCACTGCTTGCCAAATTGTCTCAGTGTGTTCTGGGGGAGCTGACAGAAGAATCCGGAGCCCAGCTCACTGAAACACTAGCCAATCTGATTAAGCTCTCAGCAAACATCAATGACACCAGGGACTTGATCAACAATTTGCCCTCTGCTCTTCAAAAAGTGGACAGTTTTGAAAGGTATTAATGAACTCTTAATACTGTAAGTAAATCATCGTTGTCAAAAGGTTTGAGCTAAATGTTCTCTTTCAGATGGCAACTAGTAGAAGTTATCTCTGAGAAACTGGCTGATTATCCAGAAGAACAAGAAACGTGGAGGAAGTCTGTCAGCACTGCCGCCCTCAAGTGTCTTAATGCCGCTTACAGTCACTCTAAAGATCAGGCTACCTCCAGGTCGGAGCAGGAACGGAGCGTCCTGGAAAGAGTGCTAGGACTCATAGTGGGTATTTTCCTCACACAAACTTTTCATTTTATGTTTTTATTTCATGCAATTAATGAGGCATCTTCTTTCCACAGACATCAGCTGCAGACATCACTTCATCTGAATGGAACAGTTTTGTCAAGAATGGACTAAAGTAAGAAATTTGCCTCAATCCATTCTGCTAGATTTGTGTTCAAGAACGTCTCATCAGATTATCGTTTTGTAAATCAATGACCTCAATGGTAATCTTCCACTGCAGATATCGCTACAGAGATGACCACTTTCTGGACACATTGAGCAAGTTGTTAGAGGTGATGTACGCTAGCAGCGAGGTCCAGAAGGATCTGATTCCTTTATCCATCATTCACATGATGACCAGCAGCCATTCTCTGTTCCTGCCCACCATGTTGGACTCTGATGATGAGCCTAGCAGGTGTCAGGCTAAAGGTACGAATGGAGCAGAATAGAATGGAGGAACACATTTGAATACAAGCCCGGAAATAGTTTATTTCATAATTGAACACAAACACTTCTTTTCTTGTCATTTCAGAAGCATTAGTGTCCCTACTTCTCTGTTTGGTGAAGAAATGCCCAACAGTCTGTAACACCAATCACTTTGTTGTACTTTTGGGAGCATATGGAGTTACACTGAGTACTTCAGGTAAAACAGGAGACCCAAGTATGTGTGGGGTTTTTGTTTGTTGTCCTTTAGTCTTACATCTTGTTTTGGTTTGCAGATCAGAAACTGTTACTGCTTCTTCAAGAATATGAAAGAAACAATGTCAGTCTGCTGAAGTTTCAGTAAGTTGCATTCCTATTTGTATGTTGAACATGCAACAAGTGCATTTATTTTGTGCAAACACTGAATATGTGTTTTTCAACTGCAGATCCTTCTTGTGGGGCCCAGCAGCTGTGGAGCACCACAAGGCCAGGAAAAGCCTCGGAGCTTCTCTGTGGAAGCAAGCGAGCTCAGACGACCTGTTGGCCCTGCTGAAAACTGACAGGATGCTCCAAACAATTGCACACTTTCCCCAGCAACGCAGAATCATACTAGAGGTTGATATTTTATTTCATATTTACTTTTCACAACAGCATATAAGAAGGGTCAGTTCACCCAAATCTCAAATACCTCTAGTGATGTCAAGCCATGAAGATCATTTTGTTTAATTTCCATTTCCAGAGAGGAAATGGTTTCATATGTCAACTTTAACATTCTTCAGGCCTCACAAATTAAATAAGCAGATAAAGGAAATGGGATAAGTGCAAAAATATGTTTTCTTATTTGGATGAACATTTAATATCTAAATATTTCCCTCTTATAGGACGATAAGGAGCCACTCTACTGTAACAGTGCAGTAAAAGACCTTGGGAGTCTGTATGATCCCCGTTTTCTTTTGCCTTTATTCAGCGCCATACTGCAGCCAGGTGAGCATATTTCACTGTTGTCATCGCTCCTTGTTGGTTCAAGTCCCAGCAAAGACCATGTATGGAGAGTGAACTGGTGCCAGTTCTCCTCCTGGGCACTGCAGAGATAGAGAGAGAGAGCCATTCACATTACTCAAGGTTCCGTAAAACAGTCATTAAAAACGATAACACAATTCAAAAGCAAGGCTCGAGGGCATCTCTCTCTCTCTCTCTCTCTCTCTCTCTCTCTCTCTCTCTCTCTCTCTCTCTCTCTCTCTCTCTCTCTCTCTCTCTCTCTCTCTCTCTCTCTCTCTCTCTCTCTCTCTCTCTCTCTCTCTCTCTCTCTCTCTCTCTCTCTCTCTCTCTCTCTCTCTCTCTCTCTCTCTCTGTGTGTGTGTGAAATAATTTCCACTTGCATGATTAATAAAGTATACTTTCTTCTTTTCTCTGTAACAGAGTGTGTGATTGACTGTGTCAAGTTTGTATCCAGTCATGCCCTTGGAGTAACTGTAATGGCTCTAAGTAGCTACGACCCTAAAGTGAGAGCTGCAGCGTACCATGTGCTGAGCTGCTTCTACCAGCACCTGGAGGGTGCTCGGGTCAGAGAGAAGAGACAGGTAAAGTGTGAGTGAGGTGGTGTGTGAGTATTTAGATAATATATGTGTGAAAATTGCCTCCAAAAGTGAGCTAATGAGCTGTTTTTTTAATCAAACAGTTGCTGTACTTGATGGACATCGTAAAGAATGGAATTCGGCAGCAGAATCAGAGACTTCCATTTGTCCTGACTACTTACATTACCAAAGTGGCTCAGCAGATGCTCAAACCTGGTGTGTAACTGTTAAGTTAGCCCCAGACCAGAGTGAATTGACCCATAGGGCTTACATAAAGAATATTGGTTAAGGACGTGTTTAAGAAGTTTACTGAACTGATGGGAAACTCTGCATAATTACAAACTAACATTCAGATTTTCATATTTTTATTTTCTTATTATCTGTTGCATTTCTATATGCAGTATACATTTTTCTTATTGCATGTTTCGCAACCTCCTTTGCTCTCAGGATCATTGCTCTTTTTTTCTTGTTTTTCCTGATTTCCCAGAGGACCATATGTACGTGGTATTAAACAGGTTCCTGCTGTCCCATCAGAGTTTGGACTTCAGAAGAGTCCCTGAGTTCTTCAAGCTATTCTATGGCTTTGATTTGGAGGTAAAGTATTATATCATTTATATATGCAACTGAAAACATGTTTTGGTTTATTTGTACTGCCAGTCATTAATCATGATGTAATTCTACCTTGAAAAAAATGAATGATTGTCCAAATAAACTCTTGCAATGTCAACAACATTTAACCTTCATCTGTTTTTGTTGCTCAGCTCTTGCTTTTTTTTAGACTGATGTTATCTGTCTCTTAGAAGGGGGTCAGCCGTGGGAGCAAAACTGACTGTCTGTTTATTCTGCAGCATAAAATGGAACGTGAGTGGATCTTAAATGTGCTGGAGGAAGGGATAAGTGACGGACACTGCTATGAATTGTGTGAACAACAAGGCATCTTTCAGACCATTTTAGGCTTCAGTAGCAGCCCCCTGTGTGATGAACTCTCCCAGGTACACACTGGGAATCACAATGATGCAACACATTAACAGTGCAGTCGAGAGACTCTGACATTCACAGAAATCAACTGAGTTACATCTAATGTGCATGTATTTCATGTATCTCTCCACTAGGCACAAATTATCAAGATGTTGTGCCAGGCGGCCCGTGTGACCAAAGCAGCTTATAACCTCACCAAGAGTTGTGGGCTCCTAACCTGGATGATACAAGTGGTTGAAAAAAGGTAAGCATGAGCTTTAGGTCCAGTCTTAATTCTGGCTCTTTACTTTGCCATCATCATTCATATAACTACAATAACCTCTTCTGCCTGTTTCATTGTTTACATCAGTCTGTGCTCATTAAATCCTCTTTAGGAATCTAGACCAGCAGCTACTAAGTTCCATCATAGATCTGCTTCATGTGCTGTGGTTTACCAACCTCGGGCAAAAGGAGAAGCAGGTGGACGGGGCCTCCTCTTCTACAGAGGGGAAACCTCCGAGTTCAGTGAAGTGTCTCCCACTCACACTCATCAGTGAATTCCTGTGTGTGGCATCAACTATTAGCAGACACCTCAGGTAAAGCGCCATAACCACAGTCACATTGGAAGGCTAACAAATGTTAGTGTGATTTAACTTAAGTTTCAAGTCAGTTTTTAGGCAATTGATCCACTTGTAGGGGAACACCACCTAGATCAATAATTTGAGTGTCACCCCTATGGCTTAGGGAAGTCCAATCAGTATTTGTGAACCTGAGCTAATTACCAATAAAGGCATCTAAAGCAAAACACAGCTGGACAGGGTTCGGCAGAATGTGATCCAAAATTGGGGAGAAATTAACATGAGCCGCCAAGATTACGGCTTTCCATAGCAGAATGACTGTGGGGTAACGGTATAGCAGCACTTTCTACTGTGACAAACCAGTAAAGGCTAAAAGTTACATAACCGAACATGTTCCAGCAGGAATGTGATCTGAAATTAACATGATCAGCAACCAAGATTACAACTTTACCTGATGTTAGCATATAGCTACATGTAGCAGTGTATGTAAAATGTAAACACTGAAGTAACATCTGTTTTTGTTGTAATTCCTGTTTGAGCATGTCCAGTGGTGTAGTTATTTTGGTATAGAAGCCTTCAATAACTGTCAGTTGACTTGTGTTGACGTAAAAGGGTTGATGCCTGTGCAGTATGCCCTTGGTGATGTCGACACGTCCAGCGGGTGCGATCTAGCATTTATCCCGATTTTGTGGATCTACGGAATGTTTATTTTCTCTTTTAAACCATGTCAGTTCTTAAACAGAAAATGTTCCCATATACTCAGAACATTTCCCTGGGTGCTATCAGTATCTGTCATCTATAACATGTTTCCCATTTTAACCTCCACACTTTATACTTGATGACATCGCAAATCTGAGTTTTAGGTTTTTAGATTAGTGAGAGAGTTGTTCATGTTGACTAATATTTTGGGCTGTCTTAGACCATAGGAGTAACATATATGAATTAACATGTTTGCATGAAAGGGGTGTAGTTGAAATAGAAATGTCCCAATAGATGTTAACTGTGTTTTGATCAAGGATGTCAGAGTTGTTTTGTTTTTTTAATCTCCTCCTGTCAGGTTGCGCGTGAAGGCCACTCAGCTCAGCCTGTTTCTGCAGACTCTCTGCTCTATACTGAAGCATCGTGGGACAGCTCTCAATGTTAGCAAACAGGCCAACTGGCTAACACTCCACCCACAGTCTTTGTCTAGTACTGAAGTCCTCACTCTGCTTCTCTGTTGGGCCTCCCTGTCCCGCCACAAGGCACTCCTAACACAAATACAAGCCTTGTCTGAGAAGCACAAAGTGAAGGAATTGCTGGGTAAGTGCCATTAAGTGTGTCCTTCAACACAGTTTATCATACCAAAAAGGTTTTACAAAAGTTGCCATGGTTGTCTTTCCGTCAAAGCGATGGACAAAATATTGTAAACATCTAATGTAATAAAGGCCACATTTAATTGTGATTAAACTGTAGAGTAAAAATCGGTCACAAAAACTCCAAACTCAGAAAAAGTATCTGACTTAGACAAAGGGTATCGTCGGAGAGAAATAGCCATCACAATTTGAAACTCACCAGCATGAACATGACAGACATATGCGTTACATGACAACACTATTGCTGAAACAGGGCTATAGCTTGGCCTTGATAGTTGCATTACTGCAAACTGCCAATTGTGCATAGTGGAGAATAGGAAATTATTTTCCTTATTTTCCATATCATGCACTGTAATGTGACAGATTTGTAGCCAAACTGCAAGTTTTGGTTTATACTTCGTTCCTTTCTGTTAAAATGATGTTCTGCAGACCCTATGAGACATATGAGCATTTAAAAACAACATAACTATAGCCAAAAAAAAAGCTGCCATTAATTCCCAAGAATTCTGCTAAAATTTGATATTAGGCTTTAAGAGCCTACAATGAAGACAAGCCCGTGTTAGAAAGTTTAAACCCTGTAAGACTATACCGCACCAGCTCCGATAAATAATCGGTCAATAACTGCTCGCGGATGGCTGCTCTTTTGCTGACCCTGTGTTCTCTTCTCTGTAGAGAAATTGTTCAAAATGAGGCTTTAAAAGTGTCAATTTGTTACATGTGATGACATTACATTCTGAACCATCCTAGTTTTTCCATTACAAACAGTCTAGTATTTAGATCATTGTTCGCTTCACAGCATTTAAATCATTCCTTGCATCTTTAATGACATAAACATGTTTTGTTCATCTTCCTCCTCAGGGAAGGGGAAGGATAAGGCCAGAGGTAAAGGCTCCTTTTCCCAGGCCCGCACACCAAAAGAGAACCTGGCAGAAGATGCTGAGACTGAGAAACAAGAAGAGAGTCTCCTGACAGAGTGTACATTTTACCTCAGCAGTATCTTTGTTCACTGGGAGCCTGTGTTCCCCCTCTCTGAACCCCAGCTGGCTCAGCCAAGAGACAAACTGGATCCCAGTCAGTTGGCCGCTGATACTGCGCACCTGCTCACCAAGTGGTCCCTGAGGTGCTTGGTGGAAGGCTCGTATGATGAAAACAAGGCAAAAGAGTTCTTGCACTGGATGGAAAAGGCAGTGGTAAAACACAGGGAAACCGTTAATATTGTGTTACGTGACCCTGGCATGAAAGCAGACATGCGTCGACTCTACCATCAGGCCTTTGAAGCTCAGTGTGACTCCAGCATTTCAGTAAGAGTGGAAGTCCTCCAGCTCTTTACCAACATTATGATACGCTTACTAGAGACCCAAGGCCACCTTCCAGAGCTGCATCATGCAATCGTCTCTGCCTGCCTGCCAGAAGCCACACATGATCAGTCTAGATGTGGTAAGAGCCTGTCAACTTATTCTATGACTGCAAGTGTGCACACCAAACAATAATATATTAATACTGTGATAATGCAGCAAAATTGTGCCTCACATAAAAACTCACTTTTGCACTAGTTAGGGCTCACTCACACTTGGCCCAGATGATCTGAGCCGTGCTTTAGCGGGATTTCCTCCTCCCCCACAGCCCAGGCCTGCACTCGCATGAAAAGATCTGGGCCTCAGCATTATTGCTTTTGTCTCATACGTCATCACCACTCTGAGTTTTTGTTTTGTCCAACTGTTTTTGAATATTTTCATCTGACAAAATCTGCAGTAAACACTCCGCCTCCGCATCACACCACCACGAACCCTTTCGGCGGCATCTTTTTAAATGTCTGTCATGGGAAACAGTCATCTATAAATACTCTCAGGACCGCCATCAATGGTCGTGCTCGTACACGTGCAATCATGCTTTACTCAAGCCAACCACTCTCAACCAGGCTGCGGCCGGGAAGTATACCGCGCTTAAGCACGGAACAGTTGCACTCACACTGGTTGTGAATCGAGCTTTGCCGCGGTACGAATGCCAAGTGTGAGCAGACCCGTAGAGACTTTCAGAGCAGAGAAAGGAGGGACAAAAATGGAACTTGATTGGAATGCCACCATCGAGGGGTATCTGATATTGAGACATTAAAATGATTTTAAGGGTCTCAGACATTCTTAACATTTTTCAACTATTAAACTTATTGATTAAGAGAAAGCTGACATGTGACCCAGGACTGGATCAATATGTGATTCAGATCCAGATGCATATTGTTTTTCCTATTAGTTGAAATAACATTAAAAAAAAAATACATTTACATTGTCCGATTTAGCAGTGGACTAAGTGGTTAAAGTATTGCTTTTATTGTAGTTCCCATCACATAGCAAGTGTTAGTGAGTGGTGCTCATACAAAACAATGCAATCAGTTGTTCAGTTGAAACACATGGGTAGAAAACTGTTTAGTTATATGGCACTTTATATTAAAAAAAACACATACATGTTTATTTTTCCTCTGTCAATATCTGGAGTATCCATTCAGGAAGATGACTCGGTGTAATACGTTGTAGTGTAAATTAATTAAGCCTCATGTTTCCTCTCTTCCAGAAGCAGGGCTGTTCCTGTTATCATCGTACATCCATGAGTTGTGGAGTGGAGCGACATCAGCAGAGCTGTTCCTTTCTCATGTCAGTTTGGTGACCAGAACCAAGTGTAAGAGACAAAAAGCATCCAAATCCTCACTGACTCAAACAACCATCAGAGCCATCTGTAATGACATCATCTCTATAAAAAGTTAATTAGGACATCTGAACACTACTGTTTTTTCTGAATACTTACAGGAAAATGTGTATTCTTTTATTTTGCTGCGTTGTTCGGGTCCTGTAAAAAGACTGGCTATATTTTGTAAAACCCTCTGTTATAAAATGTTGATTAACAAATCTGTTTTGTGATGTTTTTTTCTAACATATGTTTCCTGCATGATTTTTGCATAACTATTTTAAACCTGTGTGTAGTTGTAATTTGAATCTTTGTTTTTTGGGGCTAATATGCCACATTTCAGATTAAGCACAGGAAAATATTTACATAACATTGACTCCCTAGGTACTCCCTGAAATGGAAAGAAAACAGAATCATTGGTTACTCTTTCTTACACACTGCCTCAAAACCTCTAATCTTAAATGTGTATTTTCCTGACATCATCTACACTGTTGCGTTTTCATCATTTAGATTAATTTGTGTCCATCACCTACCTTTTAACATTTTTGTTCACCTCCATAAAACGTGCTCTCGCTCAAATTAAGCCGTTGTCCTGTGTCGTCCTCTGGTTTGGGATCTGCGACTCCTGCTACAGCAATAAAAAGAAAGTTAAAGAAGAGCTTTTTAGCTTAACTCCTTTGAAAGACGATGCATGCATCACACTTACCTTGGCATGTTTCCACTGTGAGACATTAGATTCAAAATGAGAAACAGGAATCCCACAAAGGCAGCCAGAACGATCCAAAATATTATAACAATTGAGTCTGAAATGGAAGAGGCAAACTGCTGTTATCCTCATTAACATAAGAAATCAAATACAAAAGTTCTGTAAAACATGAAGACTTACATTTATTGTATTTCAGCTTGCTCTCATCCACAATCACAGGATCAAGGTAATCATAGTAGTATTCCCATTCAAGGGGAACAGCGCTGGTTGGGTTCTCAGTTACGGCCATCATCTCATTTTTGGAGTGAAGGAACACTGTCTCATTCCAAAAAGCTGGTAGTAAAAAAACTGCAGCAATTTCACCATGATCAAAAACAAGATCGCTGTCCTTTCTATAATGTGTAGAAAGCTGGTCCTGTGCCAATCAGAAAGCCTAAAGAAATACCCCTCTTATCCTCAGCCATGTGCATGTTTGTCTGCTCAACTGTTGTTTTTCATCTTGTCACTTCTGCTGACTCGGCAAATGCATACAGTGTGCAGGTTTGGCCACAGGGGTGCATGTTAGAACCAGAAAAACATTCAGGGAAAAGCCTGTGAATGTTCTCATTTGTCCAGGTCATTGTTATCAAGGCAATTTCAGTCAAGAGCTTGGTTATTTGTCGAGGAAGACGTTTCACCTCTCATCCAAGAGGCTTAATCAGTTCATGTACGCATCTGACCAGGCTGGGACTGGTCCAACTAACTGGTGTGAGATCCAGGTATTTAACCTCTCACAAGGCCGATGATGTCACTGGAACCCTTTGTCCTCCAAGTGCCAACATTCAGGTAAAACTGAAATATAATGGGGAAGGGGAATGTGAACATTTAAAACTTATTACATGATTATAGTAAATTATTATCACTTGGTTATTTGTAAAAACATCCCAGCTAACTCTCTATTGTGATGCTCTGGGAATATCCTACATGTTTTTCAAATAAAAGGAACAGATCAAGCCTGGACAAATACTGGTGCGAATTACCTAAAGCCCCTTTCTGAAGAAAAAAAAACAACATCCCAAAATCCCTCATTGAAAATTCAATACAATTCTTTGCTAAATTAAATATGGAAACATCTGAAAGAAACAGTATGTTTAATTATATTCAGTTCAGTAACAACAATGCGTCAGGCATTATCTTAAAACTATTTGAGGCTTTTGATAGTGACTAAATGGAAACAATGTGAACTGTGTGTGCATTCATTGACAGTCACTCACCTCACTGTTTCTTTACAGAACATGTTATATTTTCCTGAGAGAAGGTCTGCTTTTTTTAACAAAGTCCCCCCTGAAATAAATTCCACCAGCACCCACAGATTATTTGAATATAAGAGTTGATCTTTGGCAGTAAAAAAGTCATGGTACCACACAACCCGGTACACTAGGGGGCGTCAGTGTGTGATCAGTGCAAAGTTAAAGGAAGCATTTTAGGTGAGACGTTCAGGCTCCTGTGTTTCTGGTCTGTGTGTGAACCTTTCTTATAACAGGCTATGCTGTGACCCATGATGGCTTGGGGTGTAGGAAATCAGAGGTAGTTATACGAGGGCAGAATGGAAGCATCAGAGTTGTGTAAATCTGTATTTGTCCTGGTTTTCGCCTGGTGCAGAGCGAGACATTTACAGGACAACCACTCCGAGGCACGGCGACAGAGGCGCCGCCTGCGGCTGCTGGCAGCTCGGCGGCTGCGCCTGAAGAAACTCCGCGAAACATGGACGCTGAGGCAGAAAGTCTGCAGACAGAGTCGACTGGGGCGCCTCTGTGCTCATGACAAATGGATGAGAGCGGTGAGAGCTTCTCGTTACATATAAATACATCCATGGGTGAGGGTATGTAGTGACACCCTGCAGTCCAATGCCTCATGAGTGAGATTTAAACCAAACTAATCAAAAGAACAGAAATACTTTATTGATCCCAAGCTGGGGAATTGCGGCCTGTCTGGACCAGGAAGTAAAGTCTCATTAATATGCAAGATAATAGCATTGACCATAATGATGTGGTGCCAGATGATGCATTTTTGGGAGAGACATGATTATTTATTTATTGAAAATACAAAACACTTGCAGGTTACTGTTTCGCACATTGCTTGATTTCTATTATTTGTTGATTTCTGTCTATTGTGACTATAACATATAATAATTAATAATATATGTTTTTATTTTTGCCCATCCCTAATTGTAAGGACAAGCTGTTCAGTGTGTTTTCTTGAACTGACCTGTCTCTATATCTCCATTCGCACCAGGTAACACACAACTGCATGAGGGATAGTACGCGACAAAGACCCAAAGTGTGGTCCTATCCTCGGACCGGTGACTGGTGGGAGAACACAGCTGCTACTTTCACAGATGATCAGTGGCTGCAGCATTTCAGGGTATCAAGAGAGACCTTCTCCTATCTCTGCATGGCGTTGAAGCCACAGTTGAATAGGAAGGACACCACTTATCGCCTCTGCATCCCCCTAAAGAAGAGAGTGGCTATGTCTCTCTATAAATTGGCCAACCCCCATGACTACAAAACTGTGGCAGATCTCTTCGCTGTGGGGGTAGCGTCTGTTTGCCGCTGTGTGCATGAGTTCTGCACTGCAGTCATTGAAGTGCTCAAACCGAAGCTTGTCGTAACACCAAACAAATCTGCACTTGAGAAGATGGCAGACTTTTTCTATCACACGTACGGGATTCCTCGATGTGTTGGCGTACTAGACAATATGCACGTTAAAATCATCCGTCCACCACACTACCAGTCTGAGCAACCTAATCGAGAAAGTTATGTTGCCATCTTATTACAAGCAGTTGTGGATGGCAGAGGCATGTTCTGGGACCTGAGCATGAGCGACCCAACATGGGTGAATGATACCAGTGGACTCAGAGACTTATGGGCATGTAAGGATTTCTCCATCAGGATGCACAATGTCTGTGAAACTGACAACAGCTGCTTTATTCTTGGCGATGCTGGGTATCCTTCTCAACCCTGGCTTCTCAAACCACACACCGAGACAAGTTGGCTGATTGCAGAGCAAGAGCTGTTTAATACTCAGATTAGTCAAGCGCGCAGTGTAGGCCAGCATGCCTTTGAGCGGCTGAAGGGTAGGTGGAGGTGCCTGAGCAAACGAATTGACTGCAATGTTGAGATTGTCAAGGGCATGGTAGAGACATGCTGCGTGCTTCATAATCTCTGTGAGAAAAACAAGGATGTGTTCCTTCCAGAATGGATCAGTCCTGAGCCACTTCTGACTGTTAATGGAGAGCCTCAAAGGAATAGTGAGAAAGACTCACTCATACAGGATGGTGCACAGTAATCTCCTCACTCTTTTTTTATTACTGTCACCACCAGTGGCCATTATTCCAGATGTTTATTTCTGAGCATTTAGTATTTTTTTCCTTTACCTTTCTTTCAATATATATGTCAACCAAAGCTTTTTTTTTAAAGATTTTGTCGCAAATTCACAAAGAACTGAGCCGATATCACTTTGTTGGTCAATTAAATACATTTGAGTTGAAAACAATCAACTATGTAAATCTGTGCCACAGTACGAACAAATACATTTTTGTTGTTGTTTTGTTTTAGTTTCCTTAGTTATGGCAACTGTGTTCTCTTTCCGAGTCATGAAGATGCATAAAAACACATCTTATGCAGAATTAAATGAATTTCACTCATAGTTAAGACTTTATTAGAAATGCGTTCAAATATTTTATTTGCTCATCAAAAAACAATAATCACATCAGTTATGACTTGCAAACTGTCACTTGGACAATTTCACAGTGAACTCCAAACAAACCCAGCCCCACCAGTTTGAGGCTGTGAACAGCTCTGGGTTTTGCACTGAATTACTCAAAATGAACCAGAATACAAGCTGTTGATCACAACATTTACATAAATACTATTACAGAGATAAAACACATGAAAATAAAAGGCATCTTTTAAAGTAAAAATGTTTTACGTCTATCATTGTCATAAGATTTGTCTGCAGACGCAGTAGTGTTCAGAATAGAACGATAAGTGAGTAGATACCATTGGTTCATTGCTACAGCTCTGTAGCAGGATTATGTGTTTGTAGTTACAAATTAAATAAAAATACATCCATGGCCATCAAAAATATGTAATTCATAAAACAGCATTAGATGCTATTTTTCACAAAGCAGGGTCCTTTGAAATAAGCTTTGCAATTTGCATTAAGCAGGAGGTCAGCAGCTCAGTGTCTTTGCTTCGACTCTCCATCTCCTCACGCCTCAGTCTCTCCTCTCTTTCCGCTTCCTCTCGGCGTAAAGCCAGTTCCTGCTGCATCTCCTCACGCCTCAGCTGAGCTTCCCTGTCCCACTCTAACATCCTCTGCTCCCGCTCCTTCTCCAGCCACTGCCTGTGGCACTCTGTCATAGCACTGAGAAACTCAGTTGTAGCATCACTGTCAGCCCTCCGTTTAAGAGTCTCTGCAAGGACAGAGCAGCTGTCAGACCTCTGCATTGTTTTACTAAATAAAAAACATGAAAGGTAAATCAATACACACTTGTATCTCATTGGAGACAGAGGACAATTTATCCTGAGTCCAAGAAATCTACTTCAAAATAAAACACTAATATTCAGTATTGTTACAGGCATAACGAGAGAGAGGCACCACACAGATTCTCCAGATCTCAAATGAATGATATCTTAATTACGAGAAAAATTATCTCCTTATCATGAGAAAATGGATGAAAATGATCTTATCATGAGAAAACTGGGGTGTTATCTCGTTATCAATGGAAAACAGAGGAAATAAAATGTATGTTATCTATGACCTTTTAGGGCTTCTGTAGAAACATATCTTGCTGGGCTCTCCAGGAGATAAACACTCAGTATGACATATCTCTTCAATCAAGGCCTGACCGGCTGAAATAACTTTATACCTTTTTATTGCAGATAATGTAAACATTACTGTGTGTCATCTAAGAAGACGGTTAGCAAGACTTCAGCTTTATCAGAGCCTGATGTCCTCATTAAGTACATTCATTTTTTTAAACAAACTTTATTGTCAACAAAATTATATTACAACAACATAAATACAAGTACAGGGAAGAGCTTTACAATGTGCACATAAATATACAGATTACAGGTTAATGTCATAACAGTAAATAACCAACTGAAATCATCTGTCAGTGTTGTCTATAGTGTTCTTCCAGATATGAGAAGTCTTTACAAGGCATGTCAGGTGTGATGGAAATCTCAGGCCTATCATGTTTCATTAAATTATCTCACTGTGCAATTAATAATCTACTCTTAAATACCTGGACACTTCTTCTTTTTTGTTCAATAACTTAATCCACCACTTAAGTGCAGTATTTAATCTTACTGCTCATTTCTGTCATATACAGTCATACATGTTTGATCTTATACATTTCCTCTACATTTAACTTATCTGATTTATTTTACTGTGAATTTTATTTGACTTGTATTCTTATATCTACTTCATATATATATATATTTAACTAAGAGTTTATTGTTTACCGTTTATTGTTTGTTTATACTTTCTGTATTTTTTTAGCTAAGAGTTTATTGGTTATCTTATACTGTATTCTTTTATATACCTCCCTCGTGTTTTTGTAAGCTGCTGGAAATTCAATGTCCTTGCGAGTCATCCCAAAAGGATCAATAAAGAGAAGTCTAAGTCTATCAAATGAATTATCTTGGGAAAACTGAGGAAAATGATCTTGTTATAACCATATAGTCTATTGTTATAGCGAGAAAACGGAGAGAATGTATCTTGTTATCATGAGAAAACAGAGGAAATAAAATGTATGTTATGTATGACTGTTTAGGTCAGGGGCTTCAAACTCAGGTCTGTGGGCCAAATCTGGCCCGTGGTGCAATTATATTTGGCCCGCAAGATCATATCAAGGTTCTATGAGAGCTGGCCCGCGAGTGTAGAGCACATACACATCTACTTTTCTGTTGACAAACATGAGCATCCATGCTACCAGTCTCTTTGGACAAACTTAACCCACCCCTCCCCAAAAACGGCCAAAAGAAAGATGGAAAACAGGAGCTTTCAACACCGGTGGGAGGCAGATTATCTGTTTATGAAGGTAAATACATGTTTGTCTTGTCTGCAGAGCCACTGTGGCTGTAACAAAACAATATAAAATAATAAACAACACGAAAAGTACAAGGACCTGCACTGAAAAGATTCAACATTACATATCTGGAGAGAAGGGAAAATATGCACATTTGCAGTTTTTTTTAAAGTAAATATTGTTTGGCCCGCAACTTTGAATTGGAATTTGACACCTCTGGGCTTCCGTATATTTCACTTACCAGATCTGACCGTATGATTACTCTTTCTGACGGCAGTGGCCCCGCTGCTCTCTGTGGAGTGCGATGTGTCTGTTACTAGAACACACAATGACTTGGGTAAATAAACAGAAACAGTTGATAGTGTTAAAAATAGCTAGAGATACTAGGTGACATATTTATCTCGGTTGCTCACAACATTTGAGTAGCCCCGTGCCATAAACACCGCTGTCAATATACAGAATATTTGACCTGTAAAATAATAATAATAATTAAAAAAATGCTGCTTGTGCACGTTTGCCGGGTCGGGACTATATAAATCTTAGGTTAGTTACCTCCTGGTACCTCCAGAGGTGCATTAATACTTTTGGGAGGTTTGCTGTTACCCATCTGACCCCCCATCCGTCCTCGTTGTCGTCCGATTACATTGTCCATAAAGTCAAAAAAGGGGAAATTCTTCCGCCCACCACTCTTGGCCATCTTATACAGATGTCTCATCTTTTTTAGTTTCTCCCTTACTTGGGTGGTTGTGCGTTGAATACCTAACTTTGCCAACTCCTCTGCCATGAACCGAATGACGACTTCGTTCCGAGAAGAGCTCTCCATTTGTTGCTGCACATTGTCGTCAGCCCATATGTCTAGCATTGCTTTTGTTTCACTCACAGACCAAAATTGGCGGTTATTGGTGGACATTGTGAGGGCCTGCCTTCAAGCACCGAGGTGGCCCGCTTGTAGTCCGTATGGTATATGCGCTCCCGTAGAAAAAACAAACGGGGACAGCTAGCCCGTTTAGCACTAGCTTCGCAGTGGAAATGGAAGGAGGCTCAGCAAGCACGGCCACGAACTAGAGGGGCTACGATATGGGGCCAGGACGCTTTCAAATACTCCTCGGTAATCAGGAAATATCGGTATACATATATATATATATATATATATATATGTATGTGTCTGTGTAAATATATATATACATATATATATATACACATATATACATACACACACACACACATATATATATATATATATATATATATATAT
Source organism: Echiichthys vipera (assembly GCF_963691815.1). Taxonomy (NCBI): domain Eukaryota; kingdom Metazoa; phylum Chordata; class Actinopteri; order Perciformes; family Trachinidae; genus Echiichthys; species Echiichthys vipera. Next base: position 23,750,609 of record NC_139830.1, read on the forward strand.
ATATATATATATATATATATATATATGTGTGTGTGTGTGTATATATATATACACACACATATATATTGGTTCAGGATTAATATTCAAATATAATAAAGTATATAACAAAACACATCAATCATGCAATACATTACATTCAAATATTTAAATAAAAAACGTGGTCGGACCGAACACCTGAGGAGATCATATTGAAGGTCAAGTAATTCGCTTATATCGCAATCAAGAGATTTAAAAAGAAATGCGATATGCCAGAGAGATGACCTGTAAATGCTTTTCCCGGAAACGAGACGAACCCGCCCAACGGTAGTAGGTTATAGCGGTAGTATACTCCAGTCCAGTGGTTCTTAAATTTATTTCAGTAATGTACCCCCTATGGAATATTTTTTTCAGCCAAGTACCCCCTGACAACGCGAAAACAGTTTTGTAAGGGGGAAAAAACATTTATAAAGCCTTTAAAATACAAAAACACTTGCTACTGCTAGTTTCAACCATAAATCGTGATTGCATTTGTTTATGGCAGTTAAAATAGGAATGCTAAATAAGAAATGGGGAATTAGGATCCATGCATGAGTAATATTTTTTAATGATTATATATCAGCTCCAGGCCCCCCGCGACCCCGACAGGGACAAGCGGTTGAAGATGAATGAATGAATATATATTTTTAGTCTCATGTACCCCTGCAGTACTCCAAAGTATCCCATGGGTACATGTATTCCCATTTGAGAAAGACTGCCCTAGTCAATTAGAAGAAATGACAAATTCCCGATAATCGCGAAGGCAGCACGTTCCCGTGACATCCGACGCCAACGGACACACCAAAGCACGCACACAGGCGGGTGGAACACGAAGCCAGTAGCAATACCTAGCATAGCAATGTGATCACACCAGAATCAAAATAGAGCGTTTCAGCGTCGCTGTCTACGTTGTAAGCTAACGTTATATAACTACGCGTGGTTATGATCGGGTAGATTACAGAAATACAAACGTTCGTTCGCCAGTTTTCGGTATAACAAACCATAATGGATGCAGTGAACGCGTTCAACATGGAGGTAAAGTTTGCTTGTTTCAGCCCGATGAAGGCTAACGCTAATGTCAGTTGGTACACACTAACGTTAGCCAATGTCTCTGATAGCTAAAGCTACGTAATTATATCCAACTTCAAACTGTCGTATTGGATATTTATTTTTTGCTGGAAAAAGTTAGCTCATTAGAACTTGGTCAGTTAAAACGTAAACATGGCTCGATTGGATTTGTTAGCCGCTAGCTTATGTCTATTTAAACGCTTGTACGTTAATCTGGCCAGGCCTGTGATTTCAGTGTCTTTAACTTAACCGTTAACCTTAACTTACATCACTGAGACCACGATGAAATATCATTAGTAGTATACGATAGCAATAGCTTCTGTAGCCCCCACAAACATAATTAGCGTAAACGCTATGTGTCCCCTTTTTAGTATTAAAAACAACGCTAACGTTACCTTTAAGTCACAGGTAACCATAGCACTGCTGCTTGTTTAGAGGAAGTTAAATGTAATGCTAACTTGTCGCTCACTAAACAACACAAGTTAGGTGTGTGTGCGCGTGTCGTTGGTGGTGACATAACAGTTAATATAATGCATGGACTTTAGACCTTAGATGCTGCTTTCCAAAATGTATTATGACGCTTCCAACGACGAATCATAATATTTATATGTATGCAAATGAGTTCGAGGTAATGAATGAACGGTGTTTATGAGTTGCTCTCATAGACATAAATCCATTCTCATCAACCACGGATGCTTGGATATGGTTATAGAGCTGATAGTTTTCACAGCCTAGGCCTAAATAAAGAACCGAAATACTGTTGCGTTATTGCAGAGTAGACATGTTACCAAAATACAGCTTCTGTAAGAATGGGTACAATCTGCATTAACCCATGTCAGGTAGTTTCTGTGTGTAGCCTATTGAAAACAAATGCAGTGCATAAGTGTGTGTAAATGTTATTGCTTAAACTATATTTTCATAATTTTATTCAATGTTCACTGTTACTGAATTCTCTGTTATCTATTAGTGAGAAATATCTGTATGTTACTGTAGTTTAGTGCTGCCTGTGTTGCCTATGTTTTATAAAAAAGCAGCATGTATGTTTTCCAATGTTATTGCTTACTGATATTTTTTCTTTATACATTAACTGATGTAATTTCTTCTTTTTTTAAAACCCATCAGTTGTTCTCCATGATTGACATGAAGCCTCCAATATCCCGCGCTAAGATGATGTCTGTCACAAAATCAGCTATCAAAGCTATTAAGGTAAAGTGAATACTTCATAAATAAACGATATTGTCACAGCGAGGAGTCGCTAATGCGGATGGTGATCTCCTAGACTATTGGATTGAGTTTTTAAGCATTGTGGCTCAATTTTCTTAGATATGCTATTATTTGTGATCATCAGACAAAAATCTAAAGTTTTGCCGTATATATTCATAAACCTAACCTCAAGGAACATTATTTCTACAGATTATAATTTCACTATTTTCAATTTCTCACCTCCTATAATGTGGATAGCTGAATACAAATGTTTGTACTAGGAGGTACCCATAGGTGACATTTCTGTGGCCTGACAGATAGGGCTTACAAAGGTGTTAATTCATTGGCTACATACTAGGTAGTCAGTGAAAGAGCAACAACTAAACAGTGCTGCTGCAGTTGCGCTTACTAGTGACAAACTGGACTTTAGGACATTTTCATATGAGGGAAAAGTGTGTGTTTGGATACACTGAGCATGAGTGGATTCTTTGAGAATGCTGTGGTCGTTTTCACAGACATTTTGGTATTGTTTTTCTATTTTGACAATGGGTCCTTTTTAACTGTATAAGGTAATGGCTGAAACCTTCAAAGGCTTTATTTTCAATGACATATTGTTAGCATGCATATTTTTCATCTTTCCAGGCTACAGGGGGGGAGTGAATATTATAATCCAGATTTTGAATAAGCCTTTATTTATCTTGGAAACACAGTCCTTTTTTTGCGACATGATATTTCTAAAGCCATCAGTGAACTAAACATGACTTGTTAAATGTGATATTGTTTGGTCTTAATTGGGGCTGAGACATTTTGAAGAATTTGGATATTTAATGTCAGATGAAAACCCTCTTATTCAAAGATGGCAGGTTAATCCTTCATTTGATGCTAGACAATGTGAGGCTAATTTGACTGATTGCAGAAATCCTGTATTAAATGAGAATCAACATTACAATTTCTCATTGCTTTATGGCTATAGTTTGCATGATTAAAACATTATCAAGCGTACTATGACTGATTTCTTTTTCTTTTCTTGTATTAGCTTTACAAACATGTGGTCCAGATTGTTGAAAAGTTCATCAAGAAGGTATGTACTCTATTTCCTGTTACTGTACGCTAAATTAAATATTTTACTTCAAAGTGCACTTTACAAATGCAATTTGTCACGAGACAAGTAGGATAAATTGTCTTTTTTTAATTTTGTTTTTGTGTGTTTCCAATAGTGCAAGCCAGAATTAAAAGTCCCTGGTTTGTATGTGGTGGATTCCATTGTTCGGCAGTCACGGCATCAGTTTGGTGTTGAAAAAGATGTATTTGGGCCCAGATTCTTGAAGAACTTTACAGAAACCTTCCAAAATCTTTACCGCTGCCCAGAGGATGATAAGGTATTCCATGTTTGTTCCTTTGGTATTTTATATACTTACAGTGAATGATAATAAGAAATATCTTAAGGATGGGATTGCTTTTTTTTTTTTTTTTACAGAGCAAAATTATCCGTGTCCTGAACCTGTGGCAGAAGAATGGTGTGTTTGACATGGGCATCATTCAGCCTCTGATGGATATGGCCAATGGAGCCATTATATCTTCCCCTGCACTTAAAGGTAGAGGAGTGCATATAATTCTCTTTGGGCAATGCTTGAATGTTTGTAACAATGCACTCGAGTGTTACCTGGAAATAAAGGAAAGAGAAGTTTTACTGTTGCAAGATCATTAATTGATAATTATCATTATCAATCTTTTTCTTGTACCTGAACAGTTACTGCTGACTCCCAACCAGAGACGCAGCTTCCTGTCACTAGTGCCTCAGTTGTGACTGCTGTGCCTCAGGTACCCAGTCCTGATGCCTTAGCTGCTGTGGCACAGCTTTTTCAGTCCCCCCATGGTCAGGAGGTAAGAAATACATTGGTTAAAGTGCTCTGTCAGTTCTGGATCATGGCAGATAAATTGGCAGTAAATTCTGAATGGCCCCTCCCTGCTTCCCTCCATCCCTCTCCCTCTCCCACCTCTAGCTACAGAGGATGCTCCAGAATTTCCAGCAGGCAGATAACACCCTGTCAGCCTCGATCACAAACAGCATGCCAAACCCACCCCAGATGCCTACGACCCAGCTCAACCCATACAGTGAAAAGAAAAGCTCTTTAGCCGAGGTAATAGCATAGCTCAGTGTCACAACATAACCTATTGTGATAATATACAAATTACTTTTCTTTTACTGTGTAATATGTTTATATTTCCTCAGAAACTCCTTGATCGTTTTGACTATGACGATGAACCCGAGGATATAATGGTTAAAGAAGACATTTCCCAGTCACAGTAAGTTTCATAAACTGTGTTTATACTTGTATAAATGTGCTTTGTATAAATGTGTAGGGACAACAGCATCAGATAATTCTTAATGCTGAGACTCTAAACATATTGCATGTATCACACTATTGCAGGCATTTCACCTTAACACCTGATAATGCCAATCAATGTTGCTAACATTAGTAATATATTCACTGATTCTTTCTGTCCAGTATATAACTTAAACAAATATGTATGGAAACTTCAAGCCTCCAAGGGAAAATGAAACTGTCAATTAATTTTTCAGTGAAGGCGTAGTCATCTTATGTCCAGTAGTCTATCTTCATAGATTCTGTATTTTTGAATGAAGGCAGAGGAGTGGATGTAATTTATAGAGCTTTAAACTAGATAATTTATTTTTGTGGAAAAAACATATTATTATTCTTCCAAGCAGAATATATTTATATGTCTTAAAACATGCCTAGAAGGGATCTTTAAGCCATCCAGGCAGACTTTTTTTTTTCCTGATATGCATGTTTGTAATGTGCATAAAATGAGTGGTTGGAAACACATGAGTTAGTGGTAGTAGGTCTGTTTAACTGCAACTATTGACCTGTGAATTAAAAGCCCAGCTGAAATTAGAATAGAATTACTTTAATAATCCCAGACTGGGAAATTATTTAAGATGATTATTCATTACTCTGTTATATTAAGTAAGTAGTAAGTTGTACCCCTGAGCTAGCATGCACAGCATCAATTGTTTGGAACTGGAATTACAAAATTAAAATAGACCTTATTAATCTTATTATCCACATCTGCACTGTTCTTGCCTGACATGTCAAAATATGTACATTGGAAAGGACTACAATTATTATTGTTTTGTTGTAATTTATTTTAAATATTTTATTGTCTTTGTAGGTTTGCAATACACAAATTCACGGTCTGTATATTTTGTCATGACAGGGGCATTCCTGAAAATGTGTTTTCTCAATTTCCTGGTCAGCTGCCCAACACAGAGAACGTTCATCCACATATGACAGGACAGACTGGTGGTATAGAGGTATCCGATCATGACTGCATTATATAATTACTCAACTAAGTAAAATATGGCAACTGATGTTTTGATAAAGTAAAGGATCAAATGTGTGGAGCTGCAAGCTTGAGTTGTAATGTGCTGTGGTCAATGTCCCTGTGTTATCTGTTTTTTGTTTTTTACTATCTCCTGTGGCTGTCTCTTTTTCATCCTTCAGCACAGTGGAGGAATGAGTCATGGGGAACATCATTTGATGCTAGATGCATACCGTTCCATAAATGAGGCTTATTCGCAACCACAGGTACGTCTTCAAACCCAGTTTAGTTTAACCTGACGAAACGTCTCTCCTGTGTTGAGAAAGACTTGTATTGCTTTTGTATTTGGGTGTCAACTTCTGTTTGTTAGTTTTTGTCATTAGAACAGTTGAAATGCCTTAGCTACCTCAATTGGCAGGGAAGCTTCTGTGATAGGCCTCGTTTGAATTTGATACATGAGGCAAACTCTTTAACTTGATACTTGGAACCCTCTACTCAGGAATTTGGTCAAAAGTTGTCATGTCATTATTGTCTAATAGGGAAATGTCAGAGAAGACTCAACAATGAGGCGGGAAGGCAGACCCAGAGGCTATGGCAGGAGATCAAGATCCCGATCTGGTTCAAGGTAAGAGGCTGTGCTCATCAAAGATAACTGTCTAGCACAGTTCTATTTGTCAGCTTTTATTTGGGCACATCTTACACTATTCCAAAGCCTATTTTATAACTACTTTTTATGTTACAGTGAGTTTAGAAATTATTTGATAATCTGCTTCAAAAGTCAATGAATCCTGAGGAGTAATTACACATCAGAAAGCACTGACTTCCATTTCAGTGTTCATGATGTCGTTTCTCACTCAACCCTTGGGGAAAGGGATATTTTTGTTTACCAGAATTGAAGGATTTTGTGACTACACTTTCCAGCTGGTTCCTTTCTTTGTGTTTCAGATCTCCCAGGAGAAGAAGATCGAGATCTTCATCCCGCTCAAGAAGGTCAAGGCATCGGCGCTCTCATTCTCGCTCCAGAGAAAATCGCTGCAGATCACATTCTCGTTCTCAGGACAGGGTTGAAAGGGAGAAGGACAGAGAGCGCCGTCAGAAAGGTCTTCCCAGCATAAAGAGCCAGACACTCAGTGGTAAGTACTACAACAGAAACAAACCCATGGATGTCGTGTGTGATACTTACAGTACACAGAACTGCTGGAATCATTACTACATGCAAATCACAGCAACAATCTATCGAACTTTGTTGAGAGGAGCTGCTTTGATTTCACAAGAGATAATTAGAATAGTTTGACACCGCATTGCTGAGTATGTATAATTGTACGGCTGCCCCGACAAAGGATTTTCTTGGTCGTCCAGTGGTCGTCATTTAGAGCGATTAGCCGATTAGTCGACTAATCGAAGCATATATATATATAAAAATCAGCAAGGGGACGGGCTCAAGCTGGGCCGGCAGCTAGGCTAGGCTAACGTTACTTAAATGTTAAGGTGCAAGGTCCTGTTTGTCGTGGACCACCTATTTGGGGGTTATTCTATCGAAGTGATTCCATATTTTAGATGTTTTTCCTGACATGATTGGCTATTAACTGTTAACTGTCTTACCGCGACGTACAGCCATAGGAGCTGCGCTGTCAAAAAAAAAAGCACTGACAGTGAGCGAGTGTCACGACTTCCTGTATCTAGCCCTCCAGCCTCTTAGGCCAGCTGCCGATCAAAGATTTTTACTTAATTTTGACAAGAAACAGCTTTAAATGTTTGTTTGTTTTTTTCCCTGCGACCAATCGACCAATGACATTTTGGTCTGTTAATTATTTTTTGGGGGCAGCCCTATATATTTGTATGTATATATTTTTTTTAAATAATTAAATCTATATAGTCAAGTGCTACTCAAAGCTACTAGAACAAATTGCTCATATTTTTACAGTAAATGTTATTTCTTTGAGCATTAGAAAGCTTAATGAATTTGTATATATGTTTATGTATTTGTATGTCTAAGTACAACAACTCTGTGCATGTCACATCTGTTTATGTAGCTGCTTTAAACCACACCAGCAAGAAGTTACAGAAGCATTACTATGTTCAGACATCCACTTAGTCAGAACACATTTCAAGCATGACACAGACGTTTAAAACTGCAGTATTTGAGCAAAGTAAAATGTATGCTTAAAAGGTGAGGTTAATTGAATTTTTTGGTCTATGATGCAGTTACGTCAGTGTTATGACCTTATATGCTCTTGTAAGCGTTTGTAACAGAGTGCTTGGGAATTGACAACTTCTTAAGAGATTTATATGTTGTATTTTATTTCAATGTTAGGTCTATATTTTAGAGTCAAAAATGTTATTATTGATCATCCCTGATCCATTTTTTTCTGTCCCTCGGATGGTGAGGCACCCTTAAGTTAGGGCCCTGCTTGTTTTCAATTTCAAGTATTGATGACATTTCCGTTGTTTGGCTCATCGTTGGTGCCTTAGTGATTGGTTTAGGGCTGCCGTGATTAATCATCATAATAGATGATGTTGAAGCCTTTTTTACTTTTTCTAAAATGTTTCAATACAATCATATCAGTGTTTCTCTTATATTTATTTAGCAGCGGCAGTGCTGATGAGCACTGTTGTTAATTGTTGTCATTATTATTCTCTGCTCTTGTTTTACTGAGTGGCAGTAGAATGGGTTAAGTTTGATTCATGTTAGCCCTCTTTGTTATTTTATCCTTTTTTTATCATCATGTAGCTGTTGCCAGTTTGAATGTACAGTTTTGCATTTTAATATATAAACATTTGTCTACATTTTGCTTTTGGTTGTGTTATACAGTGACATAGCTAACCTAAATTAAACATTCAACTTGATATTGTGTAGGAAAATGTATCATTTTACCTAATCAATTAATTAATAAAATAGTCAATAGCAGAATCAATATAAAAATAGTCGTTAGTGGCAGCCCTAGATTGGTTAATTGTTCTTGATTTATTATGCCTCCTCGCTGGTGATAGCCATGGCCAGAGGCATTATGTTTTTGGGTTGTCTATTGTTGTGTTTAGTGATATCTTAGGAATCCCTGTAGGGAATTTCTTGAAATTTGGCAAAAATGAATGCGATATCGCAGCGACTTGAAGGAATGTCTTCACATTTAGAACAGGTGTCTACTGGAACTCAAGGATGAATTGATTTTATGTCAAGGTCACTGTGACCTCACAAAACATGTTATATAAATGAAGACGACATGAATGATTAAGTATGCAAAAGTTCAAAGGTCAACATGACATCATGTTTCTGTCCATTATTCAACTCCATGACTCAGGAACAGAGGAGGAGACATTTGGTCTGATACTGAATTGGTGACACTAAGCTTGAAACTGTGGTGATTGTTTAGATCTTCTGTGCTGCCGGGTTGAATATTTCACAAAAATACACCTACTTCCTTTTATTAAATTCCTTCAAAGTCTTTACTACATATATCATATTAATCTCGACAGACGTGGATGTAAACTGCGACTTGACTGGTTGGAGGCATACATTTACAAGGCAGTAATTCTAGTTCCACACAATTTAATTTTGATCAAGTAGATTAAATGAAGAAAACAGCCACAAGTCTTATTCACTAAGGCACAAGGTCGTGCGCTAAGGGCAAGGGATATATTTTTAAAATACAGGGCAATTGGTTGCCAACAGGGGTAACTAGATTTATCATTAATCCATTCTCATTTCTCCACAGAAACTGGGTAACCATCCCCTAGATTTCCTGGGGAAAAGATTTGTAAACCATTTCATGCTTTCAGGTTGGCTTAGGAATCTGAGTAGTAACCATTATAGCAAGTCAACTCTGCCCAACATATAGTATACCATTAAAATAAAAATTTCAAATGAGCATGGGTCACTCCTGGATAAACACAACTTGAATTTCTTTCATTTTAAAAACATTTTGCCTTTAGTTTGCAGCACTACACTTTGGGTTGGACAACTAGACAAGAAAACCCAGCAGTCCGACGTGATATCCCTTTTGGAAGAGTTTGGCCAGATTGAGTCCATCAATGTAAGTTTAGACTATTCATGTCAAAGATGGTTTGAGATTGATAACCCTCTGTGGTCCTAAGATAATGTGTTTATACTATTACCCATTTTTGTCTCTATGTCCAGATGATTCCTCCAAGGGGTTGTGCCTATATTGTTATGGTCCACAGACAAGATGCCAATACAGCCTTAAACAAACTCAGCAGGGGGTCATACAAAGTCAATCAGAAGCCTGTTAAGGTACATAAACACAAATCACTTATATCTCCAGTTTTATATTGGTTCAATGACCTGTTTTAATGGTGACTGTTAACTTGATCATAGCTAATGTCATTCTTGCCTAGATTGCTTGGGCTTTGAACAAAGGTATAAAATCAGCTCACAAAAAGTTCTGGGATGTGGATCGGGGAGTTACCTACATCCCTTGGAGCAAAGTCAAAGTTGAGGAGTTGCAGAGCTATCGTGAAGGAGGTATAATGGACACAGACACACTAAATCCAGGTAAATTCTTACCTATTCATTAAGCATGTCCAAGCTTCACCTGCTGCAGGCTATTAGAAAAGATGTCCATAATGTTGTCATTATATTTTATGTTGTGCACAGAGTGGAATAATGGCATGGACCTCAATAAGCAGGCGGCTGTAAATGGAGCACTGGAAAATGTACCAGCAGATGGAACCATCACTGCTCATATTCAGGTAATACTAATAGTCTTTCACACTTTCAACAACACTTTCTTTCCAATATTACAAGTGCTGATATTTGATTGGTTTAATGGCCTTTGTGTTGAAGACTTACTTCACAATCCCTCTTGTGGAGGCTGTAAGAAAAATAAATAATTGTTGCATATTAGTAGTGGAGCTTATCTGAACCATCCTCTTCATCTTCTCTTCAAAAATTAAGCCGCTCCAGGTTAAAATAAAAATAAAAACCGTCCCCAAGTGAATGACAAAATCCTCTAAATCAAATTGGAATTATTGTGACAGCGTACAGTGTAGTCTAAAGACTATCCCAATCAGTGATAGATGCTCAATGAATAAATCTAGTTGTACACATGGCACCTTTCTAAAGCCCAGTGCAGACCAAAGATTCACGAGACAAGTTAAAACTTGCAACTACTTGCAATGTGCAAGTCTGCAGCATTCTGAAACATGATAAGGCCACACAGTGTATCATCTCCATAGCAACAACTCTCAACCTTCATTCTAACCAGAGATTTTAGGCTTTTTTTTCCTTAGCTGGATTTAATTTGTAGTAATATAAAATATTGTATAAATTAGGACAGAGATAGTGAGATACTTGCTCCAGCTGCGCTGACTTTATTGGCTGTTGAAACAGATGACGTGTCTTACATTCTAAAACCAGCTGCTGACTATTTGACAAGCTGAGTCGTAGGAGACAACATCAGCCGGTTTAAGTCCAGACTAGACAGGTAAGTTCAAACCGCTGCAACGTTCTAAAACTGTTTCATTTCGTCGCCAATCTTTGGTGTGAACCGGGCTTAAGGGTAACTTCATTTCAGAAATGTTTCATCAGGACTTGTACCATGGGCCAGGGGAAATATCTTGTCCTAAAAGGGTATATTAAAATTGGGACCTGTAATACCTAATTCAGTAAAATCACCTTTCTACTGTAAATTAGTGTTCAGTCTATGTTAGGCCGTAAATAACCATCATAACATTCACTGAAGCCTCTGATATGTTATTGGTGAAATTCACTAATAGTCAAACTAACTAACATTTCAAACAAAGAGGCTCACCGTGTAAGCCAAAATTGTGGTCAAAAAATGTACACAGTACTATGCAGGATTTACCTGTGAGTGCTGCATGTAGAGAAAAGAAGCTAGAGATGAGCAATGCGCACCGTTTCCGTGGTTGGTGAAGCAGCTACAGTTGATTATAATGGACGTGCTCTGCTGCGGTCACGCTGTGGCAGACGTGGCGAGTCTGTTTACCACGTATTTTGGCTTGTAGGCCTACGGGCATTTAGACTAGATCAGGTGGTCTAGCAAAAACACAAATCAGTCAGTTCAGATAAGCTCCCCTGCTGAAAAGCATTAAATCCAACAGTGCTTTTTCATCCGCTTTTCCTTTTTCTTTGCAACATATTTGCATCTTCAAGCAGCAACCTTGTACTGTGCAGCATAACTTATTCAAATAAAGTGGGAATTACAAAAAACTTTACTGTGGTATGTGTAGCGGGAAGCTGTTATGTGATCCTTTCTCTGTTTTTTTAGTTTCTGAGCTCTGTTATAGAGAATCTATGGGTTTTGCAATGTTATTGTGTACATCATTTTTACATATAATTACCAAAAGGTTTTCATAACAATCCACCAGTGGTTGAATGACGTGTGTATTGGATTAGATAGGTGTTGCCCCTAAAAACTCATGGAAATACAAACTTGTATTGAGCTGTCAATAACACAATTAAAGCACACATGTGACATTTGGTGATCACCCAATGTGAGGGCAAAAACTAAGCTTTAATTAACAGTTCTGTTAAAACTGGTAAAAAGCTGAATAAGTGAGTGAACACCTAGGTTTTATGAAACATGATTTAGCAGGAATGTCTGCAACCTACCATATTTAGCAAACATGCTAGCCTGCACACTCCTCTGTGAAGAAGGGTTGCTCACATGTCTTGAGGTTGAGCATATCTGACTGTTGGCTGCTGGTGGAACTAAAAGGCCTGATACGGAGGAAGTGTCCAAGTGGGAGTCAAGGTAAGCTGGCAGCATCATTAGCAACGTATGCTAATGGTTGTGCCAAACCTGTTGATGTAACAAAATAAATAATTTGAGATATTTTTAGATATGCTTTTGGCAAGGGGAATATTGAGTAACAAGCTATTGTTCATGGCTCCATGTACTGGTGGTGTCCATGTACTGCAGTACATACAGCAGGTTCCGTATCTACTCTTTATACTGTTCATGGAGCTCGAGCCTGTGCCATTGACCAAATTATTAGGGAAAATGCCATGATCCATAACAAAACTACTCAAAACACTCGTAGCATAATCTTTGGTATCAACGAAGCTCAGATATCTCTTTATGCTATCCTGTTTTTTTGTCATTTGTTACTTAATTGACCATTTTTCATGCTTTCCTCTTATTTATTTGTGAAGATATCACTACTTAGTCATCTCTGCAAAGATCAGTTAAAGAAATTGGCTCTAGTTTAGCTTGGTTGATACAGTAATACTTTCTATGAAAACCACATAAGGCATTATACAGGCATTCATAGTTCACTGATCACTGATGCATAATACCTCATGCCCACACGTAAACTAATATAATCCTTTCTGATCAACAGTTATAAAACATAACAAATTACTTATAATTCATTATCACAAGAGTCTTATGAATACTTTTAACTAATTCTAAACCAGAGGTCGACTGGGGCTTGTAATATATTATGGACCTTTACTCCCCTATATACACCTAAACAATCGGCTGTAAGAGCTGTAAAGAAGACACTTGAACTTATAATTCAGTATAACTCACATCTATACTTTTATTACTATTGATAAACTGTAGTGCATCAGAAAGCATTATGTTTTTGATTTTAGTCACAAAGCAATATTAATGCATTGTTATTCACTGATCTGCACTTGTCAACCTTCTAAATCGTAAACGGAACCACATCTTACGCATTTAAAAAAAAATCTCACTACAAAAGGTTTTATGGCAGGCGTTCTATATACCCATGATATTGACCATCGTGACTTTAAAGGGAATGCACCTGTTTAAATTATTTGTATTCATGACATGGCTTTTGAAAAGTAGCTTTTCTCAGCTTAATCACCTTTAATACCTGCAAAAGAAAATACTTACCTTTGCCCTATTCGCACGGGACTAGTATTACCTGGGACCTCTAGTAATTGTGGAGGTCGCCTGTTCTCTTAATCCCGTGCGAATCTGCCTTGTCCGTTATTCCTCAAGTATAAGTTCCAGTGCAAAATACCTACCATATTTTGGCAAAAACAGAAGCCATGTGATAACAATGATACTGTGCGAATCTGCTTCTCTGATCTGGGGTCTTATTAGTTTTTGTTTTCTCCAAGCCTTTTTTCTGCCTCTTTCCCAGCCGAGAATTAGGGAGGCTGCGTTGGTAATTACAAATGAAGGTTTTGACAGCACTTTAGGTGCAAATTCAGGAGCTTCCTCATGCTACACAGCATGGAGACCCATTTGCAGAAAGAGCTCAAATCCATCAGAAGAGCGAAATCTCGAAAGATGACATGGATGACATGGAAGACATGCATGGCAGCATGCGGTAAGAACCTTTATTTTTGATGTATTTTATGCAGAGCCTTGATATCATATCTGGGGGATAATGTCAGTAAATTTGAGTAAAATACAAACTTCACCTCTGTGCGAGTGCGGCGCACAAAACACTCAGATGTTGGAGGGTTATTTCTAAATCACATACTAGTCCTGTGTGACTAGGGCTCTTATCACCCCGTTTGGCAAATTCAATCTCAAGAGCTTTTTTTCTTTGGGAGTTGCCTCTTACCTGCATAAAGGTTTGTTTTCTGCGCTCTGCTTGTGGAAAGACAAACTTGTACTTATTGCAGGACTACTTGAGCATGTGTTTTGATACTCAGATAAAAATCCAAACTGGTGTAAACCCTTTTGTTTTAAGTTGCTACCCATAACAATATTGTGACACCATTTGATCGACCTGCATTGTATGATGTTTACCAAAACACATTGTTTTCTATCAATGCATTTACATATTCCCACACACCAATGGCTTCACACAATCATTTATATCCTCTGCTCAAGTACTGAGTGGTGGTAGGATGTGTTGAGTTTGGTCAATGTAAGCCCTCTTTGTTATTTTAGCTTATTTCTTTTCATCATACTGCTGTTGCCAGTTTGAAGTTTTCCACACATGTACATGTCAGGACGTCCTTTTTTTCTAATGCTCATCAACTGCTGCAATTTCATCACTGTATCTCCTTGGATGGGGACCATTCCAGCTACTGTACCTTGAATGGCTCTTCTGTCTGTATGGCATGTTTGATGTATGGTGACATGGCATGGCCTGTGTGTGTTGTTCAAAAAGGATGGAATTTCACTGTCCTCATCTGCTAGTGCAGCAGCGAGGAGAAATGTGGTTGCGGAAGAGAAAGTTACCAAATAGGGGCACATGGCATAGCAGTGCCAGATTGAAGAAATTTTGCAACTAAACATGCAGTTGAATTGAACTATCCTGGTGATGTTTACTTTCAGTGGAGTTGACGGGGCTGTAGCACTTTTTTCCCCTTTGAAACCTCTTGCAGTGTACCCACAGTAGCATTAAAAAAACAAAAAAACAAACAGCTTTCCCCCTATTACATATTTTCATCTCAGCATTCATCAGGATGCTCCACGTACGTGATTCTTTGTGTAAATCTACAGTGGTTCAGTTTCACCCAACCAGAGTTTGGGCTGTGTTTTGGGTCTGGTTCCGAAGCCCATTTGTGTGAGCTCAGTGTTTCATTGGAAGGTCAGAAAACGTAAAATAATTTCTTTTAAAAAATCTTGAGTCCATGTTTGGCAGCATATTTGACTAATTTCATGGATAGATAACCAAACAGATATTACAGATTTTTTCCAGTGAAACTATTAGCCATTGCTTCCACAGGTAAACGGGCATGTGGAAGTAAAGCGGATACAAGAAAAATGTTGCCAGCCCTTGGAATGAAGTGGACAAGGTAAAAAACAAAGTTGGGCGCCATGGATAAAAAGTTTTAACTGCCCATTCAGCACAAAAAAAAAAATGACTACAGAGAATGCAAAGATGACCCATGTGCAGTTCACACAGGGAACACATTTTATAATGTCAGCCTCTGTGTATTAAAGTGCTCTACTCAACATACTGAAAAAAGGGGTCCAGGATTGGCTTCACACGGCTCTCTAACACGAAAACAGATATGCTCGGATTACAACACCAAGAAGGAGAGTGACTTCATTCTCTGCTCAGTTCGCCATTACTCCACCATATATTTACATTGAAAATAGTGGTTTGATGCTATATTAATGTTTTGGATATCAAATACAGTGCCTTTAAATGGCCTACCAGTTTTTAATCTTAGATCTTGCTCAAATTCAAAGCATCATCACTAACGCCGGGTGATTTTTACCGAAAGTAATACAACCAATAAAAAGTACTTGTCATCAAAATCTATCAAAACATGACATATTTGAATAGTGTCCTTTTACTTTAAACTGTGTCACGTATAACACAATGAAAGAAAAGCATTGTGAGTGGACCATATAAAAATGCTCCAAAATTACTGGAAAATTAAGGATTTGGGAACAAAATATCGTTAAAATATAATAAAGATTGAAACTTATTTTTAGGTCCACCCATTCCTGGTGAAGGCTCAGTGTCCTTGGCACACAAAGAACACTTTCCCTGGGTAGAATCCACCCAAAACCTACGTTACCTTCATCACTATTGCTGGGTGAAAATCACCAAACGTGCCTGTAGGAAAAAGTGTGTTTTGGATTATGAAAACACCCATGCCATCACAGATGTCAAAGACGATGCTGAAGCTACCCAGAGACCCATGACACTCAGACAATCACATAAATGTATTTGCTCGGGTGAAAACCACCCGACAATGGTGTTCTAGTGTTAAAAAAAACAATTTTGGCCTTTTGGGAACCCCTTTCTACACTGTTTTATGCTAAAGAGAGAGAAAAAAATCATTAATGATAAAAATAGAATGCATGAATGGAAAATTGCCTGCAAACAAGACTCAAACAATAGTCAGCAACAAACTATTAAATAAAGAACATTGTGAATATGTTATTTGGAATGGGAGACACCCCAGGCAAAATATAATTTGGTCAATTTTGAAATTTTGGGTAATCTTTCTTCTTTTCACTCTGTAAAGCGATGACAAACTTGGGATCTGAGTTTGTCACATTACAGAAAAATGGGTTATTTACTCCCCAGCCAGATTTGAATTAATACAAATATTGCCAAATGTGAAAAAATAAAGTTTCAAAATTATAAAAACTAGGCAGTTCTCACTTCTTTGAAATTCTTTCCGCTGGAGGAGCTGAAACCACGCCCATACCTCAAGTGTCAGTTATGATCTGAAAAAATGGATGCTTCAGCTAGCTGCAGGAAGAGAAACTGAAAGTTGTTAGTTTTACGCTAGCTACACTTCTGTAAGTTACACTAAAGCATTTTGACAGTAAGCATAGGTGACCAAGTATGAGCATGTGAAGTGGATCTTATGTTAGCATGGGGTTGCTATAACGATGCTAACGTTAGTGCATTTCCATTATGTTAGCATTGTGCTAACAGACATGAATTTGCATTTTTAGTGTAAATCAGTAAACATTGCAATGATACAAATTAACAGTAGCATCTAAATTGCTAATTATTTGCCTCATGGTTTTAGCAGTTAGGCTAGCTATAGGAGCTATTTTTCTTGTCAGGACGATCTTGCCATTGCATTGCTAATTCCCGTTGCAGTGCATGAATGGTAATTCCTATTATGTGTTGGCATTGACCTGCATCCACTTTTGGCTTCATAAATGCTAATTTCTTCGACTTGGCAGCCTGTAAAAACATAGTTCTGGGTCACTCTCTTGGTAGTGCATCCCACTACACAGCAGCTTTTAGGTATATTTCTGTCTTTTGCTAGCAGACAATTGACAAGGAGGCACCCTCACATGATACGAAGTCAATGGAGAGGGATGAAATGTTTCTCCTTCGGTGTGTGCAAGGCTTTATATCTCTGTGATTCCGGTGCATCATCAAGCCATGATTTCAGGCTCGCTCAAAAAATCTTAAACCCAAAATTTGAAAAACTGTTCAATGCTCTAACTCCATAATTCAGTATTACATGCATTACAGTATTTAAAAATGTTCAGCAATCATTTTCCAACATGTATCTTGTGTTTTGAAACAAATATATTAATTTACTTCACCCAAAAACAAAAACTTGTTAATTAATAAAGTAATTAACTGGTGATATCTATTAACACTTTACCACTATAATGGCTTGCGAAAATATATGTACTTTTACATTTCCTCAAAGGCTGTTTTTCCAAAATGATTTTTTTCTCATGGTCTGAGCCAGAAATCTCCACTTAAGTAGCACTAACATATCTATATTCAGACGATTTTTACTGAGAGGTCTGTTCATATATCATTCATAGCCTGATTTATACAACATTTTATTCCTACAAGCGTGGCGAAAAACATTTTTTATACAGAATTATGATGAGATTACAAAGACATTCTCAACCCTGGTTTTCTTTTTATCTAGATGGATGTGTTAAGGGCTTTTATTTATAAAAAAAAAAGGTTATGTTAAATAAAAAAATCTAAATGTTTCAAATCTCTCATCAATTAGATCGGTGCTGAATTTTAATTTGGTTTTGCTGAAAATTATTCTAAATCATTGTAATGAGGTTGCACAAATCTTTTTCATTTTTAACAACTGCAAGCCTGTGCTTAGAATAGAAATTAAAGTCCTTGTGAATATGAGCAAGAGCCAGGTAGAGTACAGAGAATGAGAGAGGTGTCATGGTGTCAAATCTCAAGCTGCTCTCTATTATTTATTTATTAGCTTTTTATGCTTGGAAAAAGCTCCATATTCTACATGTAGTAGACATCATAGGTGTGACTTTTAGCCCTGTGTAGCATTCTTGCATGCACTGAATAGGTTCGGGGAGCTCAGTCATTAACATGGACTATAATAAACTCTGCGCAGTCTTCTTCTTTCAGTTATTTTCAAGTGAAGTGACATTTCAAGGAAAGAGGGAAATTCTTCAATTACATCAGACTCACGTGAGGCCTCACAAAGGTGAGTTAAAGAACTTATCTTTGGATGATGGGATTCCCACTCTTGGATGATCCTGTGGAAAGGTCGTAAGGTCATGAAAGCCTCACTCATAATAAAATGGACTTTTGCATTGTTCCATGACATTTGTATCACTCATAAAAAATCTACGCTGTCAAGTTCTAAAGGCCAGTTTATTGTAGAGCTGCCTCACGGCCGTCTTTTCACGTCTTATAAGTAGCAGGCATAAACGGAACAAAGGAATGAAATTGATGAGAATGAAAGCAGTGAGTTGATACCCATCACAGATGATGGGTCCTGATCAAAGATCCAGTGCCCAGCTTTCTAGCTCATGGGGTTTCTTAAGTGGAAATAACTTTCAGGAAAAATGGAGCAGCAGATGTCCTGTATTTTCTGCTGATGGAGTGAAACACCAGGGTAAGAGCAGACCCCTCTGTGCTATCCTCGGAATACTGACCGCATCCAGGGTGGTTGACGTCTGAACTGCCTTTCTTTATTTCAATTGTACGTTAGTAGTTGAACAGCATGACACATTGTGCTTACATAAAAGAAAAAGTATGTTCTGTCATGATCACTCTTTGATTTAATTGCTGCAGTTGGCTATACTATCTATGACATATATGTACTTCTAAGTAATCATTTGCAGTAATATAGTGAAAAGACTGTTTTAGCCATTAGACAAACAACTTTGTAAAACCTGACATGAGTCACTAGTCATACAAAAAAATTAAGACATAACTAGAGGTAATTTTGCGATGACATCACACAAGTTCTGACCATATTAAACCAGGGGCATAAAGGGGGGAGTAGGAGGGCTTACCTTCATTTTGATCTTAATTACACACCTTATAATTTCATGACTACATCTGTCATGGTTGTCTTGCTATGGGGGTGACCAAATCTGGCCTCAGACATATAAACACCTGGCAAAATACTCAAAACAGCCTCTGACTGTTCCTGCTACAGTAGGTGTCTCCAGGACCACATTTTGCCATAATGGCACACCGACTCGCAAGCTGAAATTACAAGCCTCGCTGTCGTGGCTGGCAAAAACGCACCCCTCCTTCAGAAGATTTCCAACATTGGTGCCCTCTAATGGCAGCGCCAAAACTGACATGGAAGCAAACAAAAATGTGGCCTACAGCACGAATTAGCCATTTTAACTAAGATGGATAAATTAATAAAAATTCTTGAGTGAGGTTAACTGTCAAATAAGTAGCAAACTCCAATCTTTGTTTGCAATGCCTGACAGGTTTTTTTTTCCTGTCTACTGTTTACTTTTTTGCCTTTTATTATACATTAAGCTGGAAATGCTCAAGCTATCACAACTGTTTGACTTATTGGCCTGAGTTCAGCTCCTGATGATTCAGACAATAATCCCCATGCCAAATTCTGAATCCTCTTCAGAAGTGTTTTACCTGCAGTTCTTCTGGTGGCCACTAAATGGTGTTCCAAGGAAAAGCCTTTATTGAAATGACTGGGAAATCCCCAGATTCAGTCTTGAAATACAAAGTAAGTATACTGTCTCTCTGTGCCTATTTTTACTCTGTTCACACATCTTGTGATGTGGGGTAAATTGCTACATGACCATGATGTGTAGAATGTGTAATTTGTAGCATCTTCTTTCAAAGTAATATGATGGCATACATTTTTGTTTGCAGAAAAGTTACATAATCCTGGTTAAAATTGGTGCAATCTGTGTTGATTGCTGCAACACAGCTGTTTTAAATCATTAATGACAGACTTGTCTAACCGTACACGGTGCCTTTAAATTCTCTTCCAATCCTAGTTGTGTTGATGGGTTTTTAATCACTTATATTATTTGTGTATATATACTTAAATAAGTTCAATTATACATTGTATATGCAAGATATAATATCAGGGTGTTGTGTATACATGTATGTATGACAGGCAGTAGACACACCTTACTGGTGTTTTACTAAACATCACAAAATTGGTATGTAAATGTTGCCTACGGTAACTTTAATTTGTTGTTTTGGAATTTTCTGTCACTAACTTTTCTGACAGAGAGCTATAGCATTGTGAAAAGCATTTGATGCATGAGTCATGATTAATTTGTGAATCATCTGCACAGAGGTGGATTTTATTATCTTACCCCACTACATGATCATGTTTCATGATTATGATTAGCTGAAACAGAAACAAAGAGATTTGTTTTGGTTGCATACGAGACATATCTGTTGTTGGCGCTCACATGAATAATTAGGGGGATTTTTGTGCATTTCTTGTTCTGATGTTTAGCACTCAGAGGTTGGTCAGTCATATTTTGAAGGATGAAAGCGTTTGGCATTCTATATCATTCTAACTATATCAGTTATCACTGTATCATATGATTTTATAGTTACATCTGCTCTGCAGCCTGTGTCTACAGACAGTTTTGGCACCAGGAAGAGAATGTCAAGGCAGAAACCTTGCAGCACCTGGTAGGCTGTGAGTTTAACATGATGTGCTGGGTTAATCTGTGGAAGATGGCATGCATGTGTGGAGATGAATGTCCTTTGTAAAAAATGTATATGTGGTGAGCAATTTGAGTTCTGTATACAGCAATAGTCTTACTATACTGTTTATGTTATACACTAATTATACCTCTTATAAAACATAACTTCTGAAAGTGCAGTCATGCAGTAACTGGTGTAAGACATGTAGCATGATGCGATGAAAAGGTTCTTATATAGATACTGTATTCTGACTTTTCCAGTTGAACTTGATTTGGTTAGCGTCTTAAATGTTTGATGTGATTTCATTAGGACTTAATTACTAGCTTTAATCATTCTGACTGACTTTGAAATCATGACTACAGTAAAACATTTTATTTACAATTTATTTTAACATCATATAGCTAGCCATAAACTACTTGTGTGTTTTAATATGTAACATTTTTCCTGACTTCTCTGGCAAAGAAAAATTTTAATTATCTCAGGGTAGAAAATGAAATAGAAAATACTTTTGAACGTGTATTCATGTCATTATTTGCATGTACAGTATTACGTTCAATCAATTTAAAGATGCCTCACTAATTATACAACTGCAGTTATTAGGTCTTTGATAAAAGGAGGTATTGATAAACCTCTGCTATGTAGCTTATAAAGTGTTTGTGTATGGCAACTGAGTGATATCAGTGACACAGATCACAGAAAAGCCCTTGACCACTGTCATAGAACCATAGTAACACATGTAAACGCATTTTAAAGTTAGTGGCAGTTTGTCTTCAAATTATTGTGCCTGTGCATGTTTGGTTTCCTTTCCTAGTTAGAGTATCAAATCCAATCAACCTGTATTGTCATCTTGCAAAGCAGCAGTTGTACAGAGCAAAATGAGAAGACATTTCCCAGGGAATATCAGAGCAACACACATACAACTTGAACATTCACACATAAAGAAAAAGAAAAACAATCCCATCCCTGATTAAAAAAAAGTAGGTATAGTAAAAATATTTTTGCAAAAACATTAACAAAAAAACTCTAGTAAGAAACAAGTAACAAAAAGTCACAAGTTGTCCAGGACAGCTGAGTTAAAGTGGCCAGCGCCAGAGTTTGTTTTTAAAGGGCCATTGCAAAAAAGCAGTGGCGTCAGCTGAAGTGACTGCTTAGCGGCCTCACAGCCTGTGCAAGGAAGCTGTTTAGCAGGCTGGTTGTCCAGGCTTTAAAGTTCCAGGCGCGTGTGAAGAGGGTGCAGTGTGTCCTTTGCAATGCTCAGTGCTTTTTTTCAGGCAGCGGCTCTGGAATAGTTCTTGTACAGAGGGCCTGCAGGGCCTTCCTGTCGCAGCAGTTGCAGTACCACATGTTGATACAGCACTCGAGACTCCACCGTGCCCCTGTAGAAAGTTCTGATGATGTTAGTGGGGAGTGAGGCCTGTTTGAGTTCCCTCAGGTAGTGCAGTCGATTATGGGCCCGTTTGATAATCCCAGTGGTGTTCCCGGATGAGGTGAGACTGTCTGTGGTCTGCACTCCGATGAACTTTATGTTCTCCACTCTCTCCACCATGGTGCCACTGATGTTGTAGGTTGGTATGTGCGTGGGCTGTGACCTCCTGAGGTCGACAATCATCGCACCGTTAAGTTCAACACAAGATGACCTGAAGGGTGTTTACACTGGAGATCAAAAGTAGAGAAGTATTAATACTACATTTATTCTGAAATGCCGTTATTTTTTTATTGTTCAGAATTTGATAGAATATCTGTTGTGCTGTACTAGCATGTTTTTTTTTAAATAACCAAGGCACTTCAACAAAAACTTTCCTTTTGTGAAAAAACAGTGAGCAAAATCAGAGAACATTAACCACAGTGTCAGAAGAAAAGATATATACAATGTTTTTTTTGTTTTTTTAGGGCTATAGGGTTCCAAAATGAACAGTAAGTGTAGAGGCCACAGCTTTGAATGACTTCAGCACATCTGCGCCAACAGGACATCACTAGTTTCTCACACTGCTCTGGTTTGATCTTGGTCCATTCTTCTTGCAGTCTCTTCCACAGTTGGGTAACTGGTTTGTGGGTTTCTTAGCCATTTTTAAAATGCTAAGGATTTTCCAGAGATTATCTATCTATTCTCTCCTCTGACACTTCTTCCTCCGAACTGGGGCTGGAGCCGATCCCAGCTGACATCGGGCGTGAGGCGGGGTACACCCTGGACAGGACGCCAGAAACAAACAGAGACAGACAACCATTCATATCATCAATTAACCTAACAAGTGCATGTCTTTGGACTGTGGGAGGAAGCTGGAGAATCCGGAGAAAACCCAGGCAGACACGGGGAGAACATGCAAACTCCACACAGAAGGGCCCCAGCTGGGATTCAAACGACAGTGCTAACCACCACCACACCGTGCCGCTCATAATGTTTTCCATCAGACTCAAACTTTAGCAATATCATGTCCTGGTCTGCAACAGAAGTTGGGCCTCTTGTACAGCTACATAGCAGGGTGAATGCAAATGTTTCTGTGAACCTCCTTCGGTAACATGCAATACCTCCACTGCAACTGTCTCCCAATAAGCCTGCAATTTAAAATGTAAAACAATGCCCCCTGTTACACTGCAAAATGCTTTACGCAGTTCCTTGAAGCTAAGAATATTGAAAAAATTGAAATGGCCAGCCCAGAGTCCAGATCTAAACCCCAAAGAGATTCTCTGGAAGATCCTCAGCAACAAAGTAATGGCTAAGAAACCCACTACAGTTACTGAACTGTGAAAGATACTGAAGAAGAATGGACCAAGATCAAACCAGAGCAGTGTGAAAAACTAGTGATGTCCTGTGGGTGCAGATGTGCTGAAGTCATTCAAAGCAAGGGCCTCTACTCATTTTTGAATCATATCAGCCCTAAGAAAACATTGTTTAAATCTTCTGTTCTCTAATTTTGTTCGCTTTTTTTTCACAAAATAAAGGTTTTTGTTGAGGTGCCTTGGTTATTCAGAAAAAACATGCTAGTACAGCAGTGGGAAAGCCACATCTGATATTCTATCAAATTCTGAACAATATCATGTATTTATAATTTGTTCTTTAATTTTGACCTCCAATGTACATGTAGTACAATGTGCTGTCTTGATCCTAAACTTCTTCCACTAAAAATCTTAATTTTATGCATCATTATTCGGGATGAATGTCCTTAATATTGAATTAAGTACAATTGAACATGTTCTGAGCAAACGTACTTGGCCAGTAAAGGTGTATGTATTTAGTGACACCTGCCATCACCTGATTGTTCTGTATTCCGGTAGAGTATTTTGGGTCAGCCAATTAAAATGCATTGTGATATCAAAGTGTTGTGTTTTTCTTTATACTAGGCGGAGCTGAATTTCAGAGTTGCTCCATGTGCCCTTTCCCCAGTGTGTTTAAAGCGATAATGTAGTCATATTTTTATTCTTATTTCACTATGGATTGTAGCAGATTATATCAAATGAATAAAATCTGTTTTATCACACAAAGCTTGCAGTTACTGTTCCTTGCCCGTCAACAGTGTGTTAGCCTCTTTTTGATCTGTGGAATTCTGCTGCTACACACTTGTGTACCTTTTGTACGACGCTTGACGTTTGAAATGATGTATGCCTTTTTTGTTTGCTTTGATTTGACTACTGAAAATTCTTGGGGAAACTTTCAGGAATACAGTACAGAGATACTCCTCAAACGAGTTTTTCATCAAATAATGTCACAAAGATGAATACACATGGGATGCAGCCAAGAAGCGGCTTCATGCTGTGGAATCAGACAATGTCAATACTGTAAGCCTTCTTGCTTGTTTTACTTGAATCTTAACAAGGATGCTATTGTGTTTCCTGTCTTCCAGGCGCCACCAGTTCAACAGCCAGCACCCATCGGAAGTCCACCTGCTTTTCCTGGCCCCATTATGCTGTCTCCTGCATCTATGCCTCCAGTAGGAGCTCCTTTCATCCCCACAGAGTTTGACCCTACAAAGGTGGTACCAGGTAAGACATTTATATGAAAGAAAATAGTATGGATTTTTCAGCCATCATCTAAACATGAGACGTGAGCAGTGCCGGATTAAGGTGGTCAGGGGCCCCTAGGCTACTGATTTTTTGGGCCCCCCATATTGTTAATCATGCTTTATCAGAAAAAAGAACCTTGTTCTTTAGAAGATTTCTGACATTTTGCCGCTGTACTGTCTGGTAACAGTGAGTGAGCATCATTTGACAACAAACCTGACCTTATGAACCCGGCCACATGATGGCAGCTGATTGGGTAAATGTGTCTCATATATGCATCCAATCAGAAACTTTTTTTTTTAAATGTTTTTTAGGTCCCAAATAGGAGGCACATTTTTTTCCCCTCAGTGTAGTACATTTAAAAAAAAAAATTAAAAAGTCTGTCCAATCTGGGGCCCCTAGACACCTGGGGCCCCCAGGCTGCAGCCTAGGCCAGCCTGTGCATTAATCCGCCACTGGACTTGAGTGCCCTCATTTTGATTTAAAGGAACTTCTCTTTAGACTTGATCATGATATGAACAGATAAGCTGCAGTGTTGTCACTGCTATTGGCTTGATGTTACTTTTGTCATCATGCTTGCTGGTCTGTTCTTCTTTTGTGCTGCCACAATACCTAATGTCCCACTGGGTATCAATAAAACCTTATCCTCTTTTGCAGCAGGGAGTGTAAAACCTCAAGAAGAGTCCACTGAGGATTCTAAAGGAGACCAAGGCACACCCTCAGATATGGGCACCAACAACCAGCTGGGGTCGCCTACACCACTGGGAATGACCTTGCCAGGCCCTGGAGTAATGCAAGGTCCCAGACCGGGTATGCCACCTCTGCAGCATCCCCCTGGCATGCCAAATCCTCATCTACCTCCATTCCTATCACCTCCAAACATGCCACCCATGCCCCCGCAGATGATGCCCGGAGGACCCATGTTTCCGCTGAATAGATTCAGAATGCCTATGCCTTTTCCTCCTCGTGGCCCTCCTTTCCACCGACATCCTTCTATGGGACCGGAGGGCATGGGTGACAGAGAAGGGGGGCATTTCCGTAACGGGAGGGCAGGGTTTGGGTGCCCACCCTTCCAACGAGGGAGGTGGTAGAGGTCGGCTGAATGAAGGACCTGAAGGGAGAGCATGCTGAATCACTGTGACAGATACTAATAAGTATCAGGGCATTGGTTCAACGAGGACTGCTGTGAATTAAGGGGGGTGCATAAAAACAACCAGAACATTTTCTTAATGTCACATAAACAATGAAAAACAAGACAGTGTTCTGAATGTGATCCATGCTCCTTCAAGTTCACCAGAGAAGACACTCTTCGCTGTAAATAGTGTATGTGCTTGTAGCTGTTTGCTATCTTTTTGTATATTTGCAGTTGTGTAGTTTAAGTCTAATCTTAGTAGTTGGATGTAAAAACAAAGGCAACGTCTGTATTTTTTATCTTATTCCCTCACCTGAGTTTTTGTGTATGGAAGAATACTGTAAAAAATCTATAACTCATACCTTTTGGGTATTTTGTTTTTCGTAAAAAGAATACCTTTGTAACACACTGGTGTTTAACTCTTCACCAGAGAAGTTTGATTTCATTTGAAGCAGAAGAAGATTTCATGTCCTGCCAGTAGAGGGTAGAATAAACCCTTTTACCATGGCCAACCTCTGTTGTACATTAAGGTCACACCTTGTAGGATCATGTGCAGTGAACATTAAAAAGAGGTACTATCGTTTGATCTGCTGGTCTTATTTTTGTTGATTAAATGGACATTTTGAACATACTTCTAAGTAAAATGAGCTGGGCTGATATATAGACCCCCATGACATGTTACTATCAGTTTGAAATGTCACTTAGCAAGCAGCCTTCATGTGGAACAATCTACAGAAGAAAAGTGGAACTATTCGTATCATATAGAACAGTGATCTTGAAGATATGACTTGTTATAGCTACCTAAAGCTTATATCCCATAGTTTTAATAGAAGTAGATAGTCTTTCACCTAAGCATTTGCTCACATTGATGAACAAGTCTCTATATCTACAGACTGCACCAAAGAGCACTTCAATTACGTGTTTGGGTAAAAAAGAGATTATTTCACTGTTTGGTCACGTAATTCTAAAACCAAACACTCTTCAGCTACTAGTGTGCATTTCACACGGTCACTGAATGCCGAATCGAGGTGAACCGCAGCTGATTGGCTCTGAGAAAAAATAAGTGGCATTCTCGCGATCCACTTGCGCGCCGTCTCCAAGGACCGTGGGCCCCGCCTCTCTCGGCGGCGTGGAAACAGCACGCATGGTCCGTGGACTGGCAGACCTCGGAGAGGCGGCAGGATTCAGACACACGGAGGGGCAATAACGGCGAGTGAAACATGAAGATGCCAATGTCGGGGCAGAAGCAGCCAGATCCCGACGGTGACGGTGACGGGTATGTAAGGAGTCCAGGGGATGCGTGCTGTGTTTATCATGACGAGGATGATATTAGGGCTCGATGTCCGAGCATGTTCCCGTGTGGTCCTAGCGCCGTCTGCCCGCATGACCGTGTCACTCAATCATAGAAGTTTATCAGGGGTGACAGACGCTGCCGCACTGTCCGTGGAAAAGGCCGACGAGCCGCGTTTCTGCGCACGGGAGTTGACGCGTCTTGTGTCGATTCATCCAGTCAGGCATCAGTGATTTGGGGCTAAATGGGGATGAATGACGGCGGACACATACAGCAAGGTTAACCATGTCAGTTTCCATCCCAGAACATGCGCATCCTGCTGCCAAATGTTTCTTTCCTTAAGCATAAGGATGTTTATTTAAGAACCAGAAAAAAGGCGCAACCTGTCCGCCTTAATACCCGGGGGGTGTTTGAACGCCTCTGTGGTCATTTGGCTACCGTTCGGGAGAGATAAGCCGCGTGTGGCCTCAGTGCGGTAAATTGTTGCATGTCATTTACCCGTTGCATCCCTCTTCGCCGTAGTACACATGATCCAAGCTGTTGCTGCTGCTGTATTTACACCTTGCATTGGCAAACAGATCATGTGCAGGTGACTCAACTGAAATGCATAGCTCATTCGTGCAGCTGCTTTACTCCCAGTGACCGTAGGGTGTCAAGTTTGTTGCAGCGTCACTGCCATAGCCTGCTGCTGAAATTGCTGTCTTGTCTTGTCAGATTTCTGCGTGGCTGTGATAATCACCCTAACAGGTAGGTGTACAGGTGGCTGTAAGCTGATGTTAGTGTAAAGCAGGCTGTGGCAGGATCTAATGCTGTGGATTGCACTCATGGGATAACTTAATATGGAAATGTTTTAGGCCTAGTCAGTCTGAGCTGAGCGTGTAGTGAGCTGGAACAGTTTCTGTAAAACTGACTTTATACAGGATATTTAGTGTTGGGCGGACTTGCTGTCCTTGTGCTTTCTGCAATTTGTGCTGCCAAGAGAAATATCGTGTTCTACAAAACAAAATCTCACCACCGGGAGGGTAAGGTGGAGTTTTTTCTCAGTCAGCAGCTTGTATTTATGGTGAGTCTAATAGGATCTGTCTGCTCCACAAACAGACAATGGTAAATGTATCCATCAATATGATTTGGACACCAGAGAAAAACTGCTACAGCACATAACTATTAACAACAATGTTTTTAGTGCTAGATCTGCAGAGACATGTTACGAAGAAAAGAGCTGTTAAAAACTGTAGTTGTGGCATCGTCTTAATTTATCTTTGGAGTACCAAACAACCCACCTGCGGCTTTTGAAAGATGAAGTCGGTAGTTTTGTTTCATCACAGAGAGCAGTGGTTTTGCTTCATGTCAGTAATACCAGATCCTGACAGTGAAGACCTTTCACCGTAGGAAAAGTGATCCAACACCCACAGAAATCTCTAAAACCCTCCTGCGGCATATATCCACTTCATGATCCATCCATGTGCTCATTGCGTTACAGTCATATCATTTGGCCAGATGCATTGCTTCTGTTCCCCCACACTTTTTCCTACTCAAAGTTCCTGAGTTTAAGCAGAATTGTGCCTCAAGACAAAATCCCATCACTTTGTAAAATCAGCAGATATGTATGTATATTTTGCAGAATCAGAATCAACTTTATTGCCAAGTATGTAAGGTGATTTTGTGCATATCGGAAATATCACAGAAAGAATACACATAATTTAGCAAGAACTAAATAAAAAGAAGACATTAAAATATTACAGAATATATAAAGTAAAATGTGCATATGTGCAGGTGATGGCACCATGAGTATGTGAATGTTAATATAACGTGTAATGGTAGGGGGTGGGGTGGGGGGGAGTCAGGGGGGAGTGAGAGGTAGTGTGTGTCAATGGGGGGGGCTGGGCCGTGTTGTTGCAGAGGGGAAGATGCTGTTCTTGTGGTGTGAGTTTTTGGTCTTTACAGACCTCAGCCTCTTGCCTGAGGGGAGTGTTTTAAAGAGTCCATGTCCGGATGGGAGGGGTCTGCCTTGACCCTCTCTGCTTGCCTCAGTGTCCTGGAGGCGTGCAGGTCCTGGAGGGATGGCAGGTTGCAGCCGATCACCTTTTCTGCACAGCGGATGATACGCTGCAGTCTGTTTTTATCCTTCACAGTAGCAGCAGAGTACCAGATGGTGATGGAGGAGGTGAGGATGGACTCAATGATGGAGGTGTAGGAGTGCACCGTCATTGCCTTTGGCAGGTTGAATTTCTTCAGCTTCCGCAGGAAGTACATCCTCTGCTGTGCTTTCTTGTTGATGCATCTGATGTTCTGCTCCCACTTGAGGGCCTGGCTGATGACTGTACCCAGGAAGGGGAAGGACTCCACAGTGTCCACTGGGGAGTCACACAGGGTGATGGGGGAGGATGGGGCTGTTCTCCTTCTGAAGTCCACAACCATCTTCACTGTCTTTAGAGCATTGAGCTCTAGGTTATTTTGTCCACACCAAGTTACAAGGTGGTCAATCTCCCACCTGTAGGCAGTCTCATCTCCATCTGAGATCAGTCCACTGAGGGTGGTGTCATCTGCAAACTTCAGGAGCTGTTGGTGTACAGGGAGAATAGAAGTGGAGAAAGTACACAGCCTCGAGGGGAACCGGTGCTGATGGTCAGGCAGTTGGAGATGTGCTTCCCCAGCTTCACATGCTGCGTCCTGTCAGACAGGAAGTTTGATTCTAAAAACAAAACTGCAATTTTCAAATATTCTCTTAGATATGTCAGTTAAATTTTTCTGCAAAGTTTGTGCATGTTATTGTCAATTTAGACAACATCATTGTGTATCAGGAAGTCTCAATATAATAGTTCACAATCTGAATTATATTTAAAGATAATATAATATTGAAATCAATATCATATTGAATTATCGCCCAGCCCTATTCAAAATTATTGCTAAAGTAGACTTTATGATGTTCTCACCAGCACCTGAAAAAAACACACCCAAATACGAATGCTGGGTTTTGCGTTTTTAATACACTACTTTGGTTGGTTTTAGTACCTGCTAATCCACCTTTCCCCGATCCACCCAGTCATTGTTTTGCCAAAATATGTCCAATACATAAGCATTTCATAGTCAGTATTGGATACGCAGGCAATACTAGATTTGGAGTGCATTCATTTGAAGTTTGGGTTGTTATGTTGGATACTAGTTCAGTGGATGGTATGGCAGAGGCAATGCTCCTCCTGTGGAAGGTGTTCTATACAGAATCTATTACACAACCCAAACAGCAGCCTGAATACTTTCTGTGGTGGAGAACTATGGGAAGAAAGCAGCCATGCTATGTAGCATCCATCAGAATGGCTTCAGCGTATAATGACGTGTCCTCAGGGTGGTAACCTGAGCCCACCTGTGTGACATGCCTCCACAGAGACCCTCACTCTCCGTCTGTCTGTCTTTGTGTAGTCGAGTTAAAACTAGTTTTCAAACCCCCCCTCCCCTCCCCTCCCCCGGGTTGTGTCCACAGTCTTTAACTCTCCGTCTCAAAGATCTCAAATGTTAGACCAACTCGAGGCAGTGTAGCGACTGGCGTAGCCACACATGAAAGAATGTCTACACATTCATATGGTAATTTGTTGGCTTTTTATACAATCCATGACTTTGTTCCTCATGTGTGTACAGCCATGTACTACCAAACACACTTGATTTCTTGAAATGCGCATAATTTAACCCCTGATAAGTGCTCTTTGTGAATTATTCATTTCCGTCCCACGTGCGCATAACTCCATTTATTTTCAAAGTAAATACTGAAGACAGTCTAGTGTTCTTCTTAGTGCCAAGTGAATAACATACTTACTAGCCTACTAGTGTGGTAACGCTAACAACAACTATTCATTCCAAGACAAACTCAATACAGCGGTTTCAAATTTTGTTAAAATCAATGGTTTTATTCTTAATGCCACAACCACAGCATGTCTTTACACAATGTTTGACTTCTGTAACTGTAACCTTGTTTCTTATTTAGTCGAGCCTTGTGTTTTGGACCAAAACCACAAAGCTGGAAATCCTGTATCATTTTTGTAAGTGGCTGATTGCTGGTATTACAATGAGCTGAAGCCTCAGTACCATGCACACATATCTCTATATAGGAAAATATCATCTTAACTGTCATTATTCTGCCCGTCATCATGTTTTAATAACCAAACGATCACATCTGTACTGTACTGCAGTTAATTTAAATGCACGCTGCAGACAAAGTTGTTTAAATATTTGAAATAACAGTTTGGGCTATGTGATGTTTGTTAGTCTTTTTGCTGAATGGAAGCTCTGTTCAGTTAAAGGAGATCCCATGCTTCTGTTTTTCCATGAAATTATAGAAATATGGACCTCAAAATATGTTAGTGCAGTAATGATTAGTTGACAGGAAACATTTCTTCAATTATTTGAATCAAGTGATGACAACTTGCCGTTTCAAGTTTCCTAAATATGATGATTTGCTCCTCTTCTGTATTCTATAATGGAAAATGATTTGGTTTGATACTGTATGCTTTTATTTATTTTTTCAGATTTTATACACTGCAGAATAAATTGAAATATTGAAAAACAAAAGTTTCCCTGAACCAGAAAACTCTATTAAACATTTTAATGTAAAAGAGGACTTCACCCACACAAATCCTGTACTGGAGCAGCCACATTGTGTAACAGTGTTGATGTTTCAGCTGTGAGTGGTCGTCTGTCCAGACTCTTGGGTTGAATGCAGTCTGCACAGGCTAATTACCAAATTTGTCTTGTGAGACTTATCTGAGCCGTTTCTGCACAGAACAACAGATTCCTTATAGAAGAGCGAGATAGACATAAACATGTATATCAGATAATCACATTAAAGAGTTTTTTTTTCTAAATCAAGCAGCCGTTGTTCCCTTTCAGCCTCAGCTGATAAAGGACAACCATGATTTCCCCTCGACCTCCATGAACATCCGTGTTGTATTGAGTTTCAGACAAGAGCTCGGGCTTCCCTTGTTCCTCCTGACAGGACATCTGTCTCCATTAGAGACTATAGATGCGCTGCTGTATTGGCCTGTCTTCCTCTATCTTTGGACAGTTGAAAGGAGGAATCCCATTGTTCTCCACATTGTATTGCATTGCATCTGAGACTGTAGCATTGTTTTGTTCTGGTCCACTTGCCGCTAGGCAGGTGATGCATTGAATCTTTAAATCCCACTTAAAGTAGCTTTACTCAACATTCAGAACATTAATATATCATTCAACAAATCTTTTCTATGTAAAGATAGAGGGGAGTAATGGCATCCTGGGCAGAGGATGAAGTCACTCTCACTCTGTGTAACCCCAGTTTCTCTGTTCTTTGTTTTAATAGCCACCCTGGCCATGCATGCATGTTGGTACACACAAAAACCGCAGAATTTCACATAATGAGGAAACGTCTGTGAGAGCCATGTGGAGGCAATCCCAGCCCATGTTTATACTTCAGTATATCAAGCTTCCTTTGAGTCATTTTGCGTGCATTATTTTGCAGGCATATCTCATGTATTACCAATTGCAGAAGACTAGAAGTTGCAACATACTCCAGCGTCTGACAAACTGAGGTCAAATATGATGGATTCATGATGTGCTGACAGTCAGCATAATCTGGAAAAGCATGTAGAGGGCTTGCCAAGATTTGATCCCAGATGCTTCCCAGAGGACAACCCCTTTAGCAGTGCTGCAGTTTAGAGTGACTATGACATACTTCATTTAATGTGAAAAAAGGCTTGGTTGTATTTCACTAACATTAAGGCCAGAACTCATGATCCTTTCATACTTTAAGTTGAAGCTTTAAGGCAGGTAATTACAGCAGAAGCATTTTGAATGATTCTCATCTTGACTTTTAATGAAGGCACAGGCTTTTAAATTAATTATTACAAACAAATTAATATCCTCATGAAAGTCAAAATGAATAGGCCCTGTGCTGTTGCTTGCACCTTAAGCAAACAAGTGCTTCCCACAAATGAAGTTGACTCGCCTGCACCATCGAGTATTGACTCGAGCTTCAAAGCTTCCTTTGAGGTTGTGGTTGCCTCAAAAAAGGGATTTCTGAAAAGATTCTGTTCTAGTTACTGTGAACTACTATTCCAAAATGAGAGGGTAACTGTGTGTATATGCAGATTAGTGGAGGGTACTCAGTAGCACACTGGTCCTTGCTCTTCACAATGGCCATGGGGTTTGGTTAAGACATGAGAGATGAGCATTAAAAGGCCTCGTCAAAGCTCAGCTCCTCCTGTTTCTGAGCTGTGAGCAGGAACGTATGACCAGCTGTCAGAATTTCACAGGGTGCTGATCATCAGCTTCATGTGACTGAAAGAGCTGTGTGATTTAGGATGAATAATAGATAGTAAGTGCACTAAACTGCTGAGGGTGAGAGTCACTTTGGGGAGGTTGGAGTTAGGCTAACTTTACCAAGCCATCAATCATAAAAAATAACTTCTCAGGGCATGTTTTGTGTGCTTTAGGTCGGCTGGTGTGGGATTTGTTTTGAAGTGGCTTACAGCGATAATTGGTTATCCTGGGTGTGCATCGGAACATCTCTCTGTAAGCATCTATGAGGTCAAAAGATGTCTAGACGTTAATACTGGGCTAAATTTGGTAAAAAACAGAAAGTTTGTAAGATGTCTAGGGTACATAAAGAATAACTATTTTTATGCTGGTGGTGGTGTGGTGGATAGCACTGTCGCCTAAGAGCAAGAGGGTTCCAGATTCAAATCCAGGCTGGGCCCTTCTGTGTGGAGTTTGCATGTTCTCCCCGTGTCTGTGTGGGTTTTCTCCGGCTTCCTCCCACAGTCCAAAAACATGCAGGTGTTGGGTTATTTGATGACTCTAAATTGCCTGTAGGTACAAATGTGAGTGTGAATGTTTGTCTGTCTCTGTTTGTCTCTATGTGCCCTGCGATAGACTGGCGTCCTGTCCAGGGTGTACCCCGCCTCACACCCGATGTCAGCTGGGATCGGCTGCGGCCCTCTGCGACCCTATAAGGGACAAGCGGTTGAAGATGATAGATGGGAGTATTTTTGTGCTTTGGCAACATTGTTACAGAAACTTTCATTCCGTTTTCAATTCAAATATTAATTAACTTCATTTAAATGAAGATACATATTAAATATATAAGTCAGTGCTGAAAACGATTGGTTTAGTTCATAAAATGGTCTACTGATAGAAAACAATTGCTGCTGTGCTGTTTAAACTAAGTGATGCAAGAAAATATTTAAATATGAAAATAAATATATATTTGTAGGTTTGTGTCATAAATGGAACATTTGGGGGTTTTGAGATGTGGGGCGAACAAAACAAGTACGTTTATAGACACTACAATAAGCTCACATGAATGTTGATGTCCATTTTGCTTTTCTTTTTCTTAGGACTGAACTATTTATAGAGCAAAAGATTCGGCTGAGAATCAGCTGATTAATTGATATAATCAGCTGCCATCGAAGCTTTCATGCAGTTCACAAGTATGCTTTGTGTAGCTCAGTATATAGTTGACCCTAGCCTGCAGCTTGTTAAGTGTAAACCACTGCAATTTTAATATGCTCCAAGCATCCTTTAATAACTAGTATTGGAAAGCTACCTGTGCTGCATAGGTTCAGTCCCAACCAATCTATTCCAGCCTTTTCTCCGCATTGTAAATTATTTCCCACTCTATACCGGTGTCTTTGATGTCGACTCCTGAGAGGCAACTCACTGCTGGAGACCACTGGATCCTTCACTAATGATCTCTTCCAAGGCTCGGGTTAGTGCTTTCATGTCTTGCGTAATAGTTGCATTTTTCGCTTTAGATATCAGTTGTACATAATGTTCTTTTCCAGTACAATGGATCATCTGATTCCTCACAGGGTCACCGAGGGGATGACTGTTGTTGTGATTGAAGAGACCTTTTAGAAAATAAACACGTGAACCCTTGTGGTGATGGGTGTTTTTTTCAATGTTGTTGTAGATTCACATGCTGAACCAAACAGAAAAGAGCTGTCCATTTGTTTTGTAGTGAAATACAGCTTCAACGTGATACACGCACAGTTTGTATTTTATAGACCATTAGCAATTTATGGACAGTTTTGGGAATAAAGTTTGACTGAGCAGACAGATGCTGTTGAATCTACATATTGATGCATAATTGTGGATAATACTCATCTCCTCTATGTTAATAGAGAGTTTGAATGTGTGAGACAAGAAAGCATTTTAGCTTTGTAGTTCATAGTTGTTGCTTGGACACCAGTGGTTTCATCGTACTGGACTTACTTCATTACATTTCCTTATGGTAGGGTGCAATTTACTGATTGTCAGGCGTTGTATTTACATATGCGCCCTGGTCAGGGAAAGTCTTGCTTCTGTTGCCTACTAATTTTACTCTGTTCTGCAGAGCCACATGGGCCTGCCTTTCCCTCCTTTAGTGAAATTAGCCTTGTGTATGTCTTTGTTTTGATCACTGGTGTTGTTGACTGTATCCCTCAGTATGTCCTTCAAATTAATTTAATGAATTTAACATCACACCTCCATCATGTTGAACGATGTGTCCTCCTGTCTTCCATTCAGAATTGCTATATTAAACCACTGTGTAGTCAATTATTAACTGACCTTTATTAAGAGCCATTCTGGGGAGCTGCGCTGTGATTTATCCAAGATATCAGGCTCCAGTGCCTTCAGAAAGTGTTCAACCCTGTTGGCCTCACTTTAGAACCCATAAATGTATGTGACTGATTTCCAAGTAGCAACACAATAAAGCAAGTTTGAATATTTAAAGCTAAAGAGCCCCAAAAATGTTAGAGCTATGAAGAAATCAAGTACAATTATTGCACCCAACTTTTTTTCTTTAAATGAGGCTGTTTTTGTTGAAGACAAAGGACGGCTCATCACCCCGTCCCTGCTGTGATGCTTCGTGGGAGCATCAGCTGTTTTACTGGCAGGAGCTAGGGCACCTGCCTAAATAAAGGGGGGTATAAGTGAGCCTATACTTGAATCCCACTGGGAAAACTATAGAATGACTTTAAAAATAATTGTGCAGAGGCTTCCTGACCAACTTGAGCCAGCTAGGATCTTGCTAAAATAAATTTGTGGAACCAAATGTGAATCTGATTTAGTTAAAGGCAAACAAATTGTTAAAAAAACAGGATCCAGGAAGTCTTGTTTAATGTCAAGTAATCAACGACCATGAAAAAAACAAGACACTCCGTCTTGAAGTTGCACTATAATTGATTCTTCAAGTCAATCAAAATGTATTGACTCTGCACCTTCATCAGGGTCCAATGTAAACAATATTATGACTTTTAACAGAAATATTTGAGGTAAGCCAGGTTGTTGTAGTTTTGTGTCAAGAGTCACTTTTAGTGAACTTGCATATCCTGAGAAATGAATTACTATCATTCCTCCGCCTTCAGCTGTTTTGTTTTTGTTTTTCTCCCTATGGCTGAAGGTGATTGGCGGTGATTGCAGTTGGTTGTGACACCTGGACAGTATCAGCAGTCTGCAGTGTTGCTGTGGATCTGTAACCGTAATCTCACCTGCCAAATTGCTCCTGCGATATTGAATGGCCTGTCAATGTATTGGATGTCCAATTCAATCAGCTCCTAAATTGAGTGTGGATAGCACAGGGTTTAATAGCCTTGTGTCGGTGATGAGAAAGCAGAGTATTTTGTTTCTCCATGCAACCAATCTACATTTCTCAAATGCCTGTGGTGAGAGCAGACGTGGATTCAGCATTAGCCCACATTATACTGATAGACGCATTCATTGGGCTGCTGCCTGATCCAGTATTTGTAGGGGGGGGGTGAGGACACAAGCAGGTATGACAATCTCATTTCATACAACATAAACTTTTATTAAGACCTATGAGAATACAATAGAAGTCACTTTAAAGTAATATTTGGATGTGAAAACATACCATCCAGGAAGTACATCAATATATTTGTTGTACACTTTCAAGTAGATTGTCGGTCTAGATAATAATCTCTTGACATCATGTCTTCCAAGTCTTTTGTTGTCGTTGGATTAGGTCCCAACAAATTGTTAACTGATTGAAAAGAAAAAAATTGGCACAGTGTGTATTGTATGTAATGTCTGTGTGTCTGTATGTGATTTATAGCAATTTTGGCACAAATCCTCAAAGAAAAATCTGTTGTCCTGAAAGATTACCTGTGTGAAATCGCGCTGAGTTGATAAGAATGTGGGTTATTATGTCGGCTTGCCCCTGCAGACCAGACATTCCTGTTTTACTATGAAACCCCAGAGGTTTACTTTAATATCAGGGTCACAACCTTGGCAGGACATGAAAATACACTGTGAGGAAGTCAGCCTCACCACAGTGCTGAGTGCATTTTATTTTGGTCATAGTCATCGCAAAGTCTAGACATGGCAATTCAGCCCTCCAATCTCTGCACTCATTTCAGACGGAATGCCCGGTGCTCTCTCTGTCTCTCCTCTGCGTGGTTGTCAGGGTGTCTACACCCTCGACTAGCTTGGAGCATGTTTAACTTTCAGTGTGCATGCAAAGCTGCTTCTGGAGCACATGATGCAGGCTGCAGCTGAACAGACATCGCTGTGCCCTCAATCCTCCTGTCTCCCCTGTTCCCTCTGCCAGTTCCATCATCACAAAATGAATCCGGCACCGCTGTTACTGCTGACGTGATAGCCACACGACATCACCGGTGCTATGACAACAGCAAGTCCAGCCTTACTCTCATTCACAGGTCATTTTGGGCTGTCACTGAATGTTCCAAATTATGCACCGCAACACATTAAGACAGGACCTTTCAGCCTTTGTTGCCTTTGGTTTCATTTTCCAGACTCCAAATCCTGCTCTTTAAACCCCAAAGAAAAGAGATGACAAGCAAGATTACTTCCTGTGTAAACCCAAAAATGATCCTGCCTGAGAATCGCAGGCCTGAACCAGACAGCTGTTGATCTTATCAGTTTTTTTGTACAATAAAAAGGCTGCAACATTTAGTGTAAACATAAAGCTTCTCATTGGAGTGGAGGAGCAATTA
Organism: Echiichthys vipera; assembly: GCF_963691815.1. Classification (NCBI taxonomy): domain Eukaryota; kingdom Metazoa; phylum Chordata; class Actinopteri; order Perciformes; family Trachinidae; genus Echiichthys; species Echiichthys vipera. The sequence continues at coordinate 23,788,920 of NC_139830.1, forward strand.
CAGAGGAGACGAGGGAGGGAACACACATTCCCTTCTGGCAGTAGGTTTGTAGTTTAGGGGGGATGGAATTATAGAATGAAGAAGGGAGGGAGCAAAGAGTGTGAAAGAGTCAGCAGGAGGAGGGTGTGTGAGGGGTGAGAGGGAGGGGGGTTTACAAACAGTCACTCCCCCTCCCTGCCTCAGTTCTTCAACTCATCTTTTGCATTTAGTCAGGCTGCTGTGTGGACTTGGAGGAGGAGTATCAATAATCCTCTCATGTGAGGCTTTACATTTTCCCCTCAGTGATGCGTGGGATTTCTCTTGGCTTCTGCAGGAAAGCAGAAGTGTCACTTCCTGTTTGTGTACAGTAAGGTAAGTCATTATATTTGTTGTCGTGCATTTTTATAGCACTGTGTGTTTGGCTGTGTTAGTAGATGGAAGAGACAAATGGCTGTCCAGCCTAAAACCTCCCACTTTGCACAAAAGAGGTGCTAAATCACACCACCTCAGTAACACACTGAGTCAACATGTGGCCTGTAAGCATAGGTTTCAATGCATTTCAGAGTGTAGTTAAATGTATCAGATGCAACCAAAGCTCTTGTGAATTGCATTGTGCATTTTAGGGGTTGTCTTTATTCTCATTAGTTTCCATCAGTGTTTGCATTTCCATGCTCTCAGTCTATAATTTTGTGTGTTGTGTGTGGGTGTTGTAACCACATCCTAGGGTCTTCACAACCTGTGTTTAGGGTGGGGTTTCCACCTCATGTTTGTACCTGTAGCACTCCTGTGTAGAGCACAACAGCAGTCAGCGGGCCATTGTATTGCTCTCCATTCACTGCCAGGGGCACACAATACAGCCTGTGTCCATGTCATTGTAATGACAAAGAAGTGGTGATGCTGAGAAAGAAAGATGATGAATTGCAAATGCAAGAGATGGTCAAAGTCAAGGAGAATTCCCAGAGCGCATCCTGGAGGGGGGTTGGAGGACTTTATGATGTGTGAGTTCATTTAAAATCCAGGCTTTGTGTTTGAAACCCTGTTGTGACTCCTGCGGTGGGGAGAGGGGCGAGAAATGGTCATCTGGTGTCATAGTTATGGAAATGTATTGACCATTTGAGGCTTAGCAGGACAGGAGGTCAGACTCAGGCTTTCAGGCTGGTAAATCTTGACAATGATTCTGTTATTACTTAAAGCAATGTGAAAATCACATGCAACGGGAGACATTTCCTCAATCTAAATTCACCCTCCTAAAAATAGTCTGAGAGTAAAATAATTGCAGTCACAGAGTGGTTTGCGTGGTCTTGTGTCCTAAGGTTTACTTAATAGAAAGGCATCGTGTGCAGTAGAACAAAGGTTAAAAGCCAAGAGTGCATCAGAGTTCAGGTGGTCTTTCAGATACTTAGCTTATTATGAAAGTTATATATGGAGCAGAACTCAGCATGACGGCACATGCAGCTCCGCAATGAGGTTTTTCCTCCACTCTGTTTGATACCACATGACTCAAAACCACTATTCTGAAATATGTTCTTTTTGTTTTTTTTGTTTGCAAATGGTCACCTGTAGCATGTGTAGACAACTGCTGTAGTTTATTTTATCCCTTTATCTCTACAACCCAGGATAATGGAGATTTACACTGGGATAGTTCTTTGCACAGTGTAAAGCACCAAGCACTAGCCTATATGGTATTAATGCTCTTTATTGGTTTCATAAATTACATGCACATACCAATGTTTCAAGATTGGTCACGTTTTTTGCTGTAGGCACATGCAAATTATGCAATTAAGTCACCCATTTAAAATGTACAGATAAACAATCGGGCTAGAAATTCTTGAATTTCTGTCTCCAACAAATGTATTCTTCCTTTACCTGACTGGCCATGAAATAAACTTAAGCAGTCACTAAAACAACCTTACATTGTAAGCATGCTACGGTGTTTATATGAGATGCTATGGACTATGTCAGTACGGCTGCTGCTTCAGTGATACTTTAGCGCAAATTATTACAGACCCCATTGTTTTTGCTTATTATTAAGGAGTTGTGTGTTTGCGGTTTAAGTATAACCTCTAGCTCTGCAATATGCTGACATTTGAAAGGAATGAAATGGTCCTGCATCACATTAGTCAGGGGTGTCTGAGTGAAGGTATTGGACTCCAGCTGAAATGTGGAAAACGTGATCAGGACTGCTAGGAGGAAGCAGACCCATTTTCTTATACCCAGCTTTGTGTAGTCATGTGTGTCAAGATCCACCGCGGCTCTGCTTCGGTGCACAGTGCAACACCGTAAGGAGTTGGGAGCTCTAGGGCTGTTACAGTTGAGGTGGTGCTCAGGGATTACTTCTCCACAGGCTCAGTCCACAGATATGATTTAGATCAAATCTCCTCAATGGATGTAAATGATGGACATGTTAGTGATGAAAGAACAAAATGCTCCATTCACACTCATTTTTTGAGAGCGTTATTGGGAAACTTCTTACACCCAGGATGAGTTCAGGAACACATTCAGTCTCATCTCATGATGTAGTCCACCAGAATTTGAATAAGAATAACTTTAATATTGGAATGAAAATGGGCCTTAACATGGACCCAGATGTGATTTTGAGTGGAGTTTGGATTGTGTGCCTGCATAAAAGGCTTGGTATCCCCACTCACTGACCTGAAAGCAAATGAATGCCTCTGTTGAAGAGCATCCCGAGTGAACCAGATTTAGAAAAACACATTTCCAATTCAGGATTGCGGCTCCTCTGTGTCCTTGGCATGGTTTATTCTTCTGCCAGCAAATGGACATTCAGGCAAAGACAAGTCAGCTGCCACACTGGGATCTGTAGGTGAATGGCTCACCCAGCAGTGGACTGCCTTCTGGTCGGAAGACATCAACATCCATTCATTGCTGTTTTTGTGGTATTGTTGGCTTACTGACTATGAGCAGAACATTCGACGAGATTTGAATTTTATATAATGCAAATACTGCAAGGCCCGCTGGGTTCAGCGCCACTGTGCTGACCGGGCTAAATTTTCACACTCCCTCAGATTTAAAAAATATACTCAAGAAAATTGCAAATAACATCGATTAGGCTACTGCTATTTTCACATGGCATCATTGACAGTTTATCTAGCGTTGTGCCCTTATAGCTGAATATAGATTACTTTGACATACATTGGTCTATTCATCTCCACCTACAGGCTGAATATTGACCCTACCTTGCTGTGACCTGAAGACTGAATGAGAAAGAAAGAAAGATATTGGCAGTTGTAACGAATATATATTATTTACAGATGAAAGGATAGTGTTATATCACTAAGTTGTTTCCACTGATATCTAATTTCAGCTGGCAGCTGTTTTTCATATACTGTACATCTCAGTTTATTCTCCAGTGCATGCTCTAAATTGCCATTGCTACATAAACCCTGTGTTTTGGTAACCAGTGTGTCCCAACACTGATACTCCTGATCACAAATCTATAATCATAAAACTGTCAAGCACATTTGCGCCAAGTGTGAGGGGTATATTGTTGGGTGCGTTTGGAGTTAGACTGTAGAGGAGGGGATTGTAAAAGTCTGGAATGTGAAGCATGTAAAGGCATACTGGTGTTGATGCTCTGTGTAGCCAGGGGAGACCTTTTCACCGACAGTGACAGTAACAGGCAATGAGAAGGTCAAAGACTGAAAGCCTCTGGTGATTGTGGTTGTGATGTTTTGTCAAAGCGGCTGCAGCCCTTTTCATTTCATGAAGCATTTCTTATGCACTTCCCAGATGAAAACTTGCATCGCTGTTAAGTATTGAGCTTGAATTATTGTGCGATACTTGATGCTGTCACTATCTCGCAGTGAACATTTCTTCAGCGTCTGATGCAATTTTGACATTATTGAAAGTTAAGTTTGGAGGACTTTCTAAAGATTTACTCTGGATCACTGTTGCTCTGACACACTGGAATTAACACTGGGGGTATGATTTATGAAATTTAAGGAAGATGACAGAAGGAATGGGATGTTAATTTACTTGCAGAAATACTTTTGTTCTGGTATATCCAAATCATTAAAGACAATAAGTGGGCCATAGATTTATCCATCTGATGAAGTGTGATATCCAATGTTCACTTTGGTACTTATTTGTAGGCTCTATTGGTGTATATTCTTAGGAGCATACTTATTGTTTTGCATGGATCTTGCCACAGGATCTCTGTGTGTGTTCACCAAACCTAAGGTCGGTGATAGGCACAAACTCAATTTCAATCACATTCACTAATGGAATAAGGTGAACCGAGACTCCACACCTCTGCTGCCTGCTTCACGTGTATCCAAACGTCCAATCAGCCACTTTCAGCTCAATCCTTGTAAATTATTTCTTATTGTATAGTTAGATACACAAAATGTACATACTTATATACATTATAAAGATTACAGTAATTGCTGAATTGTGAATAAGGGGTAGGATTAAATAAGTGAAAGCCTGTGAATGTTCTTATGTGTCCATTGTTATCCCCAAAGCAATTTCAGTCAAAAGCAACCGTTTATTTGTCTAGTTCAGGGGTGGGCAATTCTGGTTCTGGAGATCCACTGCCCTGCATGTTTTAGGTTTCTCCCTGCCCTAACAGACCTGAGTCTAACAATAATCAAACTGTGACAAGCTGCTTGATAACGAGCAAATCATTAGAATCAGGTGTGTTAGAGCAGAGAGAAACCTAAAACATGCAGGACAGTGGATCTCCAAGACCTGAATGGCCTACCCCTGGTCTAAGATCGATGTGGCAAAGGTTTCAGTGTTTTCAGTTTTTAATACATTCTCCTCGAATGAGTCTTTCTGTTAAATCGTTCCCTATACCTGATTTAAAAAAAACAAAAACACAGATCCTGTCCCTCCACAGAGCTGCAGAGGAATCACTACAACCACAACCTGTATCCACCCCCTGCTCACAAATACCTCCAATTAACAGCTGTTTAAGGACTTCAAAGGTTGTCAATGAGGAGCTAAAGAGCCGTAAGCAGGATGTGGTCTGATAGCACCTCGGTTGTGACCCCCGGTAGGCAGATTGCTGGCATTGATGGTTGAGATGAAAGCCCTCCGGCACAAAATTACATCTTAAAATCTTTTATCTTGAACCAATGGGGAAAGGGAAAAAAAAGGTTGTCCTCAGCTTTGCATCGTTAAGTGAGATTATATATCATTAGGGTCTCTTTTAAGTTTCTATTTGATGTTAGTGCTAATTTCACACATGTCCTTGTATAGCCAGTGCATAATAACCAGGATCCACCATTAAAGGGATCAGCTTTAGTCGGTTATCATTTTGCCAAGTAATGTGGGCAAAAATATGAGGAAATCTCTCTACCGTCTTAAAAATAAACCCAATAATAAATTGCATGTTAACCAGTGGCCGTGGACGCTTTTGAAGCATTCTTAAACATACTGAGTTGACAGAAGACCAACAAAACCTCATACAACTTAAACACCAGGAGAAGCAGTGACCTCTGCACACAGTAGTGCCCTAGAGAAAACACAGGGGCAGAGGTGCTAGCAGTCTAAACAGCAACAGCTGGTGCTCAACGACATGCTCAAAAATCACAAAATTATTGCAAAGAATATAACACAATTGGGGATTTGAATGTATCTTTTGAAACACTGTAGCCAAAATACAGTAGCAACATGTATTATCACATTCTAAAAAGTATATTAGGTCAATGTTTTTAAGCTTTGAAGTTATGCTGCAAAGATAAACAGTTGTATAAGAGCAAACTGGGCATATATCGTTTGAAATCGAACCCCCTGACTCCTCGTCATATCGGGACACTAAAGCCTACTTGGTTGCTCAGAGTAGCTCAAATAATACCCTAGTCAGTTTTAGATACCATTTGGTCCTTACAAATTCTGATACCTAATATATTTATACTGTATTATCTTAAATAATGTAAGTGGGGGTTCTAACTTACTCTTTCACCATATTAGCTGTCCCGAAAAAGGAATCCTGCTTAGCCTAGTGTGCATCATTCCAAACATTGTTTTTCATATCAATCTACCTCTGTATTCAAAATTCAAAGTCAAATTGCCCATCTTCCTACAGCATCTCCCTTCACAATGATTGCTGCTGTCTCGGCAGGTCTCACGCTGGCTGTATTGTCCGCTATTATTCTGCTTCATGTGTGCTGGCATCCTTCTAAAGGCTGCTCTCGTACAATAACAAAGTCCCATAACGGACGACCACCTGAGCCTCCTGTGATGGGGTCAGACAGGTGACACACAGCCCCAGCATTTGCTAGCATCCTCTAAAACATTAAATCAATTCTGCAGCAAATTACTGGTTGGTGCGGCTTATTGTTGTCTGTTTTTATAGTTGCTGAAATATGTTCACCCGCATATTTCACCTGCTAATACTTTAATCCCACTGTTATAACCAGAGTAACGGTTTAAAACGGCAAATTAAAAAAAAATATATATATATATAATTATTTGGACCAGTATTACTTTACCTGCTCCATTTTTTTCCAGTTGTATATGCGACAGGTCATTTGAATAAGGCTCTATAAATCTTGGCTGGATGAGCCAAATGCTGGCTAGCCCGCCACTTCATGAAAAATTCTGTGCCATGACTTGGCACAAAGCTATTCCAAGATGAGTCAAATTGCTTTCATTATCACTAAAAGCCTCCTTTCCAGCTGTTTGCTATTCAGGGTTTCCACGACTACAGATTCAAGTCAGAAGAAAACTCTTTGGCTACATGACAGTGGTATTTAGTTTTCAATTTAGCCATTAAATGAAGACTAGAGGAAAGGCTTATTCTGTTCGTCAACATCCCAAATAAATGGTACACTCGTACGGATGTTTCTCACCGTTGTGAAACATTATAAAGAGGATGCAAGCTTCGTTGTTAAATTTTCCTCTGGCCTGACAGAATCATACAGTTGAGCATGCTCGGTAGCAGAAAATGAGCCACAAGAACAAGAGATTGCTGTTTGGTACTTCCTTTGCACCAAAGAATTTGCCTATATCAGTGGGGAGAAGTGAGTGCAGTCTTTCAGTGGTAGACCCTCCCCTCCTCCCCCACCTGTACTTCTTACCTGTGTTATTATCTCTAGAGACTGGAGTGTTCAGATTACAGGGTTTTGTGTTGGAGCTTGTAACTAGTCAGCCCGGTGCATTCCTGCCTTTCACCGGTGTAGTTAGGTTTAATGACAGGAATGTGTTTGCAAGAGTGACACATGGTCGGAATCAGATTGTGTCCAAATGAAGCTCAGTTTGTATCTTCTGATGCAGTGTTTGTCTGATCCCAATGGATTAAGCAGCCAAGTCATTTCTCTTACCTTCAGATTTGCCTGGTGTGTCATAGGGCTGGGTTTAAAAGAATCGATTTCCCCCTTATAATCTTTGTTCATTTGAATAATCTGATATCACTTCATAAAAAGAAATCAATTCTTAGGGTAAAAGTTAATACAGTATTTTTAATAATGCACCAGGTTAGGGGGTTCCATGTAGAATTTAGAGCATTAGCTTTAAAGGTTGTTAGCTTTAGCTTGTTTTGTAACTGAAATATTCCGGATCGAATGGATATTGGATCAAATCGGGACCTTGTTTATTGGAATAGAACTGATTCGGGACATCAGTGTAGATACCCAGCCGCAGTTTATGAGTATATTTACTACATAAGTAGTATGTGACCAGGTGTTTCACACTGTCTATAGTCTTCCTTGTCAGCTTTTGGCCGTAGGGCAAGAATTTTCATAATTTCCTCAAATAATACAAGCAGCTTGACATGTTTGTCCTTGGGGATGTAAAGGAAAAGAGGAGTAGGTGGAGGTTTTCCCTTGTTCCTGTACCAACAGGCCCAAGTATTTGTCAAACATGAGCTGGGCTTTTAAGTGGTCTTTAATAACAAAAGGACCTTAAATCTACCTGTCACATACTTCAGGAATGACAAAATCCAACGGCACATGCAATGTAAGTACGAACATGACTCTCCTAAAACAGTCTCAGATATCATTGAAATTGAAATGGCATAGTTTGGGCACAAATTATAATGCATTATGTTCCAGCTAGCCAGGACATGCAGATATAAAAGATAAGTTATAGATAATGTTTCTTATGATAAATCCTGATTTTGGCCATTGGAGAACCAAACATAAACCCCCTTTTTATGTTTAAATAACATTATTCTGCTCCAATTTGTAATATTGTGAGAATAGGAGATATATTAGCCTGGCTCCAACAGTAACAGTAATGCATTCATTAGCCCACAGCTACAGTATATAGCTGATGGGGCGGATAATGAATCTACAAGTCTGAATAAAAATAGGCATTTTTACTTCAAGGAATGAAAACAAATGCAGGTAAAATAGCTTTTTTTAGACATTAAGCATTTTTTCTATAACGCACTGGAGAGGGAGGTGTGTGTGGGGGGATAGGGGGGGATAATATTCCATATTGCACTGACATGGACTGGATTTTATGAAGTGGATGTTTGTACATCAGCTGCTCGTTTAAAAGCAGCATGATGCTTTTCATGTACTTGCTGTTTACAACCTCCCATAGTGGTGTTAGCTGGGGTGAATTTCTGTGCTTTTCCCTGAAGCCGTGCTGCCAATCTTGAGTCACAATAAAACTATTCTTCTTTGTGATCTGTGGGTGGCTGGAATCTCCTGTGGTTATGTATTTCATTAAGGAAGAATCCTCTGAGACTTCTGCTGTCCTGTGCTCTTGTGCAGCCTGCTGAATATTACCCATTTGCCTGGGTCCTCTGTCACACTGCCAACTAACTGAAAGCATTTAGTTGATTTCCATTCATATAGTTCTATATATGAAGCACAATAGTGACAATACCAGATAGGGGCACTAGCTTCTTCATGTGTGCTAGCAGGTATTTCTAGAAGAGCCCACTGGCTGTTCCTGGGGATTTGGTGTTCTACAACATCTTTTTCAACCCTGGCATTTCTTCTTCATGTATTAATAAAGAGCCGATTATGGATTCTGTGCACCAGCAGCATTGCAGCTTTAAAGAACATAGTGCATTGGAACTGATGCCTGTGTTCAGATATTCTAGTATATCTAGCACATTATAACCCTGTATTTCAAAATTAGGAACACCATGCTTATAATTTTGGATGTTTTTTATTCTTATATGCTTCTCCAGGTCAGTCGCTTAATTATTTGTGTTATTGTATAAAACACTTGGTTGAAATCCCTATGCTCAGAGGGAATCGGGGTTGTGTTATCTCTTTGAAAGAGGCAAAAGAAGCTTGCTGATTCATCATGGGCCCTGCTGCAATATGATTTGACTGTTCTCTGTCATTGTAAGATCAAACAAATGATCTTGTGGCAGACAAGGAGCTATTTGTGCAGGCAGGATTTGAATATGATCCCTATAAATGTGCTGATTGGATAGTGGCTGGGTGGACATATTGGACCAATAATTTGACTGTGTTCTCATTTGGGTTTGAAATTAGATTTTCATTTTAATTTCCCTCTTTTCTAATCGACTTTGCTGCTGCCTCTCCTTTAAGTTAAAATGGGACCACCCCTGTGAGAGAAAGGTAAAGACAGACTAAGTATTGTCACAATAATAGGAGATTTAGTTGCACTCCAGTGTTGCGGAACTTGTCAGCTATTTTTATCTATTAAATCTTTGTGATCATTTTGTGATCATTTTGGCCTATTTGATGATCACTTGGTTCACATATTTCAGGCCTGAACAAATTAGCCTGTGCTGTAAAGTCCAAGGTCAGTGCACAGTGGGTTGCCTTAACTGTACCAGCTGATGAATCCACATCTTCTGCTATTTAAGCCTCTCGTCTCTGCTTGAAACAGTCTAATTAATTTCTGGCCAATTTCATATCATATTAACATTGAAACCACTGCGAACATTAGTAAATCCAGCACAGCAACATATTAAAGCTCCCCTATAAATAGCAGACACTTCATCCATAAATACTGACCATTAAAACCTGTAAAAATACTTTTGTGTGGCTTTATTTTATTGTATTTACAGTTTTATGAGGCCATGTAGGCCATGTATGCCTCGCAGAGTGGCAGTCAGAGAGCTATAGCACTGGGCGTTTCTCTCCAGGGACGAAAGAGCCTTTCACCTTACACTTATGAAAAAATAAAAGGTACTATGTGGGAAAGAGCACAAAGAGATAAGGGCTAAGAGTAGCCTTTGGTATGATGTTTGTGCCAGCATGTTATAAGCATGTTTGTGTCCCTCAGTGAATCTTGTTTCCTGTAATGAGTGCAGTGGCATTTCATAGTTCTCTCCCTCCCCCTTTTGGTTTCCTGTTCTATTCTGTATGAAAAAAAAATGGACTTCCATCAACATCAAACATTGTGCATTGCAGTACCAGCGAGGGGTGATGAGTGAACAGAATGAAGAGGGGAAAGGGAGCAACATAAGGTAGAAAAACGGGGTCAGCTCCAGTTTACGTAACGCCCCTCTTCCCAGTAAGCCTGAGTGCATGCAGCAGCAGAGGGTTGGGCTCCCACTCATCTGCGGTGGCTACACACGCAAAAACACTGCACCCCAAAGGGTCTGTCCTAAACGGCGGGGAGCACACATCAGGAGGAACAACAGCCGCAATGTGGTTAGTTAATCTTCTGCCCCATCTGTTGATGGTCCCAGGCATGGAACAGGACCTTTTTTTTTTTTTTGAAGAGCAGGCTGTCCAGCCTAAAGGCAGGTAGATGGAGTCCCTGTGTGCATTGTGGTGAAACTTATGACCCCCCCTCCTCCTCCTGTTCCCAGTCCTCTCTGATGCAGGAGATATAGTTCTTGAGAACAGACAACAACAACGCTACATGGACGTCTCACTTCGGCTCTAAATAACTCATGTTCACTCAGGCTGTCACAGTGCTCATGCTGTCATTACGTCCCCTCCACTTCACACAACCCCTGTGGATGTTGAAAGGGGCTGAGTGGATCACTTCCTCTGTCAAAACGATGGTGTTTTTTTTTTCTATCAAGTTTGACGGAAAACGGCTCTTTGGCTCTTATTTTGTGTAAAGTGTGTGTGGTGAAGACGCAACCCAATAAGCCAGCATCAGGGTTGTTTTGGGGGAAAGTATGTGTTAGCCACATCCATGTCACAGTTTCCTACATCCCCATACATACTTGGTACAATAGCAGGCTACTTTTTGAGCAAAGTAATTAAAAAAGAAGGCATATTATATTTTCCATCATACACTCTTGGGCAAGCAATCATGCAATGATCCTTTTGCCCTCAGTAATTGTTCCTTAAACGCACACTTTGTTCAAGTTGATGAATGCTCAAACTTGCTTTGTTTATATATTGTTATTCAAGCTGTCTTTATACATTTTTGTCCCGTGGCTTATTCTCCATGAATATATTGTGCTTTAGGGCAAAAAAGAAACAACTGGCATTGTGTACAACTTTTTTGATTCCTGCAAGAGCCAAAGAAAGGCCAATTTTTAAACAGCATACATAATTGGAAGCACATCCCAGATTTTACATGATTTCTCATTTATTTTCTCATCTGGATATCTGTTTTCAGAGCTTCGTGGAGTGTACCAGCAGCCGAAGGACCAAACTTTCAGTCGATCCAGTGACAAACAAAATGCCAGAAAAATCGACATTATCTCTTAGGTAGGTTACATTTGGGCACAATTCTGTCATTTGATGTCTGACACATTTATGTTTAGCAATGAAATATCATGTTCCTTTTCTAAAGTTAATCTAAGCTCTATGACCACTTCTGTTTAGTGTCTGAATCATGGGAAATGTCGAGAGCCAGAATGGGGACCACACCCTCTACGGTAATGAACATGGCTATTTATCACGTAAGCACATGTCTCGGTCTCTTCGCATCTCCAACAAGCAGTCCAGACGCTCTCGACATGCTTCATCAGGGAAAATAGAGCACAGGAACTCTGAGACGAGCACACGCTCAAGTAGCACCCCCAGTATCCCACAGTCCCTGGCTGACAATGGCCTGGAGCCCTTCAATGAGACAAATATCCTCCCAGACTTTGGAAGCCCCATTTGGGTGGACCGTGTAGCCATGAACCTGCGACCTGTGTCCTTTCACAATGACCTGGCCAATCCCTCTGTGCACATGAATACGATGCACATAACCCTTCCTGGCCCCACTGCAGAGGAGGTGCAGGACCAAGATGTGTACGCAGGTGAGGTAACGTACCTCCAGAAAACTCGGGACAGCTCCAAGGAGACCGTCAGCTTCAAGAAGAAAAGGTCCAAGTCTGCAGACATGTGGCGGGATGACAGCCTGGAGTTCTCCCTGTCTGACCTCAGCCAAGAGCACCTGACCAGCACAGAGGAGATCATAGACACTGCCAATGAGAGGGACTTTACTGACTGCAAAGGACACCTGCAGTCCAGCCCTACAGACTCCGCTGACAGGGCAAACTCCCTGGACGAGCTGTATAGCCAGAAGAGCCCAACCCGCAGGCAACAACATGGCCGCTACGCCAAGTGGCATGACGCCAACAGGGCTATCAGGGAGGGCGAGGACGATAAGATGCTCTCCCCATCAGAGGAGGATGGGAACACCTATGGTGCATACACCCTCCCCTGCCGGCGTTCCCACTGCCTGTCCGAAGGCCTGAGCAGCCACCAAGCTGCCATTTGTGCCAGTATGCAGGGCAGGAGGGCACAGACTATACAGGTAAGACATACAGCCATTTCACATTTTCCTGATCTTTCAATGCCACTAATTTGGCTCAAACAATCTCATCAAAAAGCAGCACAGTTCATAGAAAACAGAACAAGTTGTTTCCTCCATCCATGAAAATGTAAACTCTGTATTCATGTCTGTCTTGGTTGGTGAAAATGTCAGGGTCCTGGACTGTTCAAGCTTTGTCATGGCTCCTTTGTGCTCCTTGGAAAGAGTATGACAAGCTGTGCAGAATCTTAATGTAGTTTGGTGGCATCACCAATAAGACGGCTCATGTCATTCATTTTTTTCCTCCCATTGTGTCTGGGCATTTCCTCTGCTGCATTCATCCACAGATAATAAGCAGTGAAACAGACTGAGCGTAAAAAGAAAGCTTACGTCAGTGGAGAGATGTGTTGTTTCCTGATGAAACTGTTGTTTTTCTTGGGAGAGGAGACTGCGATGATGGGAGGGGGGCAGCAGAGCTTTAAAGTCGCTCTCTGTTTGAAATGCCTCAGTCTTTTGTCATGGTAATGAGGGGAGGCCTGTGGAAGAGTGTAACAGTAAAACGTGTATGGTGGCCCTGTCACTGCGGGGCACCGTCAGCACTAGAGAATGGAGCTCTGGAGCACATGATTGGGTCATGTGACCAGATGGAGATAGCGAGCTCGGTGTAGCCCCCTTCATCTCCCAGGAGCCTTTGGCCATGTGGGTAGGAGAGGGCAGACCCTTCGGTGCCACGGGGAGGGCAGGCTGTACTCACAACAGCAGAAACTTTGCTGTGAGTAATTAATTTTGAGCAGAACCTCAGGATTGTGCAACCCATGGACTCTTTAGGCCTCTGTAGTCACAGTTTTTGCAAAATGTTTCGAAGGATTCCTCTATCCTGCATGTTCATAGATGGTTTAGTCGTCAGTGAGGGAAGACATTGTTGACCGTCTTCATTCTTAGTGATGAAAAAAACGTGTCTGCCATGCCATCTCACCTGTCTCGTGCTTCTGCCACAACGCAGGATGTCACAGCCGGGGAGGGCAGCGAGTATGAAGACAGTGGCATCGACGGGGTGACGGCGGAGGCTGAGCACCAGTCCCGACGCTACAAGACCATGTCGGCCTCCTTCTCCGTGTGCTCGGCAGCCGGCAGGAGCATGTTCGCCGGCAGCGACAGCGGCAGTAGCAGCGGCGGCGGTGCCAGCGAGTGTGTACAGGGCGTGTACGAGAACTTCCGTCAAGAACTGGAGATGAGCTCCTGCCAGACGGAGAGCCTGGAGGAGGCGGGGTCCGCCCTGAGTGACGAGCAAAGCACCATGAGCTCCGCCTACCAGTCAGACGTGTTGCTCAGCGTCGCCCAGGGGATGGTGCGCAAAGCTGGCAGGCTTTCTGTGAAGAACTTCCTCGTACATAAGAAGAACAAGAAGGTGGAGTCAGCCACAAGGCGCAAGTGGAAGAGTTACTGGGTGTCCCTGAAAGGTTTGTTATGCCCTCAATGTGTCCATAACATTTCCACTTAATTCCATAATCTCAGTATTAATACAGCTCAGTCAACACAGCACACTTTTGATATATAGTTTTTTTGCTGACATGCAGAAGCTTATGCAGAAATACTTCAAATCTAAACTTTTAACTTTGCAAATCTAAACTTCGACTTACAGTAAGTCAGTTAACCAAGCTTTATTTCAAGCGTGATGCAAACCTCATTATACTATTTTCCACCACTTGACTGGGCTTGAAATCAAAGCAGCACTCTAATGATCACGATGCCTCCCTCACTGTTAAGTCAGCCATCCTGCACTTCTTAATGTTGGCCACTGGAGAGCAGAATTAAATTGCTTGAACAAATCTGGCTTTTAAAAGCAAAATCCTGTGTATAATTGTGAGTCTTTCCTAGAGACCGGGGCCGGCAAGAGTCTGTGCTCAAGTAATATATTATGTATAAAATTTAATGGGTTGTTTTGGTGTTCCAGGTTGTACTCTGTTCTTCTATGAGACTGATGGCCGTTCAGGGATCGACAACAACAGTATTCCCAAGCATGCTATCTGGGTAGAGAACAGTATTGTCCAGGCTGTACCAGAGCATCCCAAAAAGGACTTTGTGTTTTGTCTCAGCAACTCCTTGGGAGACGCTTTTCTGTTTCAGGTAAGAGCATGCTTAAATGCCATCTGGTCTGTGAATAGGTGCAAATTATCTCACAGGAATGCATTACCTTGATGTATGTATGTACTGTTTTTTTAATATTCTTTTGAAGTCTGATTAGCAGTCAATCAACACAGGAAATGCAAATAAAGAGCTTTTTATCTTTAATGTCAGGGAGCCCGTTGTTGTTTAACCTCTGACCTTTCCTTGTCTGTCCCCACGCAGACCTGCAGCCAGACAGAACTGGAGAACTGGATCACAGCCATCCACTCTGCGTGTGCCACTGCTGTCGCCCGCCAGCACCACAGAGAGGACACGGTGCGCCTGCTTCGTGCGGAGATCAAGAAGCTAGAGCAGAAGATAGACATGGACGAGAAAATGAAGAAGATGGGAGACATGCAGCTGTCTGCTGTGACTGACACCAAGAAGAGGAAGACGATCCTGGACCAAGTAGGTTTTACTCTCTTTTCTCACTTCAGCTTGTCTCTCATAGGCCCCACATGCCAGGCTGTTGTGTGAAATTTTAAGAAGTATTATGGTGACTGGAAGAGACTGGGAATTTGTCCAGTTTTCTGAGGAAGTCAGGGAATATCAAGGACATCTGTAAACAGGTTTCATTTAATGTTCATTTATAGTTTTGTTGCAGTCTTGTTAATGCACTTTTCCTTTTTCTGTTCCCCATTCAACCTTTTATAGAAATTTGTTATTCATAAGTACAGGCTTATAAACACCATTTGTCAAGAACTTTACCTGTGTCCGTATAACTTCAAATACTGCAATAACAAGAATATAATATAGAAAAACATTTGTTGCTAGAACACATTCAAATTAATTCAAATGTCAAAATATTTACTTGTCATTCAATTCAGGATAAAAGTATCGCTTGCATTTCTCCACAGCAGTGCACGTTTTAGTGGAAACTTAACAAGCCAGAAGAAATTATGAAAGGTTGCCGACAAGCTTTATCTTGAACAAAGTATCAGACAAACTCATTATAGGTATTAAATCAACACAACAGCTCTTGTCATCAACCTCCTGCTGCTGTTCTTTCTGACTGTTGACACAATTGTTAAACTTCAAGAAGTAGGAGTTCTCAAGAATGAACTTTAACTTAACAATTAAGAAGCAAACTACTGTCGCACTCAATGGCTGTAGTGACAATAACAATTCTTGGGGTGGGAATCTCTAGGCACGCCAAGATTCAATTATGGTTCAGAAGGCTGCGATGTGATTATAAAACGATTATCCATGCACTGGGGCATCATTTTTCAAGATTCAAGAAAAAATGATTTATCCCCAGGGGGTAATTACTTTTTTTTTTTTTACTATACATATACTTTTTTCTATACAGAATTTCTTTTTTTCACACTGTGACTACTTATCAAATTTTTAGCAACGTATTAGTAATGATCCACAATGAATTGACTTCTAATATATTTTATTAATTAAAAAAAATTGAATTGATGTGAAAATTCAACTGGGACATTTTCCAGCATTTATCCCTGCATGGCAAAGAACTTACAGAAAAGGTAAAGTCTGCCTATAGCAGCAGATTTGTAGTAAACTAATACAGACTTCTGCATAGTCTGACCAACACAAAAAGCTGCCCTTATTGACAAATAATAACAAATACTAAAATAGTTTAGCCATAGTATTTGCACCTGTGTGGCTCTCATGAGCATGAGACACTAGCTGCCACTCATCTGGAATCAAATGCAGTTACAGTTACATACGATTCTGTGATAAGGGATGTCCGCCCATCACATGTTAAAGCTATCCTACCCGCTCTCTATAGTGATTCCATGACTTTGGTTTTTGGTCTCGTTGTAGAGTGAGCGGAACTCTGTCGGTAAAATATCTTTGAGATTTTGACAGAGGAAGTGTTTTTTCTTGCCCATATGCAACTTCGTTCAAAAATATTGCACATGGAATCATTTACTGTGCTTACTTTTCTTGTTTATTTGTCCTAAACAGCCAACAGCATGTATCACTGCTTACTTAACTGCTTTATTAGTAAATCATAATTGGAAGGGTCTCAGGCATGTAATGTCTTCTCAAACCTCAATTCTCAAACCTCTCACCATCTTCCTTTTCTCCCAGTGGCATGTCCCCTGCGGGATCTGGACCCATGGGAAAATCCCATACCGGTCGAATTTCAGGCGCTGCATTGCAGAGTTCCACCTTTTGTGTTCCGTAAACAATATTTTATCAATTAACATTTAGAAAAAGCAATTTTTGACATGCGATTCATAATCTTACACGTCAGCATATCAATGCATATAAGAACACCCCCCCCCCCCATAATTTTCAGAATATAGGCTCAGTTCCCTATTGTTTGATTAATTACAGGGATCACATGTAAGTAGCTATTTCAATATAGGAAAGAGAGAGAAGCAGGAAGAGATATGAGGGGATTGAGTAACTCAATCTCAGAGGTATGATCTGCTAGGCGCGGCTGATGCTACACACCTATTGGCTACCACATTGCTTTTTGTTTTCTTGTTTGTTTGTTTTTAACACAGTATGCAGTTGGCACCAGTTGATAGCCTGACATTCTGTCAATTAATTGAACAGCTCATATTGTCTTTTTAATAGGTCTGTTTTCAGAGAAGGGGGATCAAATGGCCTTTGTTTCGGTGAGTTAGGTAGTGCCTAGTTGGAGCGGTTCTGTTTGGCAGTGTCAGGTTTCACATTGTGCAGAGCTGAATGAATAAGGCCTGCTCCTTAAAAAGCTGAAATGCTCCCAGCCTCTAGCTGCCAGTGGAATGCGCAGTTCTGTTTCTTTCTTGTCTCTGGGCTACTTGGCAGTGATGCATAGCCCTCCGCCATGGCACTGGCTGCCTCTTCCAAACACCAGTGCAGGACCGTGACTGGGTGGGGACGGCCCAGTGAATAATCACAATGTCCTGCTCTACTGCCCTAATAAACATCAAACCATTAGGAACAGAGGGCGCAGGTTGGCAGTGTTTCGAACGATCTGCTAATGGAGCTTCTGGGGCAGAAAGGAGATGAGCCATCTTGGTCTGAAGTTGACAAACAAGAACCCTGAGGAACATTAACTGGATGCTTTCTTGTGTCCCTCTGTAGATCTTCCTGTGGGAGCAGAACCTGGAGCAGTTTCACATGGATCTATTCCGCTTCAGGTGCTACCTGGCCAGCCTGCAGGGAGGAGAGCTGCCCAACCCCAAACGCCTTCTGGCTGTTGCCTCTCGGCCCACCAAGCTGGCAATGGGCCGACTGGGTATATTCTCTGTCTCATCCTTTCATGCTCTGGTAAATATAACATCTTTGTATCACCCTATTTAATCTGTTTTTCTGAAGCATTATCATCCTAATATGTTTTTATATAACATCTCAGGTTTACATACATTTTTATGCACTTAGTTGGAGTCTGCATGAATGTGACTTGAAATCCCTGAGTAGCTGTTGCAGGATCAAACCGGTAACCTTTCAGTTATAGAATGATCTCTCCAAACACTATGTTGCCCTTGTATTTAGAAGTTTCTTCGATTGTAAGCAGAGAAAAATACCGTTTCTCCCTCAAAATACACACCGTCACCTAGTGCACTCTCCTGGAAGGGCGATTGATTCCAGAAACTATAACGCATAGTATCCAACCATGTTTTTCCACAATGACTGCTATTTTGGAGCCTGGGTTTTGGTTCAGTTTTGTCCTCCACTGCTGTACTGAGGTCACATGCTCCACAGCTAAAAACACTGGTAGTACAGGGGAACATCTATTTGATTTTTACAGACATATTTGCAGATCAGTGAGGTACCACCAACGCAGTGCTGTGGAGCAGGTGGGTGTTAGAGCTGCAGGATAGCAGAGTGGGATGTCAGGTTGGGAACAAAATACACTCTAACAGCTCTCCCCTCCTCTTTTTTTTTTATCTCTCCTACTGTTTCACTGCCTCTCTAATTTGTTCATCTCTACTTCCATGGATTCTTGTATCAGCACATTGTCCAAAAAGGGCTAAGAAAAGTTGACGGAACATAAGAAGACAGAACGAGTGCAGAGGTTAAGTTTAGACTAGAGCATGTTTGCTCCCACATACAGTGTTTTTAATGCCTAATTCAGCATATTTTTAAAGACCTTTTACTCTTGCTCCTTCACAAACGAGTAGCCTAGAAATGCCAGGTTGTGTAAAGATCTGCATGAGCCCAGTGCTTGTGTGTGAAACAGACATGACTGCTCTTAATCTGTATGTTAACTATTCATCACGCTGAGGCTCATGTGACCCCCTTTTCGTCATTTTATTTAACCAGACAAGTAAGTGAAGAACAAGCTCTAAATTACAGCGACAGTCTCCTAAAAGGCCCCTTGATCACCATTTTTATTACTCATGGACAACCTACGGCGTGCCAATATTTTGGCCATTTTTTACCATATGTGCTAGATTTTTTTTAGTTTTTAAAAATATTTTTAGAGCAGTGATCTTGTTCTTGTATTTTTCATAACCTCTTTTAATGACCCGCTTTAACCTATTTCAGACTCTTATGTTGTTTAGGATACGTTGTATTAAGGAAGAATGAATTCTTGACACACTTTTTTAAAAATGCGATGTGAGGTCAAACAGATTGTTGTCTACATGTCATATGGTATGTTTGAACCCTGACTGAGTTATGTTTTTGCAGGTGGCAGCTCGAACAGAGAACGGCGTGAGACGGCGAACACAGGCCATGTCTCGTTCCTGCAGCAAGCGCAAAAGCAGGTTCTCCTCCCTCTGGGGTCTGGACACTACCTCAAAGAAAAAGACAAAAGCCCACCCCAGCATCAACCAGGTCTGCAATGTTTTACAGTTATTTTAAAAGCAAAGAACTTTCATGACCATAAAAATGCTTATTTTTGCCTTTTTCTCAATATACTCTGCCTGAGTTATGACCACTTTACCTTTTCGTCCCAGCAGGTCTTTGCCGATGGCGAAGAGCCAGTGAAAAAGCCTGTGGATGACATTTATGCTGATTCTGCCAAGGAACACACAGTAAGGAGGAATTATTCTCTGTTTGCATAAATGTGACTCGACTAAATCTTTAGTAAGTCTAGTTTAATAAGTCTTTTTAATGTCTCTGTGCAAAGAAAAGTGAGGATGGAACTGTGAAAAGCCTTCCAAGGCCCAGCACAGAAAGTGATATCTGGGTCCCTGACCACCTCACCCCCTCCTGGGTGTGTCTGCCAAATGACCAGCCGGTGCTAACCATCATCCAGCCAGGAGAGTCGGCACTGTGTGTTCTGGAAACAATCTGCAAGGTAACAGCGGCCAAATTCTGACCTGACCGGTGGGTAGGTCATGGATGTTTGCATGCCATGTAAAGACACTTAAACGAAAATGCCTCATCATTTATTAGATAAGTATAACTTTTGCAGGGCAAGAAAGAAGAATTGCATATCTCATTGTAACACGACAGTGTTGCTGGGTAAAAATGCTGAACAGCTTTGATAACCGTTATTTTATCCACAAAAAGTGAATCGTTTCTAAGCTCCTGTCAAGTTTATGGTATCAAACAACCAATCCTCTTTCTATCCTCTTTCCCTCATCCCGCAGGCTCACCAGCTCGATCCCACTAAGCACTACTTGCGACTCAAGTTCCTTATCGAAAACCAAGTGCAATTCTACATTCCCAAACCAGAAGAGGATGTGTGCGACTTGGTGAGTAACTACCTGCTTGAACATGACCTTATCCCTCCTTTTCAAGATTATAATGATCGAAAAAATGATTTGAGGAAACGCTATTAGTTGCATTAGAATGTGGGAGGGATCACAAACTTGGAGAAAACCACAGACCATAACGGCATCCTTTGTTGTGAATTATTGATAGGTTTTGTATTTTTATCCTTTCCGTTTCATATGTGTTCTCCAGAGAGAAACGCCTGCCTGGGAGTACCATGCACCAAGACCTAAATCTCTTCATGGAGAGCCTTGATAAACAATATCTGTAGTAGCCTTTGTATTTCCATCATGTAATCATGACGCATCATAGACCATCATGCATAAAGACTGTTAGTGCTGCTTTGTCTAAGAAATCAGAAAAATAACACTTTCTTTCCATGCTGTCAATGGCCCACCCACCAGAATATGAACAAAACGGGACATTGTTTTATATAATAACTTCTTTTTGTTCTTCACAGCTTTACAAAGAAATTGAGCTCTGCTCCAAAATTACAAAAGTAATCCAGTTTGACAGAGATGAATCCTGCATGATTGGTTACGGTAGGAACCATTTAAATAATCCTCTCTACTTTCTTTGATTTACTAAGATGCTATAATGAACTCAAAGTCAAAGATGTCATATGTGGAGCTGTTGTTTTCAGTGTAATAATTGTGACCTATACACAACCTGTGTTTTTCTCAGACCATTTTCATCTGTACTGAACAAATCCCTCTGATGTGTTTTATATAAGAGTCCCCCTTCTCTCTCTCTCTCTCAATCCTCCTCTTCTCGCCTCACTGTCTCTCCTTTTCCTCCTCCAGGTTTCTCCATTTCAGTGGTGGAGGAGGACGGAGTACAACAGCTCTACATCACTGATGTGAAGGCGGGCGGATTAGCCTTCGCAAAAGGTTCATTACCCTTCACTTCCGTCAAATGAACCCCCTTCAAAGACACTCCTTTTGTGTCCCTGAACACATGAGTCGCAGCTAGATAAAAAAGAGAAAGATTCTGGGGTGCATTGCCCATTTTTCTTTCCTTTTACATAGAGCATTTTTCTCCCATAGAGGTTAATAGATTATCAAAGTATTTCTGATCCTGATCTGATTTTTACTGCAAGTCTTTAGAAATGCATTAGTGAATGTTTTTCAAAAGACATGGAAGAACACAGCAGTTCTCAAGGGCGTTGATTACTATAATCATAACCACACTGCCTCTCACTGGCCTTTGTGAAGGATGGTGCTGAATACCACATCTCACACCAGCTGTTTTGCATTGGTACCCCTGCTACGAAGTTAGACTGCAGGGTTGAGTGGTGTCAAAATATCATGCTGTAGTTGGTCATAGTGCAGCTAGAGCACATGCAGTGATGCTGTACTGCATAAAATGAGATACCTGTACTGTCTAAGCAGCTGACACTTTACAGGGCACAGAGAAGTGGGTCATGCTTGTGGGTCTGAAAGGCAAAGAAATGATAATAATTCTACAGCTAATGGCCTCTAAGAGTGTATTTTTACTTTTTATTCTTACAATAATGTCATCTCATGCCTTGATTAGGGGTTTAATAGCCTGTTAATCAATGCTAAAATTGAGATAGATTGTTGTAATCTCATATTAAGGAAAGTAGATTCTGTTTATTTAGTGGAATTGGACATGTGACAGGCAGTAAATTGAATCAAAGCTGATTGTTTCTCCACTTTGCAGGTCTAAATGCAGGGGATGAAATACTTCAGCTGAACGGAAAAGACTCTCACAGTCTCAACTTCTCCGACATGAAGGCAGCTTTCTCTCAAGCCTCGCTGGCTCTGACAGTCAACACTCTGCCTTCTGTGGAGCGCCGTCAGCTCTGCTACCTGCCCCCACGCCGCTCAGATGCAGAGGAAGATCTCTACACGGACATCTTCTCCCAGAGTCAAGGTGAGAAGCCATATTGAAACATAATTGACGCATGCTCCCATCCTTGTCCAAGTGAGAGAGGCATCTGTATAGGAGGCAGATGACAGCGTTATCCACCCCAATACCAGGTTGATAGGTGAACTGTAGTGGGTCCATTGATAGGCTTACCAGGGGGCAGAGATGGACAATGACCAGCCTCCCCAGGGTCTTCATTTTGTGCTGTAGCTGGTCCTTTGGGGGGACAGAGTCTTTGACGCTGGTACCATGCAGAATGTTTTCCAGCAGTGGCACTCTCCCCAGCTTCAGTCTTGTGTTGTTGATGTGCTCAACTATCATACACAGCACAGGACTTAAGAAACCCTGAACTGATGCAATCTTGACCTGCAGCCTTTCTCAACTTGATCCTTCTCAAGTTCTTTCCCCACCTGGTTTGTTGTGAGGGACGTATTGGGGCAGGGGGGCTGTGCAGGAGGTTGTGGGTGGGGAGGTGATGGTGGGGCAGTACACAGGGGGAAGCAGACGGTGCGGCTTGCAGCAGGGAGAACAGCATAGGGGGTCGGGCAGGTGATTGATCAAAGCTATTAAAGAACAATAATTTCCGATAACTCACCCACTTTCAATCTTTGGATTCGTTAAGTCCCTACTACAAAACTTCCAGAGATGCAGTTCGATGTACTATTCACACTTCACAACTTGCTGTCATATGAGTCCAACTCGTCACATAGGCCTATCACTGTACTGTCAAAACCCTTTAGCATCACTTGTTAATGCACTGGGTAGCCCAACTGTGAGTCACCAGCGAGCCACTTGGCTTGCATTTTTCTTAACATTTCACACTTCACACATTGCGCCGACACACGAGAGCCAACCCAAGCCTCCAGTTTAAGACTATGGCTAGGAGCTCCAACATCTGTCGACAAGTGGAAAATCGGATCTTAAGTCCTGTAGTTGGTACTTGCCATTATTACAAGAGATGGTTTTTAGGCCCCTCCCGACTTTGCCGACATAGTTCTGCTGCAGATGATCCTCCATCTTCATACTGTCCCCGAACTGATATCACTCCTCAATTCTCTCTGCACATTCTTCAGCTCCTCCTTATTACCTGACCTAAAGACCCCCTTTTTATGGCTCTACGCCAGTGACGGCCTTGTCAATTTGTCCCATTCTTGTAAACACGATATCTGAGGAACCCCTAGAGAGAATGTCTTCAAATGCTATCTTTTTATTGGCAATTTCACACAAATGTATAATAGGTTAAAAATTAAGTGAGGGCATTTTATATCCAAAAGGTCAAGGGTCAACTTCACTGTGACACTATAATGTTTCCAACTCCGTAACTCAGGAACTGAATGGGAGACATTTGGTTGGATACTGAATTGGTGACACTAATCTTGAAACTATGTTGATTGTATAGATCCTCTATGCTGCCGGATGGAAGACCTGTGTGAAGCCAAAAAATACATTTCACTACATATATTATATAAGTCTGGACAGACAACTTGACTTGTCCGCAGAGGCATACAATCTTAAAACGATTTTTCTAGAGCCTTTATGTAGGGAGTAATCGAGGGTTTGTTGTTGGAAAAACACTATAGGGTTCTGGTGGGTAGGGCATTCTCCACACAGAAGTTGATATAGTCTGTTATGCATTGTGTAAGAGTTGTTTTATCCAGTTTAAAGCTCTGCATTTGACACATTCACATGTCCAGTTAACAGAGTTTAACTTCCAGAAATCATGCAGTGTATTAACCCATCAGTTGCTCACAGTATGCTCATGTTTGCCAACTCAGCTGGCCTGTACTTACTTTATACCAAAGGATACCACGAGGAACAGAAAGGCTAAAGTAGGCATTTCTCAAGCTTTGGTTTTTTTCTTTCCTTGTATGCAGAAAACATTTCCTGCTAGTGTCCTTTGTGACACAATTAGGGAGGAGAGGAGGCTCTCAGCAGTGTGTTGCAGGCTCATTATGTGGATTAGTTTAATAAGGAGGTCATGTTTAACATAAAGGTCTTCAATCTTAATAAAAACGACAAAGCAAGGACAATATTTGTCATGGTCTTCACAGTGCTTGTGAAAATGCATTCATCTTACTCAAAGAAAAATAAATCCTATTCAGTTTTTCATGAAGCTCATGTTCTGGTTGTTGCAGAGGAGATCCTGGACGACGGGGTGGGACTGTTGCTCGAGAGCTCAGGAGACAGCCTGGACGACGACTCTGAGATCTTCAGTGAGTTTGAGTGCAGAAAGGTAAGAGCGTAGTTTTAGTATTTCTTTGTGGAGTCTGATTGAGTATCACTACAGAAAACATCTGACAGCACATCTTTCAAATGATGTGCTGTCCGGTACTTGTGTCCTGCCCTCACCCTTTGCAGAATCCCTATCAACTCTGTTATAAAAAAGAGTAATTGGCTCATTCTGTCTTGTTTAGGGAGGCAGCTATGTCAATATTTACTGTATATACTCTGTGTTAATCCCCTGCTTCTTGATACAAATATGCATCAGGTTTGTCTTTTCCTTTCATTACAGTTTCTTTTACTGCACTTAGTAGCCTCTGACATAATGCAAATCAAAGGGAACTGGATAATAATGCCGCCTACATAGCTGAATGAAGTGCATATTATGCATTAGAGACTCAAGGCAAAGTGAAATATTCACTTTGAATGCAACAGCCAAGTGATGAATGGCTCTTTGATTAAGGTTGCATTCTAATTGCTTAATTATGTGTGGTGATTAGGATCAGGTAATGAATGGAGGTGTAGTCATTTTAACTCCAAACGAACAGTCAGGTGCAAATTACAAAATGAATCACACAGCAGGTTTGGTATAACAAGCATATAGGAATGAAATGTCAATAACTTATGTTTTCTTCCTTAGCTACTGATGTGTTTTTTTTACTGAAAAAGGACCAATTCTTCTTATGTTGAGTAAAAAGTGAGCCTCAGAGTTAAAGAAAATAAAAATGAGATTAAAGCAGTGGTATCTTCTTTCTGGACTGCTGCTCATGAAATGCTGGATCTAAGGATTATAGCTTTTTGTAGATTGGTTTATCTTTTATCAAAACACTTGCTACATAACTTACTGCTTGATTTATCATTGTACCAACTGGAATCAAGCGCTCAGTGGAAGAATCACCGATCTCAGTCAACTCACTTGCCCTTCAAATTGGGGGCTGGTCTTATTACTCCTCTTTTATCTGTTCTCTCTTTAATACCATTATTAAACTGATCTTCTCTTTAATAATAATACTATGGATATGAGTAAAATAAGGATATGGATACAGGAAAAAGATATGCGTAAAATTGCATCATAGTGGTGGTTTAGGTGGTGTTTTTTCTTGTTTACCCTCTGAGACCCACGGGAGTGTCGACACTTCCTGTTGCCATTACTGTCTACAATAGGCAGTAGTGGGCTGTTTTATATTTAAAGTGGTGATACTGGTATCCTGAAACTAGAAGTCTATGGCATCAATCATGCCCCAAAGTTAGGCTAAGTTTTTGCAAGGAAAAACTGGCATGGTCATATTTTAAGGGGTCCCTTGACCTCTCACCTATGATGTCTGAATGAAAATGGGTACCCACGTTTATTCATGTGTGATGATGATGTTAGTCTTCACAGTAGCCAATTAATTGTAGCGAGACCATTTTGGAAACTTGACCTAACTGTATAAAATGACCTGTAACCTAAGCTAATCACAGCCTCGAGAAACTTCACAACCATAAAGACTGGAGACCTAGTATCCTATCTATATTGACAATAAGGGGGTCACTAAGCAGTTTCCAGAACAGATATGCTTACCATCCTTGCCATGCAATGCTAACAGAACTCTCCAAATGTCAAAGGTTTAGGATTCCAAATCACAGCATGAAAGTTTCTGTAGTGTTTCTACAATGTCTCAGGTGTCTTAATGTGGCACCAGAGTGACTTTTGACCAAATTAATAATTTATGTATCAATAAATGGTTAAATCCAATCCCAAGGACAAAAAGACCCAACCAAAACACAATGTTTATTACAGATTTATTACTGGATAAAAAGCATATCAAATTAATCCTCTTCCAATCAGGCCCCCAGCTTTTAGATGATGTATTCCACTTCTCTTTGGCATCTTTTTTAACTCTTTCTTTCTTTTTTTTAATGCTGGCTGCCCCCCTCTCTCTTTGAGGCCAGAGAGCTGAGGATAAATTGCATTACAGCCTTTCTTTGTGTAGCATTGAAAGTATTTGATGAATCAGTGTAAGATGCTGCACTCAGTTCCGAGATGAGTTAAGATGCAAGTATTTGTATCTGCAATGCGGTAATAATGTCTGGCATTGCACCACAAGCTCTTAAATAACACAACAAAAGCATGCAAATTATTTGCAAATTGATCCGCCTTTTGGCTGTGCTTGACAAGTGCTCCCCATGATGACCGTTTATTCCCTCAACCTCTTGACGCAACAAATGTTCCTGCAGTCAAGTGAAAACTCCAACACCAAGGAGGGACTTCTCTTTTCAAAATATTTAATCACAGTGGCTGTAAAGGGAACCCTCCCCAATATGTATTACATTAATGTATGAGTAAACAATCAATAACCTGATGTAAAATTTAATTTTGTGCTTTGGAACTGACACGGAGCTCTTTGTCATTGCATTAAACGGGAAAATCCTTGTATCTTGTAGTAAAAAAGCAATTTGCAATATAGCCTCCACTCCCCAATGTCTGGCCCCTTTACTTTTTCAGTGTTTTTTTAGATGGCGACACTGGTTAGTGCCAGACATTCAGAGAAAGGGCTGTGGTACTTAAGTCTGCTCTCAAGTCAACTTCTTTGAGGTGTTGTCTTCTTCTTGTGCCTGGTGATTCGGGATAAGTTGTGCAGAACTTTGCCTAAATCCATTGATTAGTTTGATGTTAGAAGGTAGACCAGTCGTTTGTATAGATCTATCCGAACCCCTTGTTCACTTTATTAACATGGGGAAAACACTATTGCCTGTTATGGTCTTGAACAGGATTCGGTTTGCTCTGGACTTGGTCTTGATTAAGACTCAGAAGGACCTAGTCTTGGACTCTAAGTTGGTCTTGACTGCAGCCTTTTCAGAGCAAAGCCTCTCTTTTGCTACCACTGTATCTCTCTGGATATATAAACAGGGTGGCCCGAAAAATGTATACACACTTTAAATAATTGTTAAGTAGGTGTTTATTAAAATTAATTTAATTTTCAAAATGTAAAAGAATTTACAAACATTATTTAATTGTTTTGTCACCGCCTGTTCTCAAACTGACCTCCGTTCTGGTCCAGACACTGCTGACAACGCACACATCACAAAACAATTCCCTTGGTATTTGTGTGCATTCACTTTCAATGGCTGCTCTTAATTCAGCGACTGTTGCAGGTCTCATAGTGTAGACTTTGTACACACACACACACACAGACAGGTATTCTGGGAAAAAGAGGACACAATTGTTACATAAGTCCTGGAATCTATTCAGAGATGGAGGACATCTCAATGTGTGATAAAAATATGTATCTGTATATTTCCTTGTTCCTTTCGGTTGGCACACCTAAACATTCCCCACGCTTCATTTTCTTCCTGCAAAACCCCCCACACCAGTTGTTCCGGTAATCACCCTCCTCTCCAGCCGGCTCCATTGCAGCACTCTCTCTCCATAACTCACCCCCTTTTCTTCAAATCCTGCATTTATATTCTACTGCGGTGTGGCTCACCCAGCCAATCCTGCTCCACCACAACCTTAAGGAGGAAACTACTTCCCTCCTGCTCCCTCACTCTCCTCAGTCTGGAGGATTATCAAGACTCATTTACAATGCTGTTGGAGTTGGCCAGATCTTCACACTCACACTGTGTGCCTGAGTTAAGAGAAGAGAAAGGGAGACAGCAGCAGAATATCAGTGACAGAACTACAGTAGACTGAGGGTGAAAAGAAGGGGAGTTGGAAGGCTGTAAGCACTGGTGGGCGGAGAGGAGGAGGCTGAGCGGCTTCACTCATCCTTCATAACAAGCACCACAGCACCATCTCCTTCTTTTTAAAACGGGAAGACAAAAGGGCTGAGACCTGTGTTAGACAGAACTAACTTTTTTTTAAAAGCCTGGAGTCTCTTACCTCTGGCAATTTAACTGGAGCTGATTGTCCACCTGCGCCTGTTATGTCCGTCCTGAAGTGGAGCAAACACAGCAAGCGCTCCTCAGACTCCATCTATGACATGCTTCATTTGGTGAGATGCCTTCCTTGTATACATTTTCTTAACCTGGCTAGCTCTCGTTACTGCTGTGATAGATGATGAGCTGCTGTTATCTTATCCCTGTGAGAGTAAAACACCTTTCCTTTTTCAGCTGTTTCTTCCTCTTGGTTGCTACAGGCAGCCAAGAGGAAGAAGCTGTGGGTCACTGTTGTGTCGCAGAAGTGCCCCATAATCACTGAAGTGCTCCACAGGATGCCAAAATGAAACGCTGCATGTAGGAGCTGAGTGTCTACAGATCTGACCATAGATGACTTGGACTTATGTGACAAACCACTCTGACCATTGTTGCAGTGACTCTGCAGAGTTTTCTCTCTCTCAGCACCTTGAGCTGTGATCTTGGGCTTGTTTCAGTTTCAGAGGGCAGACATGTAATCCTCTCCCTCCTCCATCATCAGTGCTTTCATGTTTTTGAAAAGGTTTTTTGTAATCTTTATTTCTTCACTACGGGGAAATACTTGTCTCTGGCATCTCACAGGTTTGCTCAGGAGAGCCTCTCTTGTCTAGTCTACATATTGTTGTTTCCTGTGATGTTGAGGGCTTTGATCTCCTCCTCTTTCTCTGTTTTTTCTCTTCACACTGCCATGTCATTACTGCCCATGTACCCAAAGCTGCCATGGTGTTAATTAGTCTAGATTGTGATTGTGAGTGTGAAGACTGGACTGTGGCTGTCTTAAAACCTCAGTAAAACTGATAAAGCTCAGTTGACTAATTAGGCAGAAAAGAATCGGCTTTATTTAATGATTTTCTTCCCCCCTTTTCTTGGCATTACATTTCTTGTTGTATACTGTCAGATTGCACTTAAACTTAATTTGGGCTGAATATACAGTAAAGTACTGCAGGGAAACTTATATCTTGTGATGAGACATGTTTTATGGATCATATCGCAATCGAACTGTTTTGACAAGACCTTTCATGCTAATTTTTTTTGTGTAAAACATACTGAAACTTGCACATCATCGGCAGTTACCTTCACCAGGGAGGTGTCACTAGGATTATGGTGAAAAAACTACTGGCATGATATTAATGAAATTTGGTGGAAGGGTGTAGCATGGGCCAAACACTAACCCATTTAAGTTTTGAAGTGGATACGAATCCCAGGGCGGATACACAAATTACTTTTCACTTTCAGTACATTGAGAGATAGAATATTAGTGCTGCTTTCATGCGGTGTCGAAATATTCGGGAATTCACACTGCATTAACATTGTCAGACAGGGTAGGCCTTGGCAGATGTCTGCACTCTCTCACTCTTTTCTTTCGTTTTGGGGCAATAGACCTGTCAGGCAACATTTTTTTAATCAGCAAAAACATCATCAAAGTTGACAAAATGCCTATTGCAGCAGCTCTTCACCACAGATTTAGCTAAATTACCCCCTTGTATTATGTAAATTGCATTTGCAACGTTACATCTACAGGCATGATGGCGGTTCCCAGTTAATCTGGAAGCTGCCTAGGTATTTTAGGAACATTAATAGGGACCAACTGCTGCCATGTCTCACATATGGATGTGTCTGTATGATTAGATAACAAGGCTGATAACAATTATTTGTGAAGCTGCATAAGAAGATGCGTGACTGTCACTGGATTATAATACAATGGGCTTTCTTTGTTCTTCTTTTGTATTTCTGTTATGTTTTAGTGAATGATATCTAAGCTGTAGCGTCTACTCATTGTTTTAAGTCTTTAAAAAAAAAATTCTGTGTACAGTTAAATAAGCCATGCAATTTTATATATGCACTTATTTTTATGCATAGTCATGTCTAATATAAAAAACAAAAAAGTTGTTTGGCTGCCCTCGAATGTGCAGACGGATGATAGACTAGTTCAGATATTAATTAAGACGATAAGGTTCCGCCTTCTGCAGCTGTGTGGAGACTATAATGTTATTATTTCCCAGAGGAGCTTGTAGGGGTGACAGGATAAATTGCTTCTGTCTGGCCTATAAAAATCCTTGCTCTGTGTTGTCTTCGATGGTTTCACTAATGCTAGTGTTTCCTGTTATGTGGCCATAATGCTTTGCTCCCTGCGACTTTCTTTGATCAACTAAATTATTTCTGCAAATATATGGAATGCAGTTTTCATGGATAAGAAAAGATTTGTTTTTGTGCTTTCTGTTTGTATTGATGTAAAAAGCCAAAATGCCATTTTGTTATGACTGGCGGGACTGCTGTGAACAAAGTAACCATATTAATCCATGTGTACTGTTCCTGAGTGGGCTCTATTTTTGTCCAAAATTATATGCACATCAGGGCTGGTCTCCACAGCAACCCGTAGAGTTGTGGATAGACACTGTGCGTGTGTGTGCGTGTGCATGTGTGTGTGTTCTGTAAAAGAGATGAATCATAACACCACCGATCCATCAGAAGGAGGAAAACACCAGGGAAAAGAGGGATGTGAGTGAAAGAGAGGGGGGCGGAAAGTCATTGTTATGACAGACTGAAAATAGACCAAATTAGAGCATATGATTTTTTTAAAGCTGCCTCTTCCCAGGCTAGCACTCTGCACAGTCATGGAAAGTGACACCTGCAGGTTAATATTTGAGGCGTTGGTTGGTCGGCATTTGGATATTCTCTCTTCTAGTTCAGGGTGGAGTTATATAATTGCATCACATTTTTCCTCAACGCTTTTCTGTCCTTCAATGTTTTTGTAGAGTACAGAGCAGGTCGCTGCTTTCTGCCGCAGTCTCCATGACATGAATCCCACGGAGTGTGTGTCTTCTTCGCCTAGTCCGGACTCACCGTTCCCACCACCTGCAACTCTCCGACAGCTCTCCGATACAGACAAGCTCCGCAAAGTCATCTGTGAACTCGTGGAGACTGAACGCACCTATGTCAAAGTAAGTATCGCTCGGCTTACTTGTAAGGGGCAGATGGTGAGTGTGTATGTGTGTGTGGGTTCTTCCTGTCTGCTGATCTGTCTTTCTTTCTGCCTTGGGTTGTGTCAACCCTGCACATTACCTATTCCACATGACCAATCCATATTTATCTCTGTGTCCCAGGAGATATGAGGGGACACAGCTGTACCCTTGCCTGGATATTACCTAATCGTTTTCTGCCTGGTATAAATGTGGCTTGGTGGAATAACTGGGTTAGAGAGGGTATATAATGGGATAATGTCAAGACTGTCTAAAATGTTATACCTCATTACAGGGGCCACATATTAAAGAAATCACATTATCCATGAAATATGGTGCATTGTACAACCTTCAAAGGGAATAGTTTGATTTTTGGTGGACCTGGACCATTTGTTCCAATTACCCAGAGTCAAACCGACATCCAATATACGTCTGTGTGTGCAGGTTGCAGTGGGACTGTATAGCTCAACTGCCAAAGTAATATATAGGGGGTAGATGAAATAATGGAAAAGACTTAAGGAAGAGGGACTTTAAAGCATTGATTTACAAATACATCAAAGCTGAAATATAGTCGTATTAAGTTGTGCGTTGGTAAGCTGTATTTGACACAAATGTATTCCTTATTTTACCAATTTGGGGACAGATGATTGAGCTTCCGTAGGGCGTCTTTAAGCACCTCATGTTGCTTTGACAAGTCATACCCACACATTGCGGGCCTTCATTAATGTTTGTGTTATTCAAGATACTTCCAAGTTAAACAGGTTTACATTATTTTGTCTAGTCCATGTAGATATTTTACATTCTGACTAAGAATTTAATTATTTCTTAATAAGGTGGACATATTTCTACTCTTTAAAACAAATAATGAGAAATGTAATAGGAGGCTGCATGAGTTGAATATTACATTAAGGGCGCACTCACTGTCCTTCCGCACCGCGCCCCGGGCTTTAGGGTACTTGTCCGTCCCCCCCCCGGCCAGCCAGTTTGTACTCACACTGCCTGGGCCTCGCGCAAATGCTTCTTGCCTGTCCATACGTCACACGCATTGATGATGTCATCGCGTTGCGTCGCTTTGTTTACAAATCTTTCCATAGACCTCTGAGTTTTTGTGCGTCTTATCCGACTGTTTTTGAATATTTTCATCCGACCAAATCTGCAGTAAACACTCCACCTCCGCATCACACCAACTTGAACCTTTTGCCGCCATTGTTGTTGTTGTTGTTAAATGTCCGCGCATGGTCCGTCTTTTTTTTTTCTCTATGTCCGAACAGGTGCACATAAATGATGTGAGAGGCGCCGTAGGCATCGTGATCTTGCTCGTACACGTGCACACACTCGTGCTCGTACATGTGCAAATGCGCTCTACAAAAGCCCACCTCTCTCAAACGGGCTGTGGAGGGCCAGCTGGCCGCAGCTAGGTAGGGAGCGGTTGCACTCACACTGGTCAAACGCACTAGGCTTTACCCGCAAAATCTGTTTTGGCCCGGTGCGGAAGGACAGTGTGAGTGCGCCCTCACAATCTAAAAGATAAAAATATGTAAATAAATACAAATATGCTTTGTTATGCCTATTTCACACAACAGGACGTTAGCCCTGATTTTCCACTCACCCAAAGTTATTGGAACTCCCTGACAAAAGCCTTATATCAAAGGCACAACACACTGTAAACACATGTGGAAACAGGCTATATTGTATGCTAACAACAACACCCCATAACCCTTATTTTCTTTGTTTTATCGATGCAAATCAGCACAAAAATAACTTGGACTGCTTGTTTCTGACAGAAATTCCTGTCACATGAGTTTTTGTGAGAAAAACGTAGCTTGGACACAAGACATACGCAACAGGGATTCCTCTTGGTGAAAGATCTTGTAGCCTAGTGTGTGACCCCCTGTCGCCGATCAGTCATGGATTGTGAAACCTTCCCGACTCCCAATTACAAGATAGCAAGTTGTGAAGTGTGAACAGTACAGCGATCTGACGACTTTGAAAGTTATGTAGTGTGAACTTGGCTCAGGCCAGCCATCCTTCTTTGGAGAAGTTAGATGATGTATTTTCCTTCTTTTTGGCAGAGCTACTAATGGATCTCATAGG
The DNA here is from genome assembly GCF_963691815.1 of Echiichthys vipera. Classification (NCBI taxonomy): domain Eukaryota; kingdom Metazoa; phylum Chordata; class Actinopteri; order Perciformes; family Trachinidae; genus Echiichthys; species Echiichthys vipera. The sequence goes on from NC_139830.1 coordinate 23,822,363, forward strand.
CTTTCTACAGTTCAGCTTAGGTAACTGTAGTCAATGTCATTTATTTAATTGGGTTTTTATATAGCTCCTTTTACCTTTTTTAAAGTACATTCAGGAAGGTATCTGCGAGCTCCTCTGATCTTGGAAGGACTTTCAGACTATCTCTGTTTCATTGTGAGGGATTTAAGCCCTATGAAAAGCTGATTTTTCAGGTCTGTTTTCTGTGTAATGACTTGGGCAACACTGAATCAAACATAATTTACTCTTGTCTTGCAGGATCTCAATTGCCTCATCGGGAGATATTTAACCCCACTGCAGAAAGAGACCTTCCTTACACAGGATGAGGTATGTCAAATGTTCCCAATGAGCATTTGAGGGGTAGCTGAATGAGTTAAATACCAACCCTGTTTAAGTGTTATAAGAGAAGTGGGTTACATAATCATGTGAAGAGTTGCCACGTACAAGGACAAGAGGGGCGTATGATGAGAAAGGATGGGGGAGGTTTGCAAAGTAAAGAGATGTTTTACATGCACTTACAATAATGAAATTAAATTTGGTTTTATATATTGAGCAAATCCATGCTCTATCTGTAGCAAGGGTATATTATTGTAAATATTATAGAACACACACTGGAAAATCATTTATTTATATTTATTCTGACTTTGTTCTAACACCATTTTCCTCCAGCTGGATGTACTTTTTGGGAACTTGCCTGAAATGGTGGAGTTCCAGGTTGAGTTTCTCAAGACCCTGGAAGATGGGACCAGATTGGTTCCAGATCTAGAGAAATTGGAGAGAGTGGATCAGTTTAAGGTATACCGTCTTTGAGAAACATATACCAAACAATAAAACCATCAACAAGAATTTAAACAGCTATAAAGTATTTTATAACTACTGGTGTTTGATAAAATTCTCTTCTCTTTATCACAGAAAATCCTATTCTCCCTTGGGGGCTCTTTCCTATACTATGCAGACCGTTTTAAAATCTACAGTGCTTTTTGCGCCAGCCACACCAAAGTCCCTAAGGTCCTTGTAAAGGGTGAGTAAATGATGTCATAGGTGGACATTCCTCCTGCACTCAAAGGAGAGGATGTATTTATCCATCAACCATCTGCTATATCCAGGAAGGCTCCATAAATCTGCTTTGCAGAGTTGTCTGCCACACAGTTGTCCATTTGACCTCTACATACTTTCAAGCTGGTGGCTTGCAGCCCAGGGCTAAAAAACCCTGTATGGTATATAAGGAGCAGTGTTGAACAGTCTGTACTCTAGTTCGTACACCCACTCTCTTTTAATAGTCAAGTGAATGGCTGTGTTTGCTGCCTTTACATTCAATGAGTCAACTAGGTATTGGCCATACTGCGTTTTAGTGAGGTGCTATTTGAATAAAGCTGTTTTAAGGCAGTTAACAGATTATTCCTGCCCACTTGTGATTTGTCTACAAAATGTGTTAGAAAGTTCAGCCATTCTTACTTGGCAGGTCATTTCTAATGCAAGGCAAAATAAAATAAATTGTGAGTTTGCACAGATCAATCTGTTTATGCCACAGTAACCTGTAATATTTGCCAGCTTAAGCAAAACAACATAATCCATTTCAATAAACGACTTTACACACTTTAAGACTGTGAATAAGAGATCATATACAAGATTATCCAAGTAAACCAAAAAAGACTAGAATAATCTATGCATGGAAACACATCAATCAATTGTTTAAAGGACAAACAAAATGGATAAGATGAAGTCTTAAGTGTTACAATACGTGTTCTTAATGTCATTCCAGCCAAAACCGACCATGAATTCAAGGCCTTCCTGGAAGAGCGCAACCCCAAGCAGCAGCACTCTTCCACCTTAGAGTCATACCTGATCAAACCCATCCAGAGGGTGCTGAAGTATCCCCTCCTGCTGAAAGAGCTCTACTCGCTCACAGACCCAGACAGTGAAGAGCACTACCACCTGGATGGTAAGACACGGTCACAAGGCTGACTGAGAAGATTAAATCATTTTGACAGGGGTGGACAAGGGTGGATGCATACGGTCACAACAATCCATCGCTAACCACATGGTTTTCTGCTTGTCTGCAGTTGCGATGAAAGCAATGAACAAAGTTGCCAGCCACATTAACGAGATGCAGAAGATCCATGAGGAGTTTGGAGCAGTGTTCGATCTGCTCATCATTGAGCAGAGTGGTGAAAAGAAAGAGGTAGGTTGGAAAAATGTGGCTTGGCAATGCTATGTAAGAGTGCATGTGGGGTGACTGATGATGTTTTGTTATTTTTGCCAGGTGGCTGATCTGTCCATGGGGGACCTACTACTCCACACCAGTGTGACCTGGATCAACCCACCTGCCTCCTTAGGAAAGTGGAAGAAAGAGCCCCAGATGGCTACATTTGGTATGTCAGGGAGGAGTTTCCTCCATGATTATTTAATATACGTTCTGTATTTATGTTAACTTTCCTCCTAAATTAAATAAACACTACTAATAACTAATGTGTATTTTTCCCATCGCTTTTTAGTGTTCAAAACCGCAGTGGTCTTTGTATGCAAGGATGGATCCAAGCAGAAAAAGAAAATGGTACGCTTTCAAACAACCTAGAAGTCATCAGCAACACCTGTTTAAAATATAACCCATTTTGTTGAAGCATTGTAAATTAATTGCCAATTTGCCACTTTCAGTGTCAGTCACTTATAAAAGCATTAAAGCTGATAACAACCAGATGCTGCTCATTTCACAAGCATCCTTTTTTGTCTGAAAAAGTTAACAAAACCTCTTTGTCTGAATGATTGTAGGGTGGCTCCCATCGCGTCTCTGTATCTTCCGAAGAAAAAGATCCCTTCCGATATCGTCACATGATTCCAACTGACGCCCTTCAAGTCAGATCGTTGGCCAATGCAGGTAGGTAACCCAAGGGATATTGAACCATACCGCATCAAAATACATATTCTTCTAAATCCAGAAATTATTATTTTACAAAATCTCACCAGATTTCTCTGTACATGAGGTCACATGTGAGTGTTTACTTTCTCAGATGGCGAGGGTTCAGCTGTGTGTGAGATTGTCCACACAAAGTCGGAATCCGAGGGAAGGCCAGAGAGGGCATTTCAGCTGTGCTGTAGGTGAGGATCTCTTCTACTGGAGGTTGAATTCCACTGGCGATTGAAGCTGGTGTGCCACTGATACGGTCCTGTCTGCTGCTATCTATAGAGTGACAAACTGATAACGTGCCCTTCTATGTCCCTCAGTTCTCCAGAGAGTAGAAAAGACTTTCTGAAGACAGTCCATTCCATCTTGAGGGAAAAGCACCGCCGGCAGCTCCTAAAAACCGAGAGTTTACCTCTCAACCAGCAGTATGTGCCCTTTGGAGGAAAGCGTCTCTGTGCCCTGAAGGGAGCCCGTCCCGCCATAAATAGAGCAGGTAAATGCCAATCTGTGGCTGTATTTACCCTATAGCTCCTAGTGTCCTACTAATGACTTTGTTAACCGAACAGAGATTGGAAGCTTAATCTATTCCTCAAAATGTGAAAAGGGGCGGAAAAGGTTTGGGGACCACTGGCTTAACATTTAAATAAAGAATTACACAATCAAACCAATTCTAAATCACCCCAAGAACTGTTTACTGCACTATGTTCTGTGGAAAAGGTTGTCATATCAGCGAATTTTAGAAAACATATCACATCAGAAGATATTGGCCTATTACAGACATATCTGTTTAGCTCTAATACTAACGTCATGTTAATCTGTACTAAAAAACGTACTAATTCCTATATTCTTTTATTTATCTTTTATGCTTTTTGATCTGTTTTTATGCAGCCTCTGCACCAACCAGGACTCTAGGCAGGAGGAAGTTAGTACGCAACCGCTTCACCATAGACACTGACATTGTTTTTGACGGCGAGCCTGAACAGGACCTCGCTTTACCGCAGGAGCCTGACTCAGATCGGCTCCAACTGGATGAGGAACCAGATAAGCTCCAGCAGTCTGAAATGGCAGGTGACACAGACCGCTGGGTGGAAGAACAGTTTGACCTGGAGGAATACGAGGACCGGGAAGAGGTGAAGGAGACAGACATCCTAAGTGATGACGAAGGCGAACTCTGCCAGACACCCGGAGAGCTGTCCGCCGAGGCTGACCTGGAGGCCCCTGTCAAGGCTTTGTCCTTGGAGAGCGAGGAAACAGAGGAGAGCCAGAGCCTTAATTCCCAAAAGGCCAGTGGGACACTTGATGATGTGAAGCTGTCCAACACAAAGAACCAGAGTGCTGTTATCGATGACAACGGGGAGCACCAAGAGAAGGAGATTTGGGTAAGAAGGCAGCAATCCGATTCATCCCCAGACTGTGGCACATAAAAGCTGAAGAGGCCAGGCAGACAGCTTTAGACAAGATCCATAAAGATCAGTCATCAGTCTTCAAAAACAAAGCATGGGCATTGACTTATATCGCACAGCTAGTAGAAGATATATCCTTCCTTACCTTACTTATGCTGAATGCTTTTTGTACAGGGGAGCTCGACAGGGGAGCAATACAGGAATCAAGAACGAGGGAGCTTTATCCCGAATCAAATGCTGTTACATAGAAGCCAATTGTAAGCTTTGAGAGATGAACTAATGGTACAATCATGGAATCTAATCAGTTGCTTTGATTGGCATGGTTTGCACATTTGGGCAGCATTCTATAGTCCTGCCTGCTGTTGCCAAATTTGGGTATTGTGAGAACATTGATATTTGTTTTGTCTGTGACTCAGAGATAGTATCATAGTTAAGGGCTGTATATTATTTGTCCTTAAATAAATAGAATAATTGCAAAGGACAGTCTTGTCTTGCATAGTTTACTGTACTTGTACATTCACATGTATACACGGACATGTTTGGGAACAGATTTACTGGTTATGTATTACATTTGATTTTCTCTTGTTTTACAGACTTAAAGCTATCTTTTTAGCCTGGGAAATATTTTGTTTCTTCTCCTATTGCATTTAATAAAGGAATTATGCGATAGCCCCTATGCCACAGAGGCTAGGGGGATTTTTTATTTTTTATTTGTTTTAACTTAACATAATCCTGTTTTACTTGAATTTGCTGTTTCATGTTTTTGTTTTACTGTGAAACCATTTTCTTGTATTTTTGCTCTTCAGTATTACCATTTAAAGAACGCTTGACGTCGTATTTCATTCTAAACACTTAGCGTGCACACTCAGTATTTTAGAGAATTTTCACATCAGTGATTTTAAAAGGTCTTGTGTTCAAAATGATTGTTCACTGGTAATAGATCACAAAGCAATGTTTTTATTTATTCATATGTAAATGAATTTGTTAGCAAAAAACACAAGTAATGCTTTTTTTTCCACATAGAAAGTCCAAATTTGCTCAAGCAATCAAGGGGAAAGACTAGCAGTATGCCTGAACAGTGAAAGAAGTCATACTTGTAAACAACTCATTGTGCTACTAAGACTGCATTTTTATTACTGTGTGTATATAGAAAAATGTATTGATATCACAATAAATACAGTTGTTTCCTACTTATAATTCAAAACACCTTTCTAGTGAGTCAATGGTTCATGTGGCTTTACTTAAGACCTTAACTTATTCCCTGCAGTAGGGATCAACTGATATGGATTTTTTTAGGGCCGACGCCGATACCGATTTTTTTTTTTCATCAGCCTTAGCCGATGACCAATATGGACTGCCGATTTTCTTAAACTGATATTTGGAGCAAATACTACTTTCGCTCCCTCAATTTACATTATAAAAATTACACAATGATGATGACAAATGTTACAGGTCTCAATAAAAAAATTAAAAAAAACATTTATTGAACTTTAAAAAGGCGTCTCAAGCAACACTGAGCTGCTTATCTGTAAATAATGCCGGGAAAAAAACTATTGGCGGACACAGCAACCCGCAATGGCCGATACTGATACACCTAAAAATTGCAAACTACCCTGCAGCACTGCAGACATCCCTGCAAAACTCTTTTGTGATGTGAGGAAAAACAAATACCTAATGTGGACATGTCTTAGAACAACAACTTAGCAACCCGCAAAGTCAGTCTGAAAACTAACAACTGGACCTTAAGAAGGCGTTAAGAACTGCTTTGTGTTTGCAAGCCACGTCTGTGATGTCTGTCTAAATTGAAGAATAAAGTGAATGCATGGGGCCGGATAAGAAAGTGAGGCGCAGATCTTTTTTCAGTCAGTCTATTGGTTTGCAGTAGCTGTGGTGGCACCATAATAAATTCTATATATAGATAGACATAATAAAAACAAAACTAAGCCAAGCTCATGGAGCTCCACTCCATTCCAATAAAATCATCTTAATGTGTTAAGCAACTATTGTATCTCTAAGTGTCTTTCAGTGAGTGATGGTGGGGTCTACTTTTGATTTTATCTTTTACCAGAGCTCCTTTTCTTTGTCTGTAATTATTTTTTGATAGATACAATGTAGGTTCATCTGTCAAAAAAACTGCAAAATAATGTAGCAAGGGGAACAGTGTCAAAAACCAAGACGCCAATCACAGAAAAACTTAATTGGCAAAGATGAACACTGGTCACAAGAAGACCCTCACCAGCACTGACTGACACCAACAGTAACTTGGATATTTGCTGCTCAACCGTACAAAACAACTTAGATCCAGATCACTTGTCCCCCTCAGTTTCAAAAAACAAAACAAAAATGAGCTTCAGCAAATGAGTATTTACTGGAGTGCTATTGTGTTTTAAACTGTTGTTTTTTAATACCGTCCACCCCCTCTATCTTTTAATGGTACTGGACAATTGAGCAGTTGACGGAAAATGCCATAGTCCCATAAGTGGCATGGACACAGCTCAGCCACTGAACTGAATTTTGAATAATAAAAAGAAAGTTCTCGCACACATTCAGTTTTCGACAGGTATGTACAAAGGACAAAATAAAAAACAAATACAACAAAACGTCTCATCAATTTTACTCTGATAATAAAAAGCCGATTCCCACCTAAAGGCCCATTGACTCAATGAATCAAACCACTGCAAGAATGATACATTATTTGTGTTTCATAAAAGTATTTAGTATGCATTTACGATTCACATTAGAAAAGCTGAGTGGAAACTGCAAAAATTGATAAAACTTGTGCATAAAAGTTGTTGCATCCGCTTGAGGTGGATTTTGTCATTATCCTAATAGAGTTGATGTGTTCATTTAACTCCCATGGCTGTCTGTATCATCTCAGATATTCCCATAATGTGTCTTTGTTTCCGGACAGCATGAGACAGACAATACTACCTGACATCAAACAACTATTCCAAACAAATTCCCGAAGACCTCTTTGCAATTTTCTCTTGTAGATGCTGTTACATGAACAAAACTTGTTCTGCTCTGTTTACTGGCAGTCTGCGGCCTATAGCGACACTTTCTAACGAAGCTACGCTCCTAACCAGTTTATGGAAGCACACCTAATTCTCAAAAGATTGCTTAAAATTCACTTGACAGTTGAAGAGAAAACTATAGTTACAATTTGCCAACTGGTCAGATTGGTGTTCACAAAGGCAAAACTCAAACGGTACAAAAATTGTAAACACAAGTCATGGAAGAAATGTATAATTTTGAGTCACTGGCAGCTAAAAAGGTAAACGCTGTTTGTTTGTTTAAGCCTGTACATCCCTCATTCAAGTGTGCTATTTTGAGTTTTAGACACTGTCAATTTCCTGTTATGGCAAAGACCAATTTCATCAGCAATTTAAAGCTGAACATGGGTGCACGTGCCGGCCAGACACTATGATCTATGGCTCCCATAGCCTTATCTGCTCTTTTTATTCTCTGAGCTCTGTGGACATTCTGTCACCCAGGCTCATTCCCCTTCACCAGCCCCCTCTCTCTTGTCAATCACCACCCCCACCACAAATGCTCTGGTGCTCCTTTAGATAAAGGGGAGCGATCACTTCAGAGTTCATTGTGCTGCAGATCTGCAGGAACAGTATCTGCAGCAGTGCTAAAATGGGACAGGGTTGCTTTGAAGGCAGAGACCATATCTTACCCAAGATAATATGGCAAAATCTTGATTGATGGGATGTTCTTTCTATTTGTCCGGACAATTCATATCTGCATCTGAAATCTGAATATGAACACTCTATTAAAGTGGAAGGAAATGGAAACTACATGCAATAAAGTTCTTTTAAAATCTTAAAATGTTACCACAATCATTGTGGCTCAAGAATGTGCAGTCACATTTACATACAGCAGGTGGCACACACTCTGTAGTAGACATACATTATTTCCTGTTCCACTGCGCCAGCATTGACTGTGTATTCACTTACTTCTATTTGAGTCTTTTTTCCCCCAATTAATTCCATCTTAAATCAAAACCCAAAACTCTAATACCAAGAGCTTAGAGGTTACATCTACAGAAAATACTTCACAGCACTTTGAGTATATTTGAGTTCACAGCTTTTCTCAGCATGAGTGTATCTGTTTACATTTAAAGCAGCTGAGGATGTGACGACAGTATCACTGAGCAAACCTGCTCAACAGGCTTTCCAGTTTCTGTTCCTGTCCTTGCTCTCTCTCTCTCTTCTCATAAACAAGGGTTATCTTCCCTAGGCCAACTGAAGTTTGAATAAAGGAGTGGTTCTTCTATTGTTCTTCCTTATCTGCAATCAGACCATCTGCCTACCAAATAATGTCTTGTCTTACATAAAGCCAGTTAAAATGTGAATTTTCCTGGCAGCATAATACGTGTCTGTACACTCGTCATTTTGAAGTTATAACAGACAAATCAGTTGTAAGTAAAAGCCCTCTATGAGCAGATCAACTGACTGATAGATTTTTACAAATCTGTTTCACCATGTCAATTCACCATCCTTAATGTAGAGTTTATGAGCCTCACACTGAAGCCATAGAAAAACATAACATTTCAAATGTATGTTGTCTTCAATGAAACACACAATGACCCCATGTCTCACTTCAATTGATCCCCATAGTACACACACAAAGATCGAAAAAGAAGCAGTCATGGTATACTAGCCAGCATATGCTGATTTGGGAAGAAAATGTTACCCTATGGTAGTGAAAACTTGTTATCCAAAAAAGTCAAATGTAATTTATTTTCATGAAATAGGTTTTGGCCTCGAGATGTGTTTTGACTTTATCCAACTTTTTGAAGAGTTTGAAGAGGTTTTACAAGCCTAAGAAATATAACTTACAGAAGAACATGCACACTTTCACACTTCCACTGTCACCACAACTCAACTTGAAGGTTTTCACACGGCAACATAGCAATAGTCTTTTCATTTGTGCTGGCCATGCATGACAAGCAATGATGACAAATGCGTAAATCTGTTTGGTTTTCAGAAAAAGATAAAGATAAACAAATGCATTTTAGTTGAACTTGAAATAGTGGTAGGAGTTGAGGTCAAGTGAATTAAAATCAGTGGGATGGCATAGCAGGCAAGGTGATAACATCACAGATTTATAGCTCTGCAAAACAGATTGGTTAAGCAGTCTTTTCATTAGATGACACATGGGAGACGAGACTGCACTACCCTCGCCATTATTGTTTGAAATGTCTGCGCATGGTCCGTCGTTTTTTTTCTATGTCCGAACAGGCGCACCTAAAATGACGTAAGATAACGCTTGTACACGTGCGCACGCTCGTGCTCGTACATGTGCAAACGTGCTTTACAAAAGCCCACCTCTCCCAAACGGGCTGTGACCGGTAAGCGAACCGCTCATAGGCGTGGTACGGTTGCACTCACACTGGTCAAACGAACTAGACTTTAGCCGTGAAACGTGCTTGGGCACGGTACGGATGGACAGTGTGAATGCGCCCTAATTCTCCTGCCAGAGCTGCAGGCAGCCAAGGGACTTGTGTATGTCCATAGTTCTGGTTGTCATCTCCCTGTATGTCACAGAATGTGGGACCAAGAAGAGCAACTGTCATCAGCAACTTTTACAACCTAACTTGCTGTACTGTATTTTTTGTTCTTATTGCACTATAAGTGCTTCTCACATCCATTGTTTGTATTGTCTGCACAAATCCTTCATAATTAATGTAATTAGGGCTGTGCCATATGACGATAGAAAAACATCTGTCTTTTCATATTTTGCTCTATCGCTTATATTGCGGTGTCATAAATCATGCCCTTTACAGGACTGATGTGTGAAGAGGAAGTGAGCTGAAGGAGTCGCTCTGTGCGTTATAACAGACAGCCATAGAGATTCTCTCTTCATTAAATCACCAGAAAACAACTGTAACACACACAGGTCCAGTCTACACACACCAGAATCATGACACACATGCTCCGTGTATGACTCCGACACAGGCTGCAGTGTTTCAGTGGAATTCACAAATTAGCAGCTAATTAGCCAACGACTGTGCCGTCAATCCGACGGTCTGGAACAGCGCAGTGAAAGTGACACTACAGTTCTAAATATGGCCTACTGTCAGTTATTGTCAAAGAATGATACAGACAAAACATATTTCTGATATAACAACAAATCCTTTTAATAAGATGCCTGCATCAGAAATAACAGCGCTCAGTAACCAGCTGAGCAGCCAGTGCTGGACTCACATGCACCCGGTCTCTTGCATGCACTGCTGTCTGTCTAACACCCAGAATAAGAGGGTTTATTATTTCCGCACATCCACAGTGCAATTAAAAATAATAAATAATCCAAGAATATTCTGGGAAAACGTAATTTGCAGTTTGCCTTAATTGATAGCCTACCTTAAGTAAATGTGCTATATGATGACATATATCCTTATCTGGATATGAAAATTATCTATATCATGATATGGGATTTCGGTCATGTCGCCCAGCCCTAAATGTAAATCGTGTGTTTAACAATACAATTGGTTATTGCAAGTCTATACTGTCATGCCACTTGTATTGTGCTTTAATGGATGAGTTTCTCAACTGTCACTTTTAACTGCTCAATTGATCTTAATCCTTGTGGTAACAGGTCATGGCCAAGTAGTCACATCAACCTAGTCAACAGTTTGTGTGACTGTATTTTTCCAGTGCGTCATTCCTACAAAAACATGAAATACAAACATTTAACCAACCCCTCTTAATACCCCTCCATTATATTTATTGTACTAAAAACTAAATGCAACTGAAGGGTTAAAACTGCACAGCTACAAACAAAGTGTTTATATATTTAAGAGGGCAGGGAGACTTCAGTGTGACAGTGACAAGGTGAGAACTGCTGGCAAACAGACAATACTGTGTTACAATGAAACCAATCCTACTCAAGTTTCTGTGTTCAATACCTTTTCATCAGCTCAGGTTCAATTTAAAGAAGTCAGTTTGATGTGATCATCCTATCAGTTTCACTTTGAGAGAGACAAGAGATTGTTAACCAACACGCAGTTCAGCCACCATTTAAATAAATGAACTTACATTTAAAAAGGAACTATGGTTTTAATTTCACACCAATTTATATCATATAAGAAAAAGCACACATTAAATTAATCCAATCTTGGTACCAAGTTCCAACTAGAAGCAGCAATGAGATCTTAGGTATTTTTCATGTATCATATTTTAGCTAATCCTGTTTGCTCTTTAAATTACGTTCTTTAGTTTAAAAGGAAATGCTCTGTGTAGTATTGAAACTGTCTTGATCAACTGTGACTTTATAAAGTGATTGGATTGGTTTCTGATTAAGTGTTCTTAATCACAAGACCAAATGGTTGATTGGTAGTAGTGGCCGTTGCATTTGCATTCAAAACAAGCAGCACTCTTTGGTGTGTCCCCATTGATCTAGCTGTAAAGCAGTTCAACCAGTAAGATTGCATTGCATCTGTAGCATTTTTGTGGGTGTATAAGTTCCGTGACTTGCTCTTCTCCTCAGATTTGTTTCCTGGACTGGCAGAGTGCATCCACAGATCCACCTTTGGCTCTCTGTGTGACCGCAATGGCCTCTTACACTGCTTACAGTGGCTACACCAAGCCACCTCAATCGTACGCAGGCTCGTACTATGATGAGAAGCAGGCCAAGGCATATGCAGATTATGAGGACTCTGTATATGAGGAAAAAAAGAGAAATGAGAAAAAGGACCGTCGGGACGCCATCTGTTGTGAAGTAGTGGCCCTCGTTATTGGTTTCATTGGACTAATCGGAGTGGCAGCCGTGACAGGCCTGCCGATGTGGAAGGTAACCGCCTTCATCGAGGAGAACATCATTGTCATGGAGACCCGCTGGGAGGGATTATGGATGAACTGCTACAGACAAGCCAACATCAGGATGCAGTGCAAGGTGTACGACTCCCTGCTGTTTCTGCCCCCGGACCTCCAGGCTGCTAGGGGTCTGATGTGCAGCTCTGTGGCCCTGACCGTCTTTGCACTCGTTGTTGCAGCAGTGGGGATGAAATGTACAAAAGTGGTGGACCATCGGGCTCGCACCAAGCATATTGTTCTCGTGGCTGGGGGCTGCCTGTTCCTCTTGGCCTGTCTTACTACCTTAATCCCAGTGTCTTGGACCGGCCATGTCATTATCCGGGATTTCTACAACCCTTTGCTGATTGATGCCCAGCGTAGGGAGCTTGGTGAGGCTCTTTACATCGGCTGGGTGACCTCAGCTTTGCTTTTCACTGCCGGAGTGATACTGCTGTGCCGTCACGCTCCCCGCACCCAGGACATAGATGAGAGAATTATATATAACCCCAATGGAAATATCTACCAACCTGCATACACATACCAGCCGTACACTTACCAGCCAGCATACAGCTACCAGCCTCCCTACTCAGCACCCCCGCCAGGATCTGTAGCATACGCACCAAGTCAGTACTAGTGCGGGAAATTAACCACAGAGACTATTTTGGACTCTTTTTTTTTTTAAACCTGCCAAGATTTGGCACATTTAAGTAAGTTTGAAATGAATATGACCAAATGCTGTCACTGAAAATGGCCAAATCTTTCATTACTTTCTCAAAGAGGGCCAAATGTATCGCTGAGATTTATTATGGAACTGATTTTTCAACAAGATAAACTGTGCTGAATTATTGTACACTTTATTTGTTTCCATATTCTTGGTTTACATCCAGAGTATTTTTTTTTTATCTGTAATAATACATTAGTTGTAGATATCACTGTCTTAACAGCCTCTGCTGAAATGCTCTTTGAGAAAAAAAATGCACTAGGCCTTTTTCAGATAATATACCTCCAGATGATTTTTGTTCACCTTTTAGTTTTTGTTGTAAAATACATACTTCTTAAAATGCTTGCCTATATATCAGGTCAATTGTGGTGTCCAATAAAGGGATAACGTTGAAAAAGTATCAGAATTTTGTTCTTTTTTTTGTTGACTTGTTAAACAAAAGTTTGCCTTTGATTTAAAATTTCCTACTGAACCTGATCTAGCTCACGGGTGTGTAAATGGAAAGCTGTTATGCTGTTTTCATTGTTGTCAATAGAAATGTGGCTAAACTGGTAAAACCAGTCTCTTTACACAGGTCCACCCACAAAGCAAACCTGCCATTTAATTTCAACCAACCTAAGCACAGACAGACACAAGAGACCCGGACAAGAAATCCAACACTGACAGTGACACATGGGTAAACAAGTATTAGATCCTTCCCACGACCTTTCTCGTCCCAACTGCTCATCCACCTGCTTATCCCTGGTGTTTTCATCCTTCTGATGGATCGGTGGTGTTATGATTAATCTCTTTTACAGAATCTCACACACACACACACACACACACACGCGCACACGCACACTCACACGCACACTCACACGCACACACACACATACAATACTATATTTAGTCTACAGTGCTGTTAAAGTTGTAATTTTTAGTCATGCCTTGTAACATATGGGACTTCACAGTGAAAAAGACTGTAAATGATGTCCACACTTTACATGTAACTGGAAATACATTAACATAAAATCTGTTTTTACATGCACACAGCTACTACCTTAAAAATACCCTCTTTGTTGACGAACACCCTCTTTTTTTAAAGCTTCACTGTAACGTGTCATCTGAGAATGTAAATTGAGACTTCTGAATAAACAAAGTGGCAGCTAACAGCAACTCCTGGGGTAGGTGTACAAAGAAAAAAAAAGGCCTGGAGGATTATGTTTCCTAGCAACCGGTCGCAAGTCCCACCCCTCCCATGTGTCCGGCCACAGGGAGGAGGCAGAACAGGTGAACATCAACCTGCTCCTCCTCCTCCACTGGGATGCAAAACCACTCCATAGTAGGAATCTAACCGCTTCCTACTCCAGCTACACTGTATCTGTACATTATTCTATGTATGAGTTTGGAGGAATAAGAGGAGGACGGGATGGCCAACTCAGCACTGGAAATAGTGGGTCTGATAGTGACCCTGATTGGGCTGATTGGGGCGGCAGCGAGCACTGGGATGCCAATGTGGCGAGTTACAGCCTTCATTGGGGAGAACATCATTGTGTTTGAGACCCGATTCGAGGGTCTGTGGATGAATTGCTTTCGGCAGGCTGACATCAGAATGCAGTGTAAGGTCTACGACTCTCTCCTGGCCCTGCCCCCTGATCTACAGGCGGCACGGGGGCTCATGTGCTGCGCTCTGGCGCTTGGTGGCCTCGGCCTGCTGATCAGTTTGCTGGGGCTGCAGTGCACGTCATGTATCACAAACAACGACAGAGCTAAGCGGCTTGTCCTCATCATTGCAGGAAGCATGATCATAATGGCTTGCATCTGCGTCCTTATACCTGTGTCCTGGACGGGCCATGTCATCATCAGAGACTTCTATAACCCCTTGCTGATCGACGCCCAACGGAGGGAGCTCGGAGAGGCTCTCTACATCGGCTGGGTGGCCTCTGCCTTCTTGTTCGTTGGAGGATGCATGTTTATTTGTTGCAATCTGCAGTCTGAAGACAAAGGTTCAGAGAGGTATGTGTACTCAAGGAACTCCGACTACATGGCCTATCCTCCACAGCCACTACAGCCTCAACAGCTGGTGATAATTCCCAGACCACAACCCCAGTTTCAGCCCGTTCTGTCAAGACACCCATCAACTAACTATAGCTACCAATCCAGATATCCCTCTGTACGCAGCGAGATGGCTTATCTCTGAACATTTAAACTGGCTGAGATAACGATAATCACGGTTTTGGTCAATATAGGGGATTTCTTTATAATATGGCTGCCTTGCAGTGCAATCTATGATACATTTCCAATGTCAAAACGTAAAAAGAACTCATTTCAATAAATATATGTCATGTGAATGCAAACTGATCGTACCCATATGGATGTCTTTTTTTAAATCACTCTTTTTATACATTTAAGGGCTACTTTATGTTTTGTTTAGACCACTAGTTACAGAATCTTGATATAAGCCTTCATCGTAACTATAATCCTGAGTGACTGTGAAAGCCAATACGTGATTTCCATTACTATAATGTGTGTTGTATAATCAAATTTTATACTGACTTATTTTTTGGATAGGTTGCCAATTTTGTATGTCTATGCTGTATATAATAATTCAAGCAACCTTTAACCAATGACCAGTGTGACAGACGTATGTGTATTTGTGTTTACTGTTAAAATGCTTCAATTTTGGCACATATGACTGAGCTAATTAGTTGTACAGATAATTTATACCTCACAGATATTTCAAGCAAATTTCCTTCAACATTAGCTGTGCCTGAGCTGTGTATTTAAACTGACATCCCCTATCCCATCAACAAAACACACTACAAAATCATGCATCTGTGCTGTGCAAATAATATGTCACAGGCACAAATCATTGACAGTTGTCATATTTCATTTTTTGTTGTCGTTGTTTTTAACCAGTATTAGACACAGTTACAGGCACTAAACTTAGGACAATAAATGCTATATTGGTGACTAACTGTGTGAGAATTACACAGAAGTAGTATAATGCCCTAGAGCTCTTGGGAACTCATGGGACTGAACAAATGGCTGAGTAAACATGATATGCAGGTTTAAGACTGCTTGTTAAAGGAGCGGACAGCTTAGTGTTTGTGAAGAGCATGATCATTTAAGAATTTTCAAGTCACTTTGAATGGAGAGATGGAAAGCTTTGGACCAAAAGTTGTCTATTTAATTTCCTTGTTTATCCCAGCTCCATATGTTTTGAGGTTGGGTCTGCTCATTTCATTTTCAGTTACTTTAAAAGCAAGCTGCAGCTGTAGAATCTCATTGCCTAATACACTGGATGCAATGACAATAAACATAAACAGTCATGTCACTGATGTTTCATACCGAAAATATTCAATGATGTAATGTTGTCTTTTTCCATTGTTGCTTAAAGGTTACATCAGATGAGCAACCTGTTTGTCTTTTTTTCAACAGCCCTATGGTTACAGAAAATGGTATATTCTGACCTGTGATTTACAAAACTGTATTTTTGGTACTCAATAATCAATAACTGTTCGATGTGGGCTCCTTCTCTGTTTCATCAACTTTGAAAGCCATTTCTGCTCCCCCGTGGACTATCAAAGTACTGCAGGAGCTTATGTGCACCACTGTATATTTGTCTGCTTTTAAATTTTCATCACATACATTTATAGAGAATAAAAACATTGAAAGTGAATAAAAAAAAAAAAAACTTTCTGAAGTTGTGAGCTGTTTGTGGTGCATCTTGTTGGTGTTTTACTGCTGGAGAAGCTGATTACACAGATAAACCGCTATAGCCAGAGGAACCATAAACACAAAACAAGCAGAGGTCCTCTTTACCCTCATTGCCCTGAGCCAACCAGGTGACAGCAAAGCATCTTTCCCACAACAAACCACCTCTTACAGCATACAAACCCCCTCTTTCAGCATACAAACTGCATCAGATGAGAAGATCATCGCTGCCTTGGACATGTCTCTGACTCAGATTCTGAGATATTGAACTAAAGCATCAGTAAGCTAACCTCATTTTGAATTTGGACACAACTGAACTCTTGTGCAAAATGGTTCAAGGCATTTCGGAGATAGCTGCAATGTGTGTCGGCCTGATTGGGCTGATCGGGGCGGCGGCTACTACAGGCTTGCCCATGTGGAAGGTGACAGCTTTCATTGGGGAGAACATAATTGTGATGGAGACTCGCTGGGAGGGCTTGTGGATGAACTGCTACAGACAAGCCAACATCAGGATGCAGTGTAAGGTGTACGACTCCCTGCTGTTCCTGCCCCCGGAGTTACAGGCATCCAGGGGTCTGATGTGCTGTTCTCTGGCTTTGTCGGGTCTGGGGCTCCTTGTAGCTCTGGCAGGAATGCGTTGTACATCTTGTATTCAGGATAATGATTGGGCTAAGACCATCATCCTGATGGTTGCAGGTGGTATGCAGTTCACAGCCTGTATCTGTGTCTTCATCCCTGTGTCGTGGACAGGTCATGTCATCATTAGAGATTTTTACAATCCTTTGCTAATTGATGCCCAGAGGAGGGAGCTGGGAGAGGCTCTTTACATCGGTTGGGTGACCGGCGCCTTCCTTTTCGCCTCAGCCATGTTGTTCCTCTGCCGCCGTATACCCAAAGACAAAGGCTCATTTGACGTGTACCGCCAAGCCAACTTGCTCAGTTACAAGCCAGTACCCGGCAGGCCAACTCTAATGAACTATCATCCAATCTCGAGTGTTCCCAGCCTCCAATCTGCTGCATACCATCAGTCTCTGCAGAACAACGGCTATGTTGGACGACAACTTGCGACACCACTGCAAAACATCCCTCAAGTAATGACAAATAATGGAGCACTCATCAACCCTTCTGTCGTCTACACCCCGGGTCAGCCTGAAAATGCGTCATTGTTATACCAAGGTAGCATGGCTCACCTTTCCTCCATGAACAGTTCTAACCATGTTGGAAGCCTGTATACGCCAGGCAACTCCTTGTACATAAGCCAAAACACCATGCCATATTTACCGACTTATATCAGCAATCCTACCGCGTCCAACCAGTCCAGTTTTCATCCAGCTCCACACACTCCTATTTTCATAGGTTATAAAGCATCAAGGCTACAACCAGAGTCAAACAGTGGGAGCAGTGCTGGTGTATACATATAAACAGAAATTGATGGTGTTTTTTGTAGCTGGTTAAACTTTACCGACACAAAGCATGATGCTTTTATAGTTTTCATCCTAAGCTAATTTAAATTGTACATAGGCAGCAAGATGAAGGTAAATTATGTTTTTTCTGTTTATTCTAGGATTATTCTGATGCACAGACTAAATAATGTGCTCATCTTTTTTCTACTATTAATGCAGTTTTTAAAATATGTATTGCACAAAATAATTCTATATGGGTTGTTTCATCAGGTTGAACAAAACTTATGTTGTTGTTCATGTAAACAAAAGGTGACGATGTGCTGTTTTCATGAAGCCCCGGTACGGGCTGACTTTCCCAAAATAGAAAGACTTCATATCATAGCCTTTTGCATATTTGTTATCTGTCTGTTCATTATATTTTATGTTTTTGTGGTTATCATTGTACATGTTTCACTATATTTGTCTTTTACTAATTAAATCATTTACGTATAGTTATTTGTTAGTTTGTATTAGCACTGATGATAAAACTGACCCTAAGGTCTTCAGTGAGAAATGCTGATTTGTAGAATACAGCAGTTCATACAGTAACTTTGGCATTGTGTGGATTTCTTTCTGTTTTCCTCTGGAACAGCTGTTTTAAAGATTATATAATAATAATAAAAATATTATTATTATTATCATTATTATTATTAAATTTTGGCCCACATGTGTTGCAGTATAGAAATAAAAATAAAATAAGCAAAATAAACGGATTATTGTCAGAAATAAAATATAATAAAAATGCTAAGAAAATGAATAAATGCCACTAAAAACCTTGTGGTTGTGGTAAAGGTGTCGTTTTAAAGCTATTTTTTGTGTGGCAATGGTACTTAATTAAAGTAGTGTAAAAAAAGTGAGACAACCTAAATTGGTCTTCATAAACACATAGATGTGTTATTTAGCAATATAAATAGATGTAATGCTTTGGATCAACAACAGTATATGCTGGCAGTTATGCTAACACTATGGTGGACTGAACCAATCCCAGACACTGTCATTATTCACCACTAGATGACACCAGAGTATGTAATAAGTGTCCAAAACCCTGGGAACAGTGCAGGTGTCAGAGGAATAACGCCCTCCTTCCACTACATTTCATTATCTGAAGCTTTAAATGTACAGTAACAACTTCATATTGAAGGAATACACCTAAAACATTAAACTCTGGTTTAATCTATAGGCTGTAAAGGCAAATGATAAACACGGTGGAGCCATAAGCTACATTACATTCGGGTTTCTAAAATCAAAGCAAGATGGTCATATTTTATACGCTACTTCATTTATAGTTTAACCAGCTTTCTCTTTTTAATCTCCAGTAGATACTTTTGATTAAGTATTTTCTCACAGGAACCGCCAATTGAGGATAATCTTGGTCAGGATGTTAATCGACAAATTACTCTCAACTATCACTTTTTCAAATTTGCTAATTTCTGGGGAATAAATTAATAGTGCGATTACACAAATCCCCCATCAAATACCCCTGATGCTTCTGGCTTACTTAGGGAGCAGTGGGAGCAGTATTATCACCAGTTGCTGATCGGTGCAAATGAGCAACCAAGAGAACTTTTTAACCTCCATCCGAAACCACTCAAGTGGTTTAAGGTAATGTGAACACATTTTATTTTCCTATAAGACTGTGTCAGATAAACAGTTTGAGGTAGTTAATCTTGAAGGGGGCACCACAGACCAGTTTGAAGATTAGATTTGCATTTCCATCAGGACTGGAGCAAAGATTTAATCATTCCTCGGTGTACCAAAGCAAAGACGTTGTCGAGGTCGAATGTTGCCAGATTTGAAGTTAATCTTCAGGACGTATCCATGTTTGCGGATTAGTGGCTTGGCTGTGCCCTCAATTGAGCGCCTGCACGGGAGGGATGCTCAGCTCTGTCAAGTCAGCCAAAGACAGCGAGAGTGAGACCGGAAACAAGGCAGGCTTGATTTCATAATAAAAGCATTCTAATAAGGGGTAAATTAGGTACCAGCAAATGCATAAAAAAAACATTTAAATATTTAAATAGAATATTTACATGACCTAAGCCTTAGAGATTAGGGGAAAAGAATCGCGAACAACACACGTTTAGTTGAATATGAGAATAAGGTGTATGTAGGGAAGAGCATGGATAATGTAAGATTGATTTTTTCTTTTAGGCAATGTAAAGGGGCTAATTAGGGGTCAGATGTTTACCATTACCAATAAGAAACATATAACAATATTTATAAATACTAAAATATAGTGCATACAAGTACAGTTTGTAAATCTGCAGCATTGTGTGTTGGATGCTTGGTATTTTGTTTATAATACAAATTTAAAAGCTGAATAAATAAATATATATAAATGTTTTTCTTTTTAACGTGTGTTTTTTTGTTTCCTCTATTGTTGCCCATCTTTTTTTTTTTGCCAATTTGCCTTTTATTTTGAAAGTTGTAATCAGAAAGGGCAATTTTTATTCATGCAAGCTTGATAGGAGGAGCCCAACGAACAGTCCTTCTCCTCAGTTGCAGCCTACAATTCAAGTGTGCACCAGAAAAAAAAACATGATGAGAGGGATGTCTGGACAGTGACTATGGGAAGAAAAAACCTGACTGGCACATAAAGGATTTTAGAATGGAAAAACTGGAGTTCTTTTGATCTGTGACAGCTGCAAGTGGAGTGTGTGTTTTTGTGTTGTTTTTTTTCTCATCACAATGTATGAGGGATGGATGTGGGTTGGATGCCAGTTTATTTTCGTTACGGATATGAGGACTGGCGAGTTATCAGAATGAATTACCGAGGGCAGAAAAACTGATATCAATGTTAAAGTCGACTCTGGAGAGAGGACCATGGCGAAAAGGAAGGGGCTGTTATTTCCACTGCTGTACTTTATAGCAGAGTTTTGGCTCACTTCGCAGCAGGTCCTGAGAATTGGTAAGTGGTACAATTGTGCGATGTTTTAAAATGTCATTCATATTTGTTTTAACAAGCTGCCACTATGCACTCATCAGCTTTTCAAGTATTTCACTGTATGATTATGAGACGTGGGTTGAAAGTCATTTCCCTTAGGGATTAATAACCTCCTCTGCATTTCTGTTTATGGAAGGAAAAAAAAGAAAAAGTTGACTTTTGTGGCACTATCTTAACATATATTTTAATATCTCACTATGCCTATAGAGCTTTCCAAACATTATCAAATAAACATCATCATATTTAATTAGGACAGCCAGGATAATAAATGCAGATATCATGCATGTGGATGTCATGCAATGATCCATTCAGTGGTGCAGCTCAGATGCTGTAGTTAAGTTAATGAGAGCAGGATAACTCCTGGCACTATAAACCAAAACTTAAAATAGGTAGCCACGGTTTGTTAATGAGTACATCTGTAATGTGTTTTAGTTTTATCGGTTGCTGTGTCACTTACACTTGATACTGGATCATCAGTATCCTGTGACAACTCTAACGTAGTGCTGTGTGTCTACTGTATGTTATTCAATATCAATGTCATTAGAAATAAATACCTCTAATTTTATTTCAATATGCTTTACTGGCATGAGTGTAACAAAAGACAACATTGCCAAAGCGTCTATTAATAATGACATTATTATTGTCATTATCCTGCAGAGGCTGTCTATGTTGGTGTGATTTTTGTACAGTACCTGTATAAGTTTCATTTTTGGATTATTTTATTTTTTCTCAAGGGAGGTATACTGAGGACAGAGTGCTGGCTTGTCCACATAAAACAACTCTTGGTTTTCATCAAAATCATGTTAATCCACTTTGGTTAGCTAATGCCAGAGTCTCTGTCGCTGCTCCTCCATGTCAACAGCTCAGGTCAGATGAGTGATTAAGTTTGCCTACTGCTGCATCTAAAAGCATGTACTGTTGGCATGATGATGTCTTTGGCACTGAGGGATGTGAAACAGATACAGAATTAAAGAGTATAGAGTGGACTGTCAGAGTGAAACTGAGGTCCCTCTTCTACCTAACAAAGTCAAAAGTTATGTATATGTGGTGCTAATGTGCTGATGGCCAATGACATCTATGAATGTGGATCCAAACTTGTCTGTTTAGCCTCTGAGACTTGACAAGAACTCTGCTTTCACTTGTAATTAGACAAACAGAGTACTTGCTCCGACTATCCCCCTTTGATTTCTGATGCAACTTTGTAACAACAATGAGTTTGCTGCCAAATAATGGTCTCTGCTCCTCTCCCATTGTTTATCCACTATTCCTCTCATGGGTTAGAAGATTGCATCACAAAAATGACTTTATTAATTTAGGCCTCAGGCCTCTGCTTAGTTCAATGCCCAGGGCGACTCTGTATTTTTCTAACTTTCCTCTACTTCTAAAGACGTTAACATTCAGACTTGTGCTGTTGCATAACTTTGGAGGCTAATAGGCTGCTGCCACGTCCCCATTCTAACATTCCCGATCTGTGCTCTGTATTGTTAATCTCTCTAAATCATCTATCACTCTCCGCGACTACCTAATCTTTGTCATTCTCCTCATGACCCGCACACATCATAATCTCTCCCATATGGTGTGTGGCTTGGTTCAATTAACATTTCTCTGTCTTGGCAAGTGCTGGCATCAGATTGTGACTAGCTTCCACTCTTTTTACTGGGTTTGGTAATAATGGTAAATCTTCTCCCTGAAGCCCTTAAACAACTAACACTAATCTTCTTTATGCAGAAAGTCTCTTCCCCAAATATGGTACTTAGGCAGCGACCAAATCTCATCATTGGGGAGAGCACAGAAGCAGCAGCTTGTGGCTTGGCCTCCACTCTATTTTTGCTGTTTGTTAAATACCAGTTCACTCTTTCTTGCATGATTTACTTATTTGTGATATCTCATTTGTTTCTGTATGATTCAACCCATATGATGTGAAAGGTGTAATAAGCTACTACCGCCCAGAGAGTATATCCTTTAATGCAGTCTTCTCCCTGTTTAATAGTGTTAAATCCAGGTGGATTTGATACAGATTATGATCCTGATTTTGATTCTTTCGGTCTAAATGTTTTTCGTGTTGGGTTGCAAGCAGCCATCCCATAAACAGAGAAACCTCAGTCCTCCACATCAAACGAAGACAGTAGACTGGTTAGGACCTCCTCATTCATTCATAGTCTGGCATGGGCCCAGGTTGGAGTGGAGCTGGTGGTGTTGTTGAGGTGGGGGTGGAGGGGTGTCACTGGGAACCGGCCCAGGATGGGGAGAGGGGAGAAGGCAAAACACTACGTTATTGTGTTCCTCTGCCTTAAAGACTCCCCTTCATGTGATAATTGCACAGAGTCAAAAAATCACAGATTACAATCGGGAACTAAAGATCAGTTCCTTAATGTTAACCTCTTACTTTGGGTTTCTGGATTGAAAAAGGTCCGCCCAGCTGCTTGAAGCTGAACCCTGTTATTTTTCATGCTCTGTGCACTGAAGGAAAGAGGAGAAGTCTATAAAAAGCAAAGCCTAAGGGTTTATCAGCATTTGCCTGCAGCATGAGCAGAATCTTTTGTTTTTGTGACCTCGTAGCATGCATCACCCCACAGCATTGTCTGGCCTATTAAAGATGAGATGGAAGCTCAGTGATCCTGAAAATTATATTGGAAAGTAATTAATGGTTCCTATAGCAAAAATTTTCTTTCCACCTTTCTTTATAAATTGCATTAATCACAAAGCTCTGATAAAAAAAAAACTGAACTATGCTCTGCAGTGTTCAAATTATAAGGAAGAAGCTTTCCCTTGAAACAGAAGCTGGGCTTTATTTTGCAGGTTATCATAGACAGTTAATACTATTTTAATTTTGAGGACTTAGTATGGATGCTTGCATTCTTCATCTACAATGCACAATAAAGTGTCTCACAAGACAAGCTTTTCTAGTCATTTCTGCTCTAACTTTATAGTTTTACCTGCACCTCTAAGATCAAACTTGTAATTACTCAAGTATAAATGATTCCAGACAGCTCTAACCTTCTTGTCCATTTGCTTGCTAATAGTCTATTGAGTAGGTGCATTGATTCCTGTGTCATCTGCAAACAGAAAGTGTTAGGCGCCTAATACCCTTTTTTCTCTGCATCATTATTCATTGAAAATAAATCACATTTACAGTGTGGGTTTGTACTACTCCATGAAATAAATAAATACAAAGTATACAGCATACAGTATATTCACTGCAGAACAAAATATTAATACTTGATTTATTCTAAAATACTGTTCAGAATTTGATATACTATCTGCTGTGGCTATACCACTGCTGTACTAACATGCTTTTTGTAAATAACCAAGGCACTTCAACAAAAACTTTTTTTTTGTTAAAAAAAAAAAACTGAGCAAAATTAGGAAACAGTAACCATTGTGTCAGAAGGGAAGATTTAAACAATGTTTTCTTCTATAGGATTAAAAAATGAATAGGAAGTGTAGAGGCCACAGCTTTGAATGACTTCAGCACATCTGCGCCCACAGGACATCACTAGTTTCTCACACTGCTCTGGTTTCATCTTGGTCCATTCTTCTTCAGTCTCTTCCACAGTTCAGTAACTGTAGTGGGCTTCTTAGACATTAGGATTTTCCAGAGATTCTCTATGAGGAATAGATCTGGACTCTGACACTGCTCGTCCAAATCAATTTGACTTTTTAAGACACTTTGGGTTCAGTCTTTCCCCCAGTCCAACACTGAACATTGTTAGGGAAGAATTTATTATGATGCCAGAAAAGAAAAGAAAATGCCAGAGTCCTGTAAGTCTGATACTGAAGGAGTTGAATTACTTGACCAAGGAGAAAGAAGAGTCAACACAAAGTAGTGCACGAAGCCACCTCAATTCTGAGGCTCAAACAGCAAAGCCCAGATTCTTATACTGGGAAGGTGGATCGAGACAGTGATGAGATGTGCTTACATCTCATTGGCTAAAATCCATAAACATGACTTTAAGGAAGTGACAGTGAGTGTTATCATTTAAGTCTGCAGAGTCAGATTGAAGGCGCCAAGGGAATTGTGGTCTTGGCAGGCTCCAGGGAGTTTTCAGGGCAGCCTGACTGCCATCGAAATAATATAACCTGACTGACAGAGAAATAATCAGAACAAAAGCCCACCCTACTAACGAGGATTGAACATTAACCCAAACTGTCTAGGGAAAAACGTAATTCTCCCTATCAAACATAATGTTTCCTTATCAGACCAGAATAACTCCTTTGGCAACATGCAATACCCTCACTGCAATTGTGTCCCAAACAGCCCGCAATTTTCAATTAGCAAGACAATGCCCCCTGTCACACTGCAAAACAGGTTAACCAGTATCTTGAAGCTAAGAGTGAAACAACAAAATGTCCAGCCCACAGTCCAGATCAAAACCCCATAGAGAATCTCTGGTATATCCTTGGTAACTTAGTAATGTCTAAGAAACCCACTACAGTTATTGAACTGTGGAAGAGACTGAAGAAGAATGGACCAAGATCAAACCAGAGCAGTGTGAGAAACTAGTGATGTCCTGTGGGCACAGATGTGCTGAAGTCATTCAAAGCAAGGGCCTCTTCACTTCCTGTTCATTTTTGAATCCTATAGAAAAAAATTGTTGAAATATTTTCTTCTGACACAATGGTTACTGTTCACTGTTTTGTTTTTTTACAAAATAAAGGTTTTTGTTGAAGTGCTTTGGCTATTTTTTAAAAAATAGGCTAGTACAGCAGTGGTATAGCCACACCTCACATTCTACCAAAAACTAAACATAAAATAACAGTATTTCATAATAAGTATTTATTAGTCAAGTATTTATCATTTGTTCTCTAATCATGATCCAATGATCCACAGTGTGTGTGTGTGTGTGTGTATATATATATATATATATATATATATATATATATATATATATATATATATATATATGTGTGTGTGTGTGTGTGTATATATATATATATATATATATATATATATATATATATATATATATATATATATATATATATATATATATATATATATATATCAAAGCACCACACAATGCATATTCTGTTTTCCTTAATATCCTAATCTAATTTTAGCATTACATTAATCTTGTAAATGATTGATCATGTGTGTCATTTGCATTAACTCAATGTGAGAGTGGAATCATGTAGGATATAAAGGTTTAAAACTGTCCAAAAAAACAATAGCCTAATCTTAAATTCTGACTGTTAACTTGAAATAAATCGTCCAACATTAGCCAGTTATATTATGTTCAGTATATGACAGTCTATAAGTCATCAAAGACTGCCAAATGTGTATGTCACTATTACAACCATTCAACCAGAGACCACTGAGAAGTTTCTGTAAAATGTTCCATTCAGTATATCTCACAATTTTAAATGACCTAATCCAATGGATCCTTATGTAAAACAATGGGACAGAGAGGGATGGGACAATATAAGATTTCATCACAGATTACAATATAAAACAGTTATAATACGTTGATCATGGTGACAAGTGACTTACCAGTATATTGACTGCAGTTTGCTATAGTTTTTCCTCTAACGTAACATTTCTTTGGTCCCAGTCCATAAGTAAAAAATGTCAGGATTTAACTTCTTTTATTTAAGATTGTTATCTTATTTATTTAAGATTTTAATGAAGAAAGGATGTCAACTTAAAAAAAAAAAAGATGTGCGTCCAATCTGTAACAATAAAAATGTAAATTAACTAAATGTAAAGTAATTACACTATGTGTTCGTGCCATTTTAATAATTTAGGCATGTTTTGATTATCCGAATAATATCGTGAATCGCAATTGTTTTGACCAGGATAGACGTGACATGAAATTTTCATATCATTCCATGCCTAACATTGACACTATTTTATGACCTGAACATTAGTGCCTGTGTGTATCCTCAGGTGTGGAGAAGGTTTTTAAATACTGTATTGAGCTGCGAAAAGAGAATTTTAAAGGCTGCTCTGCTTAAAAAATGTCTGCCAGAACGACAGAGGAAATTATTAAATGCCTCTCTGTGCATCAATGTTGACTCAATCTCATTAGACCAAAATTTTAAAGCCTTGGGTAGGGACAAATTTAATTATTTTCTTAGTGATATGTGCAGAATGTTTTGTGGGGTCTTATTAGTGGGGTAATTGAAAATGTTTGTAGAGATAAGACTGATGATGTCTGCCTCATATTTCAACCACATCACTATTTAAGCTAATTTCTTTTTCCAGCAGTGAAGTGGAGTATGGTTGCCGCTGCCCTCCAGATGCTTGGATGGTTGATGGCGGTTATGAGCATGATAATAACATAAAAATACATAATGACTTATTATAGCTGAGCTTCAGTGCTCTGTTGCAAAATAACCAAGCCAGCAGACGGATCAGTCATTTCCTGATACAGCGCATAACAATCTCTGGTGTGTTAATAATCTGTGTTGGCCAATGACTTTAAGGACAATAAGTATTCTTCAGTGGTGTTTTGATGATGTGAACCAGCACTGATTGCTTGGACGAGCACTCTTTATGCTGAGCTGCAGACAAACTGCTGTCACACGGAATGCCCCAAGTCGGCCTCTGGAAATCAAGAAACTCATTATACTTTAAACAGAAATTTAAGATCTTATCTCGGCTATAATGAGAGGAGAGATAAACTTGTTTTCTTTCACTGTGGGATGTGTCTTTCGACCAAGCTTCAAAGAGGAAATTAAAAAGTTAACAGTGCAATGAAATTGATAGATTTGTCTTTTGCTGACAATAAAAGTATTGTCTGTGTGTAAATAGTTTATAAAGGCTAGCTCACTTCAAATATAAAAACTTTCCAACCAAATATACTATGGCTATTTGAGCACAGTGGCGTACCCAGCCGTGACCGGATGTTGCCACTGTCTGACAGCTGTTACAGTAATAGGTCTGGTTATATTTATGACTTCAGCGCACAGATCTACTGTAGTAACGCTGTAACAAAGGCTTATTTTAATTGTAGATTAATCTGTTATTTATTCAATTAGTTGTGTCTATAAAACCTTAGAAAATGGTGAAAAATGTAGATCAGTCTTTCAAAACCCAAGGTGATGTCTTCTAATGTCTTGTTTTGTCCACAACACAAAGATATCCAGTTTACTCTCATAGAGGAGGAAAGATACCCGAACATTTTCACAATTAAAAAGCTGGAATCAGTGAATTTTGACTTTTTGTCCTAACAAAATAGTTGCAGATTTAATTCAATAGTTAACAACTCGCCTTTCTGTGTGGAGTTTGCATGTTCTCCCCGTGTCTGCGCGGGTTTCCTCCGGGTTCTCCGGTTTCCTCCCACAGTCCAAAGACATGCCCGTGTTAGGTTAATTGATGAATCTAAAAAAAAAAATTGCCCGTAGGTGTGAATGGTTGTCCGTCTTTGTACGTCTCTATGTGCCCTGCGATAGACTGGCGTCCTGTCCAGGGTGTTCCCTGCCTCACGCCTGATGTCAGCTGGGATCGGCTCCAGCCCCCTGCGACCCCGACTGGGATAAGCGGTTGAAGATGAATGAATGAATGATGAACGATTAATCTTTGCAGCTCTACACTGTAGGATTGTTAATTCTCGCTGCTGTAAATGAAATAGCTTGTAATGGCAAATCAACATATTATTAAAAGCTATGCTGAATTCATAAGCCAACTTTATTTGATTTCAGGCAGTGGTATAGTTTCTCACAATTTGCTTTTTGGATTATTCACCATTTGGTCGTTGCTTTTTTTGTGCCATTTAATTGGTCTCGACTTTGCAGATGCATACAGTACATATTCTGAGCATTTTTAACTCTTGCATCAGGATTGATACAGTACATGAAGATTACAGTATGATTAGAGGACAGCTACAAAAATGTAAATCAGAAAATCTAAATAGCAGCAGTAACTTTTTACTCACACACAAACTGCACCAATTATTTTCACAGCCCTGTTAAAGTATGAGGAAAACAAAATCGCTGATCGGAAATGATTCTGTAATGCTGCCACGAATATTATTTTGTTGCTGAATCCTTAATAGGGCCTGTGACATTTGCTGCAGCCAATGCACTTGACGCAAACAAACATCAAGAGGCGGCTGGTCAAAACTTATTTCCCCTTTTATATTTAAAGCACGTTGAAACATCACAGACGCTTAGATGGAAAAACATTCCTCGGCAAATTTGGAAGAAGGTTATTGTATTTTGGAATGAAATTTTTTTGCAGTGGAAAGAATTAAGGACTTTAACAGGTCCCAGCAGCTGCTCACTGAGGCTTGGTAACCATAATTAGGATTGGCACTTTCAAGCATGCTTTTAGTGACCAGGGAGTCCAGACAAGGCTCTCTCAGTTTGGGGTTTGAGGCTATGCTACACCAAAGAAAAAGGTCATTCACAATCAAGGTCTCAAGGGGAGCTTTTTAAAGGCCCTTTCTCCCTCCAAATCAATCACAATTTCACAGGCAATTCTTCAAACACTGTTAGAGAGTGCAATGACATATTGCCATCTGTAGCTAGTGTTGAAGTAAGGTAATTTGCAAACTATTTTAGAATCGAAAAGGCATCTTTATGATTTTGTGTTCATGGTTAATATAACTATTGATTAAAAACTTGAATCACAGTTGGCACATATACATGATTGTTCTTACAACAAAACTATTTATATCACATGGGATAAAGAAACGTACTCACCCTAACTGTTCAGAGCCGGCCTTGTTTCTGTCTGCACTTGTGAATGTTAATGCAGTGAGAACATTTTACCCTGAATGTATTATTTCAAATATCCTATCACTGAAGGCCCAGATGTTTCAAATGATTTACATTTGAAAGGCTTGGGTTAAATCGACGTGCAGGGGCATTTCCAGCAGGGATAAGAACACAGATTCTCACACGAGTCTGCCGGCCCTATGTGCAGGTGGTGACAATCCAGCGACAATGCAACATTTTCCTGGCCCTAATCCTAATGCTCCTCATGCTGCGCTTTATGTAACTGAAAATGTAAAACATTGTATGTAGCCCTTGTGTTATATTGCCAGCCATGGCATGCTAGACCCTACATCTATCTGGAGCAGCACAGTGGATTAAGAGTTGGACGGTGTTTAGAATGATCTTCTCAACTCAAACAACCCCCTCCCTGTGGCCGCTGGCACACACAGCCAGCTGCAAAGTGATTGTGCTTAAAAGAGAAATGTATGTTGAAATTAAATTTTGACAGTTGTGGTCTCAGATCATTTGAAAAGCATTGGTCAGTGTTTATCGCCTCATCCTCTGTAACAGGAAATGTAAAATGTTATCAGACTGCACCCACTGGTGGAGTTTTCTATAAAGAGGCAGATAAGGCAGCAGACAGTGGCAGTGTAACATGCTGATTTTCAATATTCTAATATTTGGAATTTTTCTTTATTATTTTCTGAAAATCTGAAATGATCAATTGATTAATTATTACACACTAGAGTATCAGATTTTCAAAATGCCATGTGAGGTTGCGCTCAAAAGAGCCCTCCGTTATGTTACTTTGAGGTCTAAGTTGGTGCTTAATATAATTACTATAGACACAGATATGATGAGGAAATCCCTTTTGCACGGCTGATGATTATGTTTTAGTAAATGAAAAATGTTCAGTCTTACAATATATAATGTACAGATTTTACATGAGCAGAGTCGGTGATGTTGATTCACTGCCGCATCATTTTGCCTACAAGTCTTTCTTCTCCGACAATGCAATATGAATGTACAATCAAACAGCTTAACAGTGATACCTCAAAGGTTACAGTTTGCATTTTCATTATGCTCTTATGCTGAGATTTTTTACACTTGAAGCAATGTTGGATTATTACAGACTAATCACCAAATTTCCCAATTAAAATAATCTTATCAAGTCAAATTCAGTACCATAAAATACTTCATAGGACTTCAAAGTTGCAGATAAAATAATGAAGGCAACTAATCAGCTAAAAAGAAAACATAATAGGTGGTAGGGCTCGACAGTAACAGTTGAAATGTTGTCAGTGGCAACCACTTTGAGTAATTGGCAATGAATTATTGGCTGACACTTTTTAACATAAAGAAAATCAATACACTTTCATATGTGTTGCATAAGTGATATTGAAATTAGAGATGCACTGATCAGATACCCGGATCGGATATCGGCTCCGATATTGACTAATTACTGTTACCTGGATCGGATATCGGATGAATGACGCCGATCCAGCATTCCGATCAAGTCATTTCTTTTTTATTAATATCCCATACAGGAATACAGTTACAGGGATCCAGTCACTTCAATTCTATGTTTGCAACACTGGTTAGGATCTTATATTACATTTTAAAGCATCTGTTTGCAGTGCATTTAACATGGAAGTGTTATTTATTTCTTTTTGCTGCTAATGTACACTTTGGTATTTGTTAATAAATAATATTAAGTACAGCCTGTGAATCCCCTCACTAGAGGTTAAATACCTGGATCTCCACACCAGCCACCACCTTTGGACCAGTCCCAGCCTGGTCAGATGCGTAAATTAACTGATGAAGCCTCTTGGATGAGAGGTTAAACGTCTTCCAAGACAAACAACCAAGTCCAGTTGCCTTTGACTTAATTTTTTTGGGGATAATATTAAGTACATTTATATCTGTGTTCATTTGTTACCTTTTTTTAACAAGGCTATATGTTTGTCAAGCCTGATGCCTTCACTCACATGGCAAGGTATGTGGTTCATTCTTTCAACAGTAGGATCGGATCGGTATCGGGTATCGGCCGATACGCTCAGCCCAGGTATCGCTATCGGATTGGAAAAAACTGGATTGGTGCATCTCTAATTAAAATATTGCTGTTACAGTCGGAACCAGACAACACTGCATGTGTGTTGCTGTGTTTACTCAAGTGTGCACAGGTATTAGACAGTGGCCAAGCAAATTGAGTTGTTTGACCGAGGGGCGAAAAGTTCAACTAACCCGTAAAAAAATGAACTGCAAAATATGTTTTGCCAGTAAATTCTAGTATTATTTAATATTTTTATTTGCACTGTTAATTTGGAAATAATAAACTCTCTCATGCTGGTCAGCAAATGCCTGACATAGACAGTCTTCTAGTATTGTTGTCATAACATAAATGTGTTTTGTTTCAGTTTCACAGCACTGTGTCACACTGTGTCTGATTGAGCGTCTATAATGAACATTTATAATATGTAGGTATAATTCATCCATGATAAAAAACAAAATGTGGTAATAAACGAGCATAATAATGTTAAACGATGTATAGTTTTTGAATGTTTAGAGACATGAATGTTTATTAGATTCAGTACCATTCCCGTTAAGGCTCATTTATGCTCTACATTAGATACCGACGGAGCCTTCTATCCGTACTCTGCGTAATTCCGTCCGTATTTCTGCACGTATTCTGCGAGCTTACGGATCCGGACCGAGCATAGACTGTATAAGACATGGACGTAGCCTCTACGTCGAGGTCAATTCGCTCAACTTGATCCAATCATACTGGCCTACGGGAGCTGCCATCTTGTCAGACTTTTACTCCGCCTCATTTCCTCCTACCAAAAAAGGGCATTGATGTGACGTTGGGGGGGGGGAGGTGCGTCCATTTGGCTGATGTAAACCTCCGAGGAGAAGTGAGGGCCAGCGGCTATCTGACACTCAAGTGGCAGCGCCCCTAATTGTTCATAAACTTTAACCTCCAATAAAATAAAAACTAGCTTGGTACAAACCCCCCCCCCCCCCCCCCACAGTGTTGTCATGGAGATATAACCTAAACAAACAGACTAGAACGTTTTTTTGTACCAGGCCTTTAATAGGTTTAATTATGCTGTGAAAACGGCCTATTTAACATGGAGGTTAATGAGAAATTGCTCAATTATGAAACCTGCCCCTAGTGGATACTGGGAGAACTGCAATTTTTGGCACTTCCTTATTGAATCAACCAGGAAGTGACTGTGGTTGGGGCTTGGTACCGATACGGACCAAACGTTGCAGTACCACTGGAAAACGTGGGGGCAGTGTCGGACACTGGAGTGCCGTGAATAGCAGGATTAAAAGCCATGACAGAGCTATGTTCAGTTCATCAGTTTCTCTCATCTGTAAAACCAATGACTGGAACTCTCCGTCCACACTCTAGGATGTATTTAGTGATCTCACAGACCACCGCCACTACAACACTGCCTGCCATTTTGCCTCCTTCTCAATAGATGCAGGATCGTTATCTCCTCCCTCGTTTTTTCAAACTTTATTGGCGTAACTTTTGAATCTAAGAGATGCCCTCTAGAGGATGTTTTGGTCAACGTCCATTCCAACGTAAAGGACGCATGAAAGCATGAGGGTAGTGACGTTTAGAACGTTAATATTGTTCATCTCTATTTCCGCAGGAAATTGGAGCATAAATGAGCCTTTACCCGCAAGGTTGATGCAATTTTCGGGAGGATCAGCGTTAGTGCTATTGATTATTATATCATGTTATAAGCAGATATTCGCTTTTGACTACTACCAAATATCCAAAGCACAAGCACAGCCCTAATTAGCCGCTAATATATTAATTCCTATGAAACACCGCAGCCTGTGCATTTCCGAGACACAGAGTCAGGTTATAACCAAGCATGTGTCCTAAGTCTGCTGTGTGTAGAGGTCTGTGGGCCTTCACTGTAGGAGACAGATGTTGTTTTCTGGCGATTTAATGAGGAGAGAAACACAGTCTATGGCTGCTCGTAATTTTATGAACGGTGCTTGGAGCTGGATGGCTCCTTTCAGATTCAGGCTCCGGCTCACTTCATCTTCACAGATCCCTCAGCAGGTGTGCCTGCCTGGCAACCACCTTTAATTTAGTGTTGAGCCCTGGTGGTAGGGCTTAACATTTTAGAAGAGATCATCTCTGCAGCAACACTATACTTCAGAATGGTATTTTGACATTTATCAAAAATATTGTGTCTCCTGCGATTTGGACATTGCACTAGTCCATATTGCAATTTGGATTCAAGTCTGATTAACTGTTCAATGGAAATAGGTGGGCATGTAGGGAGTAAAGTATTAGAAAATCTGTTTTAATGGAAGCCTTTGATAGAAACAGTGTTTTGGCAGCCTGAGCAGAAACACTTAAATCTCTTCACAGTAATTTACATTATCTTTCGGGGGCTATAAAACGGTACACATTTAAGTATGATTTCAGTGAAGGTGACTGTTTTCTAAAGCAGTAAATTGAAAAAGATTGGAAATATAACTGAGGACGGGGGTTCATTTGTTGAACTGGAGTGAACTACTGTTAAAAAGGAGGGGAAAAAGATGGCTTTACATGTCTGCCATGATAATGTAGGACTGGATAAGTTAATTCTTGAGATATACTAGCTTTAATAAACTGAAGGTGAGGCATGTCTTCCTAACCAAATCATCCCACTGCCAGCTTGTGAAATTTAGGACATGTAAATAGGGTGAAGTCAGTAAAGATCAAGCTTTTCTCTGAATGAAATTAAATCCTGTCATCTCACCCAGGTGCCTTAGTAGCATTATGTGGTAGAAGTACATAGAAAACTGGGCCACATTATACAACTGTCAGAATTCAGTCATGGTAACCTTCAAATGCTATAATGGAGGTGAATCTCTACGCTGAGTGGATTCATTCAATCAATAACTTGTCTGCCATTACCTCAATGTGATCTGGCTAATACGTTCTTTTCTCCTCTTCCTACAGGCGGCATCTTTGAGACGCTTGAGAATGAGCCCATTAGTGTTGAAGAGCTGGCCTTTAAATTCGCTGTAACCAACATAAACAGGAACCGGACCTTAATGCCAAACACCACATTGACCTATGACATCCAGAGAATAAACCTATTTGATAGTTTTGAGGCCTCAAGAAGAGGTAAGGTGATCGTGTTTCATTTGGAAAGCTTTTTGTGTTAATGGATCAATAAAATAGATTGTTTATGACACAAGTGTCTCTCCTGTTGGTCATTTGTTATTTTCACTCTCCACTTTTCCGTTTCATTACTTCAGCCTGTGACCAGTTGGCTCTGGGTGTTGGAGCAGTATTTGGCCCCTCTCACAGCTCATCTGTCAGTGCAGTGCAGTCTATTTGTAACGCCCTGGAAGTCCCTCACATCCAGACTCGTTGGAAACACCCCTCAGTGGACAACAAAGACAGCTTCTACATTAACCTCTATCCTGAATACACCTCTATCAGCCGAGCTGTACTGGACATAGTGCAGTACTACAAGTGGAAGACGGTCACTGTTGTTTACGAGGATGCAACTGGTAAGTCAAACCAGTGAAGCATTTGAACACATCAGCAGCATATGTCAGCACTTATTAAAACATAGCAGGACACAAACGTTAGTGTCAAATTATATACACTGGGAATTAAAAACTAGGGAACCAGTTATTAATACTTGATTTATTCTGAAATGTTATACTTTATTGTTCAGAATTTGATAAAATATCAGCTGTACTAGCATGTTTAAATAACCAAGGCACTTCAATAAAAACCTTTATTTTGTGAAAAAAAAGTAAGCAAAATGTGTGTGGGGAGCTTAAGGGGGAAGGCGACCCTTTGAAGTGACGGCGCTGCTTAGGAGTTCGCTGGTGCACGAGGCACACTGTTTTTAGGTGCATATTTTACAGCTTGTTCCACACATTCTAGGAATAAGTGTAGACAGAGGGCATCATTGCCATAAGGACACTAATGGAGACCAAAATCCTCGTTAAAAAAATTAATAAATACAAATATGCCTTGGGATCCCCCAGTTAGAGCTGGTTAACATGGCCCGGGAAAGGAAAGTTTGGGGTCCCCTGCTAGAGCTGCTGCCCTCACGACCCGACCCCGGATAAGCGGTTGAAGATGAGATGAGATGAGATTATTTATAATTTAAATAATTCAGCAGCTGCGATCAAATTCCTGGAGCACTGCACCTCCGCTGCTGGATGCATGTAGGGAAACACTGCAGTTCTCTTTATACATCCAGCATTTTACCACCCGGATGCTGAAAAGTTCTCATCCTTCACTTGGCATCTTGATGGTCTCCTTGGACCATTTGGTGTTTCTATTGTAAAGATTATGTGTGTTTACTTTGAAGGTGGTGTTGATTATAACAGTGATACAATTTAAATAGTTAACATAATATGGATTTTACCAGATTTACCATGTGTACTGTTAAAATGCTGTGGTTTACATTTGTGCTGAAATGTTCAGTTGATTAAAAGATGCATCAATCAACAGAAAATGAAGAGTCAAATACTTTATTTTTCAAACATAACCAATAGAGTCTCTGTTCCCACTTTTAAAACAAAAGGGTGTTTTGCTTTTCTTTGTTTTAAATAACTGTGTATCTGTGTTTTGGACTTTTGTTCAGACAAAACAATAAGCTACTTGAATATGAGCTCTGGGGAACTGTGAGATGGGTTTTTCACAACTCTCAAACATCTTATGGCCTAAATGATTAATGGATCTGTTGTAACAATATGAAAATAATTGTTGCAACCTGTTTATACCATATTTTCTATGTTCACTGTAAATCATCTTCCATGATGTCATGCATGGGATTTACAGAGTAGACTAGCAAGAATATTGTAATTTAACCCACAGACTAAACTATGGTTTAGGCCCACACCACTGTACAGAATGAAATGCCAGATTCTCCTGGAACTTTTTACAGACAAAGAACATTTCCACGTGCCAAATTATACTGTAGTCACATTGGATGTCAGTGTTATGCCACATGGCTGCATTAGAAACCTGTAATGACAATCATCCCCCAACATCAACATGTTGTGTACAGTATGAAACGCATCTCATCAATGACTGCTGCAGACTATCACAACTCTCCTCCACTCACAGACTCTAAGCACACCTTCAGGAGGAAACAGACACCAGCCTCTGAGCACCGATGGTACAGCTAACTGAATGACATAACCACGTAAACCACACTTTATGAAAATAATGTCCATTCATAGAAAAGCTGTTATCAAACTGAATCCAGTCTGCAAACGGTAGCACATCAGCGGTAATGGAACACGTGACTTACCTTTGGCAGAGCTTCTTCTTTTGACATGTTGCAGTCACAGTGGCACATGTTAGGATGGTCAAGGTGTTCACCCAGTCTCGTATTAAATTGTAATCATAATGCATGGCATCTATGTCCGAGGTAGAGAAGGAGCTAATCATTTCTCACAGTCTGCATGTTCGTGAGACGGTAGTGCAACAGTCATTGCATAAACATGATAGGTATTGTTGCTAACCCTTGTGTTTGAAAAGATTCATTGCGTGGCGTCAAACTCCCTCCAGTCTGGCGTTTATCCTCGCTCATAAAGAGCTGGCGTCCGCTAGCTCTGTCAAGTCAACTTAGTTTAAGAATATTTTTACCGGTGACCACTCTACTAATGACTAATTAGTAGCTAAAACTGACTAATGCAGATGTCTTACTTGTGTGTCAATGACGGACGAGGCCTCTCGAGCACAACATTGACGCAAAAGTTTAACTATTCAACGTTTTATTTTAAAAGCCGGAAGTTGAGATAATTATCATGTCGGGAATGTCGCCACGTCATGAATTTAATGTGCCGTAATTCCTCACTGTATTTTATTGCAGAAAAATAATAACATTAAAATGAGTTTCAACAGGTGGAACAATTAGCATTGATTTGCACAACAAACCAGAGGTGGGAACATAATGCAGATAAACATAACACATATTTATATAATGATAACAAATGTTCAGTATTTAAGACAATCGGGCCTACAATTTATATAACCTATAAAAATATACTGTTGCGTTTTAGATGCTGAAGGTGTCAAACACTAAAATTGTACCAACATTCTTGATTAAATACAAGCAGGTCTTGCTTAAAGCTAGGTGATAACCCTGAGTGAATTTAGAAATGAGTGTTTGTCGCCCTCCCATGGACACTGCACTGTCTTAATTGTTAGCATCAATGGTGATGACCATTTATGATAGCAATTGCGTCGAATGCTTTCAAAACAAAGTCAAACAAACTCATGCAATCAAATACTAAACCGGAAAGTTGTTAAATTTTTTTCTAGTTGTGACATAACACTAGACTGGGTATCCCCATGACCATGTGCCACTATTTGAATTCGCTCTGGATTGAACTTGGTCTGGCATTAGGCAGGCTAACAAAACACCAGACATAACGCTCACATCTTCGGTGGGGTTTAAATTTAGTTGACTAAATGTACAGTTGAGCTAGTAGGGTTTGATGTAGATTCAAGAAAACAATTCCAGTGAATACTTATGTCATTTATTGTGCTTGGTTAGAAACTTGAACTTCGTAAGAAACGGAGTCTGGGTGAGCTTGCTAGCACTAATGCTAACGTTAGTTAGGGTCTTTGTCCATATTCTCATAAAAAATGGTTGTCAACTTCCATACTGTTACATGTTAGTACTTTCACTTAAATGATGACACAACGATGATAAGTCTGTTTTTCATTTAATAATTGCCGCTCCCATATGGATTTGAATGTGTGCCATTAGCTTAAACCCATGGGTTACGATCATTTGAGGTGCTTAGATTGAACGTGCTAGAATTGTATCTAGTCCTGCAGGAGTGATAACTTTGAATTGACCCTTATTTTATTTTATCTTCTCTGACAGAATAAAGATGACGGCAGGTTTATTGTCAGATAGATGTTGCTGTTTGACAGTCTCATTCGTAGTTTATCTTTAGGAAAACCACCTAAACTGTGTAACAAAATGTATTATACTTTTAGACATGCAGTTGCTGTAGCAGATTCAGTTTTTTAATATTCAATACCATGAAGCCAAAACACTCTTGAAACTGATTATGTTTTAACTGCATAGTCTTTATTCCACCACACCCTTAATTAGCTTTTTACTTGGAGTATACTAGGCCTGTGTCTCCGGAGAGTGGGTTTGTTGTAAATATGTGATTGTTGAGCCTAATGAGGGTCTTCTTGTCTTTTAATTCAAGGACTGATTCGTTTGCAAGAGTTGATCAAAGCTCCATCCAGGTACAGCATTAAAATCAAGATCCGCCAGCTGCCAACAGGAAGTAAAGATGCCCGTCCGCTGTTGAAAGAGATGAAGAAGGGGAAGGAGTTCTACGTCATCTTTGACTGCTCTTACCAAACATCAGCAGATGTTCTCAAGCAGGTGAATAATAAACACTTTCCAGTATGTAGTCTACACTGGACAGATGTCATTGTCCTCAGGGTTTAATTCATAACTTGACACCCAAAATGCAATGTTCTATCAGAAATCCAATTTGAATTTTTCCGTCGAGTTAGTCTGTTATTTTGGTGTTTCCACATTGCTTTTGGTTTAATATTCACTATGTGCAAGATTAGTCTAATTCTATCCCCGTCAGAAATCCTATGATCATTTCCAAATCCAAGCAGAGCCTATTTTGGAGCCAGACATACACATTTAGAACCAAAATCTGCACAGAAGATTAATTGGAAACACTATGCTAACATGAGCAAACTGTGACATATTTAACCATTTGGATACTTGTTGATGCAAATCATGCCCGTGCAAACAATACTAAATGAGGCAATTCAGAAAATGTGAGGAATGTGTAATTTGCAAGAGTCTCTTGGCATATACTGTATGTGGTTGGATGGTGTTAGGGGAAAAAAAGATTATTCATACTGGCGAGACAGAAACTGAACCACTCCATCGTCTCTTATCCTGTTTAGATCTTGTCCATGGGGATGATGACTGAATATTACCACTTCTTTTTCACCACACTGGTAAGAATTATTATCGAGCCACAATTCTAAAATGTCTATTGTACATCTCAAGAGCACATGAAGATTGTATTATTTAACATTATGTGTGCAGGAACTCAAGTTTCTCTTTGAAACTGGATTGAAAACCTGATGGATATGCATGTTATTACACTCTTCCATTGTCTTAATTAAGTGCCCTTTTATCCTATGCAAGCTGAGATGTGTGTATTCAACTAGAGATTCTGTTATGCAAAGATTATGCAGATGATCTCAAACATCTGTGGTCGGTTTTATAATAAGATTGCTGGATGTTTTCAGTGCCCTTGGCATAATTCCACGGTATTATGATGTATATTCTTCCACTCTTGTAATCAAGTGTCCCTTTACCCTTGCTGAGTAACTTGCATCTACTTTGGGGTATTTCTTTAAGCAGAATCACATTAATTCTGCACTGATGATGTTGCATTTCACAGGACCTGTTTGCCCTTGACCTGGAGCCTTATCGCTACAGTGGGGTCAACATGACAGGGTTCAGACTGCTCAACATAGATAGCCCACAGGTGGCCTCAGTGGTGGAGAGGTGGGCCATGGAGCGACTGCAGGCCCCCTCCAAAGCAGAGAATGGAATGATGGAGGGGATGATGACAGTGAGTGTACCTCTCTCTTCAGTGCAGACGCTATGGTTCTCTCTCTGATGGTATTGTGATTGCTCACACACCGTAAGCAACATGCACAAAAGGTCACTGAAAGCCCATTAAATCTATAAAAAGCTAAACGCTAACTAGAAAATGTATGGGCTTGTCAGCAGAGAAAAGTTGGCTGAAAGCAATCAGTCTGACATCAGCCTTGATGATTTCCACACTTTGTTTCCCTACTGAATTGTTTGTATGTGTTCAAGCAAGTTAGGGTTTTATTCCTCATTTATGAAGGGGTAAAGGAATAGACATAATTTAGCAAAACATCTCTCAATCAGAGGGAAATAGGTTAAATTGAACTGAAATCTATCTTTATTTACATATTGGTGACTTTGCCTGTCAAACATGGCTAAAAACTATACTTTTTTTTTATCAAATGAGCTCATTGTGAACATTCAGACATAATCACTGTGAGACTGTAAAAATGTGTAAAAATGTAGGCTATTTTGGGAAGCTACACAAGACATATACAAAGAATTATTCTGAGCCCCTCATCTCAGGATACAGCAATCCACCATGTTGCTTTCTGATTGCTTGTACAGCCAAAAAGGTATTTTGAATAAAATTGCTCATCAAATTGTGCTCACTGTGGCTGATTGTGGTTGCCTATTTGATTGCTTTCCATGTGATTTGTAGAAGTAGCGCTGCAGTTCCTGGGTATGCTTTGAGAAAGCGTACTGTGCTGTGCATGTACATCAACAGTCCTGATGTGATAAGTGCACGACGGTATCCCTGCTGATGGGTGCTGACGGCCGCATTTCTCTTTCAGACTGAAGCAGCTCTGATGTACGATGCCGTCTACATGGTGGCTGCTGCCTCGCAACGCACCTCCCAGATCACTGTCAGCTCCCTTCAGTGCCACAGACACAAACCCTGGCGCTTTGGATCACGCTTCATGTACATGCTCAAAGACGTGAGTTTAGATTCTGAATGTGTGACACACACCCCTCTTCCTCCATCCATTCATCCATCCATCCATTTCACAGCCTGCTGGCTCTATTTCATTTCCTTGGGTGCAGGAGCAGAAACAATAGAGTTAGGAGATCAGATGTGATGAACGAGGGATTGACGTCATGAGCTGCATGTTGGGGGTTTCTTAGATTAGTTGGTTGTCAAATGGCTGCAGATGAGAGCTTTTTAGAGCTTTTTATACAGATGCCAACAAGACAAGATAATAATGATTTATTATTAAACTTAATTCTCGATATATTTGTTCAAAATTTCCCTCTAGATCCTTTTTGTTTTAAGTTTGAAAGTTTCCATGTAAGTGTATCCTGTAGTGTAGATCCTAGGTAATTAAAAATTGAAAAAGCACCTAATTCTGCATTGATCTGACAACAGACAGAAGAGGAACACAATGAACACAAGCACATTTAAACGCAAACACTGACAGTTTGACAAACATGAAGGATATCTCAGTTTAATTGTGGCAGGAGATTTTGTCAGCTCTGCAAAGATATTTTCAAGTTAATAGGCTCTCTCGTTATGTTGCACTCTCTTATTAGATGTGTCTTTAACAGATGAGCTTTTAAATCGTGAGTACAGACAGAATATTGAAGGACACGGGCAATGTCAAATAGCCCAAAGTGCAGAGTGAGTAAATGAGCTTTTCAGCGGTATAGCCTCAGCATATATTGTCTGTATTTTGTGATCAGCATTTTTACATAAACACACTGAAGTATAGAACATGAGCTTCTTGTCCATAGGTGGTTAACAGTGTATTTTTCTGCGTTATGTCTTCAACGCTATAAACCTGATGTCCTATATCTTCAAATGCATTGTTTTTATTACAGTGCATTCATTTAAAAAGGTACCATACTGTTGTTTTTTCTCCATGTTTTGGCCCATTTACTACAAATCATTTGAACTTTCCACTACCAGCCAATACTTTCCAAAATTGATCGATTTTTTTGTTGGAAATCTTAGTAAAGACTCAGCAAAAGCTCAGTAGACATGTTTTAGACCTTTCTATCCGTCTGTCCCCCATCTGTCCATAATTTTTGTGAATGCTCATGAACCATTTGGACTCAAGGATGAACTGATTATACTTTGGAGGTCAAAGGTCAAGTTGACTGTGACGTCACAAATTGCATATTTGTCCCATAACTCAGCAATTTCTATGCTAATTGCAACCTTCCACAAAAATGTCTAATAAGGATAAACATGATGAAGTGATGACGTTTACGTCCAAACGGTCAACTCGACTGTGACATCATAATCTTTCTTTCCATTATTCAACACCATAACTCAGGAACATAGAGGAGACATTTAGTTGGATACTGAATTGATGACAGTAATCTTAA
This sequence comes from Echiichthys vipera, assembly GCF_963691815.1. Classification (NCBI taxonomy): domain Eukaryota; kingdom Metazoa; phylum Chordata; class Actinopteri; order Perciformes; family Trachinidae; genus Echiichthys; species Echiichthys vipera. The sequence continues at coordinate 23,864,914 of NC_139830.1, forward strand.
AAGATTGTCTAGATCTTCTCTGCTGCCTGGTTGAAGATATGTCTGAAGCATCCACGCTTTAAGTCTGGACAAACATGGATGTAAACTGTAACTTGATTGGTTGATGGAGGCATAAAACCACAAGGCATTTAATCCTAGTTTTATTACTGCGTCAAGATCCAGACCTTTCTCTGCCAAAAAATTACTGTACTTATAGGTCGATTGTGCAAGCAGTTATCCACAGTTATGTTTGTAACTGAGGGTTTCAATAGTTTGTGGCTTTCCTTATCACAGGAGCAAAAGGAAGTAAGTTTACATAGTTATAAGACCCCTAACTCCACATTAGGAGTGATGGATGGGTGAAATAAAACACAGGACTCTCAGCCAGGAGACTGGTGTTTGTGTCCTGTGCCAAACCAAAAGTCATTGGTGATATGTTTTAAGTTAACCAAATTCCGTCCATGATTTTATGTCCGTGACTCTTTTTAAGCCTATCAGTGATCTTTTTCTAACCGTAGCCATGTAGTTTTGTTACCTAACGTAGCTTAAGTAGCCTACGTAGCCTAAGAAGAATCTAGTCTATCTTTATTTTATCAGTTAGCAGACCTGCCAATTCTCATATTTTCATATATCCATGTACATCAAGTTGTGCTTTGCACTGTAGTTCAGTGATTAAACATGGACTTTGTTTTCTGTGTTCCTGAGAGTTTTGTCCCGAGGAATCATAGGGATCATATTATCCAGCAGTAAAGGAATTCCCAGTGTCCACTCTCAATTGTTTTGCTCTAGAGCTGACTGACCAAAGCTTGACATGGTCATTTTTTTAACTTTTTTTTTTAAATATGTGTATGTATTTTACAATGGTTTACATTGATTTTACATGATGCTTCTCCCTATTTCTGTGTGGTTGACAAGCATGACTGATTTGAAAAGCCTGCACCAACATTACCCTGATGTAACTTTGACAACAATCCAATCAGACACGATGTTCACTGTGGTGGATCACTTACAGAGAGTCATTTTTCATGTCTCTGCAAGATGAATCTGATACCAGTGGCTGCCTGATGGTGAAAAAAGACTGTGGTACATTGTAGCATAGTATACAAAATTTAAGTTGAATTGGTTAAAGGATGCAAACTTCTGATATGGACCTTTCAAAGTACATCTTATGACTGCGTGTTCTGAAGTGTCCTTGGCCAAGACATTGAATCGAAGGGCGGCTGCTCTGTGACTCACTCTGTATTCTGCTCTCTTTGGGAAGGGAAATCACAAAAGACTATTTCCTCTGCAGGAAATAACACTGTATCACATATTTTAATTCTAAAATGAATTTGTTTGTTAGCATCTTATGTAGAGGGATGAGGGAGCAATGTAAAAAATAAAAGCAAATGTGTTTTTCTCACAGTGGCGCTGAAGGACTGTCCAGTATATTCATGGATAATTAGTGAGGTTCCGTTGGTATATTGAAGCTAATTCTCATCCTTTTTATCATCTGGATTTCCGATCCAAGAAGATCCATGGCATCCCTACATGTACAGTAATGACACCAGCACATGGTCATGACAGAGAAACTTTTGATTGGTGAGGATTTAAAAAGAGACTTAATGACATGAATAAATCTGGACTTAGGGGTGAAGTAGGTCTCACAGATGTGTGCAATAAGACTGTGTGAAGCGGTCTAATCAAAGGGCAACTTCTCTAAATGATACTCTGTAACCTTCTATAGAAGCGGAAGATCTTTGCATTAGAAACAGATGTCAGAAACTTAATAAAGGGGGATAACATTACTCATGATGGCATCCAGTTTAATCTTGAATCGTATGTTTGTGTGTGTGCATTGCCACACGACTCTAGTAATACTAATTTTTCTTTGTTTAGAGCCAACATATTTTTATTCTTAATTTAAGTCCTTATGTAAAGCTTGTGAAGCAGTGCGGCACTTTGGAATGATGAAGATAGATGAATAACACTTCGGGTCAGAATAGATTTGTTTTAGTTCCAGTAGATTGAATCAAATTAATTTCTGTTACAAACTAACTGTTCCTGTTTAGGATGAAAGAACAAAATTATGAAACATAAAGGTTCAGTGTGGTTCAGCGCCTCCGTAATTGATTTTTAACAAAAATTCCTCCAGACTGAGCCATATAATGCGTGTGTATATATATATACATATATATATATATATATATATGTATATATATATTGAGTTTGAAATATTTTGTAGATGTAGCATGGCTCGAAATGAGTGACCCTGATTACTAATTATATTTCATATTTGAATTTGAGCTATGGCCAGTACCATGTGTTCAGTGGCATTTGGTTTGTGTAAACCCCAGTACCCCAAATTATTTATAGCTCTGAGAGCAAACACTTTTCTGTTGGCTGTCAGAACTACGAACTTTGAGCTGCGAAATTTGAGCTGCGAACTACAAACTACGAATGTCAAAGGCTGGGGCCGGGGTTATTGTGACCAATCATAACTTTATGACCGACACTTTTAAAATCTAGAGCATCATTATGGACTTACAATCCAAGCAGTGATCAGCGGAAAAGACAATCCGTCTTGCTGCACTGTGGTCCTCCACAGAAATGAACTCAAGGACAAAATCTGCTTGCAAATCTCACTGATGTTGTGCTTGAAGTTGGCGTTAGCATCACTAGGAATCCAAATGTGTATAGACTCACATAATGACTTGGCTCTCTAGCCTGTGGAAAAGTTAGCTGGTTCTTAGAAGGTCCGCTACAGTAGTTGAACCAATTGTGAACTGGCACGAGCACCAGCCCAGAACCAGAACTAGGTTTGAGTTGGTGGAAAGAGGGTAACAGTGAGCTTTGAGACATTTCCTTTAAAGATAAACCGTCACAAATCTCTTCCCACATATATCATCTTTATTTCCCCAAATTGTATAGCTATTATTATTATTATTATTATTAACAGCTGTGTCAGTTTTCAAACAAAATAACATATTATCACTGTTAGGCAAGTTACACTTACTCATAATAATAAGTTACACTTACTCATAGTAATCCACAGGCAAAATCAGTTTATCTGACAACTACTTCCTTCTTACACCAACCAACTATTTTATGTTTGTGCAGAAAGAATAAATATGGATTATCAGTCATACACTTGTTCAGTGATAATATGTAAATGCGGGCGCAGCAGCATGCTTTTTTTTTCATCCGTGTGTGATTAGATTATTTCTCATCATTTATTTCTCATAAATATAATGCAACAGTCTCAAATAGGAATGTGGCTGTGCTTTAGGGCTTAGATCATGGATGGGGAACCTACCGTCCTGCATGTTTTAGGTTTCTCCCTGCTCTAACACACCTGAGTCTAATGATAATTAAATCCCTGACCCCCTTGATAACGAGCAGAGCATTACAATCAGGTGCGTTAGAGCAGGGAGACACCTCAATCATGCAGGACAGTAGCCCTCCAGGAGCAGGGTTCCCCACCCCTGGCTTAGATGTACCCTCATCACATGTTTCTAAAAGAGTTGCTATATGAAGACGAAGGTTGATGAAGGTTTTAGGGTGAACTGACGCTTTAATTGTATTTTCATTACACCTTGATTCGCAGCCAAAATAACCTGAGACTGTATTGACTTGTAGATATGCCATCTTCCCATAAAAAAGGGCTTCTCAGCTTCCTCCATGAGTATAAACTGAGATGCAGTCCATTTCTCTAAGCCCCCTGTAACAGATATTTAACCTGACTGTTATTCAGCTGAGCCCACTTCATTATAAACTTCATACAAATATGTCTGAGCTCTGCTGCCCACCCGCTGCTCTCCACTCAGACAGAGGCTTTGGCTGCCTGCTCCATTTACATCACTGTCCACCACGGTATCTACTTAACATTTCCACTAAGGATCCAGCCAATGCAAAAAAGCCCTTTGAGATGCAGTTAGCCTTTGTCAATGTTCTTTGCTTAATGAAGCACTCATCAATTATTAATCATGTTAAGAATTGTTTTCATTTTTCCAGACCTCTGCTTGACTTTGCATTTGTGAATATGACATAAAAATGAGGGATTCATTGGTGTTGTTTTCTGTACTCTCTATGCCACAGGCACAATGGAACGGCTTGACTGGACAAATTATTATAAACAAGACGGACGGCCTGCGGAAAGAATTTGATTTAGATGTCATCAGCCTGAAGGAAGATGGCTTGGAGAAGGTGAACTATATGACCTGTGTTTATACAGTCAGGACAGGCTGTTTTAGTAAACAACAGAGTAGGGAAATATAGACAAATATAGACCACAGCCATTCACTGTAACCTCCTTTTTAAAGTACAATTGCAGAAAGAGGACTTGTCTTTAAAACAATGAAAGTATCTTGAAACCTGGTGCACTAATTATTTCTCAAAAAGGAACTTTTTGAACTGCTTTGACACATAGATCTTGCAAATAATTGTAGCTGTCATTTAAGGTTAAAGGTTTGTAGATTTTCCTTTTATCACATTGACAATGCTGCTTTCAATTTCGGCAGATCATTAACAGGCCTGTTATCCGTCAATGACAGTTCTATTTACGTCAAACACAGATGTGAAGATTGAAATTAAAATGAAATAATAGCTGTATCCAAAGGAGTGATTATTTTCCACATTTGCCTTCAAGATAAAAGTCACCATAATTGTTCATTATTTTTTTTCTTTATTAAGTTCAGGGCTCTGTGATTAAAATGCCTTCTCTTTATTATTTTTGCAAGACAATCGCAGGCAACAGCCGCCTGAATAAAGTGTGGAAAAAGGTCTGTACTTTATCTGCCCTGGCAGACTAAAGGAATATTGGCACTTTTTTTTATAAATGTATTGTACTTGCTGCCCTCTATGATGTTTCCCATTGTCTAAAAAAGATAAGTATTTGGTACTGGTGGGAAGAAATGTTCAGCATTTCTGCACTGGGCGCAACCTACAGTACATATGTGTAGATTATTTTCCTTTTCTCCCTGCCTCATTTTCTAGTCTTGATGTGTTCTTTCACTGTAATTATTCTGCTTCCCAGTACAAGTACAAGTACTTTTCCCTTCTTTGCATTCCTTACCGTGATCCTGTGGAGGTGACTCTGGCAACTATGGATCTGTGATTTCTAGTCACTGTGATTATTTGGCTGTTTTATTCTTTACAGATTGGTGTGTGGAACTCCCAAACAGGCCTTAATTTAACAGAAAACAATAAGGACTCATCCACTAATGTGACCGACTCAATGGCCAACAGGACCCTCATTGTCACAACAATTCTGGTATGAATTAAAGTAATTATCATGCAGCTTTTGATCAGGAATGTCTTGATAAAACTAAGGAAGTCTGTTATGCGCCTTGTTCCAGGAAAATCCTTATGTCATGTATAAAAAATCTGACAAGCCCCTGTATGGAAATGATCGCTTTGAAGGCTACTGCCTGGACCTGCTCAAAGAGCTCTCCAACATTTTGGGCTTCTCCTATGAGGTAAAGCTGGTGTCTGATGGCAAATATGGAGCTCAGAATGACAAGGGGGAGTGGAACGGGATGGTGCGAGAACTCATTGACCATGTAAGTACCTATCAATATTATACGTGAGGTAATATCAGAGTGATAAGCAGTGTCGTCTGTCTTTGACCGTGTTAATGCTTGATGTTTTTGTCCTGTACCAGGTGGCCGACCTCGCTGTGGCCCCCCTCACTATCACATACGTGAGGGAAAAGGTGATAGATTTCTCTAAGCCCTTCATGACGCTGGGGATCAGCATCCTCTACCACAAACCCAATGGCACCAATCCAGGAGTATTCTCCTTCCTCAATCCACTCTCTCCTGATATCTGGATGTATGTGCTACTGGCATGCCTCGGTGTCAGCTGTGTGCTGTTTGTTATTGCCAGGTAAAAGCATAAAGCAAATTCCAGGATTATTGCCCTAATCTTCAGCTAGAATTACTTTGTTTGTGTTCATTATGGTTAGCAGCTTTGTTTAGCCAAGAACAAAATGTAATTTTGGTTGAACACTTTAACTTCCTGTATGAAATCTATTTATGTTTATGAATAGTCAACTGTTCATTCTGGCTGAAACACAGACATATTAATGCATCACACACTACTGTAGTAAATGACCACCTCAGAATTATTTTTGCCTGTTTAAATGAAAGAGAGGCTAAATGCAGGTAGTAATGAGTAACCATCAGTGGTTGCCACAGGCCTTAATATGATATTATGTTGTCATTATCAAGTCATCGCATTTTATTTACATGAATTGTGACTGTTTAATTCTTCACCTTCAGGTTCACTCCCTATGAGTGGTACAACCCTCACCCCTGCAACCCAGACTCAGATGTGGTTGAAAACAATTTCACTCTAATAAACAGTGTCTGGTTTGGAGTTGGAGCACTTATGCAGCAAGGTATACTTACTATACTGCAATTACAATTGTATGTTATTACGCTGTGTTCAGACCGGGCAGAGGTTTCACTTTGGTAGAGCATTTTCAATCCTCACCTTCATAAATAGAATAATGTGTGGTGTGTCTGTGAAAATAAGATAGTGTCATGGCTATTATTTGTTACTGTATCGTCATTGTCTCATAATGTATTTGTTAGTAAAATTCATAATGTACCTTGTGTTATCTTACAGGATCCGAATTGATGCCCAAGGCCCTCTCGACAAGGATAGTCGGTGGCATATGGTGGTTCTTTACGTTGATCATAATCTCCTCATATACTGCCAACTTGGCTGCATTCCTCACAGTAGAGAGAATGGACTCACCAATCGACTCTGCAGATGACTTGGCCAAGCAAACCAAAATAGAGTACGGGGCTGTAAGAGATGGCTCCACCATGACCTTTTTTAAGGTAAAATTCTTTCCACTGTACCGAAAATGGGAAAGTATACTACACAACAATGGGGGGGAGGGATGCAAACAAGAACACCAGTGATATTAATAGGCCTGACAAGTTTTACCCTGGAGTCATCAGTCCTTGGTTATTACAGAAACATGCCCTACTTGTCTGATGGGTTGAGTTCAGAAAAAGAGTAGGGTTAAAGGTTAGTATCTTAGAAACTGCCTCATACAGGAAGATTAACAAAACCCTGTGGCCAATTTTTCTATAAAGAGTTATTGTTCTGTCTGTAGCACAGCAATGAGTGTACAGAGACAATTTAATGAACTTGGACAGATTTGTACACACTTGTCACATCCCATCTCCCGCCATGCATCAGGGTGATTGCTCCTGACGACAGTTAGTCCCTGAATGCAGTTTCATTTGAAATATTAGAATCAAGCCTCGACCGCTGACCATGAATCAACGTTATCTGTTTTGTGTAAACCCGTGTTGTTGTTTGCAGTGTTGAAAATTCAGACGAATTGTTTTAATCTTCCATAAATCCTGATTCTGATTCAACAGAAATCTAAGATCTCAACTTACGAGAAAATGTGGGCATTCATGAGCAGCAGGAAAAACACTGCTTTGGTGAAAAACAACCGGGAGGGGATTCAGAGGGTGCTCACCACGGACTACGCTCTCCTGATGGAGTCGACCAGCATCGAGTACATCAGCCAGCGTAACTGCAACCTCACACAGATTGGAGGCTTGATAGATTCAAAGGGATATGGAGTGGGAACTCCGATTGGTAAGAGAGATGAGAAACACAAAACACAGAAATAATGATAACCAATAATTGCTTTCTACTTGTCTACGAAACAACAAACCTGCAGGTTATGACATTGGTAATGGCAGTAAAATCATTTATTTTTATCCTGCTGTAGGCTCCCCTTACAGAGACAAGGTCACCATCGCCATCTTGCAGCTTCAAGAGGAAGGGAAGCTTCACATGATGAAGGAGAAATGGTGGAGAGGGAATGGCTGCCCAGAGGAGGACAGCAAAGAGGCCAGTGCTCTGGGTGTAGAGAACATAGGGGGAATCTTTATTGTGCTGGCAGCTGGACTAGTCCTCTCAGTTTTTGTAGCAATTGGAGAGTTTATTTACAAATCCAGAAAAAACTTGGACATTGAGGAGGTGAGTGTTGGTCAATGCGAATGGCACAACAAGTATTAACACACTAGGGGACTCGATCAAAGACTGTTACGAACCCTAATACACATCGTCATTGTTGTCTTCAGAGGACTAATCACTGGGCCAACAAAAACATGAAGTCTGAATGTGCTGAACTGCATTGTTACAATCACAGCAGAAATCAGTTTTAACGCAGAGTTTAGTGTTTTCAGTAGTTTTGACGTAGAGCACATGAACATTTTAGTCTTAATTGGAAGAATACATTTGAAACCCTTTCTATGATGACAGATGTCTACTGACTTCTGACATCAAGACACTTGACCATCTTGGCCTTGCTGTTTTTTGCAACAAAAAAAAACCTGTAACATTGTTTTGTGTGGAAAGAAATTGTCATCGTTATGCCATGGGGTAAGTGTAAGTGTTATCTTCTGAGGCATGTTTGCCATGTTCATTTCAACAACTGCAGTAAGTTTGAGAGTATTCTGTTATAAAATGTTTGCAATTTTCATATTTATAGCACACAGAAGCTTTGACATAACAGCATGTGCTCTTACCACTTTTGTATGTACTGTTGTATTTAAAAAAAATATCTTGATTTATTCAATGACGGCTGTTTGTTTATGAATGAGTGTTCCCACAAAATGTTATTGAAGTTGCTTGACACTCAATCAGTTGCTTACTGTCTATATATTTTTTTTTTGCTTTTGTTTCATATAAAGTTCATAAACATGCATGTATACGTTTTGTCATGTTGGAATTGTTTCAGAATGACTAAAGTTATGTGAGAACATTACATCCTTCAACCTTTTATTTCTGGTTGTTTTGATTGCTCCTTTTCTCTGCATGCACAGCCTTTTCTCTTACTGGATGGGAAAAATATCACTTATGATAACGTCTCCAGAGTTTCATTCATGAACGTTTGGGTTACACCAAGAAGATCTGAGGTAAAACTAGTATTTCTTTCAAACTGCGGCCTACCCATTTTGAATATTTGATTGTTGTGATACTTTTGAGTTTACTTCCAATCATATGTTCTCATTTCTGGAGAACAATTTTCATGAGACACTCATGTTTGCAGAGAACAAGGGTTATGAGTTAATAACCTTAGTTTTGCTTGTTCTGCACATATCATTGTGTATGCTTAGATACTACACTGTAGATCACCATGGTCATATTTTTGGCATACATACATGTTGCTTGCAAGTACTTCACCAATTAGCCAACTACTGTATTATGCAATTAGAAATAATTCGTTAAAGATGATGTCGAGAGATGGCCCTTGGATTCAATGTAAAGTGGGTGGTCACTTAAGTCATCACATTGGCTGATAACACATGTCACTGGCTTGGCAGAAGCTTCTCGCATCCCTGAATCATCTTTCTCTTTGCCTGCTTTCACACCCATGTTCACCTCACTCAGGCTAAGGCTTGTAAATGGCATCCTCATTATGTAGTGGATTACAAACACATATCAAACACTGCAAGGTGTACAGGCCTTGTCACACAGGTTATAAAATCCTACAGATGTAATGAAATTCGTCTTACCCCAAATCTGACAGGTAATACTAAGCGTTGCATTATAGGACATTCAGGATGATGTGACAGAACTTCAGATTTAGAATTACTGTCTGTGACTAAGGAGAGCTAAATGGGATTATTATTGATTGGTGATTAGGATTATTACAGTTGATGAGATGATTCCTGACAGGAATACATTCAACATTGCTTCAAAATAATGCTAATTTGGATGTGAAAACACGTTCATTCTATGAGAATTTAATGTTCGTGTTGCATTCATTGTCAACAAAAATCCCCACTGTGCGCACAATGAAAGTTTGATCATTTTAATATTTAACAGTTAAAGTGTAATTCTGGCGCGAAATCATCCCATGGTCTTTTTCGGCACTTACATACATCAAATCAGCCATCGAGACAGTTTTTTTTTTTCCGTTTATCAACTATTAAAGGAGAAATGCGGTAGAGTCGCTAACAGCCGGACGTGGCTAAAACTATTTAGCTCGGGGCAGTACAATGAAGGCATTAAAACAGCTTTTTTAACCACTAATACTGTTTAAAATAACACCAAACCTCTGCAGTAGCATGATAAGAGTCCCTAAATATAAAATGAAAAGCATCAACAACATAGTTAGAGAACCCAGAGTTTATTGAATGAGTATTCTGAAAGACTTACCAACTGGCCCCTGTACCAGGAAGGAGCCTATTGGTGCTTTATTTTATGTGTAGGGACTCTTCTCATGCTACTGCAGAGGTTTGGTATTATTTTGAGCAGTATTAGTGGTTAAAAAAAGCCATTTTAATACCATCACCGTACTGCCCCGAGCTAATCAGTCTTTGTCACGTCCAGCTGTGACTCTACTGTATTTCTCCGTAAACAGTTCATAAACAAAACTGTCTCCATGGCTTATTTGATGTATGTAAGTGCCGAAAAAGAACATGGGAATTTTTTTTTTGCACCGGAATTACTCTTTAAGGTTTTACTGATCCTGGACACAATTTGTATGCAAGATGTAAATTCAAACCGGTGTTCAACAGGGTGTGAATTCTCACCAACAAAAGAAAAACGAGACACATACAAGACATTTTGACATGAAATCAGGACTTATCAGGTGCAAATTTGAACTATTCAGGTACCACCAGTGTGTAACTATAGCTACAATCATATGGAAGTTTAAGATGCTCAGCTCCGGATGGTAAATACTCAACACCAGGTCAAAATCAAACAATCAACTGGAACTCTACTGTGAAGCTGAAGATGTTTTTAAGTCCAATGGATTGCTTGATTTTGACCCGACAACTGTTCAGTGTTGTGTCTTTCGTGTCTTTCTTTGTTTGACCCAATATCGTTCCTTTTTAACAGTTGATTTCTTTCAATGCTGTGATGGAGTACCTGGGTATGTCTTAAAAGCGTTACAAAAATCCAAGCAAAGGGGACGACAGGAGTACACAGTATTTTTTCCTTTTCCATACAAAACACATCTTAACACACCTTGACAACTACGGTATAGAGTTTTTAATTAATTTGATTTTTAAAGCTGTTCTATTCATTCATATATATTTATTAATAAAGATAAATCCCATATCCCTGTTTAAAATGTTTTAAATTGTTCATAGAGAGGCACTTTCAACCACCAGCATAAATGCTTCAACTGTGAAGAACAAAAAAAAAACTGGTCCGGTGATCTTTATAATAGATTTAACAACATTGTGCAACTGATGTTCACTGGTTTGGTATTGGTATCGCACTCAAGTGAATCAGCAACTGGGGATGTATTATGATGAGTTGATTCCAGATGGAAGATATTCTAGCTGATCAGCTGTTAATCAAAATATCGACAAACATTGGATTTTTTTTATCAACACCAGCTCACATCAGATGCCTGGATAAGCTAGAGTATGTTACTTTGTTTGGTAGATGATGGCTTCCTCTATATTTTCTGCACTGCTTCAAAACAGTGAAGATAATTAAAAACATTGTACTTGGGAGAATTGCAGGCATGATTTTTGCTTTTCCAGATGCCTCTTGACACTGATGAATCCCAGCAATTTCTGCATGGCTGGTTAAATAGTCATCCTCTAAAGTATGACTTCTTTGATGGATCTGATCCTGAGAGGCACTTTTCTTTAAACTCACAATGTACAAAAACATACCATTAAGACAGGAAAGCAAGTGTGAATGTAATCTGTCACTGTAGAACCAGCTGTTTGTTAATCTGACAGTTGCAGACCAGGGTGGTAGCTAGCTGGGGTCGGAATGTGCACTGGTTTCTCTCATTTCTCTGGGAGATTACAGTATTATGGTCTTCATTTATATAATCCTGTCAATGGTATACAGCCCCCTTCTTTGTGCTACCCCTAAAATGAAGTTCATAGTGACTGCAGCGTGTAATCAGTTAGGATACAGTAGCTAAAGAGCTTATAAGATTTATGTTGTGTTGCAAGAAGGTCATCGACCTTATGCTTGGATTGATTATAGTATTGTGCCTTTCTCTAGGATTTTGTTCTGCATTCAGGAGACCATGACAAAGGTCAATGCTGTGCCACTTATTCCGTTTACATTGAAGATACATTCTTGCAGTACATTAGCGGGAATCTGAAAACTGACTGACATTGTCATCATCATTATCAGTTGATAATCTGGTGTTTACTAAGGTGAAGACCAACATTAACATATCAATATCTTTGGGTTATATTTTCCCCATATCGCAACAATTGAATTGTGTGCTCTTTTTGGACAACTCATGCTTATCTCAAAATGAACGTGAATGTGCAAAGGCTGTTTTAGCAAACAAAACCTGCAGGCACGTCCAGTCAGCTCTGTGAATGCCACAAAGAATAGTACCATTTTTAATTTTAAGCTATAACCTCTGCTTTAGCAATTTCACAAGCAAACTTCCAGATGTTTTCATTTCTAATCTTTGTTTCCCCCCTCACCTCCTGTTTTTTAATCCATGCTACCACAGTACTGTGGAGTCTGTCTGTCAGAGGATAATGACTGGAATCATTGTGAAAAGTAGGTAAAAGGGACAGAAGTTAACCGATCCATTATCTCTAACCGCTTATCCCTTACAAGGGGAGGCTGGCGCCAAACCCAGCTGAAATTGGGCAACAGAGGGTCAGTCAGTCACAGGGCTAACACAGAGACAGGCAACCCACACAGCAGGTTTGAACCCAGAATCCTCTTGCCGTGAGCTGGCAGTGCAAACCACTGTCTCACCGTGCCGCTTTACCAACGTAAACACGTTATAAAATAAAATTGTTTATTGTATGACAAAAAAAACATGAATAAATAAAAGGATGCATCATTTTATTGACAGTAATCTTAGCCAACTCGTACTGACAATGTGTCATTAGGATTAAAAAAAAAAAATTTTAATAAGAGAAAAAAATTGAAAGAGTGAGGTGAAGAGAAATGACAAAGTGAGAGATCTTCATCCAGATTTTTGGTAAAAAAGGAAATATAGGCTCTGACACAGAAGATATATCAAGACAGAGAGAGTTCAAGGGGGCTTTGCATTAATCTCACGTTGTAATGACAGTTTAAGGTTTTGGTATTCTGATGAATTCCAGGATTGGGCTTAAACTGCTTTCATTTTGTTTGCTGGTCTTTAATCTTCTAACCCTGCGTTCTTAATCAGAACTCAGAGCAGGTTTTTAATCTCGCATGAATGAGGCCGCGGATTATGGGCCTCTGACCTTGCCATGCCGCACAGCTGCTTCCTCCTCAAATCAAGTTTCTCTTCCTGTGTAGCTTGCAAAAGAGGATAATCTTAGTTTTTGCGCTACAATGCTCCAGAATCCAAACTGTGCATGAAAGACACAAACAAAGAATCCTAATTGTTGAGAGGGAAAATCAGAAACGGGTCCAATTCATAATGCTTTGGAGTGCTTTTGGCATGTGAAGGTGATGCCAGTTTTCACAAATATCAACTTGAGGATTTTCTACAGATGTGTGTCATGATATCTGATCCCTGTGGCATTAACATCATCTAATCCTTTTGACTTTTAGATGCAGCTCCACTTGTCAAGTTTAGAGCTTTGTGTGTGACTTCTTAGAGACAGGAACAAGTTTTATTGGTGGTTTAAGGGTTGCCCGGGTAATTACCCCTTTAACCTTGGAGATTGTGTTCTGAGGAAAACACTATGAGATTGCTTTCTCCGTCATTGTCCCCAAGTGCTACAGTAGCTACTTTAAAGGACACAAAACAACAAGGCAAGCACTGTCCAAACACGAAACAGCTCTTTGAACTTTAAACCTTCAGTTAAGCTGGTTTGCTTTTGTAGCTCAAGGATAGATATTAACTAATCTAACACTCAGGCCATTAGCTGAAACAGATACACAGACGACACAGTAAACTCATCAAATTATTTTGTTATATGTTGTGTGGATTTGATAGTGTTATGGTGCTATGGTGGTGAGCGTTATGGTGCTATTCATCATACACATGCATTTAACTAGTTTACAAGAATAATAATAATAATAATTCCTTAGTTAGTCCCGCAACGGGGAAATTCAATTTTTTTCACTCTATTATTGTTACTCATGTTACACACACACAGGCCTGAAATACACACACACACACACACAGGACCTATATACATGCAATTAATGGAGAGATGTTAGAGTGAGGGGGCTGCCAGTGACCAGCACCCCGAGCAGTTGGGGGTTCGGTGCATTGCTCAACAGCACCTCAGCAGTGCCCAGGAGATGAACTGGCACCTCTCCAGCCACCAGTCCACACTCCATTCATGGTCCACACAGGGACTCTAACAGACGACCCTCCGGTTCCCAGCCAAGTCACCTATGGACTGAGCTACTGTCCCCCCCATCAGCAGCAAAAGCAAAGATTATATTGAGCAAGCATTACTTTTTTTTTAGTATTTTGTTTCGTAAATATCTTGATAAAATCTAATGCTAGTGCTGAAAACAATGTGTAGTCTACACATAAAACGAGTTGATGTGATGCAAAAGAGAGGGTAAAATTAAGAACTACTTCAAACAGAATGACTCTACTATTCTTTTTTTTAACAGATGAGGAAAGATGTTTTATAAAAGATGTCATTGAAAGGGATTTAAAAAAGGGCGGAACACGCTATATGCTAGCAGTTAAAGCAGTGCTGTTGTCAGATGGGAGCGTCACAACCTCTTGTCTCTTGTATAACTGTGATCCTGAGATCATTTTTTGTGTTACAATTTACCATGAATGAAGATAAGGTGCCAGTCCAACCTACACCACCTATTGGTACCAAAAGTATCTGCAGCAACATATTCATGTGGACCTGCATATTTTTAGGAAAGTAACAAACAAATAATGAAGTATATATCTATCTGTCTAAGTGAGGACTATCTGCTGCATGTTTTTGACGCTTGTTCCAAATGCAGGCAATAAATGCTACAACTGCAGTTTCTGGGGCAATACAATGCAAAACAAAGGTGGCTTTCTTTTCCAACCCTTCTCTCTACTGTATGTGGCACAGGTTATCTGTAGAACTGGTTTGAAAATGACTAAACAGCTTCTTCCTTGTGCCTCATCTGCGGCCTGCTAAACATGAATGTGTACACGTGAATAAATAACTAGTTACCTCTGTTAGTTGCTTTGCTGCTATAAAAAAAATGAAAGGAGCACGTAAGGCTAAAGAGAGTTTAGAGTTTGTTTAAATATTCATAGTACAACACATCACACTTTGTATTTTATGTTTCTTCTTACGATTCAGTTGTAAATCATAAATAAGTCATAGAGTGTGGTCTATACCTAGTCTGTAAAGTGTCCTGAGATAACTTTTTTTATGATTTGGCACTATAAATAAAATTGAATTGAATGGCTGTCATATACACCTTAGTTTTGTTCGATATCTGGTCTGCAGAGTGTCTGGATGCCTTCAATCTTTAATTTCAACCCTAATCTATAGTCTTCCTTAAGATTCTCTGTAGATCCAATAAATCTATAGACAACTGTTCAGTCCCAACTGTTAGATACTACTGATAGCAGCAACATAATTTTGCTACCAAGTGAATGGAGTTTTGTCTTGGTTCATAAAACCAGAATCTCATGTGCAATAAGCACATGACTATAAAGTCATGATTTAAGTCATTATGTTTATAGTGACGCAAGTAGTTTTTAATCGGTCCAACGTTCTTTCTGAATGCCAGTTTTGTTTTGTGGAATATGTCACATGCATAGAGATCTCTAAAAGAAAGCTCAATCTTTTACAGATTAGTGGCAGAAGGAACAATTCAGATTGTGCTCTAGTCAGACAATGAAGGGTAAGCATAGCTGGGGAGGTAAATTGAGTTGTACTTCCATCTATTGGTCAAACTGTGGTACTCGGCATCAGTAGTCTATAGAGGGGGGGGGGGGGGGGTATTCATCTTGCTTGATGAACAAAAAACAGGGAATGGTAACAAAATGTTGTTTATTTAAATCGGTTATTCATGAAAGCATTTAATAAAAAATACTCAACATGATTCAGACGGACCTTAACGTAAAAGAATGCCAATCAATATTGGCTCTGGGTTAATGTGCAACAGTGCTTGAGACAAGGATATTTCCATAATATTTTTGTATTAATATCATACTACTGCATAAGGCACATTTTGCATTCAATAACATAATTTCCTACGTTCTCCTATACCACTTTCAGACACACCAGAAGTATACCTTAACCATCGGGGGAAGATGACAGTTATTCATTTAACTATGCACTGGCATTCAAATAATGCTGCTGATTTGTGTTAACTGTAACAATTCCATGTAATCCACTGTAAAAAAAAGTTATGTTAGTGCTGCATATTTAATCAAATAAACATTATAGTGGTACAATAATACACGTATAATGTGTTAATAATATATTTATAGACTAATTAGCCTAAAATGAATGAAACAACTTATTTTTTATAACTGTGTGTATACGTGTATGTGTGCAGGTGTCAGGTTATGAGTTTCCCTGAGAAAAACAAACTTCATATTAAGAAATGTCCTCCTTATTTAGAAATGGAAACATTTGGGAATTACCTGAAAAATTGTCTGCACTTTCAAATTGATGAATACTGGATTCTGTGTTTACTACATTGAAAGGCATATTCGAAATACAGTGAAGGAAATCTGACATTACTGTATGTCACTTTAAGATACCATTATCCGACAGAAAATCATTCAGTGAAATTCACAGGAAAGCATATATATTCAAAAGGGGATTACAGTATACACTCGGAGTACAACCCTGCTCCATGGTCCTCCAAGATTTGAAATGACAATGGAAATTGAGTTCAATTAAAAGCTGTTGTTCATGTCCAGACAGACATTGAGCAGAGATGTGGGAGCAGGGCAGCTCTGTGGAGAACCTGCCTCCTCTGTCTCTGTGCCAGTCTCTGGTGCAGCTGTTTGAACTGACAGCTTGCTTGGGTCACACTCTGAAGAACAACTTACCATTTTGATAGTGATATGGGACTCCTCATCTTTCACCAAAAGGCTAGGGGAGGAGATGGGGGAGTCTGATGAGGAGATCTTGGCAAGAAGTTGCAAGTGGTCCTGATCAGAGCCAGACTCAATGCTGACACTCTTACATAACCCACACAGGCTCTGCCGCGTCTCCTCCAGGTCTTGCTCCAGCTCAGTTTGCTCCTGCAGCAGCCGCTCTTTCTGACTTTTCTGTGGCGACAATGACAGTTTCCTTGACTCATCATCATAAAATGTTACAACTGAAGATTCTTCTGCAGAAATTAAAATGTCACTCAATGGAGCTTAGGAGTCAGAGGTGCTCTATTTTTTCTCTGTTCCTTGTTCATGCTTCCTTAATCAGTCTCTAGTATTTAAAAATCTAATATTTTCTGGTCTAGTCTGTTCAATCTTTCTACATGTGCTACAGAATTACCACTGAATTTATAGTGGCAACATGCGTTGACACGCTGTCATAAATAGTGATAGGAAATGTCATGAATTGTTTTTGTCCTGTGCTCCTCACATAGACTTCAAACTAATTGAACTTTTGAGTAAAATGGTTAGCGACAGCAGAGGACTTACATGTGTAAGCACATTTTACGTTAAATGCTAAAACGCTTACTTCTCATACCAAAAGCAAATGATAAAGCAGTATTATTATGTCCAAATTGCATTATGAAGCCTTACTTTTTCAGAGGATACATTCTTTTGGATTTATGCTACAATGACTTAGCATACTGACCTCTACTAAAAAAATAACACTTTTTTTCCTGCTATGGCAAATAGACAAGGGGTTAACGGAGGCCTGCAGGCTGTGCTAGAAACTTGTTTAGGATGACAAAAGTACTTCCATCAACATTGCTGCAGTTCATACTGGTCACAACTAGAGGTCAATAAAGGTTGAAAGGACATAAAATTAAATCATATCATGTTTGACAACATGTTGAGAATACCGAATATATTAAAGGCAACTTACTAATCGTTTGATTTCACACTCTAGCTGCTGTATGCTGTCTAGTTTCCTCTTTCGGCAGCGCTGTGCAGCCACGCGGTTTTTGCTTCGTCGACGGACGTCATGGACAAACTCCATCTGCTCTTGAGTAAGGTTATGTTGTCTCAGAAGCTGCTGGAAGGCACTCCGGCTGAGCACAGAGATCTGCTCCACTGGGAATGGGAGATTAATCTGTAGAGTACAGGGTTAAGAAGTTAGATTTACTTGATTTGATATCTTCAACTATCAATAACCAAATATCAGCTGCGTATCAAAAATACCTCTGCTGCTCTTTTGTTGTTGGCCTCAGTATCTCCATCTGTGTCCAGGTCTGAGTCGTCCCCAGAATTTAGCGAGGAAGACATGTGGGGGCTCTTCAGTGCCTGGGGCAGGCTGTCGGTGCGTGGGGCTGGGTCCTCACCTGTCCCAAGGTCCCTGAGGAAGGGGCAGTCTCCTACACTGGAGCTCAGGTCCAGCTGCTTAAGCCAATGAAAGTCTGATGCTTTTGCCAGATTGTTTTGGTCCATGGCGTCCAAGGGGAGTGGTTGATTCTGAGATGGGCATAGGTCAGACCAAAATCCCTTTGCCAGATGTTCAGCCACCTCCCTCTCTACGCTGCTCCTCTCCCCAATTCCCTCTTCGTGCCTTAGAGCAGTTAGTGGAGCATCTTCCATTTTCTGTTCGAGGCCAGCCTCACTCTGTTCTAATAACTCACTACAATCTTCTGCCCCTGATGTGTGGAGTGGAAATCGGAGTGGAATTGAACTGGGGTTGCAGTCGGTTTCAGCACCAAGCGTCTCGACAGTCTGCTCAACATCTCTGCCTACTGGTTCAATGATTTCTGTTGGATTCACATCCTCTGGGGTTGGCAGCTCACAAGGTAAGCCACAGTCTGCCAAACTCAACTCACTTTGATTACACACATCTCCTATCTCTAAAATGTCTCTTTCGCAGAACTGGGAGGGATGTTCTGCGTTGTCTGAGTCCGGGCATGGCAAAGACAACATTGGGCACACACCATTTGCTGTTAACTCCAGAGATAAGGGGGCCATTTGTGGTCCGCAGTTCTCCAAACAGAAGTGTTCTTCCCCGCTGCTCGTCTGACCCTGGGCACTCAGAGGACACTGTGAGAGGAAATCGGTTTGTTCATCACCTCTTGAAGGCACTGAGCTGTGTGACTCACATGCTTTTGGTTGGCTGCTCTCTACGCTGGGGCCAAAACTGGCACTGGGATCAGGGCTCAGACAACAGGCTCTACGCTTGACCTTCTGTGAGGTTCTTTTGCCTTCAGAAAACTTTGGGATGAGGAAATCAAAGCATGCTGACTCCAAGTTATGAAATCCTAAAAACTCAGCACTATTGTGAATGGCATGAATGTTTTCTTTGGTGAAGGGCAGCTTTGATGTGTAGGCAAATTGAAGCAAAGGTTCAAAGCCCTCAATGGTCACCTGTGGGGAGAGGAGATACAGCAAGTTGTTGAGGTACAATAAAACTCACATAATAAACTATAACTGTGAAACACTACAATGCGACCATACTAGAAAGATGACCAGCTAATAAAGGAACATGGGATATCCAGATCTATAGGGCAGTTTGATACATGTCCTGAAATGTAGTATAGCATACACTATACATTATAAAGCTCAGTGGGTACTAACACATCCAAGGAAAATCTACAAAGCAAGAACAGTGCTATTTACTGTCTGCAGGGCTGACAGACATGTTGTTGTCACAGACATTGTGATGTACATGAGTGCACAGGCATGAGTCACATTGCTGGGACTGCATATTTGACCAACTGTCGTGTTACACAAAGACATCTGCTGGAGAAAATAGATATTGCAGTGTCTGCATTTTCCATAGCCAAAGGCTTGTGATAACAATTTAGTCCTATTCAGAAACTTTTGGGTTCGCTGGTCTTGCATGAATACTCAGCATTTAGAGATATTGCAGCTTTCTGAATGTAACATTTTAGCCATTCATAGATGAACTCCCTTCTTTCAGGTTGGTCCAAAGTGCATTATTCATATTGTGCTTGTTATGGACTTCAGTCTTAATTTATTGTTAACATAATGAGTACAAAACTGTCTTGTATCATTCAACCATTTGAAATAGTGCAACTGAATTCTGCAGTGGCACATGATGGTTAAATTGTAAATACCAATACATTCATGCACAAACCAAATCATTTGCAGCGTCTATTCCCTGACAAATCCTTCAGCTGAAAAGAACAAGACCAACCTCATCAGGCAAGGTGATGATAGGATTCTGTCTGGTGACGTTGGTAATTCTGCTGTGAAAGTATTCACTGCAGGAAGCCAAGACGGAGCAGTGGGCCCGAAAACTCCTGTTTTCTACCACCACCGTCACATCACACAGGGTGTCCTGCTGCCTCTGGTTGTTCAGACACTGGAGAACATGAGCGCTGTGCACTGCAGACTGAAAGGTGAACACTGAGATGCGAGGGTCCTTGAGCGACATGGTTCTTACAAGCTCAGCCTGTGAGACAGAGGGAGCAGGGGGAGTCAAAAAAAGTCATCACTGTCCCAGTACACTGTTGGTCAAAATAGACCAGTGTGGATTTTAGGTGCAATAATTAGGCCTTGTCAATGATAGACCAACCAGTTGTTGGAAAATCTGCAACAGTTTTTACAATTGACTTTATTTACTTACTAGTTCATCAATAACAAAACAAGCATTAGTTGCAGCCCTAGAGGAATTCGGTCTTTAGCAGGGGATGTAATGTTGCACAATCATGTACAGCCACCAGTCATAATTTCATAGTGAGGGTGAAGTAAAAGTTTAAAGAAACATAACTAGAACAATCTTAAGTTTCATCTAGGCATTGCTGAAATAGCTGAAAACATCCAAAACGGTAAGGAAACTTTTATTAATTTTTTTATTATGTAAAATTACTCCAACGTACTTTTTTATTTCTAATAGCACCTTGCCACATGAACTCCCGTTATTTACATTATTGTTAGCGGCAGAAACGTTCACAGGGTAGTCTGATGGTGTGCTGTTATGCAAGACTTTTAACTTCAAGCCCATTACATTCAGTCTGAGTACCGTGACAATAGAAATACGATGGCGTGGATAAACACAGCAACTTATATTGACTTTGCGCTGGCTGAGATGAAGAATGATAGACAGTTGTCACAAAATGTAATGAACTATCTAACAGTTAGATGATCGGGCAGAGTTAGCACATTACATCCAGGAAAAGCGTCATTTTAAGTGAACGTGGGCAGCGAGTTAAAAACGCTGACTCATGTTTAGTCAAGTTAGCCAAGATGGGCCTGGAGAGACGCAACGAAGAAATATACAAAGTTCTGATAATGTCACTATGTTACTGACGACTGACAACAAGTACACAAGATACTAATGTTAATGGTCGAAAATGATATCGAAACGAAAAAGGCTATACGCTAGGCCAGACCCTTAGCTTCTAGCGAGCCAACACATCGTCCTGTTGGATAAAAACCACAACATTCTGAAACTGTACTTCATAATACTCATTTACAAAGAGCAAATGTTCACTGACCTGCCATGGCAGCTTGATAAAACCGCTATTGGTATGTTTTGAGGAGAGCTGTTTCTGGCCATCCGGAGACACACTTTCCTCTCGTCATGTGACAATTTGGACCAGAAAAAAACTGTCAGCACTTACTGCGCATGCTCAGTGCAACATTTAGCAAGAGAGCACACAAAAGACAGAGGGACCTGTTTTCATTTTGATGCATTTCATTTCATGACATTGCTAAAAATAGACGTATAAATACATTTTACACATTATTCTCCCCGAAACTTTCATTCAACTCCTGAAATTGCTTTGGTGCACAAATCCAAATATCACGATCTGATCAATGTCCATCTTGACTTTCATTTGCACACCTTGACATATTCCCATGAATGAGAAAAATACAGCTGGTCCAGTTTAATACTTGTTACGCAAGTGAGAAATGTTATCATTGTCAAATTCCCCTATTATATAATCAACAGAAATGTCATCACAGCCCGTTTACTGTAAGTCACAGACAGAACTGGTTGGTGAATTGTTTGTGATCCTTTGGAGCTGAAGCAGCAGGTTGGTCTGTGTGGATTTCCTGAGTAGTGAGGCACAGTTTGATTAGAGGATTCTTTCATAGAAGAGGAGGTAGGCTTGGCAACTCTGGACTTTACTCTCGCTCACAGGCTGAACACTTGTGTCGCTGATATGGAACCAGGATCCTCTAGGTGGCTCTGTGTGTCCTGAAGGGAAGTGATGAGTTAGTGGATACATAAAACATTAAGACGGAGTTATTATTTGATTGATTTTCACACCCGAGTAAACCTACCTTCAGCTGCAGGTCCATTGGATGAGGGTTTGGGGCACTCAGGTCGTACTTTCACATACGCTGTGTAATGACCTGATCTCATTGTTCCACTGTGCTCTACAATACCGTACAAGCTGTACAAAACCTGAGTATCCCCCTCTGTCAAGTTCTGTTACGGGGGGGAAAAAACTGGAGGTTAGAGCTCAGACTTTAATAAAACAATGATGCATTTACAAATAAGCCTATAAGAGTAATAACGTTTAATAAAACCTGTTAATCCCAATATTTACCTTGCATTTAGCTGCACAAAAACGAGCTAGATCCAGTATCAGGGGGAAGTGGACATGTCTGTTCACCTTACAAATGCTGTATCCAGTCTAGAGAAAAACAACAAAAGTGACCTCTGTAAACTGTGGTGTTAAACAATGCTGCAAGCAAATAATACATTGCATTATTCATTGTAAAATATAACCCACCCCTGACTATAGTTGTAATGTTTGATGTCATCTTTTTGTTTTAATTGCATAATACAACTGCTCAAAATTTTTTTATAAGGGAACTCTTAAATCACATCAGATCTTATAATGGACTGGATTTATATAGTGCCTTTCTCAGTACTCAAGACGCCTGACAAGAGTCCAGGTTCCATTCATTCACACAGACATACATGGTAATGGTAACATGGTAAACTATGATAGTAGTCATAGCTGCCCTGGGGAAGACTGACGGAGGCGTAGCAGCCAATCAGCGCCTATGGCCCCTCCGACCACCTCCTCAAACATACAGCAGTCATACACATTCGCACAAGGCATGATGAAGTGTCTTGCCCAAGGACACGACTATGACACAAGCTGCTAGATGATGATCTTTTTGAACAACTTTCAAGTTGAAAATCTTTTCTGATTGTATAATGTGTTGAGAACAAAATGATATAACGACGGTCCATGGAAACCAAAATCATCAACCCACAGAGCTGGATTCAAAACCACACCAAAAATCAAAGTGAAGAAAATCAAATCACAGGCTGATCCAACTTATGTGAATTTTATCACGGCAACTCATAATGTGACTCAGTAGTTTGAATGGCCCCCGTGTGTCTGTATGCACTCCTGCAGCATCTGGGCTCCTGATGAGTAGGAGGATGGTGTCCTATGGGATCTCCTCCAAGACCTTGATTAGGGCATCAGTGAGCTTCTGGAAAGTATATTGTGGTTGGTGGCGTCAAATGCACGAATACATGACGTTCCATAGGTGCTGAATTGGAGTGGAATTAGAGGGCCAGTCAATGGCATGAACGCCTTTGACATCCAGAAACTGACTACACACTCTGACCTAGGGACCGGGCATTGTCCTGCACCAGCGTAAGGTTTGACAATCACTGTGAGGATTTCATCCCGTTACCCAACAGCAGTCAGGGTACGGTTGACACGGAGGTCTGTGCAATCCTCCAGTGATATGCCTCACAAGACCATCGCTGACCAGTGCCAAACCGCTCATGCTGTATGATGTTACAGGCAGCATAACGTTCACCATGGCGTCTCCAGCCTCTTTCACGCCTGTCACATGTGCTCAGTGTGAACCTGCTCTCCTCTGTGAAGAAAACATGGTGTCAAAGTTTGACCTGCCTAATCTGCTGTTCTCTTGTGAATGCCAGATGAGCTAGACGGTGCTAGAGGACATCGGCGCTCCTGCCAACCTCATGGAGTCGGTTTCTGACAGTTTGGTCGGAAACATAAACACCAGTAGCCTACTGGAGGTCATTTTGTTGGGCAGATTCTGGTTGTGGTGCTGAATTGATGCCCTTCTACAGCCTCAAACCTTGTTGCGATCGCACGTATGGTTGTGGCATCCTGGGGGAACTGAACTGGGCTGCAGGTACCACCTCATCCTACCAGTATTGACAAGGACACTAGTGTTCCCTTAATTTTTTGAGCAGTGTGTATGTATAAAAGCAATAAAAAACTCAAGTGAAAAAGGTAATCTCATTAAAATTCCATAAAAGGACATGTTTCAGTGCCTTTCAAAAAGAAAAAAAGAGATCAAAACAAAAACCACAATGTGCTGTTCTTTTTTACATAGTTGGTTCACAGCTGCTTGAATAATAACAGCTTGGCTGACTGGATCAAAGGTATAAAAATGCTGAAATTTTCTTTAACTGGCTTACCTGTTGAAATCTCTTCAAATGAAGGGTAAGCACTGGTGGAGGAGAGGAGATCAACATTTGCTTCAAGGCATCAGTGTAGACATTCTTCTTGGATCCTAAACAAAACAAAAGCAAAGTAAAGACGATGAACTGATTCCTAAATGGAAAAGCGAGTCGCTTAAAGAAAAAATAAGCAGCAAAACATTAGACAAAAATACCAAAGACACACAATTTATTTGGCTTCTTGTCTTTTGTGATAGTGTATTTCACAGAAAAACACATCAGTCGGGGAAATTCCACATACCTCCAGCTTTGTCTTTGTTCGCCTGTCGTTTGGTGCAGGTGACACACAACAGGCTATTGTTCTGCGTGAGGGTTTCCACTTCTGTGAACTGAAAAAGGCAGGACTGGACTGAACACTCCTGTTTCTCAGGGGCCGTCCTGGTAGCCAGAGTGTGGAAGGCCAACTCTGGGTCCTGACTTACTACAGTGTACTCCTTAGCTTCCAAAGGCTCATCTTCAATCGCCATGTTTTGTTCCACTTCATCCGAGTCTTCTATAAAGGCATCATCCAGGGTTACATTCTCCATTTCCCTCACCAGCTGTGTGTCATCTTCTCCTTCCTGATCCATGTCAGATATGTTGTTATCATCTACGACATGGTCCTCTGAGTGCTGCTCCTCTGATAAGACGGTAAAACGATTATTGACTGATGAGTTGCAGTCGATTACTGAATCCTCATCCTCTTCTTTTTCCTTCTCATCCTGGACTGGCTCAAGGTTATTCTCGTCCTGTTCAGACGCACCGATTTGCACAGGACTTCCTTCACTTAGTGAGGATTCTTCGTGTGTTTCATTGTCAGCATTTCCCCCATCATTTTCATCTGCAGCAGAGGAGAGACTGTCCAAAGTGACTCTGCCCTCAATCTTCTGCTGCCTCTTCTGTTGCTGTACGCCAAAGATAAGGAAACAATACAGTCTTTTGTTTATTTTGCACAGAGATTCAACACTCATCCATCAAAAAGATGAATTAAGGCAAAAAAAAAAAAAAACATTCAGTAAGGTACCTTTGCCTGCTTCTTTGCCTGCTTCTTGGCTTTCTTCTGCTGGTACTTGCTGCCAGACCCAGTGGGAATGTCATCATTCCCGTTTGTCAAAGCAGGGCTGTTTCTACCATCCTGACTCGACTCAGTGCTTTTCTGAACCGCTTTTTTCTGGTTCTTCTTTCTGTATGCCTATCAGATGAAACACAAATTAATTTAAACATGAACAAACAATTCCTCAACATATTAAAAACACTCGAAAAAAGAAAAGAAGAACACTTGTAAGGGCTTTACCTCATCAGAAACAGGCAGGGAAAGATCCAAAAACATCTCTGTGACTACAGACACCTGTAAGTGCAAAGTAGTGGCCATTTAGCTTGACTCTGACATGACACTGACAGTTTATTGTAATATTTGTCCACAGTACATACCGTTTTACACTGCTGACACATTATAGTGCTTGTCGTTTCCCCACCAAAAACTTGGTCAACAAAGTTTTTTGGAAATCCATTTGTCTCGTACTCTGAAATCAGAACTTCTGTCAGAAGATCTGCGTTTAACTATTAGGTGTGCCAAGATTGTACACAAAAGCAGAATGCAACAATTTTTTTTTTTTTTTCTTTAGCTGACAAGACACTGAATACAAGATGTTTCATTTGAAGCCCAGTTACTTACCTTTAACTAACGTTTTCAGCTGCTCTCCATCTGTGCCTTTTCTAGATTCTTTCAACACCTCCATGATCCCTGAGCTTACTCTCTGCAGGGACAAACACAATCTTTAAATGTAAATGATAAGAATAACCTTTTGTTAAAACATAAGGACGTGCTCTTGCATATATGAGCCACATTTTCACAGAATCTCAATCATCTTGGCCTCTTAACACTTAATTGGACTCTTGCGCTCGGGAAATTAAACCAACGTATTGGAGTACCTTTCTAGTAGAGCAAAATACCTAAGGTCATTAAATAAAAGGGAAAATGCTGCTAGGCTACAATTCTTTGCATTACACACATAATGTGTACTTGATTTGTGACTAAATACGCCTGAAATAAGAAATCTGAGTGCACAGAGTTATACATTATTAGTTGGCTTACACGCATGTGTTCAATGCAGCACTGTTCTGCTGTCAACACAATCTACTCCCATGTAACACATGGACCACTTGAACAGCTACAAAGTCCATTTCAAGTGTAAAACTTTCACCATGTGATATAAAGAGACTTGTTTAAAAATGAATGCATACTTTGATCTCCTCAGCTCGCATCCCATCCAGAAGGTAGCGCAGCAGCTCCTGGCTATCTTGCTGCTGAAATCCTCTGAACCTGGCAGCCCTGCAGAAAGGAGATGGGACAAAGAACAACAACATTTACAGTCAGTATGCTGAGAAGGAATACAGGCAAGAAAAAATTTGATTTGGCAACATTTTACCTTTATTAGACTACACTGACTTGCTCTTTATGAATGCACCTGACCAGTGCCTAAAGAAGTTGTATACTGTATACAATTGTGCTTTATATGCTTTAAGACTGGCTGTGGAAATCTCGTACAACACTGTACTCTGTATTCTGCTGATAAATATCCTTGACATTGGTTAGGATTTTATACATATATATTAATCTCACCTTAGGTTGGTTCCTTCTTATCTGTGTACATACATGTGTAAAAACCAAAATCAGTATGGCCTGCACTCTACAGATATTGGTCCCCAAGGTTAGAAGCTAGGCAAAAAAAACTTTAAATATGCTGCTCCTTCTTCCTGGAATAATGTTTAGAAAGGCCCTTTCAGAATATTTTTTGAGCATGTAGTACCTTTGAGGTTATTCTGGAGATTATTCTGGACAGTATTTGTCATTGTTTTGGATTGTTGCAATAATAATATACATACATTTGCATAAAGTAAGCATATTTGTCCACATCCACATTGATAAGAGTGTTTCAAACATGAAAAATATCCCTTTAAAAAAGGTACATTTAGAAAAGATGCAATTGATGGCAATCAAATATTTTAAACTATTGACAGCCCAACTATTTATGCATTATAATTGTTCTCTTATGTTGCATTACATTGACTGTATATTGTGCTTACTGGTTTTTAGGGTGTGGCTGCTGTACTTGTTTGTTTGTATTGTTTATGTTTATTGCTGTAACAATGTTTATGCTGCCCTTGTGGCCAGGTCACTCTTGAAAACAAAATTTTACTCACAATGACAATAAAGCTGAGTTCCACTTCAACTTGTAGTTGTACTCACTTTTTACAAACAAGTGTGAACACCTCCTGCGGTGTTACCACACCCTTCTTGGATTCCTGGATCTCATTGAGTAGCTGACACACAGCCAAAGTCAGAGATCCGGGCTGTTCTAACGTCATTTCAATGGGCTCCTGCAATCATAAAAATTGTGATGTAATGAACAGTTTATTAGGCAGGATAAATCTACCATCTTTTCAGTTAACAACAAACATTTAAAGAACAATGGCAACACACCAGATCTGATGAAGCAACAGGTTTAATGCTAAGACTCATTTTTTCTCCTGTCACTGTGTTGAGAGTCTGTCTTAGGAGCTGTGTTTGAGAGAGATTCTGGAAAAGATAATGACAGCAATTAATAATAACTCTAGAATTAACAACTTTTCTGAATGACCACCATCCTATAGAGCACAATCTTACCTGAATGACCGCATTAAAGAAACACGTGTTTCCCAGGTTGCTTAGCCCCTTCACTGAAACAGCACCATTGTCTTCAGATGTGCCAGACTTTTGTGATTTCCCAAGACTTTCTTTCTTGGAATTTTTCTTTTGATGGTCCTTTTCCTCACTCTCCTCTACATTTACAGTCTCTGTTTTCTGTTCAACTTCCAACAAGCTGTCTTCTTCCTTCACTCCTATAAAACCAAACACGACATGATGGACATGGTTATAGAGATGTGTAATTAAAAACAAACAAACAGCGATGTTAAACTTTCTAATGGAACCTACTTTTCTGGGGTCTCTTTATGGGATCTGCAGAGGTTTGCTTTTTTAGGTTGGTCACCAGCTGAGCCAAATGTCCGGTTCTGGAGTACTGGACTTCTTCATCACATATGTAACACCTGCAAGTTTTGCAACAAATGAAAAAAAGAGAACAAGTGCTACTCATTCCAAACACAACGTACGCCTCCGCGATAAACACACCCCAGCAATATACTCACCACACACTCCAGTTGTCCAAACTGATCACCAGGCAATGTGGATCCGACCGAGGAGTCTCGTAATGTTTGATGGCATGCTGGTTCTCAGAGGTTCGCCCACAACCCTGGCAGAAAAAGCAGCTGGTCATTTAGCAAAATGTCACTCCATTTACTGTTAAAAATCTGAATAAACTCACTCTGTGGCCACATTTCAAGCACATCCATACGGGTGCGGTGTCTTTTCCTTCTTCAGAGTCCAGTGGCACAGTGGTGCAGATATTTTCTTTATTTTCTTCATGCTTACAATCCTGGCAACTTATCCAATCAGAATTCCCAGAGAGTTTTTTTAGAAGAGTTTGTTCGGATCCCTTTTTAATATGCCTGCAGGGCTGACCTATGGAGGTATAAAACACACACACACACAATGAGGGAAAGTAGACCTATAAGCCACCTACAGGTTGTCATATGTTATGAAGATGATTTATTCTTTACCTGTCAGGTCAATGTCATCCTCCTCTCTGAGGCTCTTGTCCTTCCCCCTTTTCTTTCCCATTTTGACCTAACGCTAGGCACAGTTAGAGATAAGTGGACATCAGTCAGACACAGCAGCCTCACTAGGTCTGGCTACTAGCTAACTTACATTATAATCTTGTGTAACGCAATTTAGTACACGTTACCATATTCGGTGCCAGAAGAAAACAATAAGAAACGTTTAATTTCATGGCTATGCACAGGTTCCAGTCAACTTACTGTCACGAACGGAGCCTAAAACCTTCCCAGTTTTCAGTTTCGTTTACTTTGTGTGAAATCACTGTACACGTTACTGCTCTCATCCGGACGTAGTTCACTTGGTTTACTGATTACTGCCGTGAAATGAAAGCCTTCTATGCTGAAAAGAAGCAAACAAACTTTCAAATGTGTGAAAAATCACTCCGCTGATTTGGCAGAAACCCCAGCTGACACGGGCAGACGAAAGAGGAACAACCGGGAACAACATGTGACAGTGCCGCTGTTTCTGCTGCCCGGTACCATAGGGTACGCGTGTTTCCTGTGTGCTTCGCTGGAAACAGTCCGAGTGGAAACAACGCCCGAATGCAGCATTAGCGGTGATGTTGCTGACGTTGTGTTGTGTTTGATTAGCCTGCTTGTTCAGCTCCTTCCTTCCATAGCTTATATAAATATATTGTATTTTGTTCGAAGATTGACAAGATTTAAAGCGACAATATACTTGAATGCAGAAAGACATAAAGCTGTTTAGAAACAGTGGTGAGGAGCGACGCTGTAGTTTGCTGCCTTCATCAGTAACGTTACACATGTCTTACTTGGAGTGGGCTGAGTGTCAGCTCGCAGAGATAGAGCTGCTGACCAGCATGTTTCCCACCCAGGAGGAGCTCGAGATCACAGACCAGCTGGCACTAGCTGAACTCAGGGACTTTGTGGAGGGTCCAGCTTCAACAGACAGCCCCCCTGCTTCCAGACCTCAGTTTTTCATCAAACAGATCTTGGACACTGCAAGCATGGAGAGGGTAACTGACTCCCGTCACGCCACTGGCATTATAGTATGTCATTGTGGTTTAAATATGTCCTAAAACACAACTGTTTTATTTGTTGCCCCACTCAGACCGATGCCATTCTAGCCTGTGCTTATCCATCCGAATATCCCAGTGTGTTACCAGTGATAACAGTCCGGTAAGTCCAAATCTACTTTTGACGAGTCATGAACTCTATACATATGCAAAACAACATGTCTCAAAATCTTCGAATTATTCTAAAGGATCAAGTGTTTACAAAGGTGCAAAATTATAATAAAATAATGTTACAAAATAATAATAAAAAAACATCAAGAATTAAATTAGAATAGAGCAAATGTTTTTTTTGTAAATTATATTCTACAATAATGTTTCAAAGTTTCACTGAATTACTTTTTTTCATAACTTTAAGGACTTTGACATGAAAAATACATTCATGGTTAAATATATTTAAACAGTTGAGGTGGTTCAGGCATCTAGTAAGGATGCCCCTGGGCGTCTCCGTAGGGAGGTGTTCCAGGCACGTCCATCTGGGAGGAGGCCTCGGGGAAGACCAAGGACTAGGTGGAGAGATTAGATCTCCACACTGGCCTGGGAACGCCTCAGGATCCCCCAGTTAGAGCTGGTTAATGTGGCCCGGGAAAGGGAAGTTTGGGGTTCCCTGCTAAAGCTGCTGCCCCTGCGACCCGACCCAGGATAAGCAGATGAAGATGAGATGAGATGAAGGTTTCACTTTTATATACTTGGATAAGTTTATATGAAATTTTCCAAGAACGAGTATGTTCTTGACAAGAAAGTCATCTTTGGTACTGGCCATAACAAGTGCATAAACAATAACTAATTTGATTGGTTTACAATAATTATAAGATGTGCACATAATTGTTGATTTGGAAAACATCTTGAAAAACAAATGTAATATGTTTTAATGTGAAGCACTTTGAAACACTAGAGTCTAGATATAGTCTATGGTCTATGACTGTATAGGCTTTGTTGACTTTGTTCAATGTGCAGGTTTTAAAAAAGTCTTCCAGTTAGATGCCATGTGTAGAACTGCAACTATCATTAATAGGGGAAGGTCCATATAAAAAACATACAAAATACATAAGTAGCTTAAGTAGATTAAAAGAAAGATTAAAAGAAAAGCAAATGGCATCATGTTACATTAGAAATACTCTTGTTCCAATGTGTCCATATGTTAGATTTGTACCGAGTGTGACTTTTCAACGGGTCTACTAATGAGACTATGATGGAGATCATCGACATGTTAAGACGACACATAAATCTGAACATAAAATTTCTTAGAAGTGCTTTAAATGTAGGCAGCCTGTGGCTGACAAAGAGTTGGCTGGCACTGTGCCATCTTGGCACGCGCAAAAACATACGCAGTGCATCATTGTATGCTACATTGAGTCTATACATGGAATTCACCTTGTAGCTCCTCCACAGTTGAGCAGCGTATAGTGGTGTGCAATATGCTCTAAACAGTGAGGCCTTGACAGCTGGGGTACACATGTAGAACTTTCTCTTAAGAGTATTGGCCTGAGCATACAGTTCATGACATTGCCTCTTGATGTCGGCGTCGTCTGAAAGATCGTCTGAAATACAATGGCCAAGGTATTTCACCTCACTACACACATCAAGTACCCTATTGCTCAGGGTAAACTCTGGGAAAACTTAAACTTAAACTGATTGATCCTATCAAAAGCCTTTGAGGCATCAATGAAACACAAAAACGTGGTTGAGTTTTGGTTCCTGTATTTGGATAGAATTTCTTTTAAGGCAAATATGCAAATGTCAGTTCCATGTTTTGCTTTAAAGCCAAACTGATGAATGAATGAATGCTTCTATTCTGTCCAATAAGATGCTTTCTAGCACTTTGGAGATAGTACCGGCCAGGGCAATTGGTCTATAATAGTCCTTGCTGTTAATTTTGTCCTTTATGACAGGCACAAGCTGGACCGCAATCATAGATTCAGGCAAGATGCCGTGTTTGAAGAAGCCAGAGAAGCACATGGAGAGGAGAGGGGCCACCCTACAGCTAGCATATTTCAGGTGTTCTGCAGTGATGGAATCAGAACCACAGGCCTTGTTGTCCTCTAGCTTTAGGATGGCATGGTGAACTTCTTCCGGACTTACATACATGTCCTCAGTGGGAGACGCATCTTCTACCACAAAGATTTCAGTTTTTAAACAGTTTAATAAGTCGAAATAATGCCGTTTCCATAATTCAGCAACATGTCTGTGCCACTGACCCCATCCATATTAGATGGTAAAGGTGCTTTACTGTTATTCATAACCTGTATCTCCTTCCAAAAGTCACTGTAACTATGACTGCTCAGCTTATTAGCAAGGGAGTCAGCCCTCATCCTATCCTCATTCCTGCTGATAAACCAGAGAGCATATTTAAATCTAGCATTAGCATGCTTTTTCTTTTCAAACAGCGGCCCCTGTCTCATTCTGCCTGACTCTGACCATTCTTTGAAAGCTTGCCTGGCCAATGCATGTAGTTCTGAAACATGTGCATTCCATCCTGGTTTTACATGATTTGATACATTCCTAAACTTTTAAAAAGGCTTACTGGACGCAGACAAATAGTCAACAATGAGATCATACATAAGACACAGGTCATTGCAGTGAGATTCATTTTTACAGTTGACTTCACAGGCTGTCCGCAGCAATCTTACAGCAGGTTACTTCCCGACTCAGCTTTTCCTTCAGATACTCCTTAAGGGTTCCAGCTTCCAAGTCTGGGGAAAACTTTGTTGCAAAGATGTTCACCAGTTTTGTCTTGATCACACCGATTGTAGAGCTAGTGCCCGTGCCGACTATTCCAATATTCTTCTTCTCCCGTGTTGATGGCCCCTGGCGAGCCCGATTTGGCTGCACAACAGGTGCCTTTGGTCGTGAACCTCGGATGACCTCTCCTCACAACATCCACCCATGGCGGAGTACTTTGTGTGGGCGCTTCCGCGGCATCGGGTCTGGCACTTACTTCCTCAGAAAGTATGTCAGTCAAGAGAGACATGTCTCCCAGGTCCGACGCCTGTATGTTATCTTTAGGGTTTTCAATGGCCGAGATCCGGCTATCAAACACCACTGCGTCTTCCTTATGCTTCTCGCAAATACGCGTTTGTGTCTCCAAAGCACTCTTCACTCCACACATATCCAAGCTCAGCTGTTGCAGTCGCCCCAACAAGGTAGACACATCAATGTGATCAAAACTGATAGGAGGTAATGCATTCAGGAAATGCGAAACAAACCGTGGGATTTCCTCGCCACATTCGTTGAGAATCTTCAGACAAGCTTTCACGTTGTTTGAGTCCTTCTGCGGCCCTTTGTGGGAGACGCTTCGTTGTGTGGTGTTTGGACACAACTCAAACAGGAGCTTCTTTGAAGACTCAATCCACTCTGAACTGAAGTTGTTTGTTGCCAATAAAACAATGTCATTGTGACCAAGAGTTCGCATTTTAATGACAAGGAAATTTAGCAATTCATCCTCTACTATGACTTTGCCATCAGTTGTTCTATAAACTTCAGGTTTTGCTCGAGAGGCAGCAGTACGCACGCCTGCTGCTGTCGCCGCCATGAGGACAAAAAAAATGATTTATCATTTGGTCCATAAATGTAAAAAATAATGAAAAATGTTCACCCCAGTTTCTCCAAGGTGGTGTTTTTGAATGCATTTTTTTTTGGCTGGACGACATGGCCAAAGGCTTCTATCCCAATGTAGTTCATTTCATATCTAGATTATGATATATATCTCGATGTAGCATATTATCTGGCAAGTCAATAAATAAATAGGAACATAAGTGCAAAATATAAAATATTGATATTTAAAATGAGATTTTCTGAAATGTTTTGGTTAGTACGCTATGTGCAAAATGATTAATTTAGATGATGTAATTGTGTATCACAATATCTCGATATATGATTTCCTCAAGCTACGTTTCCATTGAAAGACAATATATTATTATATCAAATTATTGCCAAGTCCTTGTTTATTACCATATAAAATAGAGAAAAGCAATCCATATTTAAGAGCCAGAAAACAAAATATTTTACCATCTGTGACTCAAAATGAACAATTAATAGTTAGTTCGTCAGTCTACTAAATTGTACAGCTCTAGTCATGCGCGAATAGGAGCCTTATAAAATGTCAAATCAGCTGCTGCAATTTGACAGCTTAAAACATTGTAACATTCTGATAACATTTCCTTATCAAGCAAACATTAATGACTCAAGAACACACATTTCGACTGAGCCACAAAAAGAAGCCAAACACAACAGTGTGCGATTAATGTGCAAATCAAGTGATAGACAATTACATAGATGAGCAGCAGACTAATGGCACAGAGGAAGAGGTTTCTTCTTTTACGGCTTTGTTGGAAGTAAAGGAATCTGCATGGTTGATGAATACGGATATCATACAATTAGCTGTGGGCTGTATGTGCTCACTTTGAGATGTTAAGCAGTAACATTAATTCATATCATTCTTGATGAGTAGTGGAAATTGCTGCTTGTTTGAGAATATACGTTTTAGTTTCTCCTCCTGTGTACTTTAATTAGGTTGCCAGTATCTGACACAAATCATAAAATAACATTTTCATTATAAAGATGAGTATACTTATAGGAGCTGTACTCGAAATATTGAAAAAAAGTGGGCTGGGATCACCTCCACACAGCTGTCATAGAATGTTCCCCAATACACAAAGTACCAATGCTTTTTCATGGCCAAAGCACTAACATGCAGCTCCTTTAAACTAGACGTTTTGTGCAGAGATCTAATAAAGAAGAGGTAATGTTTGTACTGTATATATATTGCAAGACAAAATCCTGCAGTAGCAAGTTACTTTTAGAAAATAATGTATAGGCAGTAGTCATTCATATTGATAAACCTGTCAACCTCCTGAGGATCTGTTAGTTATTTTGTGTGATGTTGTAGTGCAAATCATAGCTTGTACAAGATTTCTGAGAAGTTTTTGCTCCCGAGAATGATAACTTCCAGCTCCAAGTGGCCTTGAATGTTCTCTGAATCCTTCTTGCATCATGTTTTATTCGTGCCCTAGGTGTGCTGGACTCAGCAGGGCTCAGCAGACACAGCTCCACACAGATCTAAATGCATACCTCATGGAAAACTGCCAGGGGGAAGTATGTGTGCTCTCTGCTGTGGACTGGGTGAAAGACAATGTGCAACTCTTCATTAATAAGAGCTCATCAGCAGCACCTAAGAAAGAGTCATCCTCTCCACAGCCGCAGGACATGTTTTGCCGGCTGTGGATTTACAGTCACCACATCTACAACAAGACGAAGAGGAAGAACATCCTTGAGTGGTCCAAGGAGCTGGGTCTGTCAGGATTTAGCATGCCTGGGAAGCCTGGTATTGTGTGTGTGGAAGGCCCTCAGTCTGCCTGCGAGGGGTTCTGGTCCAGGTATCTTGAGTGTTGTTATTTTTAGCAGCTGATGTCACAGCTAGAAGTCTGCTGAGGTGCCAGGTTTATTATTTCTTAAAACTTTTTTTCCCATTTCACAGAGTGAAGGTTCTGACATGGAAGAAGATCATGATTCGACATAGAGAGGATATTCCCCTTGATCGTCAGGGAGAGGACAGCAGGACTGGTGAAAGTATAGACTCTCTGCGCAAATTCACAGGCTTTGAAGAGGCAATGTTTGACCCCCATGGGAACAGAGGTAATCACATGGACCTTGGGCAGCTCTACCAGTTCTTAAATGAGAAAGGCTGTTGTGACGTGTTTCAGATATATTTTGGCATTGAAGGGAGGTAGAGGTCAGACCCAAAGACATGTACATAGGTATTTGACTAGTGCCTTGTCATTGATGTCACGTCTTCTCAAAATATATGTCAACCTAAAAATATAAATGCATTTATTCCTGTTTTTTTTTGTTTCAAATACAAGTGCACAATGTGCCTGAAAAACTGAGATCCCTGAATAACCTTTTTATAAATGCTGCTCAGTCGTTACACCTGGGACTTCATTGGGATGAAATACAGAGAAAATATCTTGCAATTTTGAGAAACTAAACTTATTTTTTGCTAAAAGGGATGTTTTTCAAAGAAAAGCATTAAAAAGATGTTTATCTGAGAAGTTTCCCAAGGACCTAGCTTATATTTGCAATTGTAATACTCGAGGATGCGAGGATCACACCTTGCCCTAGGTGTTTCTTTCCTCAAATGGCACCGCTATGTATTACCACCAGGCTATTATAGGATTTTCAGGTCTGATACCACATTAATAATTGGACAACATCGTGAACAATATGTTAGATGTTATATAAAAAATCATGTTTATGAAATCTGTTGATTTTCGTCTTATGAATTATAGATAACATAACCTCTTGATGAATTGTGCATGATTTTGGATTGCACTCTGGTAATAAAATTGTGTGGTTATTATAATATGAATCTTATTTGAACGAAAGACTAAGATGGCAATTTAAAAAATACAATAATATACATTTCTATGTGGATTTTGTGCCTGTGGGGTTCAGTGGAATGTTATCATATCAAATATATGGTAATAAAAGGATGTTGTGTAGGTGATTGTATTAGCAATGTCCGACCATGATTAAGGGGTATATATATTTATGCTTTTATATGAAATTAAAGAAAGTCAGAATATTGCACCTTTCATTATAACCTTTTCACAAGGACTGTGGTACCAGATCAATACTAGATGGTGGAGTCCAGCTCATCTTAGTTATATAATGACAGGAAATCACAGAACACACACACTGAAGACAAATCTAGTTCAGTAGTTACAGGCATTCGACTAAATTTCCTTGCAAACTTGCTTGGGCTTCATTGACCAACAGATGGCAGCATTATATAATCAAAGGTGATAAACAGGGCCTCTTTAGATGCTACCTATGATTTCTGGATGTTACCATGTTTAAATATACGGTAATACAAAAAGACCTGTATTTAACTCAAATGAAACAATAGTACAACTATGCTTGTCATTGCAGGTGTTATTTGGATCAAATATGAATATCATGATTTTTTTGAAACATTAAACTTTTGTGATTCAAACATGCCGAAAATATTGATTATATGGTGTGAAAAGGAAGGAGGGTTATACCACTACATTTTCTCATTTGTGCATCTTTTTACACAGTTATTACTGGGGTTCTCCTATTCTGCTCTGTCTGATATTAGGGGTTCTAGCTTTGCCCCCAGAGAGTGGATACTTACTCTGCTCAGATCTCAAACTCATCAGAGGAGTCTTCTGTCTGTTTGTTTATCGAGGAGAGCTCAACTCCCAGGTGCATCCACAGCTCCAGTTTGTCCCCCGGGATTTGATACTCTAAATCAGGATGAGCAACCTCTTCCACCCCCACATCCTACATCTCTGGGTCTAAAATCCCTTCCTCAGTTAACATTTTTAGAGTAAGGTTTTTAAGAATAAATCGGCTCGGACTGATGCGACTTAAACTGGCTTTATTTTATGTTTACTAGATAAATAACACATCCGCTATAGATTATGTGGCTCTTAGCTATGGGCAGATTCATCACTATGGTTGTGAAAACAGAACATCTACTCAGCATTTCAAAGACTTCCTTAAATATCAGTTTTATGAAGAGTGTTGGGAGGGTTACTTTTAAAACATAATAATATAATATATATATAATACATAATGAATAATGAATGAAAAATGATTTGTGTGTGATTTGGATCTGCTCCAAAATGTATTGGGTTCTTCCTTGGCCCATAAAACACTCTTTCACGAACGTTCATGAAAATTGGGCCAGTAGTTGTATTTCGTAATCTTGCTGAAAAACAAACTTAACCGAAAACAACTCGTTGTCGGAGTTCATAAAGTAATCCATTCAAATAATCTATTTTTAAAGACAGTAACTATATTCAGAATACCACTTGTTAAAAATGTTAACTGTAACAGAATAAAGTTACTCATATTTTGTGTTTTAAATGTGTAATCCCATTACTTGGCAGTTTTTTGCTGTACTATTGCTGAGCGTCGCTAGTCTCATCTGCAGAGTTTGGATTAGCTGGATATCAGTCGATATGTCATCAAATGAGCTTACATGAATCATGAAAAATACCTCTCTTCTACATTAAAACATCAACTGTCATGAGTTAATGCCATCATTGATATCATAATAACTTTGATAAAGCAATGACCTATGGAGTATGAATTGCCATCTTTGGTAAGAAATCAGTTGCAAAGGCCCTTTCAGTAAAGACTGAATTTGACTCCATAACGTTAATTTGGTTAATTGCATGGACAGATGACTAGAAAGATGCTTCATTGATTTTCTCTTTAAGGTCTTTTCTGCCGTACACGTCCCAAAGATTTACTTGAAAATGACAAAAGAAATGTGTCGAGGAATGTTTGACATATGGCTCACTAGAGAATCTTGTAAAGCTCTTCTGCTTACTGTTGCACATTGTGAATGCCCTTCATTCCTTGGATAAGTGAACTGATTAGTGGCACTTATGGTGTTCCAGCACATGATCCTGACATTGTCAAAGAAATGACTGCCATTCTAACTAAAGCCATGATGAATGTGTGCCTTGAGGTATGACTCAATGGCCAAATGGAAAATGGCAACATACCTCATAGTCATAGCCATCTGCTCCTTCCATCAGAAGTTCATTGCTGATACCTGCCAGATATAACCAAGGTGTTTTTAGTAGTTTTAACTTCATTGTCTGCAATACTGATCTGAGGCAACGGAGCAGTATTATTCACCTGTACTGCAGCTACAGCATAGTGGAAAAACAACCTCTGGTCAATGCAAGCAGCAACACCATAACAGGTCAAGTGTAAACAAGTTACCAACTATTTTATCTTTTTTGCTACTGTACCTATTTTCAAAACATTTATAAAATAAAAGATGTACCTTCAGGGAAAGAGAGCAGAAACACTATTTTCACACAACAAATGTGACTATTTTATGTCAATTCTTCAGGCTTGTCATGTGAAAAGATTCATCAGGATGGACAGGAAGCTTAACACCTTTACTATGCAATTTCCTGAGCGAAACTCTGAAAGGACTAAGAGTTCTATATACAATCCAGATACAATACATAATACATACATAACACTCTTCAAACTGAAAGTCAGCACTTTAACCTGAGTCATTATTGCCTCTCATTTCAGGAATACAGAACCAAAAGAATGGAAATGTCTCTGTCCTTCAACTCACAGATTGTATGTAGCTAAATTGATAGTTTAATAGAAGTATAGAGGGGCCTCTTACTACTAAGAGTATTCTGCCTACCTGAACACTATAAGTGTGAGCTCTATGAGATGGCTCAGCAGATCCAGGTTCTGCTTGGAGTGTCTGGAAATCTCTTGAGTGCTTTTCTGTTTCCTCTGATCAGATTTGGATTCTCTGAGACTAACATCATTATCACCAAACTGCAGGGACAAGGTGGTGCAAGTGGCGAAAGTTGGGGCAATAGTGGTTTTCATTTCTTTCCATTTTCCTGCCTCACAGCATTTCATTGTTCTGTGACATATAAATATTTTTACATTAAATGAAAGTGGAGAAAGGGATTGCACCTAAATGGCTAAGGCTGCTGGCCAGACCATTGCCTACTTTTATCTCTTGTTGAATTACTGGGGTGACATTGAGGAGCAGAATCATGAAAGGGCTATGAAAAAAACACATCAATTTCTTAATCAATCTGCTGAGACTTCTACCCACTGACAACATTTCTGGAATCTCCTGAAACTCATCATCCATATTGACTTTCCACAGATATATTCACAGCCCATGTTTGATGCAATGAGCTATCGATCAAAACCCAAACGTGACCTTGATTTGATGAGACAGCCTATACAGTATAATAAGCAACATTTTTGTGACTATCTCCTCTTCTAGAGCAGTACATGATGCATAGTTATTTTTTGTAATTAAAGGCAGCTGTCAATGCAATTTCCATATATAAGTTCAGGCCGTCGTCATTTACTGTTTAATATATATCTACAAAAAGTAATTCACTGTAGTTCATATGCAATCCACATAATTATTATTATTATAAAATAACATCCAGAGCAAAGAATGAAATCAGGTGACCTAAGAGGGAGGAGGGTGGGGTTCGTGGAGGCTCCAAAAACAGGACTTTTACAATGTTCGTTGTCCCTGAAGTACTCCCCGGTCCGCATGTCGAAGTGTCCTTGGGCAAGACACTGATCCCTGAATTGCTCCCTGTGCTGCCGGGGGTGTGGTGTGAATGGTTAGATCAGATGGTATGTAGATGTCCACTGCCATCAGTGTGAATGTCTGTGTGAATGGGTGAATGTGACAAGTAGTGTGAAAGTGCCTTGAGTAGTCAGAAGACTAGAAAGGCGCTATATAAGTACAAGTCCATTTACCATTTACTAAGCCACACCGCAACTGTTTTCTAATCTTAAGTCGTTTTGGTGCCTAAACTGGTGCATTCTAGGATATTGGAAATTTTATCTGGCACGTCCCCTGAAATCTGAATTCCCAAGTTTCTAGTCAGAAATCTGTCGGAATCTCTCAGAAACCCCCACCTCAAAATCAACGTCAACAGTAAATTAAAGCTGTACGAGTATACTGTATATTATAACTTCTGTCTTATTTGTTTCTCATTAAATAATTGTACTACAAACAGTGTTGACCGTCTTTCATCTGTGGATATTTTGCTACAGTGCTTGTAAGTATAAATACAGCATGATGCATTGCTGTAAGCTGTTAAATTGCTAACTTGGCTAAGCTGTTAAATATAATGGATTTCTGACTTTGGAACACGGTCAGCCTGGATGTGACGTCATCCCCAGTCCTGACTACCAAGGTAAATGGAATGCACCATTAACTGTCACCTTTTGTTGCCAAAACTTGCCCGTCATGGTCACATACTGGTCGCCGTTAAATAGAACATAATATTTTGTAAGATATCATATGAACATGTTTCTGTCATAGTTTGATATCATATGAACCTTTTTCACAGCGCTAAGTAGCACGTCATATTTCATAAGATGAGAATATGTCGACTGGTTGGATTTAAAAACATTTATCACTGTGAACCTACTGTTGTTGTTTTCAATACTTTTGGTACTGGTAGCGCTCTACTTTAAGTGCAGCTATTTAGCATTTATAAGCAGTTTACAAACATTAAATGAATGGTTATAACAAACTATTATTTAGTAGTCAGTAGATATAAGTATTAATGTAATTATTAAAAACCATATCTCCTCTTGTGGACACTCATAAGTGGATGCTGCTGAATAAACAGATAATGAATTATGATATATTAAAATACAGTTGTAATAATGTGTAAAAAAATGTACTTATGGTAGAAATTGGCCTTGATGAAAAATG
This sequence comes from Echiichthys vipera, assembly GCF_963691815.1. NCBI lineage: Eukaryota > Metazoa > Chordata > Actinopteri > Perciformes > Trachinidae > Echiichthys > Echiichthys vipera. The sequence goes on from NC_139830.1 coordinate 23,906,358, forward strand.
ATGTACATTAAAAAATACTTAAAATGCTCTTACAGTATATCTGCTTACAACTGCATAAGCGTTTTTAAACAATGTATGCCATTTTTGTATACTGCTTAGGGATGCTTAATATGGGGGCTGTCACCATATTTCATCAGTACTAAAGGAACATTATTTGAAGATGCATAGGCTCTGTGGTTGTTGCAGAGTAAATCGCTTGGCTAATGACGGCAGAAATCCCCTCCCTTGTTCTTGAAGCCAATTTTGGCAACTCTTTGTGAAAATCATTTTTACATTAAACTTCATTCACACACGATTTACTGGTATTTTCTTTTTTTCATCATTTCAGACAATAACCCAATTCTGTAGGTCTATTGAACTGGTGATGCATATAATTGAATTAGTTTTGAACGTCATGGTGAGGTATTTCAACACGGGGATTTCATCATGTCTCTATAGCTGGCACTCTTTCACACAGCCAAGCTAATATAAATAGTATTGTTTTGAATTACTTGAAGCTGCTGAACACTGAAGAGAAGGGTTTGAGAATTTGAATTTCCAAAACTTAGGCTTAGAAATCTTCACAGGCCTGGAAAAAAGGATGTACACTACAGTAGCTTCATCACATTGTTCTGTAGCTTAGACTCACTTGTCCTTAGAACAGCTTGCAAATAAGATAAACAAACCACAGTTCAAAATATACAGACTCCTGGATAAGCATTAATCATGCACTGTCTTTCTTCGATGTCGCACAGTTGTACTCTTCCCCTCCACAAGGAGCATTAGTTGTACTGCAATATAATAAATCTGGTGACATAAGCAGTTAATTATAATAAAATATAACTTTCATTTTATAAGATACTCTATAAAGTCATAAAACATACACAAGAACATTAGAGTTGACTGTAGTGCATTAATGTATCAGCCTGAATGTACGAGGAACATTATATTCTCCACTTGAAGCTCAACATTGATTTGGCTGATAAATCTATCACAGTGCCACAAGAGCTGAACAATAGAACTTATTTTCGCAGCGTATCAGTCTGTTAATTCGCCTTGTGTTGCATTACCATTTTGAATTCAGCCAAAGTAAACTTGATAATCAAAGCAATTAAAAACACAATCAGTTGTGTTTTAAGTGCTGTGTGGAAACTTGGCCTGGCAGCTCCTTGGGATTCTGGACCTTCTCCCCTGATGACCCCTCAAGGTGAACTCTTGTATGGCTGTCCATCCCATGAATACTAAATATGGCTGAATTAAACATTTTCTCTTTTCTCACTACTATTTAATCAGTTGTCTTACTGAGAGGTCTGTCTGGAGTAATCCCTGAGGCTCACCATCACACTGACTGGCATCATAAAGACGACTGGCACGGTGCTCTGAAAGTATTGAAGCATTAGCAATCCCACTGGTCCGCCCCCTTATGCGCTCTTTAACAGCCTACAACCTTACAAATCAAGAGAAGTTCCTCTTTATATGCTTGCAATATAATATTCCCCTTGACCAATTCTTAACTATGAGTTATCATTGCAAAGTTCTTTAATACAGATATAGATTTGTATTGATGATGTCTTCATGTTGAAATGAAACATGTAAAACTGACTGTGGGGGTCAATAGGCCTTGTGGTATCTGGTCTGCCATAAATTCATTATGAGTTAGAGAAACTCAGCAGCTACATCCATGGGTGTATTTTTTAAGCAACACCGGTTGTGTCTGCTTAATACCAATGTGTGTAGAATTACAACATTTCTGATGTAAAATAAATATGATAGTCATGGAATTTTAAAGCAATAAACAAGAATTATTGCACTGATTTTGCAAGAGAGTTAATTATGCACATGTAAAGCACGTATGTGTATGTGATTATTGATGCAATAGATAAAAGTAGCCTATGTAAACAACAGGCAGCAGTGCATTGAGCCCTCATCAAAGCATATGTTGTGTTACTGATGCTATTTTAAACCAGGGGAAATTAAACATGATGTCATCCTGTGCCATTACTACAATAAATACTGAAAAAAAGAAAAAAGGAGGGAGAGGGGGGCCTTGATGATAATGGCTGATGCCAACGCCTGATGTCCACCCACATCCAGACAGCTGGCATCCTGTAGGCACAGCAATTTGTCAGAACCTTTTCAAAACACTGTTTACACATTATTATTCTGGTTGCATTGAAAGTGTTTATTTGAAAAGGAAATTCATATAATCGAATAGACAGGAGAAAGATTATTATGTTGATTTTATATTCATTAAATATGTAGTTGTAATTGTTTTATTGTTTTCATTCCTATTCACTGATGTCCTTGTCATAAAACAAATGACTAACTTTTCTCACAGTGTTGGCTTTTTTACAAGATATTTTTATGGGTTTTTTATGTTTTATTTAGAATACAACAGAGGGGAAGACCTGTAGCACAGGGCCCTGGGCCAGACTCGACCCCTGGCTGCTGTGTTGAGGACTTTGCCTTAATGGTACACCCTCAGCCTGGTGAACTGCCAGGGTGCTCCGATTTGATGGCTTTTGATGCACAAACAAATTCATGTAAAACTCACAATCATCTTCAATCAGCAGGGCTTTAATAATAAATGGCTATCATCAATGGTTGAAGTCACACAAGTGGACAGCGATTACAAATGTTAGACCTAGTTTTCAGACCGATTTTCAACAACTAAACTCCTTCTGACAGTACATGCAAAAAAGTTAGACTCGACCCTAAAATGTGCTGACTTTCATTACTGTGACTGGCTAATTTTCAATGTAGCCATTTGCAAGTCTTTTCTACATCCAACATGATATTTCCTGTGTCAAAATACTTCATTTCCTGTGCCTCCATTAGATGTGCAAATTAGCTGGACATGGCCGACCCTGCTAGGATAAATGGAAACTAGGGCTTTAAAAGAAAAAGCTAACGGAGCTTGATCAGATGGAACATCTACATAAACACAACTAATAAAAAGCATTTAAATGATATCTTATGATAATCTCTAAGGATAAATACTTTAATGAAAGCGCAGCACTGTGTTTCCGAAGAAAAATGAATATGTTATCAAACAAGTGCTAAGATTTCGTATAGCTGTCATTTTATTGGAGGAACACCAGTCTCCCACTCACTAATATTCCAACTTTAATTAAGTCTCTGGTGAGTTCCTTGGAAGAATCTCAAGTGCTCGAATCCAAACAGATGGCACTCTATTTATTGTGTACCTTATGCCACAGGTAGCTTTTTTTTTTCTCAAAAGATTACCCAAGATAAGACTTCCCTTTGCTGTACTCTCCTGGGTCTGCACGATTCAAAATATAGCCAAACAATACAGAAAAGTTCATTTTAATTAGATCTAAAAATACAATATAGAATAAATCAGATGGCAGACAGACAATCCCAGGGCTATTTAAAGATGCACCACAGAGAATGTGTGTGTGTGTCAGTGTGGATGAATGAGTTTAAAATACAGTGTGTAGCCTTGTTTTAGTCATCAATCCACAGGCCTGCATGTGGCCTGATTCGAACAGTGGAGCCGTTGCCTCACAAACTGAAAGCCCTCATGCAGCAAACAAGGGAATTGTATCTGACTGTACACATTCATCTAGACTAATGGCATGGTTGTGCATCCAGGGGGATACACAAGCTCATGTTCTTTGTTCCAGATCATTTGACTCCTTCTAACTTACACTTGGCCATGTCACAAGTGGAAGTGTGAGTGATCTGTTTTATCTCATCAAGTATGATTAGGCAAAACACATCTCAAGATAATATCCTACAGCCCGCTGATTCAGCAGCGCTACAGATGACAGGTGAATGTTCCAGCTATACCTAAGTCATAAAGGGCTACAGAAAGCTCAGCTGTGTTCCACATGAAATTAAATGTAAAGAATTGAAATGTGCTGTTTGAACATATATAATAGAAGAAAACATTTAACTTATTTAGTTGTGGGTGTTTTTTGGACAAATCCATGATGTTCAAGAGGTGCTCCTGGGATACTAGTTGACTCATGAGAATTATTTTGCAATTACTCTTTTCAAAGGTAGCACCATTGTTGTAAACATGGCATTATTATTCTACCCAATTCTCCATTCGAATGAGCTGTCAATCAAAGACAAATCCATTTACACAAACAATGCAACGCCCAGGCTTCTAAGGGCAACGATGACAGACTACAAACACAAAGTTCTGAAAATAAAAAGGAAGATATTGAAAAATTGTGAATTTCATCTCCCAATGTCTGCTCTTTGCACCTCATCTTTAGGTGCAGAGCAATGATTACATTTCCAAAATATTTGTCCTTCCTGGCAGGCAATATGAAAGATGACTAATAAAATAAAAAGAGATTTTTCAAATGTTTTTTTTTCTCCAGGTGGGAACATTGTGATTACTATTATCGGTAAATACAGCACTGACTTAAGGTTCGGATGAATCATATGGTTACTCCACAGTGTCACTAATACCTAGTAAATCTGTAATTAAAAGCATGATCCAGAAGACAAACATTTCTTCATCACTCCTGTTTAGCATACTGCATTTGCCTTGCAATCCCACTCCATCTTTGAAATCCTTTTATCCTTTTAGTTCCTCAGCAAATCGCCCAGTGAATTACACAAGGCAATTTACATGCTTGGATAGTGAAAACAAGTGGAGTTACTGTTATTTCTGCATAAAACGTTGTGCTGTTAATCCAAAAGAAAGACCACTATTTGTGTCAGGGTTGAAGGGCTTTTCATGCAAAGTCTTGCTATGGCTCCTCCAGTTGTCACTAATCCAGAAGTGTGGGATAAAACAAATTGTGTTGATAACAGTATGGAAAGTATGAAACTTTTCTACCAGAGTCTTGATGTTGAGACTAGAGTAAAGGCAAATTGTCATTAAGTACCCTGTGACTATTTAATTTTACAGGACTGGAAATACAACTGCTAGGACTACTAGCTCAAGAATAATGTTCAACATGCTAAATCAGAATTGTGCTGTAGATCTAATATGTTTAAGTGTAATAATGTGTTTTTTTGTTGTTGTTGAAGATATCAGTTCGTCCCTGAAGGATTTTGTCGGAGACTTCTGTTCTGCTATGATAAGAGCTTATTGTGGGCTGGAGGACTGATATGGACCCTGCCTACAGGGGACAGTGGGGATCAGTTTCTTCAGTTTAGTAAGACTTACAAGGCCTCCTCAGAGGTCATGCTGTGATTGTTACACTGCCCAGGGTATGGTTCTCACATTTCAAGGGTAAGGAGAAAATCCATTTTCCAACTCACTATTTACGTTTGCACATGGATGTCCCTCCACCATCACCACCTTCATATCCAGTTACCAAATTATGATGGATTTTTAGCATTATTTTCTGCCAGGTATTATTTAGGACAGTCTTTATCAATTTACATAGCTTAACGAAGCACTGAGCTTTTAATAACGCGAAGGAGTGAGACAGTAGGAACTGATGTTTATTTGAACTGGCTGGGCTTTTGGTATTAATGATTATGAAGTGAGCATTGGGAACCGTCTCTGCGTAAGGAGAGAGGGAGCGAAGCATTGTGCGAAGCAGGCAGATGGCTGGCTGGACCGTGTTTTGATAATGGCAACATTAGTCTGCTGGGAAGCAACATTATGCTCAAGGTCAATAGGAGCTGAAGAATGGAGGATCATAATGACACCGGCCCGGTGTCCTGGAACAAGATCTCCCTTTAAGGATGTCGAGGTATTTAATATGGGCTCACTAATCTGCACAAGGCTATTATATCCATCCTCTAATTTCAAAAAGTTCATCTGTGTCACTGAACCAGTGATAATAGACCATAAAAGGTTCTCTCTTATTTTTTTCTAAATTGGTAGGGTTGACTGTATGTGTAGTATCCAGATTACTACTAAATGTGAGATATTATAATCAACATTTGCTTTAGTCAAATGTGTAGTTTTATAACGCTATTCTCCAGACCATTAAACTGAATGCCCATACATATTGCCCTGTGAATATAAAGCACATTTGCACACCATGTTCTTGGAATACTTGCTTTTTGAATCTCCCCATATGTCCTCATATATTATTCACAGTATTTTCATAAGCATACTTCTGTTTGATTTTGTGTAGACTGCATGCTAATCCTCAACTATAACTCATATTTCTCCTGCAGTAATCCATACAGTAATTAGGAAGACACTAGTAATCCCTTTACTAATTTATCAGTGATCCATACTCCTCTTCTATACTTCACACCATTACAAAGGCAACATCTGCATACTTTGAAATTCTACAATTGTATCCATTCTATTTTACTGCTTCACCATTTTTTTTAACACGTGTTTCTTCTTATTTTGTTATCTTTTTAGCACATTTCTTCCATTGGTCGTTTTTCTACTTAGATGCTATTACTATTAGCTTTTTCAATGATCCAATTCACCCGAGGGATTAATAAAGTTTCATCTTAAGTGTTATCATTTCACTTCCAATCAAAGCAGTCAGCTGCATCCTAACATCCTTGACCGTATTGTCAAATCACAAAGTGATTTGCCTCCAGTTTTCCTTTCCCAGCCTACTTCTTCTCTCAAGTTTGTTAAAACAAGGGCAACAGCTGCCTGCTGTGCCGTTGACATCTGCGAGGAGTTTCATGGAGTCACTTCAAGCATATCGAACTCGAATCGTGTGAGACAGAGAGGGATTTGGGGAGACTCAAGTCTTCCGTTTGTCACCCTGTATTAATGCACAAATCATGAGCAGAGCCTCGGGCAATCTAAGGAGCGTCATAGCTTTTTAATCCATTAATACTTTGCATGTATTATTAATACTAATGGCTGAGGAATATTTTACAGTTGCATGGAATAACAATTACAGTGCAGCTTTGGTCATATAGGGTTGTCCATCAACATATGCTCCCTTTTATATGAAGATATCAGACTGGTATTGTGACTGAGGGTAAAAGTGCCCCCAATTCATGAGCAAAAAGCTTTACTCTTGAGTGCATTTCAAAGTAAAAAAAACTTGTCACACAAAATGGCAGTTTTCAAATTGTTCATATTTTTAATCCGCACTTTGTCTCTCTTTTTTCTTTTTTTACAGTGGCATAGTTGAAAAATGAATATTCAATACTGAGAAAAAAAGCAAACTTCACACATCCCCCATAAAAAGCAAATTAATTACAGCGATTAAAACTTTGTACAAAATGAGTTATTTATAGCATCATAATCAACTAACAAAATAACATGTATGAGCATTGGCAATGTGGTTCAATGTCTTTGATACAGCGACTATATACAGTGAGGGCATGTCTGATTCACCAATGCCTCAACATGTCATTAGTACTGTTTGCAGCAAACTCAAAGGCCATAACGGTGATCCTTGTATTGTTTTTTCATGATAAGTTATATAATTAAAAAATGGAAAAGTTAATGTCAGACAACTACTTCAGTAAGAACAGCAATAATATCAATCAATATAGTATTATATAATAAATGTCAATCAATCATAATAATAAATACATATATTTAGATTTTTTTTTTTTTACATTTTATGTAATTCCTTAGAATCCCTGTTTAAAAAAAATCTCAAAAATGTGAAAGGAATCTCATCAAAGTGATCGGAAATTATATGAAATTAAATTAGAACCAGTTTTATCTTTTACTAAAATCGAATACTTACACGTTATTTACATGCCGCCTGGCAACACAACATCTTTTTAGATAAATGGAAAATAAAAGAAGACTTGTGGAATACTTTAAATACTGTATATGCTAATATACAAATTGTAATATGTCAGGGATCCCAAGATTCAACAATATTCTTCACCAATATTCACGTTAGCAAAGTATTTTACAGCAATATCCACACATTGAGCATAGTTAGTCAATAAAAGTCAACATAAATAATGAACCCCCACAAGGTTCCACTCATTCAGTTTGGATCTTACATCAAATCGCCAACTAAAATTAAAGTTCCTCATCCATGACGATAACAGTGTACTGAAATCACGTGTCTGACACCATCTCGCCATCTAGACTCATATTGAATCCTGAGACAAGAAACAGTTGATGTGTTTTCCATCCATGTTAGTCCTCAGACTTTGTGCTTTAATTTTCTAACTTGTTCTCTGTTGGTACAAATCAACAGCGTGAGCGAAAACTGAAAAGTAAATCAATGCAGAAATACACATCCAGTGCTAAGAAGGAGTTGATTTCATCGAGAGACAGTCACATAGATCGTGCTTCAGTTTTTCGTTTTGTTAAAGTATCTGGTCAGTTTTGTGTTTTTTTTTAATGTATGTAACGTATGGCCGTGGTGGGGAAAGCTCCAGGCAACATCCAAAACCACTGTTGAATCCTGTTTTAATGTTTGATAAATACATTTTTTCACTCTGCTCTGACAGCAAAACATTTTGGAAAGGTAAAACTTGACTCGGACTTGAGTTGAAGTGCAGTTGCTTCTGAATGTTATCTGAAATTAGTATAATAGTAGTATAAGAGGTAAAGTAAAAGAGTAGAGAAACAAAGTTAATGCAAGCGTTGAAAGAAATGCAGAAAAATATACAGCATTTAGGCACAGTAAAACTGAAATAAAAAGGCTATAATGTGAATGCTTTGAATAGAAGCATATCCAATCACAAGCTTTCTGGAGAAGACAAAAGAATAATAAGTAAAACAGATCATGTTGTGACGCTGAGGCAGCTTAAAATGGCATACTGCTGTCAAGTTATCATGAAATGAAAAAATAGAGAAACAGAAGTCTAGATGAAGTATTCTTTCTTTTCCTCTGCATGCACGTGGTTTCCCTCAGCGTTGATGATGGCTGTGTCTGCGTCAGGGGCATCCTCCGCTCCCTTGGCCTCGTGTGTTAGGTACGTCCCTATAGACACACAGAGCCAAAAAGCAACTTATCCACCCGCTGAAGAGCACTAGACATGTACATTTACTAAAATCATTATTCAAGCTCAAGTTCATTTGACCTCTTTTACCTTTATGTCTGGCCAGATACCGTCCAAGAACTATTATCAGACACAAGGTGATGAAGACCACGACCGCAACAACACCACCAATTAAAGCGTGGTCAGGTCCATGTTGTCCTAAAGCATTAGGATCTGAAACAAGAAAGAGAAAAAGGAAGGCAGAAGTGAATTAACGCCTGCAAAATGTTCTTCTGCTGTCTAAAAACACTTGCATAACAGTCAAATGAGCCCCTGAAATCACTACTTAGAAGTGCTTAAATAGAGGTATAAAAGATGTAATCATAGGGAATACCACATATCTGCACAATTAAAAAACGTGGCATTACCAACAGCAACATGCTGCAAGAAAACCCAAACAAAAACCAACTGAGGACTATCTCTGAGTGGTGTTTTCGTTCTTTCGCCAAAGTCTCTACACATGCTATCTGTTGTGTTTTCTCCTTGCTTGCTGCCACATTCTGCAGCTAAAGATCAGGTTAAAAAAAGAAAGAAAGTGTTATTTAACATGAGGCGTCCTCCGGGCAGAGAGCAAGCTGAAGATTTCTCGGGAAAGAGCATGCCTTTGTGTCTGTCCTGTAATAAACTGTAAGTGGCTGTGTCTTTACTGTGCACCTTGTGTGCTCTCATTATCTCAAGCTGATGAATGGCTATGGCTTGTGTTCAGTTTTGCAAAGTGACCCTGAAAAATGACGGCGGGGATGTTCCTAAAAACCTCATTATACTCTTCTGTCGAAGGAATGCAACCCTCATTTCCTATAACCCAGTGTGGGACGTTAAAAATAAAAAGAGATGGCAATGTGAAACATGCAGTTTATTTAACTCCATGCAGGATAGAACCACCACGATTGTTTTATCAGGGACTCACAAGCAGGCACTTCCGACTTTGAAGCAATAACTGTTTTGGTACAACAGTTGAATTGACTAAATTTGGGTTGCATGTCGATGGATTTAATGATCTGTTCGGGTGATTCCACTGTCAACAAGGAGCATAAGCAATTTTCATATCACACTCGGCTGATGCACACTGCTCGCACGAATGAGACAAGCTAAACTGCTCTTGCTGCACTGTAGCTTAATGTGTCATCTGAACACATCTCGCTAGTAATGCTTTCACCTCAAAGTGTGACTAAATTAGTATTTAAAATCGTCCAACCAGACTTTTGCGCTTTAATTCAGATGTAAATACACTATTTGTATGTCACTCCTGGAACAAAGAGGCAACATTTAAAATCAAGATGGTTTCAAAACATTATGAGAAATATTGAAACACTAAGATGACATTTAAGAAATTACACAAACGTTCACAAAAGGAAAACTACATACATTTCATGGTCACACCGGAACATCAATCACTCAATTTCGAGTTCGGTTTCCATTCTGCGTCCATTCTGTCTATATATCTCACAAATAAACACCATATAAATTAAACTGCTACAACCACATGCTATGCACATAGATTAAATCATGAAGGTACCCAGAACAATATTCTAAACAGATTTTTTTTTAATGTAACCATTAATGTGAAAGATAGAGTTCCCACTAAGAGTTTTGGACTTTACCATTCTATTTCTGCATAATCACATCTGAAATTGAATATTTACACACTGACACAGACACAATCTCCAGCCCAGACCAACTCAGATAGAACCATCTATGTCATTGTGCAAGGACAAACCAAGCCAAAAACACATTGTGTGATAACTTATGCAGCCCGTGACATGGCTGGAGAGAAAGTGGCTGGTGTCAGCAGAGTGAGCATCCATGCATGGGGATGGTTTGGCTCATGCTGTGTAGAGGCCGTGATGTGTCCTGACCCAGATCCAGGATTCACACTGTAAATCTGGCTTGCAGTGATCATCTAGTGGGCTTGCAGTGATCATCTAGTGGGATATTTACCTGTTGTAGGCCCTGGAAAGTCTTTGGCTGTTGCCATGGTTGCAGACAGTGACAGCAGTAAGGGAAGATGAGGGGAACAACACCATGATAAAAAAGGTGACCACAAAGTTCTTAGGAAACATTACAAATAAGCACGGTCTGTTTTTCTGAGCTTTTACTTTGACAGAGTGCAGAAGTAACGGAAAGCAAAGCTTGTTGTCCCAGCCAAATGCATGCGTAACTGTACTTTCTGGAAACTGTCTCTGGGAGAGAAGCACAAGAAACATCGACAAGGACAAGATGAAGCACAAAGGTACACAGAGTGATATTTTTGGGATGTTATTGTACACCCTTAGTGCGACAGTTCACAAAAATATTACAAATAAACATATTTTATATTTGATTTATTTTAAATGCTTTGATTGCCACGAATGAACTTCAATTAATCACAGATGTTCAGATCGTAGGGACATACTGTATATTTGTAATCTGCAATATAGATATCTGCATGCCTACAACCCAATTGGTAAAGGACCCAATGTGTTTCTTTAACTTTGTGTTGGCCGACATTAAGGAATCAGTTGACATGTCATTCACAACAAAGTATTCAATAACACAAATTAGGCAGTCTGTATAGTATAAAAATATGTCCGAATGGCAAAATTGCTCGGAAAAGTTAAGCCACAGCTTAAGAAAGGCATAGTTTAAGGGTATCCTGTGTTCTTTGTTTTTTTAACCACAGGTAGTGCAATGGTACATTGTTTTTATGTTTTGTATTTTGCAAATGCATGTGGTCATGTAATACAATTCCTGCTGTCAGTTTCAAACTATTCTGTTGATTGGCAGTTGCGCTCAATAAGGCAGTCAATAAGACTCCAAGCTAGTAAACATGGATGTAAACAATACACTCTTTCAAATATTAAAAGAAAAACGGCTTTTCAAATATTTCATGAGGAAGAAAATATATTCAACATTTTTGGCAGATCTCAAGGATACGCATTATGTGTTTTGGTGAGAAACCCTGAATATTAACATAACTTTTGTTTATTTACAGGAAAACTCCTCAGTGCAACTTTAAGGTTCATGGGTTGATTATCAGTATGAAGCACAACCCAAATTTAAGTAACCTTTGCGTTGTCTTCATCACAACACCAGAGCTATTTTGACTGTTAAGGAGCATTAGCATGTTTTACTTGCAGTGTGCTCTTGCGACTCAACATGGAAAGAGTCATACACAAGCACTACATTACAAATTCCATTAGGAGAGAAGAACTAAAGTAAACACATGGAGCCTGTGATTTAGGTAAACATTAATCAAACACAATTGCATGTGTTCTTATTGTTTGATTATGGCAGAGATCATTCAGCCTAAGAACAAAAGTATAAACACTCATGCTTTCTATTTTCTGCTTCCGCAAAGATGTAAATCTGTACTGTGGTTTTTAAAACATTAAATATATGATGTGGCAACGTGCTCCCATATGTGCATATTGTCCACTACCAATAAAAACTAATCAGAAACAGTAATAGAAATGCTGGTGAGTTAATAGCGCTGAGTATACAACCTAAAGCAGAAAGGAGAGAGAGTAAAACAGTAAAACAATGCTATTTTCTAGCTCAAAGCCTGGTTGTTAGCTCATCAATCATCAACTGTGTGTTCTGTGTCATGTTTGTGAGTGCATGGAGCGTTGAGGCGTGGCCACGGAGGGGGTGCAAAAGTATTTGCGAAGGCAGCTGTGACTGCCTATGCTTAATGTGGGAATGTCGGCATTGGCGAACTGGAAGAATAGAGGTTAGAGTGGGAGGCAGGGGAGCTGAAGATGGAGGCACTAAGGTGATGACGTCTGCTAAATGAAAACAGGAACAGAGGGGGAGCAAAAACAAACCTCTCCGTGGGGAACAGTCTCAACATAAATCAATTACTGCATGTGGCTGGTGCAGTGGGTTAATTCTGGTATATCACTTCAGTGAAAGCAGGCAAAACAATAAATAAAAAAATGCACAAATGACTCAAGCTCTGAATAAGTAATTTCTTTCAGCAATATCTTTGGAAAAAGGATGAGTCATTTATTAAGGACTCATTTCTTTCATCTGTTAAATTTTCAAGCAATTGATAATTGGTTGGTTAGGGCCACGCAGACTGAATATAAAACTCATGCGTCATGCTTGTTGAGATAAAAATGTATAATGAACGAGTGAAATGTTAGGGTAAGGGGGTGAGAGGCCTGGCTGCAGCATCACAATCAGATGCAGTCATTTCTCAACCGTATTAACTAAATGACTATCTGTTACCATCTCTTTCAGATCTTACTCAGAGTAATTACCCAATATGGTGTTTCCTTGCTTTATTTAATATACTGTACTAAGGAGCATAATCACAGACGGTGATAAATTGCTGCGGAGCAATGACATTTATTGCTTCTCGGCTCACTGTCATTAGCAAATTAGGCTTAGAGGCTGAGATGATCCGAAGAGACCTGGTAAGTATTCAGCTAGACACGATGCAGCTCTGAAGAATGAGTGTCATCATCGGTGGAAATGAGCCTGTCTTGCACATCCTTTACCTGCTCGACTCAATTTTTCATCCTTCTCGCTAGCCAGGACCTTTGTATTTGGTGTGAGAGGGTTGCCGGGGGTTATACGTTTTGCTATTTCCTTTGTTAATCCATCAAAGAGTGACAGAAAGCTCCCTGGCACATATATGTATAACTCTAAAAACCAAGATTAATTCTACAAATTTGAATCTTTGAAATAATAAAAAAAATATGTTTGACAGTAACATGTGAGGATTGAAACTTTGGGCCAGACAGGATGATATTGACTAGCCTGACATCGCTGCCACCCCTCAATGAAAGAAGAGACTGAGATAACAAAAGCTGAAAGGACGAATGTGCATCCTCCCTTTCCTTCATTTTTCCTAGTGTAGTTCATTCTCTACCCAGAAGCCCCAGCCTTTAAAATCAAACAAAGAATCTGCTGTGCATCCTGTGAGCTTAAATAGGGCCAGCGTCTGAGCTGTGATAAGTCACTCCCAAACACACTGCGGGACTGTTTAATTGGCAGAAATGGAAACAAATAAATCTATGTTGAATTTTAATACTCTGTCCTTGTTTTTGCATTTTTACTTTGCTGTATTTTTCTAAACGCTTTAAACATGTGCTGCAGACGCCTTAATGATCCGTTTCCTGCACCATGCTGTCTTTATATTCTCAGCCGCTCAACTGTCTCAGGATTAACTTATCTCTCCTCCAGGCAGTACTAGGAAGCTAAATTCTGCATCCTTAACACTTTCTCCCCTGTTTCCGCATAGGAAGAGTCCAGAGGCAAAACCTGTGTAGCGATATGTACAGTACAGTGAAGTAAACGGGGTTGTCCTGCACAGTGCCAAGGCAAAATTCATAAGTGAAATCTTGAGGAAATAGTCTCCAAACTGGAGAATTGCAGAACTACAGATGCCTACAGGTCTTAAAGGGCATTAGCCTTAATTTTATATATTTGAACCATGCAATTGGAGCTGAAATGATTAGTCAACTAATCGATTAATCCATCAACAGAAAAATAGGCAATTTTTCATGCAAATATGGAAAAAAATGCAGTTTTCAGACACTGAGGTGGAGATATTTTCCTGATTTTCTGTTTTATATATAATTAATCTGAATATATTTTGGTTTTGGACAAAACAAGAGTTTGAATAAATCACCTTTGACTTTTTAATTGAGAATATAATTTTCAAAATAATCAATAATGAAAATAAAAATTATTTGCAGACAGACAGACATACACACCTAGAAAAATACTTAAAACCGCCTCAGTGATAGTTTACACTCCAGTCAGTGTCTCCAGGACCACATTCTGCCACGAAGATACACACACACACACACACACTGGCTCACAGTGCGGCTGATAACAACACGGAACTAATGAGAACTGCAAGAAGAGGAAGAGGGAGTGAGGCAGTGTATGGATGCGGATGAGAGATGTGACCCATAAACAGGTAATTTGAGTTTACAGGGCTGTAAACCTGTAGGACCTACACAAAAAACATTGTGCATTGAATGAAATCTCCGTCGTGGCACCCATTTGATACACCTTTGTGTTGCTTGTGTGTGAGACAGAGCCACTTGTGTTTGTGTGCTTGTTTGTGTGTAAGGTGAATCTTTTTATCACTATAGTACTTTGTACTTGTAGACTATTGTGCGATAGTTAGATGGCACCTTGATGTGGGCGACAGATGAGTTTAATAAAATGCACCACAGTGAAGGTACAGATATTTCATACAGGAGATGTATTTAACATGGGCCTTCCGCTGCGCCTTCAACCTGTGTTGGACGTGTTCATATGAGACAGCTGTCACTGTGTTAATGAAGACTTCAGTCTGCAGAGTAGTTCATACACTTCACTGATGAACCAGACACTTATGCGGTCACACTGGGCTTCATGATCTTCATGAAGTCTCTCTCTCTCTCTCTCTCTCTCTCTCTCTCCTTCTCTCTTTCTCTCTCTCTCTCTCTCTCTCTCTCTCTCTCTCTCTCTTTCTCTCTCTCTCTATAAAAAATGCTTAGTTTTAAGAGATGCTGCAGCACCCTCAGCATCCTGCTGTCATCACACTTTCAAAAAAGTCAGCTGAAATGTTATGTGCACATTCTCAAAATGTTAAGCTATTATTTCTTAATATAACATGCACCATTTAAATATCTAGCGATGAAGTTGGCTTTGGGTCTGCTAGCTTTGTATCTTGGTAATGCACACCAACCTTGAGTATTAAGCAACAGCAAAACTGATCATCCATAAGAAGACAAACCATTACTGTACCCACCATATACAAACAGTATATATTCAGCACTGCTGGTCCCCAGGTGGTTGCTGGCCTCGCAGCGGTATGTGCCATTGTCTGTTTTATTTAGTGTGGTGATGGTTAGTTCCCTGCCCTCCACAATCATACGCTCGATGTCTGGCAGCTCTCCTCCATCTTTAGACCACAGCACTGGTTCAGGTCTGGCAAAAAGAATTACAAACAATATTTTCTTTTTATCTTACAGCTTAAATGTAAAGAGATAATGAATAAAGAAACACTTTTGTAATTTCTGTAATGATTTTTTGCATATTTTCATGCAAGTAACTGCCATCAAATTGAAGTTGTAACAAAATGCAAACCTACATTGGGTTGCCTATGGACAAACACTCCAGTTTGAAGTATTGCCCTTCCTGTGGAATAATCATTGAGTGTGAGATCTCCAGATGGGGAGCATCTGCGAAGAAGGGACAGAAAATGATATGACAGTTCTGTGTGTTAGAGGCTTTAACTCGAACAGAGACAAAGCACCACAGTAGTTAGTTCTTTACCCATTGGGCAGCTCTTAGCTCTGGCCCATATCCCTGTTCTGCTTTGGTACTAATCCCTTACCTGCAAACTAATCCTATGCTAATCCTGAGCAAATTTCAAAGCTAAACCTGCAGACATAAATGTAATCTCAATCTTTGCATTTTTTTTTCTCAGTGCCAATCTTTCTCCTAATCCAGTTGTGCAGGGTGTATATGACTGCACTCACAGTGGACCTCCAGGACCTCGGTTGTCATGTAGGGGTTCGACAGGGACACATGCTCCACGCTGCAGGTGTAGGCGACGCCATCGTCCCGTCTGTCCACATGGAAGTGAAGGGTGCTCCTCACTGTGAATGATTTTCCTGTGGAATTCACCTCCTTAGTGCCTGCACAGAGTCAGCAAATGTACAGGGTTGCAATGTACATATGGATTGCTAATGTTATTGGGGAACAGCCCTGGATTTTGTGCAAGAAAATGTTTTTGAAAAAGAAGCAGAGGGAAACAGAAATCCGTACTTTAACTAAAACGTGAGAAACATAAGATTTCAAGATGTTGCTTTTGTGACATAGACGGCTGCAGTGTTGTTGTTTTTGTTGTTGTTCTTCTCTGCGTCTCCTTTGAGGGAGAGAAGAATGCTTGGCCTTTGAAAGTCAAGTTAAAGTAGAATGAGGGAGAGCAGTGTGAGCATTGACTCGGTTGGTTGGGTGTGTTTGCTCCTCCAGGACCATCTCTCAAACATCCCAGTCAACACCAACAGAAACACCGTGTTGGCATTGCAGAGTGGATTTCCTGTAGTCGTACCTCTTCTTTCTGTCTTCGGTTCATCCTTACATCCACCCTTACTTTCACCCTGTACACAACTTTTGATCTTGATTTGTGTTTCTTTTGTCTCTTCTCCTTGATGTCACCTTCATTTATGCCTTTAAACTTATGATTGTAAGCATTTCTTTGCTGCGGATCTCCTATCAATGCTTTATGTGTTAGTATCACTATTCTCTGCAAAGAGCTGTTCAAGGCTTGTGCACCTGAACAAAGCAAAAAAGGACAAAGGCATTACTTAACGACAGCCTCTGAAAGACTTTTCTCTGGAGCTGCCTGCTACCCTCATCACCCCCTTAGATCCTCCCTGCACTACATCCCCCACAGCTCGACCTCTTCCTCTCCCTGGAATTTCTGCCATCCGTGCAAACCCGAGGCAATCAATAGTCTACATACCTATGTACTCACTCCAGTCCTTCACACACAAACACGCATACAGCACACAAATTGTTCAATCCTTTGGTCTATTAAATACAAAAAGCCAGTTTAATGAAACCCAGATCACCCATATCATCGTCACTTTGGACCGATCCATCCCATTTGTTACACCCTACTGATTATCTTTGATGTAGTCATGTGTGAGGGCATTTGTTTCTTTTTATTGGACTTTGAATTGGACAGTAGAACCACTACTACTACCATGACCGCCTGCTACTACTAGTGCTACTTCATGTATTTTTCCTTTTGATATTGTTGGCAGATTCAATAATAATTCTTCTTCAGTACATACAATAATGGTGTGATAGTAATTAGTGATGCCTTTTTATTGAATGGCTAATAAAAGACCTGGAATATTCTGTTGTACAGATGATATTCAATTTATAACTTTGTCTTAAAAGCTTGGAAAGGAAAGTAGTCATTATTTTGTCTTAAATTCGATTTGCAAATTACATTTAACAAGTAAAAATTAAATGTTTTTAATTATTAATTTATGAATCCAGACAAGACTTGAAAATCTGATTATGTGAGAATTATGTGAAATTTTATTTTTTTCATTTCGATTCCAGATCTGATTACTGATGTCTTTTGTATGCATGACACAACAATGTAAAACTTTAAAACCAAAAGTAGTAATAGCAAGAAGAAAAACAAAAAAACCCCCAACCATTTTACATGCAACCTCACTGGCCTCCAGGACATGACGCTTTTTTTATCTATTAATACATCACAAATGAGATTTTTGAGACCTAATTTTCAGACATCACATATCATTTGAACAAAAGGGAAAGCCAGAGGTTTTGCATTTTGCCCTGATGTACAGAGGGGGGATAGTAAGTATCTCTCCAGCTTTTCCTCTCATTCAGCAAGTCGCCTGCAGCATCAGAGCTGCCATATAAGAAGCTGTCAGTCCTTTTCAAGGCGGCTGCTAGCATCGCCAGAGAGCATGCAGAGGCAGCTTTCCTGAGAATGTGAATGTGCCCAAGTGCAACTGCTTTGAACCAGAAGCCCGAGGGGCAAGCAGATCTACATTCAGGGAATTTATAAATTTGGGGAGAAATATTAACACCAGCATTTATGTGTTTCATCACAGTACAGTCATATCATTTAGTTTACAGCTAAAAAAAAAAAAGTTTTTCCTGTGCAGTACCTCTTTTATTATTGTTTCATGTTCACTGGGTCTAGTTGTCCTCACCCTTGAAATACGAGCAAAACAATTTTGGTTATTTCATGAAGGCATCAGAGGTATTCTCTGATAGCACCTACATTTATTTACACCTGCTACTGCATGCTAACCAATAATTACAGTATAAAAAGTTTTGAGAAGATTCATGTTTATATATTTTATTTAATTCAGTGTCCTTATTGCTCAATTAGTTTAATGTTGTCAGTCCTTTAAGTATAAATTCATTTTTGCTTCTTGTAGCGGCTGTTGGGTCTTTTAATTTTACACTGACACTTATTCAACCTTAATGAACAGTCTTGCACATATAGTATATTGGTGTTTGGTAGTTGGAGGGTACAGAGGCTTGGTAACAACTGCTCTGCTGTTAAATTTGTGGTTGAGTTCCTGCGTGAGACGGAGAATGCACTTTTAATTAATGGAGTCTTGGGTAGTGCAATGCTTAAATATTTACATATTAACATACAATACTATCAATTAATATACTCTAAATGTCTATAGTACGATGTGGTGTGATATACGATTTTTAATTTTTTTATATATGATGCAATGCAAATAGAACAGCTGTTTTAAATAGCTTCTTGGTTTACCCCTCACATGCTTTTATATTTTAGTGTTTACTTAAACTATACATCAAAGTTAGAACAACAAAAAAGGCACTTGAGAAACCATTGCAATGTACAATTTTATACTAAAAGCTCATAAAATAGCACTGGTTGAAAAAAAAAACCTCTATATTTGACTGTGTATTAGTTGTAAACATTTTGGCATTTCTTTGTATGAAGTGTTTAATCATACTATAATATCTTCAACTACAACAGAAGATGAAACCAACCAACCAACAAGCAGTCTCTAACTGTTGTTTTCATTTCAGATCTCAGTTAACATCACAAATGGCTTAAAATGTGAAATCACCAACTAACAAAATCCGAGCAGAGATATGCACTGAGCTCACTGAGTGCTGTATTGTTTGGATGAAGTTACAAAAGATCAATGACCAGTGCATCTTGGAAAAGCAATGCAATGACTGCACTTAGAAGTTGAATGGAACAATTAAAATACATGGCAACAGGCCTAAATACATTCACACATGCTTGTTGTTTTGATCTGTTGTTATTTTTTTAAAGGATTTTATCATAAAAAGGGAGAGTTTAATTTGATGATTTATTTTACAATGGTACAGCTGAAAAAGTTTTATCGTACATTTGGCCACCATGTAAAAATCCATAACCCTCTATAACTTCCTCCACACTTTCCAGGCCTTTAAACTTTATTGGTTTATAAATGTTTTCCAACTAAGTAGTTCCAAAGGGGTAAACAGATACAGATACAGTGGGAAAGTGTACATTGTCATAGATCAAAACCATCATCTAAGGCAATAAATGTGAGAAAACACTTTCTACAGGTTCTACAGCATATGCTGCTATATTCCTGTGATGTGGCTCATTTGTGATGTTTTCAGATAATCCTCTGAATATTACCCCCATAATCCCCATCTTAAAACTTGGGGAGCCAGGGAGTTGTGTTTTTAAAGCTCGACCAATAGATGTTAAACACATAATTGACAAATGTCAGACTATTCATGAACATGTGCAGCAATACACATAATTCCTGCTGAGAATACTGACAACAACATAATTTTTGCTCACATGTCAGTGGTAGCACAACACTGATCCCCAGTATAAATGAGGCACTTCTAAATTGAGATTGTGGCCTTGATGAGCATGGGGATATCAAATCTAAAGAATTGAAGTTAAAGACGGCAACCTAAATTGATGATGATGAGGAGGAAACTGCTCACAGTGATGATACATCATGCTCAACACTATCACGTACATACATGCATGAAAAAACACACAAACACTTGTAGCTACAGGAGAAGTAAAGGCCCCGGCCCCTTTTTCTACAATTAAAGTGGAGATTTATCAAGTTAAAAAGGGCTGAGCATTTCAAAAAGATAACCTTAATTATAAACCAAAACTGTGTCTACAGTATGGGATACACCAGTTCCTCTGGCAAATATTGTAGGCAAATAATCGTACTGGTAACACTTCAACTAAAAAAAGAGGTTTAAACAATAAATTACATACACCTGTATAAAGCTTGTTATATATAACAGGTATAAAGTTGCTTTAATGATTGAAAACAAAGGTAGTATAATATCATGCTATCAGTGATACAAACATACTGAAGTATACTTCAGATACAAAATAAAGGCCAGAAGTTGTTTGATGACACATCGCACTAATTTGCATATGAAAATATTTATCACAGCTCCCGGTCTTCACTACAGTAAATAATGTGTATGGGGAACACTGTGATCATCCTTGGATTAGAGAAGCGTGTAGTGCACACATGAATCAGCTGGACCAGTTGGATTTTTGGTTCTAAACTTCTTCACATGTTTTTCACTGATTGGAGAAAGTTGCTGTTTACGTTACAGTGGACGATTAAAAGTTGCAACAAAGTCAGCATGTTGGGGATACTTGATGTGAGCAATCAGCAAACAGCAGAGAGCAAAAGATGGATACAGCTGTATAATAATGTGTAATGTTAAGAAATAAAAAATCAAAGTTTGGGATTTTTTGTCTTTAAAAGAGTTTTTTATGTTGTTGTTCTTTATGTCTTTTGCTGCCTTTAATTGTACAGCACTTGGGTCAATTGTATGTTAAATGCGCTTAAATAAATATCATATATTAATTGGACTAGGTTCAAATGTCATGGTATCTTGCTGACCTGAATATAAAATGAGCCACCATGTTTGAGCTGTTGTATATTTGAATTTGCCTTTGTGTCACAGTGAAATGAATATATAGGCCACTATCTGTATGCAAAGAGAGTGACAGTGGGTGGATTTTTTGCTCAATAGATTCTAATTTGAAGTTTTGCTGTCATTCAGCGACACAAGTCATTTGTATGGCTCTATATGCTGCAAACAAATGATTTGACACTGGATGACAGTTCATTTGAGGTTTGAAATTCTGTGTGCTTCTAATATAAATTGCTGAAAAACAAATCATCAGAGCATGAAATAAATATGACATGTTTTTTACTATTACACCTGCTGTCATTTTGGAGCTTTGTAGACTGCTCCCCCAGTGGGGATAGATTTGACTGACAGCAGACACTGGCGGCAATGATCTACCGCAGAAGAACCAGTGGCAAAACATGCTGCTCCCAGCACATACTCGCTGAAGAAAGCTTTAAAGCAGCACCTACAAAGGAGTTGAATCCGGAGCACTGATTGACATTCCTCTTCTTTGACACTTTGACATGGAAATGCAGTTTTTAAGTCAGGCCCTCCAGTCTCTGCTTTGTTCTTTATCTCTCTCTGACTTGGAGATGCATCACACCCGGTCTGTTTGCCCAAGCAGCATAATAAAACCCTTCGTATGCAGGTAAAACTAATAAAAGAACATTGGTATACAAACGTTGGCCACTTTAGGTTTTTTAGAGCTATGCAATTCTCACATGACACATCAATGCCATTTCATAGATCAATTAGGGAAATATTTGATGTATGAATATGTAGGAATCATTCTTTTATTTTAATTTTCCTTTACACACTGTGATGCCTGCTGACTTGGGAACAGGATGAAGCAGGTATTATGTTTTTATTTTCATAAGAGCCCAAGTGATATGAAACTTTTGAGGCTGCCGGAACGGAAATTAGCTTCACAGTGGCGATATCATCCTAATAAGAAAAATAACTTGTATAGCTAGCATAGGCCTACCTACCTGCTACAACCATGAGGCAAATAATTAATGCTTAGCCTATTAGATGTTGCTCTTCATTTGTACTATGGCAATGTTTACTGATTACAATAAAAACATGTCAGAGCATAACTGACGGTTGAGGTATGGCCGTCAATGTTGCGGAGAAGACATTACTGCTTAGTTTTTATGATTCATGCAATATTTTTATTCATTCGAATTTGGCTGGGTTGTATGGTGACAAACTTAGATCCCATCTTTGACAAATTCTAGAAATGAACACTGAAAAAAAAAAGAATAAATAAAAATAAAATCAATAGTACTGTATGTTCAGTATCAGTAAATTGTTAACCATTTACATTTAAATTAATAATCAATAAAACTTAAACAAACAGCTAAAAAACACCATGTCGAAATCACCCCAAGCACATGTTCCGTAAAAAAAGGTTTTCATATCGGCGCATATCCCATAAAGCCCATAAACTTGTTTTATGTTCATATGTTTATACAAATTACGAATAATAATTTGTGCACTGTAAAGATACATTTTCAAATACACATACATAAGACATAAAGCAAAAAAAGAGATCATCTCAGTGCCTCTCGAGATGGACAGCAAGTCTGGTTGTGACGCTGTGAGGCAGCTCTCCACTGGCCTTTCAGGAATCTACGTGCATGTCATTTCAACAAGAAAACTTCATATCCCGGCCCTTCTCCCATCAATCATCATGCCATGTTGGGCAGACAGACAGAACCACCACGAAAATGCTCTCTGGTGCAAATCTTCAATAAAGAGCAACTGTCACACTGAGTCTCTGCAGCAGGCTCTGTTACATTAAAGAGCTCCACACAGCTTACCTCTGCCATCAAATTGAGGAAAAACATTCCATTCCTATCTTTTTTTAATGTTTTTGTCTTTTTTTGTGCATTTTTACTGTGGAAAAAAGATGGTGATAAAAGCTATAAAAATACAAAGAGCAGCGCTTCAGACAGTTTGGAAAGAGGTATACAAGAAAGTGAAAGCTTGTTATGCACACTGTGTGAAACCACAGAAAACTTCTGCTGGTTTAGTGAGATCTGCCCACATTACACTGCACCATCTGCTGCCTAATGCATTGTCACTGTTTTTTTCCTGTATGGGTGAAGCTAGTTATGTGGCCTTTTTGAGTTTGCATTATTGTGTGTTCTTGTATCGCTGCTGTTGGGGGAAAAAAATCAACTCATTCACTCTCACACTCACTCACATGCAAGCCACAAAGGTAAGTCATACATAGAAACGGAAACCGTGAGATAAATAAATATTTGTGTCTTTTTAACACAAACATGAAGCACATTCAATTATTCTTCCTCTCTCAGACAATTTTTTCTTCACCAAGGTGCTTTCGAGCTTATTAACTGATCCACAGAAAATGAATCAACATAATTCTGACAATAATCAATCAAATCATTTTACCGGGCAGAAATGTAATTTGACAAATAACATTTGCTGGTTTTAGCTTCTAAAATGGGAGCTTCTATGTTGTATATTGTTGTAAATTGAAATAAAGCATGAGCCTAAGAGTTCACATTTCCATTTTTCACCAGCTGAGTACACCATTGCATCATTGCGTCAGTGCCATTAACAGTGAAAACAGAATTCTGTGAAGAACTTAGTTGACGTACACTTTACTTTATAATTTGAATCAATAAGAGGCACTCCTTTAACTCTTTACCTTGGTCATCTAGTTAAAATGAGGACGGCTCTGCCACAGTCCAGCAATATCTGGACAGCCTCCAATGACAGCAGCAGTGCTGGCTGTGAGCCAGACGAATCATAGCACTGCTAAACCCTCGGCCAGTGGAACAATGCATGAATATGTGCACAAAGGAATGCTGCAGCTGAATTACTTTACAGCAATGATGTCGCAAAGAGGATACAAGTGGAAACAGAGAATACACTGTTCTGTGAAATTCACACCACATGCCTACCTTGGACCTCCTTGTCATTTCGGAACCACCGGATATTTGCTGCCGGTTTGCTGCCTGGTGTGGTGCACGTCAGGGTGATTACGTCCCCCTCCATGGCAGGCTTGGTGAATCCTGTGATCTCTGGTCGTCCTGGCACTCCTGTGGTGCATGGAAATATAATTATAAATAACACACTGAATAAATGCATATGAGGCTGTAGTACTCTGATGATAAAAACATATTACCTGATTGAGAATAATTAGCTTTAGTCAGATATTTATGCTTCTTTCCCTTATTAGCAAGATAAAATTTAATTTTGACTTTCATTTTTTTTAGGGAAGGGCAAAAAGGTATATTCAAAAAAGGAGTAGTATCACAACAATAACCAACAAAAACAATCATGCAAGATACAGTCAAAAAACTTTACAGGTGTGTTGACGAGATCAAAATGAAGGCTGAGTTTGGAAATGGGTGTAGTCCAAGCAGGTAGTATGGGGGCAGGAAGTCTGGAAGGGGCCATTGCCCCACCACTTTAGGCCCCTGGCCTGATTTGGTGTTGCAGCTGGGGTGATCCCATCACAAGATGGTCTCTAGTTTTTGGCCTATTTCTGTATATCCTTCAACACACCACGCTGTCTTATACTGGTGTGAGAAGACTCTCATTGAGTTTTTTGTGGCTGTCCTGCATGGCAGAAAATCAAATATAGTAACACTACTAGCTTGCAAGCTTAACTGTCATCCTTTATTCTAGTAGACAAGGGAAAATGTAATGCATAAAATGTTATTTTCCTAGGAAGTAACAACTGAGTGGTGAAGAAACAGAACAGACAATATCATTCAAAATGTGCTTGTATTCATGCTGTCAGAACATGAAGAATTGACCACAAGTAATTGGTCTGTGGAGACTGGGCCAAAACAGACTCACCCAGAACAGTGAGAAAGGCCTTGGTGGTCTTGACAGGCATGGTGAAGAGCGAGCAGGTGTACTGGCCCTCGTCTGACAGGCTGACGTCACCGATCCTGATGGTGAGCTCCTGAGACGAGGCTCGCACCAACTCGATTCTGTGGTCCCTCAGAGCTGCATAAGGGAGGAGGACACAAAGAACCAGAGAGTGCACAAATTTACACAGCAAAAAGACTGAGTTCAGTAATGGGCAAATTCACCCTTAATTCAGTGATGGCAATTAGCTTATTCAAATACCATATGTAGTTCAGATGACCCAAGGCCCAATGCACTGTGCTTTCACTTAATTCAAATAGTTGTCAAATGCTGCAAAAACATACTGTGAGCACTGGTCTGAAACATTTTCTTTACATTTGCATTCTAGCCTGACAGTCGCATTCAGAGTCAGTGAGAATACCGGAGGCATCAGCAAAATGCACTGTCCTAGATTACAATATCTATTTAGGTAATCACTTACATTCCAAGTATTGATTTACACTCACTTCAACTTTTAGCAACTGGCTCTGCCCGTGACATTTCTCACTTTGATTAGCTAACCATACCCTGGCCTTATACAGAAACACTTAGTATTTTATTTTTATTTTTCACTGTAACTGTAGGCTAGCAGAATATAGTGCAAATAATGGCTGAGCAATTTTTCAATAAAGTGTTAATTTACAGTCAGTAGTATCATATCTGATAAATCACATAATATGATTACACATTTCAGTTGTCCACATGAATGATTTCAAGCAAAATGTAATAAAAAACTAAGGAATTAAATATTGTAATGCATAACCGTAAAACACACTTTATTTTACTTAACTATTTAATATTAGATTTTTTATGCATTAGCTATATTGTGTTAAGCATCAATATTGTTAGCACATTCTTGTTTAATAGATATTTTGCTGATTTTTATCCAGCACTGTGTCATGGTAATGCGGGCAGCGTAAAGCAGATGAATGGTGTTTGGCTTTTCTCCAAGGCCACAGCGCACAGAGCTTGGGGCATCACAGGTCCGTCAGGAGCCTGCTGAGATCTCCGCTGCTGTGCTCTGCGGGTATCTCTGTCATGAAGGGAAGCCAAACACTGTTCATCTGCACTGTCATGACACAGAGCTAGAATAAAATTGGCAAAATATCTATATTGTGGTATTGATTACAACCTAATTGCCCAGCTCTAATCCTCATTTAAAGGGAAACACCACTTCAATTCCTAGAAAAATAACCAAGTCCAGTTGCTTTTGACTGAAATTGCTTTTGAGACCACTTAAATTAAGAATTCTGATATTATCTTTCCATGGCCTAGGAGAATTCAATCAATACATGTAAACATGAGCTACTCACTCTCAAAGACAGAAACCAGAGAAGTAAGTCTCAAACATTTGATGTCATCAGGTGTAAAGTTTGGAGCAATGGGAATAATGTTTCCTAATCCATTGTCTATGGAGCAGTTACACACTTTTTACTTTATGACATCACAAATTTTGTTGGTTCATGATTACTATTTTCGGTCTGTCCAATAATGCATGAATTTTGAAAATGGGCATTGTTGCCCTTTAATTTAAAAAAACAAAACAATAATATTAATTTAAAAGAAAGAATTACTACTATTAAGATTTATGATACTATAATCAACACAGTGGGCATTCTTAAAACACAGCTTTAAATGACACCTCAGTGTTTTTTAAAGACGTGTTCACCACTGCTCATTCAGATGTGATTACAGCCTCATAAACCATGCAGCTAAGCTGAAAAGGGTCATCTCACACCTGTCATCTCTTATACAATTTCAAATTGAGAATCACCTACTCCTACATGCAACCAACCACAGAGGGCAGGAAGGAAAGTGCACTTCATTGAATAAATTACACATTCTTAATCCTGAATCCCTTTAGGCCTTGGCCAGTTCTCTCCCTGGACACTTTTTCGTCTGAAGTAATTTGAACTCTATTGGATTGTACAACACGAGGCAAATCTGGCAAAATGCACCAGAGGTAGATGATGATTAAGATTTAATCAACATGGCCAATGTGAAATCACATCAGATAAAGGAGACATCTATGAAAATCATTAATCATCTGCTCCATTCCCATTTATTTGATTTCAGCGATGAACATACACAGCAACTATGTGATACACAGTTAAATTAGATAGGCTGAAAAGATTATTAGATTTTCACAGACATAGGTCATTATCAACAACGCTGTTCTCCAGCTTCAATTACACCATATCATTGGATGATCATTATCTTATAATCACACACACACACACACACACTAAAAAGAAAAAAAAAGAAAGATTGGCCATAGGGATATTGATGGCCCTAAGAAGTTTCCTATTAGATACTCTTTGTTATCCAAGAATAAAGAATAAATCAAAACAATCTTTAAGACAGAATTAAAATTTTACAACAAGCTGTGCCATCAGAGAGCCAGCTTATTATGTGCTACGGGGCCTTATACAAACATTTGATAGTCTTACTGTAGCAACCGCATCCTGAAACAAAGCTGCCTGATGTTCTTTGTAGTTAAGCATCCTCACTACAGAGCTTGAAAATGCCCAGAGGCTCTGGCAGTAAACAGCAAACCCTTTTGTGGATGGATTCATTGGAGAGGTGATGGGGTCTAAACAAACATCGTACAGGAACTCAAAAGATATGGAAGTACAGGCTGAGAGGATCAAAGCTTTGGACAAGACGACATACTGTACTTCCCCTGCGTATTCCTCTATCTTTGCATCGGACAAAGAAAAGATGAAGAGAAACAGACTAACTTTTCTTCTTCTTAACCTCCTGTTCCTCAAAGCTCAAACACTTCTGAGATGCTGATAAATGTTCTGGCTGTTTTCTAAGAGGGATTTGTTAAGGGAAAACAGACATCTTTTAGTTAGAGTCATTTTCCACCCAAAATCTGTAGGTGTAAAAGTGAAAGATTCGTAGTTTGCCTGAGGAGCAGGTTGAAGTTATGTCTGTTACAACAGAAAAAAATTATCAAAATGTCTATATAAATGTTCCAAACACAATGTCCATGGTCAGTCTGATCAAAACAGTCATCGTTTTGGCAAAATATGGCTGGAGCTTCCATGTTGCACCATTGCCACCCTCACAGCTTCATAGAAGCATATTTAGCCATATTTCACCAAAATTATGACTATTTGGATCACACTGAGCATATGGTTGGACAACAGAGGAGTGGACTCTCTTTAAATTCCTTTGCTGAAACTTATCACCTTTTCAATCCATTAAAACTAACACAAAAGAGTGGCCAGACACAGTACAGACTGATAAAAGTGGCATTTAAAGTGGGCTACAGCTAACTGACACAGAACTAAATCTAAATGTCAGTAGCTGAAATACTGATTTACATAGTTTAAAGTAGTGGCTAGGAAACAACTTACTGTTAAACAGAAGATGGACTTGACTGATGCACTCATGTTAGACAGCCACTGGCACTACACAGCATTTTATACAATGACATATTGATAGAATGAGATGTACAAAGGGTTGAATAACCCAAAGACTATCTATTACTCAAACTGCATATGACCAGGAAACCCTACTACAACCATCCAATCCAGGCTAGAGGCCCAGATTGTGGGCAGATCCGTCACAATCAGACCCAAATGCCAGTGGCTGACAAAGCTTTTTTCCAGGTGCTTTAGGAAATCAATGTGATGAAAAGGTTAATTTCCCCGAAACCCTAGATAGCTCCTGCATTGTTCATCCTGCTTAGGAGAAAGCATAAATCGGCAACCTGACCTTGTGTATGCTACAGCCTTGCAGCATGGCAGCTTAATGCGCAGTACATCTCCTGTGATGGAGGCCTTACCAAGGCTGTCTCAAATCAGTAAAACTGACATTCCAGTCCCCCCTCGGGGCAAAGGATACTGTTGCTATGGCCCTTTGATGCAAAGTAATGTTTGCCTTGTTTCCCTGACAGTCCTTTGCTCCACCAACCATGTCGGTGGAAGACCAATTTGAGGTCTCCCAAGAGAACCGCAGTTTGTCAGATTCAGTTTTAACAACCTAAGTCAATTCTGAATGTACAATGCCAAATAATTTGTTTTAACATGTAAAACAGTCGGAAGATCGGTGGTTTGATCTCTGGCTCCTCCAGTCAGAATGTCAAAGTGTCCTTTGCCAAGATACTGAACCCAAATCTCATGATGAGTAGGTAGTCTCTTGCCAGCTATCAGTGTATGAATATGTGTGTGAATGGGTACTGGTGGCACATAGAGTAAAGCGGTGGTTGGAAAATTTGAGAGGTCAATACAACTGCATGTCCATTAATTACATTATGGTGCATTGTTTTGATGTGTAAGAGAAGAGCCGAAGGTCTGGTTGGTAGCTACATTAGCTCTGTCCTTAGGTCAAGCTGGAGGCAGAGGAACCGGAAGTGCACACATGGCATTCACTTCTGCACTCCACTGAGAAGAGGACATATGTTACCCAATGTTTCTAATCCAAAACGAAGAAGTATCTCCTGACACTCCAGATTGAAAAGGACATTTCACATCTATCCATTAGCCTGGGAAACAAGTTGATGGCTCTCGGGGTTCAGCCAAAATATCTTACATCCGCATAGCCGAGTGTCCCCATTTGGCCATTTTTGCATAGCCTGTAACCACTTTGAGCCAGTCCTGGAATGTGAAAGCACTAGCTGTCCTTCAGTGAGAACACAGGGTCCTGGCGCACCCCCCCATTCTCCAGCCAGGGGCTCCACTCTTTGCAATTAGAGTGTGTTTGCTGCTGGCTGTGCTCACTCAGTGACTGTGTGGGCGATTCTGGATGTGTTCCAGAGCTAGTGGTGCAGGCAGGGGGCTCTTTCCCACCACACATGTGGCTGCAATTAAGAGAAGGAAAGGGCCTTGTTCCAGAGGGCCATTGTTACCTCCGTGCTCTCAGAGATCCCACAGAGCAGATGCTACTCAAATTGGACTCATTTTTAGCACTTGAAGGAGGGTAAGGAAGAAGAGGAATTCTCCCAGCAGCTATGCTATGTCCCCTCATCAAGTGGTGAATAATGATGAGACTGAATATATTTTTGTCCGTCCAATTTTCAGCCCACTGACATAAGCTTGATTGTACGCTGTGGAAATTTTTCTGCTGTTGAGTCCCCTTTCTCATGTGAACTCAATAAATTTAGATTTCCCTACAACAACTGCCAGTGAGGTTACATAATTCTGTTGGTTTTCAAAGCAGTTTTACACATTTCAGCGTATTTAAAAACACATTACAATACAGCACATAACATGACTTAGCCCCCGTAAAAGGGATCTAAACATCCATCCCATTTCTCATTTTCCTAAACAGCTAATTAACATTATACATGAGAGTGGAGTGTGGCACAGAGCTAAGTATAGTTCATAGAAGAGAAGTATTTCACATTAGTGATAATAGTGGAGTCTATAGTGCCAATATGGTATAGATTTACATTTCAGTGAAGCTTTTGGTGACCCAGTACACAAGCCCATTAGTCCCTAAAAAAACAGCCAATGAAAAGTAAACAAAATGCAAATACAAACTTGTGACTTGTGAAGTTTTTCTCAGCATCACTTCAGTGTGAGATTCCTTTCCCAAGCTACTGTATCTTAAGAAAATGTGGACAGCAGCAAATCCATTTTGATACTCAACGTCATGTTATGTTTAACTCTTGCACATTTAACTTCCTTTTTTCTTTATATGTGTTGTTTGTACTGTATATGACTTTTTCCCTCTTTAAAACTTGTCTCCTACATTCCAAGTGTGTCCTTAAAACAACAATGTAAACTCAAATGCCAAATAATTAAAAACAAGAACAGCAACCTGCATAAGGCAACCTGTGTAAATTTCAAACTGGAGATAGATTTACACATGTATATCCGAGAGCAAGCTCATGTAATCTTCCAACAGAACATCCTTCCGACAGACCCACTGTTGCATGTTGTGTGTTTACTAGAATGGACATTATAATGTGCTTTCATTGGTGCTCACTCCAATAATTGCATCCTTGGCAATTATCCTTTATTCTCGCAAGCTAATGAATGTTTTAATGCTCACATTAGAGCATTAATTTAGTACAGAACAGCATTTTGATTACTCCAAACCAATTAAGATCAATTTTACTTTGTGACCTTTATGATCTGAGCTGAATACCCCAATTGAATGTCATGAATGATGAACCAAAACTTCTGAGGGAATGAATTGAGATGTTGTACGGTGTTGTACAATCTGCCACAGCATGTATGTATATGCTGTATACATCTCCATATCTTTGCTACAAACACATACTGTAGTTCAAATGAGCAATTTGTTATCTGCCTTTGACATGCAACCGACAATAGCTTCCCATTAATTGCATGATTCATATTCAATGTATCTGACAGAAGATTCTGCTTCCATCTTGCATGCCTCCAGGAATGTCATTACCATTCTCTTCAGTAACTTCTTAGGTTTTATCCTTTTCCCACAGAAGCCATAAGTGAAGTAAATCATAATGAAGACAGCAAAGGACAGCTCTGGTCTCGTTTGTCCTGCTCAGTAACAATAATTCATAACCCCGGCAACATATAAAAGGGATAATTCTACAAAAGACATATGGTGCAAATCGATTTTCTTCCTCATGGCAGCTCACCACATGGCTGCTTCCTTCAACAGTTCCTGCTAATTGGTCAAATTTATGAATGATGTGCTGGCCTGGCTATTAAGGGGATCAATCTGTTGTTTCAGGTCTGTGGTGGTAGTGTGAGGGAATCTGCATGCTTGTCTTTGCCATAGTGTAGTCTGAAGCCTCTGTCTGAGGTGGCAACAATCAACCAAGACTCAGATATACATAATGGATGAGGAGGTACATGCCAAGGAGCCAGCTGGCAGAATATAAGAGGAGGGCTGTGTTCAGCTTTAGACAAATGTGCAGAGACAGTCCAACCCATATGGGTCAGCTTTGGGAATCTAGCAAGGTTAACACTCTCTTGGATCTCCACAAGGTTTGACTGAGCCGCTTATGGGAGAGGATGAGATAGAGGTTCTTCTTATAGTTTACACTAGCTATTGCTACTTCCCACTATTTCCTTCCCACCTGCAACCACATCTCTTATCCCAACTTCACATCTGTGGTGAGACGTGACATTGCTGCATAGAAAAATTGTAGGTCATAAAGTGTGGGACGTAGTGCTGGGATTATGTTCTACCTACCTAACTGAAGACTCCCAAGGGGTTTCTAAACTAATAGTACACCATTGTGACCCTTCTGTTAATGTAATTGCAGCATGCAACAGAAGAAGCTTAACTGAAGTAGCCTTGTCATTATTGGAGACTGTCCTTGGCAGAAAAATGATCAGTTGTTTGTTCAAATGTTTTAAATGTATTAAAAGCATTTACATTTTTGTGGAGACTTTAGCAATGTGTCTGACTTTGGCATCGGAAGAGTTTATATTCCGATGATAACCAATATCTTTACTAGACTCTTTAAATCAGACCACACTTTTGGAACGTTTTGGAAGGCACTGTCAAACAAACTATTCTGTCATTATGTATTAGGACTTGAATTATGTGCACTCATATGAATAATGTTTGGATTCAAAAGATACACATGCTTGCTTTTCTTTCTGATACACAGGAGGAGACTTAATGTATTCAGTCTTTTAAATTCTGGAAAGAAACAGAAATCCCATTTCTCCTTGGCTGTAATAGCCACTCTTTGGGGCTTTTTTTATTCCCATTTGTAAGACCTGAATTAAAATGGAGCAAATTATAGTCAGGGCAAAGATCAGATTTTGTCTTACTTTATCCAGCAGCTGCCAAACCCAATTGATATAACACGGAACTTCAACTTCTTTACAGATGTTTCTCTTTACTGCTCAAAGGGATTTAAAAGGTCATTTTAATACTCTTTTTCTTCCCTCACTATTTCATATCAAACTCCAAACACATCCACACAAATGCCCTTATCTTTAATACGGTGCTTGAGGGTAAGAACGAGAGAAGATTTTCAAAAAACGCCTCATGGAGCTTTTCGTCTAATTTAAGACAGAACAGCAGATGTATTTTTATCATCATTGCTTGTATGTGCCGAGCATCTGGAATCACACATAAAAACTGAATTTCCTTTGGATTACACTTGCACAATGACAAACTACCTTTGCGAGGAGAGAGTGGGGGAAACTTACATGCGTATCAAATGGTAACATATGGCCATGCTGTCATGGACACCCAAGGGGATTGTAGTAAGCGGAGAGGTGGACAACAGAGACAACGGACAGAGACAACAAGCAAGCATGAAAAAACAAAAATAAGAATGACTGTATCTAAACAACAGCAGATAAAAAAGATAACAATTATCTAAACACAGAACAAGAAAATGCAACATAGCTACATTAATCTAATCTACTCACTGAGAGCACTCTATGACCAGCTGTTGTTCATCAGAGGGAGAGAAAAGCCTGCCTAAAGCTTAGCCAGTCTGCAGTTCGTTGTTGGACTGAAAGGTAGTATAAGGATGAATCTAACATTTTTCATTGGCTCCTACAAGAAAGCACAACAAACTGGAGAAGGACAGTTGCAGTTTTCTGCCAAGCAATTAACTGGTGATTTGGCACAGTAGAGATTTCTTCCCAGGTGTCCCACCCTCTTCCTCGCATGAAACCCATGTTGTTCCACGCCTCCCGTTTCTCCTGATGGCCTCAGAGGCATCGTATCAGTTGTGCCAATAAAGCTTTTCATTTGGCTGTTTAAAGGGAGATGGAGAGGAAGTGTTCCCATACTTAGCCCTGGCAACCTCTGCCGAGTGGACTACATTCATTTTGTCATCCGTATTGCTCAGGAAAAGGATTTTGCCATGCAATATAACTGGCTCTCCAAGCAGGGCACAGTGTCCAAGTGCTCTCCAAGCTACATGCTTGTAAAAGCAGCATTCTGGATTTACATGTGGATACAGATTGTCGCTTTGTATTCACAGGAGATGAGATGAATGTGAATGAAAAAAGGGACCAAATGAAATAATCTAAATATAGGATTTAAAGGATTCAGCATGCGTTACATCTCTTCAAGGTAAAAAGAAATAAACGTGATATAATTTTGTGATTTGCAAAGCAGGTTTGCAAGTCAAATATTAAAATGCTGTACCAATTGAGTACCAAAAACTTAGTTTTGGTTTTATGCGTGAATTCAAATCCTTTTGACACATTGACACCATTCACACAAGAATCTACAGTATTTAAGATTTAGTTAACTTCCGCCTAATTATATTTGGAAGTAAATTCATCTAATATAACACCTTAGACTTCATTACAAAATCCAGTGGGAGAAAATGGGAGAAAGTATTTCTTCAAACCAAACTGTGACTCTGTTGGTTCACTCTGGCGTCTCTTCACGAAGTCTCTCTCACTCACACACACACACACACACACACACACACACACACACACACACACACACACACACACACACACACACACACACACACACACACACACACACACACACACACACACACACACACACACACACACACACACACACACACTTACTTACTCTCTCTCTCTCTCTCTCTCTCTCTCTCTCTCTCTCTCTCCTATCAATTGTTATTCAAAGGGAAAGTTAATCTTCAATCACTGAACCAATGATATTGTATTAGCTGGTACAGCATAAATGACATGGGTAATATGCTGTGAGAAACACTGAAAGATGGACACCCCCAACCCTTACAAGACCAGTCCACTGTTATACTCCCTTTCTCCGCAATTCCAATTTATCAACTTCAGACTTTTGTCACCTTTAAATTGGATTTGGCTGGTGAGAGCACATTATAATTCCTTCTGGCTCAGGCCTTGTTTCACGCAGTTGCAACAGTGTGCTTTCTTTTCAGTGACATCCAAACAGCTATTCAAATGTAGGGCAGCTAAATTGCTAATTAAGCCCAATCATCTCACAATCCACAGGCGTTACTGTGTTGTAAACAACACTGTCAGTGTTGCGTGATTACAGAAGTTCAATTCAAAAACAGTCTATTTCTGTTTAGTTTATGCCCTGGGACATCAATGGAGACATACATTCATTAAAAATCTGCTTTGACATTACGTGTAAAGCATTTCCTTCTTATCCTGTCTTTTTTCTGTATTCAGTCAAATTGTGTGCTCGCAGGCAGGCAGGGACAATTTTTTACATTTCAAATTTGAAAAGTTAATGAAGAAGACTCCTGTAGTAATGTAGTCTGGGTAAGACATCTCTGTCATATCTCATCATTTTATCTTTAGGGCTATTATCCCTGGCAATATTACTTACCTTTCTTGTCCCCAAAGAATAGGGTCTGTTGTGCAGGGTTTGACCACTGGAGGGAAGTGTTATCATTGTAATCCACACGACAGGTCATGTTGGCTGTGCCCCCCTCCACCACAGTCACATTCTGAGTTATGGGGAACTGACCTTGGCTACCTGTGGGATTAAGACAGAGTTTGAGGTCAGGGCTGTGACATGAATAGATTTCTGTTTTGGACTGATTGTTACTGTCTTTTCATTAAATCACATTAACTTACCATTTAGACTTGACACCCTTCAAAGTTAATGTTCTGTCATCATACTGCCCAATTACATTAATGTCTTCATTACATCCCAGTAAACCAAAGACAGCTTGATGACAGCATGGCTGACATGGACTCAAGCCTTCGACAGCTGTTGGTGCTAGAAAACAGTCTTTTTTTTTTTTACGGGGGAGACAATGGTAGGTTTTACTCTCCCAGAGCGCCTTCCTCGCTTCCTTATTGCAGGGCCCTAATTGGTAGCATGGCCTAATTAGAGGTAGTCATGTTCTGCTATAGAGTCTAGAGCTGCAGCTGGGTGGTAAATTGACACATAATCCGAGGCACTGTGGGCCTTCGATGCGAGCGACTGCCTTGCCCTGAAACAGCCACTCGTCACAGTGTGCAGAAGACATCCAAATGAGGCCTAATCACCCAGCCTCGCTGGATTTTACCTTCTTATTCCACATTTGTACTTGTCGTCTCAGCAAAGTCCCCTAATTACATTGCAGAAACATTTCTATCCTGCCTGTGTTTTATTGAACTCTGCCAAGCTTTAGAAACAGATGTCTTAAACCAATAGTCTTTTGCTAGGAATTGTGAAAAGTCAAGGTGTAGGCTAATATGAGCCTGACCAGAGCGGCCCTTTTAAGGATGACAACAGTAAACACCAACTGTGTTAGAGCTCTTGAGTTCATATTTGAAGCTGAATGTGCTGCATTTGCCTAGGAGCATTTTACTGTCCATAAGCTAATCTTTGTGCATGTTTTCTCTTGACTTCACATGCATTCTTTGTTTTCCTCTTGTATTGTGCCTGAATATGAAGGTGACATTGTCTCTGCCTCTCCCAGGTACAGTTCACCACAGGGACATTTCAACTGAGGGAGCAGCTGTCTGCCTCATTAGTCCAGCTCAAATGGGGGAACGGAGTAGGCTGGGACAGCCAAAGGTCTGTGGACCTTCCTTGACCTCGATTGTCCTGATGGAGACCATTGTCAGCTAGAGGTGAAGGTGAGGCTGACTATAAATAGTAACTGGGAAATGATTCCAACAGCGCACATTACTTATCTGCTCATTATCACACAATTTCCCATCAACAAACACATCAACATTTCATCATGTCATCATTACAAGAATTCAAATGCAGTTGGCTGGATGTCAGTAGGTAATGCAGCAAAATCAGCAATGCGTGTCATATTAAAAAGGGAAATGGATGCGGATGCATTGTGTGGGTGGGGTACAATGTGGAGGTGTTGTTATCATTTCCTGCATAACTTTTAACTTTTTTGTCATATCATCTACCTCTACCATCTCTCAGTATGTTTTCTGCCTGTCTCCAGTGTATACTGCTCACAATTCACGGAAATGCTATGGAAAAAAAGTAAAATACGAACAGTAATGAATATCATTTTGGATCCCTCATGCTCTGGTTAGGGTATATACAACTGCTTTAGCAAAGACCTGTTGTTGGTATGCGTTTTAGTTGTGCCTATGAGGCGAATAAAGGCTGTTTACATAATAAGTATTAAGGCAGTGCGTCAGTTCAGGCTATTGTACACTGCCACTAACTGGGCTTCACATAATACATTTATGAAATTCTAGTCTTGGCATTCTGTAGCAGTCTAGAGTGTGGCAAATACTGTCCTTTCTGTGGAAACATAATCCCCAGCGCCAACTACAGACTGTATTTCATTTTTTAAGGATGGTGATTGGAGGGGTGGTCGGCTTTACTTCTGCATTACATTACCAAACAAAAGTCTAGAAAGTCACTGAACCACCAACTGCTCCAAGAACTCTACACTGTGCTGTGTGACCCTCTACACTGACCTCACTTAAAATAAGCATATGTTTAGGTGTGGGTGACAAGGAGGTATATTTCACAACATATTTGATTTAACTTGTGTAACTTGTGGAACATTTTGTACACTTTAAATTACAATTCTGTAATAAGAGGAAAATAAATTGTTAATATCTTGTACTGAGGTAATGCCATAATAAATGCAAAGGTAACAACCAGAAAATATATTGTTGATAACAAAGAGACTTCTGTGGGATATGTGTAAAAAGACATTAGAACAATTATTACAAAGAACTTCTCAGTAATGATGTGGCACTAATAGTTTAAAGGCATTACACACCCTCACAGTCACAGTACGCCCACACAGTTGTTTTCACTTATTTTGCCTGATTAATACTGTATGGGCATGTGTAGACTGTTTGATTGAGTCAACCTCCTATGGCATTTTTTAAAGAAGACATTTCAGAGTTTTGGCTAATCTTGAAAGATATGACCCCATTATTACCTTGTTATAACTGAGCTGTATTATTAACTGTTCTAATTTGCTAAGATGCAATATATTGTGCTCCACTGTGGGGACACAGTATACAAAACAGATATTTGAAAATAGATTAAATGAAAGCCACAACATGTGGGTTTTGAAAATGTCTGACTTAGACTGCACCAATTTACACTAGCATTGTATCAGTTATCTAGAAAACAAAACATAAGACATCAGAATAATAGAAAATCTATACATAGTGGCTTTAACAGTAAAAAAAACACCCAATAAATCCTATAGTAAGGGCAATATTCTGGGAAAAAGGATAGATTATGTTGAGCAATGGTTCCGTTTTCCTATAAATGCCAGCCCAGTGAAAGGGAACAAACAGTTCTGAGAGGAGTAATGATGGTATGGAAGTTGTCTGCACCACTGATGATCCAAGACGAGTCAGTGAAGTGCAATGATGAAATGAGAAATAAACCTGCACTTTTGCAATATACCTTCAGGGAGGATAGGCCATCTCTTAAACACAAAGCATATCAGTTCTATAGGCTAAAGGACTTCAACGCTGGGCATTGCTGTATCCCTTTTAAAGTGCCTTGATGTATTGTACAGAATAAAATAACTCATTTTCTTTCAGTCAAGGCCAGCTGAAGTTTGACAGGTTGCAGATATTTACAGTAGACAGCATGCAGTCTGTCAGTACCTGCCGTGACAACAAATAAGTGAGGTGAGGATTGAGTAACCTGAGATATGTTGATGAAAATAGCTGGTGCCCTGTGAAACAGGAATACCATTAGTATTTGCTTTGCTTTCATGCTGGTAACTCTCCTCCTTTAATCCATGAATATCATGAAGTGCTATAGTAAAAGGAAAATTCAATATATGATAAGTCATATCAGTGTTTCTCTCTCCCTCTTTCTCTTTCCAATCCAGTCTCCCCAAAGCTTTCTAGAAAGGGAGGTTGAGATTAAAAACATGAAATGATAAACCCTGAACTGAAAATGAACCCATTTTTATATTAAAATTGAACATAATCAATTAAAATCCAAGCTTTTTATTGTTTTGTTACTGTGTGTGTGTATGTGCTTTTAATCATAACATTTCCAACATCAACCTGCTTATGGGCCTAAACCTTAAAGCTATAATTGGTCCCTTGGCAGTGCTTTCCCCTTTTCACAATGTTTTTTTATGACGCTCACATGGATCTGAGAGCTGCTGTTTTTTTTCCGTTTTTTTTAGTGCTAAAGCAAAGAGCCCACTCCAGTGAATGCTGAAGCTGGCAATATCACCCTGAGCTGGGAGATTATGGTCCACATTCAGGTGGCCACCAGCACACTGATCATCAGTCACAATGTCAGCACACACGAGATTAGTCAAGTTGTTTGCTGTACTTCACAGTCAGACTGCTGCTGCTTACACATCTCTCCACTGTGACATTAACTTTCATATGGATTCAAGTGACACAGCCTCATGAATCAAATATTTACCAGCAAAGCTGAAATTAGGTGGAAATGTAAATGGGCTGCAGAGGATACCATCTTCATTGTAAACACAAATATTTGATGATTTGATTGTAAAGGGGAGCCACAGAAACAGATGTCTGCTAAAACACATACTAGCTGTAAATGTCTTAATCTCTATACATTTTACTGTAGGGTGAAGTCTGTGCAGTAGGTGTAGAGTATACATATGAATACAGATGTTCAGAATGGCTGGCTGTTGAGTGTGCATTAACGATAAACTATTTCATTTCATCTCAACCAGCCTCTCTTCATGCTGTTATCAGAATGCGGCACAGATTGTAGCCTGATGGAATCTGAGTCTGACAATATTAGAAGCCAAGAATATGATACTTAGGTTATTGATTTTGTGAGTGTTGAGGCCCGGGTGGGTATCTAGAAAATGTGAATATGGGGGAGATAGAAACCTTTATGACTGTACTTAAAGGGAGGATTAAGGGAGTTAGTTGATAAACGTAAATTTAGTGCTTTATTATTATGGATGATATGGAAATCTTTTGGTTGGTATCTTAATACTATTCTCACTGAAAATCAAGGAATCCTGGGAAACCAGGATCATTTGACAACTGTGTTGCATATATAATTTCACCGACTTGTCTAATGACCACTGATCCAGGGGCGTAAGGTGAAAAATACGAGGAACATCTCTGTTGAGCAGAACAGAGAGTTAGTGGAGGAAGAATGAGCCATACCACCCCAAAAGCCTTTCTCAGTTTCAGCTGACTGCACCAAATAATGGAAAGCAGTGCCTTGATGAATGGCTGGAGAGCAGTCAAGCACACCACTGCAGAATAAACTGTAAACTGCAGGCATGATAAAAAGAAAACAAATAACTCAGAAAATAGTTTAAGAAATAGCCAATGCCTCCATTCATTATGGGATAATAACAATTAATAATTTTCATATGAAATTAATTCCAGGCAGTTTATCAAACCACAAGTTCACCTCTGGTACCTGAATTTATGATGGCTTTTTTGCAAATAGAGATGTTGGAGGTGCTGCGCTCCGTTTTGCATGCTAACAAATCATGGCAACTTCATACAGTGCCTACCAGAGACAAAATACCATATAGTTTGTATTCACACTGTTTGTATTGCAATGTAGAGACTGCCTATGCCTTTAGGTCTGCATTAATCTGGTCAGTGATTACATCTGATATTTTTTATTAAACTGCTGTATAACAGTAATGCACACAAAAAGCTGTATCTTATAATCAATACTTAATTGCAGAAAATTCTGGCAAAACCTAAAATAACAGATCTCACGAAAAAAACGGTGGTAAGAGTTGATTTTGCAAGCAGCTGAACGACCCATATTTACGGTCGTTATTAGTTGGCGACCTCTAGTGGCCATAGTAAATATTGTGGGACCGAACAAGGAAGTTATCTCGCAAACAAAGCAGTAATCCATGATTTACATACACATAAAATGACTCTCATCAACATTTTCCATTTTTAGGACATTGAATCTCAAATAGATCCATTGCTGTCTGTAAATGATTCCTAAATCTAAAGAAACGAAACCCATGCTCCGAATCCTCACTTTGTGTATGTAAATGTTGTGAAGCTGCAAACTTAAAGTTTGTAAAGGAAAATTTCATCAAATATCTTGCATAAATACTCTACTCACAAGGTATTTAAACAGACAATATACTCTTGAGAAC
Source organism: Echiichthys vipera (assembly GCF_963691815.1). NCBI lineage: Eukaryota > Metazoa > Chordata > Actinopteri > Perciformes > Trachinidae > Echiichthys > Echiichthys vipera. The sequence continues at coordinate 23,947,465 of NC_139830.1, forward strand.
GTAGTGATTAATCACTGCAATTTCTGTGACTTGACAACATGGTAATGATTGGCTAACTCTAAACTCTATGGCCTATTTGCCAGCATGTAGTAAGAAAAGGATGTTGAACATCTGCAGTGTATAAATATTCCATTTAATTAAAACTCAAAGCCTCTTGTGGTGTGCATTCCTTTATGGAACGAACAAGAAATAATGGAGCTTGCTTTCTCCCATGTGAGACAAATAAAGACAGTTCTCAGTTCCAACTCAGTGTGAAGTTTTGTAAAATCATGGCTTACATTTTGCTCTCAACATCCCTCGGATCCCCAGTGTTACTCCTCTTTGACTCGTGTTGAAAAAACTTCTCCTTACTTGGCTCAGTCACTTTCTCCACAAGAACTAAAAGATACTTTCACATATGACTCGTCCACCATACAGTAAAGCCAACCCAACCTTGATTCATGCTATCCTACTAACTAAAGACCTATATGGCCATGGCCATAGCGTCTAATCTTAGAGATTTTTAAGAAAACCATTTATTAAGTAAGATAATCTGCTAAAATGTGTGCTCTTCAATAATCATAAAATGATTTTCTCCTGCACTGAAAACATCACCTCCAAATGTATTAACTATTTTATATGAGAGTGGATAGGTATTAAAAGTGGACTACTATGGGAATACCCAAATAGTTGTGAAACAAAAATGTTGAGTTTTCCATTGATGATTAAGATTCCTTCACCTCTTTAATTACATGGGTTACACCAAGGCTCAATTTTGGGACCAGTTTTATTGTCATTCCATGAAATGTTTAAGTCAAACAGATGTTTGCTTCTAGTACTAACACACCCGGTTCAGATGGTGTCCTGGATTACAAATTGTATAATATTCTGTAATAAAACTCTGACAAAGCTTTTTATTTCAACTGAATGCGACTCCTGACCTTCAATACAGGTTAAAATGTTGGGTGACATTACTGATTCTTAAGTGTTTCTTCAACAAAGTAATCCTGCTAAAATTAAATTTGCTCTACTAATGCAGATAAACATACATTTATATCTTTATAAATGTCTTTAAGACCAAGTAAGTCCAAGGTCCAGGTGAGTCAGAGTCAAAGTCTAAAGAAGTCAAGGCCAAGTTCAGAGCAAGCCGAGTCCTTAGTGTCTTTCCAATGCCAATATAGCGATTAAGGAATAAGACTAGATCTATAAACAAGACTGTTCTATCTTCTAACATAAAACAAATCAATATATACAATTTAGAAAATGTTCTGTACAACTTTAATCTGATCAGTTCTCAATAGTTGAGTACATGACCATTCCAACAAAAAGTATAAGACCAAGAAAACGGCAAGGTTCAGATCATGGAAGCATTAAGAGAACTTGAGGATGCACCAGTCTGTTTTAAATCAGAGGTGTGGCAGCATTTTAGCTACCCTAAGACTGGAGGTGAGTATTGTGAGTAAGACTGGAAGTATTGCATACAGCTCGACCAACATGAATCAACGACAGCATAGTGCCAAGCTCTGGCCACCGCTAGCCTCGCGAGACCATCCTGATCTTGCAAGCGCTATTGTATTTTACTCGCAGATAAGTCTGGAAAATTTGGAGAAGTTTGACCGGCGACCGAACCAATCACTGTTGGTTTTGAGGCGGGTCGAAGTGTGATGCAACGAGAAGTGACTGTTTAGTGTAAACAATATGACGGCTTCCACAGATGAGTAAGTGCAGCTATCGAGCAAGCCCCTTGCTAACGCTTTTTCCCTTCGATCCTTCTGTTGGAATATGGACCTGGTACCTGTAATTGTGCCTTTTATACGTAAATGTGTGTTACACAGACGGCAAATATCCTTTACCCTTACTTTCTGTGGTTTGCCTTGGCGCTGTTAGCAGGTGATATGCTTTGTTGATCTGACTGGTTGATTTTGACTATATGTTGGTGATAGATAGATGGTTTATCCAATCAGCAACCAGTATTTTCGGCCCTTCCCAAAAGATCTCCAAATGAGAGTTCCCAGATGGATATGCTAAGTAAATGCATCTGCGGAGTCATGTTAGGTCACTGCTGGCTCAGTGGCGTAGGGGAAGCCCCCGCAAGCCATATGGTGCAGGGGAGACCCCTACTGGTAGGAGCCCCACACTGCGCCTAGTGCCCACCTGCCGTTTTAGGGTGCAGTCAAACTTAATGTATTGTTTTGTGTTGGTGTTTGACTTTGGTCTTCAATAGCTGCCTACCTGTGTGTCCCTCGCTGTACCCTGTAGTTCTGTGTGTGTACACAAGCCTAGCAGCAGTAACAGCAAGTCCTGTGCAATGTCTGCCTCATTATTGTGTCTCTACACAATATACACAAAGTGAGTACATAACATGGTCCATTTAAAAACATTTCCTCTGAATGTTTTTCAATGTCTGTCGCGAGGAACAGACGCATATAAAAGACATCAGGACCGCCGTCAATGATCGCACTCACACGTGCCCACGCTCATGCCTGTACTGTTAGTTTGTAACTTTTAGAAAGGAGACACAACAAAAATGAAAGGGAAATATGAAAGTGAGGAGCTCTTTTCCAAAACGCTATAAATCCATTTTAATATTTTTCAGGAAAATTACATTTTTTACCTAGACCCACACATTTGGTTAATATTCAATTTATCTTGTCAAAATGTTTTTTAATGGCTCAGTCTGAACGTGTTGAACGGACGGACGAAACAAAAAACTCTCCCGCTTCAGAGCGCCGCCATGTTGGATCGCATAGAACGCTACCTGAATTCTGATTGGTCGAGAGGACGTACCGCATTTAGGCTAAAAATAGGTTTGGCGCTTGTCGTGGTTTGGAAAGGAACTGCATCTTGCAGACCATTTTAAACAAGGAAATATAGCGATTTGGCATGAAACACTGATGAAGCAGTGAAAAGGTTCTGTATACAGCAAAGTGTCATGACAAACTCATTTTTTTAAAATTTGGCTTTTATCTCGTTTTGGAAAAGAGCTCTTCAAGTATTATTATTATTAGTAGTAGTATTAGTAGTAGACTAGCAAGACACTGTTTAGGCAGCTTAAAGCCTACTGTATTAATTGGCTGCCTGTCATGTTATATAGTGTTAGGCCTAGCCTAAATTGTTTATTTTCTGTATGTGCAATGTTCTGAATACATTTTGGAAAAATATGTATGTTCTGTAATGTCTGTATTGGTTAGTGCTGGTTGAAATAAGCCCTTTGAGCTTAATGAACCTACAGTTGCTTAACAGACATGGACAAATATTGACACAAATGAATATGGACACTAATTAAACAGCACTCCTATGACATTTATTTCGATAAAGATATTAATTGTTTCATATACAGCAAACGTAAATGAAATGTAGGCACATAGACTAAATGTGTTGCTGGCCAGCTAGTCAATTAATGTGGAATTCCGTGGTTAAATCTGCAAAGTGAGTGGTCGGCCTATGTTGGTTTGCACAAGGGCCCTAATAGATAAACTCTGCAGGGGCCCCCCAGATATTTGAGCTACGCCACTGCGCTGCCTGAGTTATAAAAGTTAATAAAAGGCCATACCATGCTGACAAGCTGATTTGCACCAAAACGAGTGCAAGAGCCAACAAGATTATGAGGCGCGTTGGTGTTTACGGGGACATATTCTGTTGTTGACCCTGTGAAAGGTTTGACAGCAGGTACAGTGTGAAAATGTAGATAATATACATTCCAAACTACAAATTCCATAACTGCTTTTTTTTTTTTTAGTAAGGAAAGGAAATATTCACCGTTTTAAAGTTTATACCATACTTTAGAAATAATCATTCTTTCTTTCGAAAAGAGAAGGTCTATTTTGTTGATTTTAATAAAGGGATCTTTTTAAGTCATAATTTGTCTTCAATCTCATTTTGTTAAAGGTAAATTTGTGATTAAGCTGAATAAAAATAACATGACACACAGACAATCAGAATAACATCCAGTCAGATATTGGGCCATGTGAAGGAGCTATATTGTTTCCATTCATTTGAAATAAAATGTCAAGTATTTATTAATAACTTTTATGGTTGGTCAAGACCTTGCCCTCAAATATGTCTCTGACCTTTTGGCCCCTCATGAGATAGAGTGCAGCTTTAACACCACAGGCAGGGCTCTTGGCAGTTGCTAAATAGGCTCAAGCTGACTAGATTTCACTGTCAGGAGTCCCATCTATCTATACATCTATCCATCTATCTATCTATCTATCTATCTATCTATCTATCTATCTATCTATCTATCTATCTATCTATCTATCTATCTATCTATCTATCTATCTATCTATCTATAACTGCTGATTAATTCTTGGGTAATTCTTTCTTTGTATTTTCTAATATGGTTATTGAAAGGGACATGAGAGCAAGCAGAGGGAACTTTGACAGCAAAGATGTGGGTAAGTAACTACACAAAATACACAAGACATTTATTTTTGTTAGAAGAAAATCTAACTGTATGCAGTTCAAATTTAAGTTGAATTAAGTTTAAATCTGACCAAAGACAAAGTAAACAAACTCTAACATACAGTATTCACCATGTCACAACAGCTACAACTACCCTGTAAGGCAGACCTGGGCAAATTATGGCCTGCGGGCCGGATCCAGACCACTGAAATGTTCCATGTGGCATGCAAGGTAAGGAGAATAGCTCATGTTCACAAATATTGAATTAACTTTCCTAGGCCATGGAATTAACATATTGATATTCTAAATGTAGGTGTTCCCCTTTAATACATTAATAATAATAATAATAATAATAATAATAATAATAATAATAATAAAAAAAACTATAATACTATTAATAATAATAAGTATATATTAGTATATCATCGTGTTTATGGTGCAACATGGTTAAAAAACATATATTTATTTCAGTAGTGCCACAGCATTTGTTTCAGTATTTCCCTGCACTGAAGAGGTGATGTTCCTGCTCCTGTCCCCCAGCCCAAACTGTACAAGTAGTGCAGCTCTGAAACTATGTTAAATAAAGTATGTTCTTGTAAATGTATTTATTTTTTAATCAAAGTAGAAAGTACTGATATCGTAGCATCATTTCAAAAATGTAAAGTACTGCATGAACACATGTTAGATACTGAAGGTTGCTTGTAAATAAAGCAAATGCACTCTTTTTGTTGTTTTATAAATAAAATAAACACTTCCAAATATTGTATTGCCATTATACATCACTAGCTGAAAATGAGGTTAAGTTGAATTACTTGATATGAACTCGATAGGTCAAGTAGGTGTACTTTGCTCTTCCGCACTGTTGTGTTCCTTTGAACTTCACAATTATCACTGACATGAAATCAAAAAATGAACAAATCTACGGCAGATCCCCTGAGCCCTACACTTTGATTCAGCATCATTAATAGGCTAGTCCGTCAGATGTGTGTTACTACAGAGCCAGACTGGATTCAACAGTGATAGTCTCTGTATATTGTTCCTACAGTATAGACTGTTGATATGACTGTGAGCTTTTGTTTGTGTCTAAAATGACTTACTGTGACTTATGTGATTTCACGCTTCTATTAATGCACACCCTAAGTAGGTCCTGGTTTAAGATAACAAGAAAAAATGTATTTTAAAACAGATTAAAACTAGCTCCAGCGGTGAATGCTCTAAGACTGCAGTGGAAGCTCAGCTTCCCCAATAAATGCCCCCCCCCCAAAAAAAAAATGGTGAAATATGTACTGCTGTGTGTACATTTCATTGACTAAATAAGCGCTAGAAAGCCTTCATCTTTAGTTCAGAATCAGCTCCCTATCACAGGTAACCGGAGCAACTTCCTTCTCATTCATCCCCACAGCTCCACAGCTCTTTACACAGTGGGACGCTCAGCTTCCACTGACTTCAATGGGGAAGCGTAGAGTGAGTTGTTCTACTGCAGAGAAACTAGTCAGCCATTGGATAAAAGGCAGGGCTGTCCCTGATGCTCGGCTTCTCCATGATGATTGGATGAGCTGTCTGAGGCGGTATTGAAGAATAAACATCCACCGGAGCATTTTCCAAGGTTTTCATTCCGTTGTTCTGAACTGATCCGGAGACTTTACCGATCCCCAGCGACTTTGTCTTTGTTAAAGACGATTACACGAACTTTGGCGACTCTGTTCTGTCACTCTGCGGTTTCTTTCTCCAACGAGCTTGCCCTCCTGGAAAGACCAGCAGCCGCCATTGCTCTTAACCCCAGACTGGATGCAACAGTTCTTTACTGTCTCTTCAAGCTGTCGAGATAATGGCTGCCTATCACATACTTCTCCCTAGTAGTATTGATATTATTTCTTAGTATAGCATGTACTGTATGTTTAGTCTTCCTGACAAACAAACAACACCACTACCTCAAAGGGAGTGAAGGGGATTAAGTTAATGCTGACCTTTCTGTGGAGAACTACAAAAAATGAATACACACAACCATCCATTCTACCAGTTCTCACAGTGGTTCAATACATCTACTAAACTAAGCCATCTCTACAAATCTCCATACAGTGTCCATTCTCATTCTACTTTAATGTGTAAATAATAAAATAATGTTTTGCATCGCAAAACAAGAACATCCTTCTATTAATGGCAGCTCTGCCTCTAGCTTATCTGTTGGTTAGAAAAAGATCAGCACATTAATATTCCATACTTTGTGTTACTGGAGTGCACCAACACTCTATTTGAAGCATATCATCTAAACAACATGTTCCATTCACCAGTCCAAATAAGACCACTTTAGCCTAGATGTTGCCAGTATGCAGAACACTAATGCAAACCCCTCATGTGGTTACTGTTTGTCACAATTTTAACAGCTTTGTTAGTAACTGGTACTAATTGCATATTTATTTGGGGCTCGTCTGAGTAGGGCAAGTGAGGAAATTATGTGAAAATGACGAAATATATGTTTATCTTAACACATTGAGAAAAGTAGATACAAATATCTGATTAAGTTAGCGTGCAATGCAAAACTGCAGATGGTTTGTTTCACATAACCATCAGAGAAGGCATCATTAGAAACTGTTTGGGAAAGGGAAGGCACTTTCAAAACATACCTGGCAGGTGATGGATGAACCATCTGTGTATCAAACTCTTGCCAAAGTCAATCAGTAGAAGATAGAAAACACATTTTTCATTGAGAAAGTCTTCAGTGTCGTTTTCTTCTCTCGTCAAACAAAATGTACTACAGTCCTGTCAAAAACTGGTGCTATTGACGTCTTTATTTATCATTGTTGTTTTGAAAGAGCGGTCGCTTCTCGTGTCGTTGTCACCCCCCTCCTCTTTCTGACACAAAACACAATGTTTATTATAGATTTATGACACAAGAACCTAAGACACAGTACTGACTTCATATTATTCTACCCACCTTTAAAATGACGTATACCACCTCTATGTGGCATCCAATGTTGACCTGCTATCTCCCCGTAAAAATCCCCCACCCTAAAACACATTGGGCCTCATTTATCAAACTTGCGTGGAAACGGGCGCAGATCTGAGCGCATAATTGGTCGTAGGAAAGGACCCACGTGTGATTTATGAAACATTCGTATCGGACCAATCTCAGCGTATGAATGAGCAGGCCTTGATAAATGCGGCGGTTGAATTCGATCGTCATTAACATGTTACGCCCCTAAATATTCCTGTTTCGGAGGCCTCGCCCACTGAGGTCAAACATGGAGAGTAGAAACACTGGGAAGAAAAGAAACTTATCCGACACACAGATCGGCATCCTGACATCCGAGATGGAGCAAAATAAGGACGTGCTTTTTGTCTTAAGAGTGGAATAAAAGGGGCCCATAAAAACGCTGTATTGTAAAAAATAATGGAGGGAGTCAAACCGAAGCAGCGCTCCACTGCCGTATTCAGCACCCCTGCCGTGAAATGCACCCCCCCCCTGCATTATAGCTGATATTCGAAAGATCCATTTAATTCATTTTATAATTATGGCTGCAGTTTATTTCCACAGAACATAAAAAAGGTGTTGTTTTGTGTTCGCTATTATCCAAGTTTTTTGATTTTAACTCTTTAAAATAGTTTAAAGACTGTAAGTAATCAATGGTCTGACCGTTGTGGGTTACCTGTATATAAACTACTCCTATAGGTGGAAACAACAGCCTTCTGAACCAGAATATCACCTATAATGCGAGGGGTGCATTTCACGGCCGGGGTGCTGAATACGGCACAACACTGGCGCTACCGGTGGGTCATTAGGTATTCCGTAAGAGGATAACCTTTGTCGTCTAGAAGAACCATACCATACCTTGTTTGATTTAATGCAATTTATCGAGGGTAGCCACGAACCGAGGAGATGAATTTTGCTCTGCAGTGCGTCTTGCTGCAGCCGCACGCCAACACATTCATTCATTCATTCAATGTCGGGGTCGCAGGGGGCTGGAGCACAGCTGTTTTGAAATATAAAAGAACCGTGTGTGTCCCCCGGCCACCTGGCCACCACGTTTAAAAAGCGACAGCTTGGCATCACACATCACCTGTACATTTATCGAGTGATAGTTTTTGCGATTGATGAATGCGTAATCATTCATGGATGGTGCCTTCAGACGCACTTCATCGCTCCAACCACAATTTTTATTTTTTTTATTCGTTTTAAGAATCCGTTTTGATCTGTTCTTTATATGTGACTGCTTATGCTTAATGACAGCTGAGGTTTGTTCATTATTTTCAGCCAGATTTTGCTGTGCTGCACCGCAAATCCACAGGCTGAAATTTGCGTACACGACCCCAGATCAGATCAGATTTGATCGTAGCTCCCGCTCACGTCCAAATTGATAAATGCCGACGTTCGCCAGGAAATGGTCGTACGCACGTTTTTCTGCCGTACGTTCGTTTGATAAATGAGGCCCAATGGGTCTATGGTGGGCCTCTATGTGTTACTTTAAAATACAGCCTAGGGCCACTAGGGTGCTTACATTAGGTCACCCTCCCTGTTAAAAAAAGGATTACCTACTGGTTATGAGAATAGATAAGACAGGATGTTTTCTTTCATGAACTGGCCTGTGAAAGTAACTGAATCATATCTGATTGTTTGAACAGTCTTAAGAGCAGAAATATTGGCAAAACATATTTCATATTGTCTATTTCTATGCCAGAAAGGTCATATTTGCCCCCCAAAACAATATTTTGACAGTGTAATTTACACACTACTGGTTCAACATCAACATAAATGCTTTTTAATGTCAAATCTGCTGGTCTGAGGCACTCAATAAACTGTGCCATTTTAAAAGCTTTCAGCCTAGTCGATTGGAGAGATTTAACAACTATTTAAGAGCAGCAGCTAATTAGCACTAAATCTAGATCTGATCCATTAACTGCAGCTAATCTTTAAATTACCTGTCCAAAGTGATCCATGTTGGAAAACTGTACAACTACTAGTTTGAACTTAGTTCGCTTTAGATAATGTCACAATTTAAAATCAAAAGGGAACATCTTACTATAGAGGCCTTCCAATATGCAATTCCTTCAGTCATAGAAAATCCATATGTAATTATGGTAAAAGCAAAGGCTTTGATTACTTTTGTCTAGATTAGTAATATACTCTATGTCACTCTCTTTCACACGCCATTTGCATCAGGCAATCAAGTACAAATGCAAAGAGGCTAGAGGAAACAATACATGTGTAGGTCACTCATGAATAATTTTTTTATTCAGATGCAATTCAGTTGCAGTTTCTATCTCAACTGCTGTTTTCATTCCAGGTGCAAATGGCTCCTGGTGTTTTTTTTTGAAAAATCTAATAGGAATCTTTCTTGCATGAAATGTATTTGTGTGGAATCGTATCTAAGACACATTTGACTGTATGCTTCCTTCATCTGCAAAGGGATTTTAGAGGTTTTCTACAATGCTTCCATCAGCTGTAAACAATAACAGTTCACAGCAACTCAGACAGACACAATGCACATGCTGCGATGACCCACCACATGACAACTGTGTATCAGCTCTGCACTGTATTCATAGTCGGCACCGATAGTGTGATCTTAAATGTTGCAGTCAATTGATTGTGCTGTTACAGAGCCCGATGAAGCCTGTTCGAGAGGAAATAACCAAGACAGAGTGAGCTGTCTGTCAGCTTTACCCTCCATCAAAAAGGACATTTGGTGCCTGTTACTGAGTAGCACCTGAGCAAAAGTGAACCTCCCTCGACTAAGAGGTGGTACTGTACTCAACACTGTCCTCCACTGTGATTTGCCAAAGTGGGGGAGGCAGGGGGAGGTAGGGGGTGGACAAACCACGGAACTGGCAATAAATATCCCAGCTGGGGGAAACTCTTAGCAGTGTTTTTTTCTGATGTGTGGGAAGAGGAGAGTGGCAATACATCAGCTTAAGAAAGCGGATCAGAAATACTGTATTGTCTCCAGGTAAAACAGGAAATGACACTTTCAACTCTCACTTACAAGACTGTACAGTACACAATGTCTGCCTCAAATGAACTTGAATGAATGAATGAGACTATGTGTTTTGTCAAATCCTGTTGCTTGTAAGCATTCTGAAGTACAACGTCTACACAGTGACAAACAAGTGCCAATACTGGGACAACCACAAGAAATGCTCCTAGTAGTGATCAGCCTAAGAGGACTGCTAACAGACTGATAAATGCTTAAATGAATGAGAAGTCAGTGGAACATAAGCTTGATTATGATTTGTATGGCATATTTTTGCAATAACCACACATATGGATTTCCTTTAATATGTTGAGGAGCCAAGAGGTGAGAATTAATAAGAGTAATTACCATATGCTCTTCAAAGATTACTTACAAAGACTGCAACATGATATACAGTGTGCATTCATGTTCTATTTTCATAAAGCCCTCTTAATAATTTTGCCAGAAATATGTTGGATGTTCAATAAAACCTTATCACACTGAGAAGCATTTGCCCTGTCCTGTATAACTATAATGTATCATAAGTTCTATCAGAAATAATGTTAAATTCACAAAGAACCTTCCTGAATACTCCCTTCGCTTTATGTTTCGCAGCTACCATTTGGTATACCTTGAATAGAGTGACTGCATATACAGTATGTATATTGTTAGAAGTTGCCTTGCTTTAGAGTTTAAGATGACCATGAAATGCTCTCTCTTGAAGTATGTTACTTTAAATTTACTCTCTTCAAATACCCTTTAAAAACTATTGTTCACACTGGCACTGGACAAATCATTGCTTCATACACTCAGATGAGTCTTCGCAAATAAATCTATTTGTAAGGTCTTGTTAAATATTTCCAGAGACATGTTTTCCATTGTAATGACTACCAGCGTGATCTTTCTTCCTGGCTTCTCAGCTCTTCTTTTTATAATATGTATTTTACAATTACCCCACAAATTACATAGCAATTATTAGCATGCAGCAGAACACTGACAAAATATATTATTCAATATTCAAAACTGATACAAGTGGTTATATTCATTATCTTACTCGTTATTAATCAAAGTTATTAACCATAATTAGAGTGCTGAAAGTGCTGTTGAGAAAAGCTTGTCAATGTTGAATGAGATTCCAGAGGTGCGAATGCTGAATGTGTATCTTCTGTTAATTAAAAACTAGCCCCCTAATTACATTTGTAATTAGAAATCACTGCATTTTTTAAAAAGTGGTGGTGGTGGTGGTGTGTGTGTGTGTGTGTGTGGGGGGGGGGGGGGGGGGGGGACCCTTGGCGTTCATTCATAAACATTAACAACATTAATCAGTGGGTTTGGTTGAAGTCACATCCAAAAAAGCACACGACACGCAAGAAACAAAAACATCCCAAACAAACAGAACTGCTGGCCTAAATAATGCTTGAGCATTTGATGTAAGTAAGATATGTCAGAAAGCATTTCATTGTACAACACAGGAAAAACAACAGTAGCGAACAAGTCAGAACATCTAATAATTCGTTTTTAAAGAATCAGTAACAGCTCTAATATTGGCATCAATAACCATACAGGCACTGAGACACTGGGGTATTGATACTACAACAGTATCAGCCAGCAAGAACATGAGCGAAAGCAGAAAATTAATATAAAATATAAATGGAAGATAAACAGTGTGTGAATCATTATACATTCTGTAGCTGGATATTTTTTTCAAAAAGTAGAAATAATGTGTGGGTAGGCCGCAAGAAAGATAGGGGGAAAAAACCCTTAGATGCTGTATGTCTCCGCTCAGTACATAATGAATCTGAAAATTAAAATTTATTAGGCAATAGATCTTATTCAATGGCAATTAAACTAAGCAAATATCAGAACAAAGTAATATGTACTGAAGGGCAGGCATAAAATAAAAAGTATGAGAAGCAGGCTTGTGACCAGAAGGTGTCCAGTTTGAGCGCACGGTATGTCTGGGAAAATCTGGGTTGGGAAAGCAAATGAGAAACACTCTCCTCCCTCATCTACCGCTGAGGTGTCCTTGAACCAGGACCAAACCCCCCAGCTGCTCCAGTGGAGCTGCACAGTGGCAAAATAGAGGAAAAGCATGACTGGGTGAGGCGGGCAGCTCCCTGGTGTGAACATGTGAATCTATACATATGTGAAGCAGGTTGTATCTGAGAAAGAGCAAGCATGTTCAGCAAACCTCTCCTGGAGAAATAAAGGTTTAAAAAATGCCCAGAAAGCTTTACAAAAAGCAGCGTATGTTAATGCTCCCTAGGCTCTTGGGGGAGATGAAAGGGCGATCCAAACATTGTTTATTGGGAACTGTGTGCAACATAAATCATGTAGCAAGAAAATAGAGGACATAACTCACCTTTCGCTTTGCTTTTTGTCCCAGCCACTGATAGCATGAGGGGGTAAAGCAAGGAAACAGCAGGTTAGATAGGTTGTATGGTATGAAGGAGGAAATTGATAGCATGATGATTATTTGCTCTACCCATGGTGACAAGAAGGATACAATTTAATGCTGTGAATGTGTACATGAGAGTAGTCAGTATTAATTTATACCATACTGTGTCATGACATGGCAAATGTTAGAAATAAGCATCAACATATTACAAAGAGACGAGATCAAAATAAATATACAAATACTGCCCTATAACTCAGCTGGTGGTTCACAGAATTTCATTAGGCTGTAGCTATTTATATAAAATCTGGTGCAGACGACTTAAAGCACCAATTATATTTCTGAATAAGTATTCTTTTATATTACCTATATAATATGCCTTACAATATACAATATATACATACAATAAGTGACAGAACAGAATAGCATTTAAGCAAATAGTAGCCAACGTACACAGGTTCCATTATACCTGAGTTCATGAAAATTGCAAGTGTATACCAGGTTAATGGGTAAACCTCGTTGGGACTAAAGTGCAATTTGCAGCTTCCAATTAACTGCATATCCACACAGAAGACCTCAAACTGAAACTAGGGCTGCAACTTACTAATTTAGTTTCCATTGTTGATTATTTTCTCAATTAATTGACTAGTTATTTGCTCTATAAAATGTCAGAAAAATGGTGAAAAATGTAAATTAGTGTTTCCCAAAGCCCAAAACGAAGTCCTTCATTGTCTTGTTACGTCCACAACTTAAAGATATTGAGTTTACTGTCATAGAGGAATCAGAAAATATTAACATTTAAGAAGCTAGAGAATATTATCATTTTTTCTCCAAACATTACGCAATCTGAATGATCGATTATCAAAATAGTCAGAGATTCATTTAACGGTTGACAACTAATCAATTAGTTTATTCTTTGCCGGTCTAACTGAAACCAAGGACCTTCATATTCTGAGGTGCCAGTGTTCACACTATTTAACAGCTTAAATTTCCATTGACGTTCTTCATTGAAGCTGATAAGTTCAATTTTATCATATTAAATAAGGAGTTTGTCTCGTCTTTGTTTGTAATGATATAATGATTGTGACTGTTGTGAGTAATAATGTTAAATCTGCATCATTTGTGGATCAAGAATAGCTATTATTACCATGCAATGTTACATATAACTAAAGGACGATGGGATATAGCAAGTGCTGGAATATTGTTAATTGCAAAAAAATCTGTATATCTTTCCTCTCATGGACTAATCTGTGTGACAGTGCCTTGGAAGAATCCTGCTAATAAATTTCAACTTTCACCTTCTGTGCAAATTACACGGTACTCAGGGTAACATGGCAGATTGGTAAACAATTTCCTTTCATCACTTGAGAGACAGCCGCTTTGTTTGTCTCCAGTGGTTACATAAAAAAAGATGCTTCGCTGTCTTTCAGGTGGACATACATAGATCTGAGGACAGAACAATGTTACCAAAGGCTTCCGACCAGAAGAGATTAACAGTACTGTTGATATGATTTTGAAAAGGACTCATTGCATAGACTGCAAAATCAGCACTGAATGCTAATCAGAAGTAAAACTGCATGCCCAATGTAAGACTATACACCACACAACAAAATAGGCCCAGTGGTGGTGAAACATCGTCGAGTTAGAAGAATAACAGTAATGGCTTTCTAATTTGCGAAACCTTATCAAAAGAGGTTAGGTTTTTTTTTTGGCTTCAGTCCACAAAAACACACACACACACACACACACACACACACACACACACACACACACACACACACACACACACACACACACACACACACACACACACACACACACACACACACACACACACACACACACACACACACACACAAACAAAAGTTAAACACCAGGACAAAGTTGAACATTCACATTTGGATGTCCCCAGGTCACAAGATAGGAGGAGGAGCATCAAACAGGCAAACACCCACCTCAAGGTACACACAAAAAAATAAATCATGGAAACACTAAAGACTTCATGAGAAACCTCTTGAGGAATGCAAGTTATTCATAGCACCAATATCTGCCCCAGATGTTCACAGCAGACATAAGCAAAACAGAACATTGCTCGAAGAACCTGCTGCTGGTCTTCTTGAAAGATCTAGCCTGTTAAATTCTATCTGTGAGGTAGGAAGCTATATTCATTTACAGCACACATCTTATTTTGCAGGGGATGTCGAGGAGACTTTGTTTGCAGGATCTGTAGTTAAAGTGGCTTGTGCATAAAACAAATTAAAATAGGCATTGTTGTGTTTCCATGCATTGATGAGTTGTCATTTCTGCTCTCAGAAGGCACTGTTTAAACATATTTGGATTTTTGCAATAATCATTTTATTTCATCAAATTTTTCTGTTTTTAGTAATTAGAAAACCTTTTTGCTTAATCTTCACTGCAATTTACCAAATGTTTTCATCAAATCTGTGTATTACAATGCATTCATAGAAGAAGCGGCCTTTCATTACACCATTTTTATTTCTGCATTTGTTTTGTTCACACTGCATTGAGCTTTTGACAGAGCTGCAGGTGAAGCAGGTCCGGCGGTTTTCCTTAAAAAGCCTTAACAAAATCTGCACCGACTGGGAATCACGCTATGGCTTTTACTTGTGGATGCAGAGGTTGACTGAAAACACTTGAGAAATACGCTCCTCTTGTAGTATTTACCTCTCTTCCACCTCTGGTCTACAATGCATGTATTGTGTGCTGCTGAAACATCTTGTCTATTATGGGAAATGTCTAAAAGCTAACAAGCCATTCTTCCCTTCCAGCTGGTGGTGCCGGTGACATTGTTCACACAATATGCACAGCTTATTTGTTTCTGTTGTTGTCTGGGATAGTTATTGGCTTCTAACCATCTTTCTGCTGCTTGAAGTAGTATCTGTATTCAACATGCTCATCAATGCTGCATTCATATGTTTCCCCACTGCAGATATTTGAGAACTGCTAGGCATCCATCAGAACAATGATGGTATGTTTGCAGAGCAGGCTGTTTGAGAGGCGAGGCTTTGTGTTTGTGTGTGTGTGTGTGTGTTGACTCCTTCAGTGTTACATAAGATGAGGCTTAAATATTGTCCTACAATCTGCATTTTTACTCAGTCGCCATACTCCACAAGGGAAATTTTACACATTAGGGCTACATATCTTTGCATTTCTTTTACAGCCAGGCAAAATGTTCAATAAAAAACAATCGAGTGGGTTGAAATAAAGTACTATTTCTGACTTAAAAATAGGTCCATGTTAATCAGAAGCCTGCAGAAAGGACAAAATGTTTATCTATAAAAATAGGCCATTTCTTGGTGATCCTTGAAAA
This sequence comes from Echiichthys vipera, assembly GCF_963691815.1. NCBI lineage: Eukaryota > Metazoa > Chordata > Actinopteri > Perciformes > Trachinidae > Echiichthys > Echiichthys vipera. The sequence continues at coordinate 23,963,519 of NC_139830.1, forward strand.
AGCCCTTATCTGATGAGGAAACTGGGAAGACTTTACAAGTAACACATGCCATTCTACTATCTAATGGAAAATGCATTGTTTTTGATACTCATTAATCTTTTTTTATGCTCCCAAGCCTGCACCTCTTCCTATTTTCTCCTTACGTGGAAGTTATTAATCTCTGGCTCCCTCTAAATTTAATAGTGTTGACAAAGTCAGACACCATGATAAGATTCTCCTTGCTGTGAACTGGAAATGTTTGCAAGCACATGGCAAGCATATCAATATATTCTATTTGAAAAGTATGAGGCTTTAACATTCCTAAGAGTACTTTCACTAAAAATCAATAGCAGGACAGGTAAGAACACACATGTATCACATTGTTAAATGCACAATTGCATTTAATAAATGCAACACTATGTAGAAATACTGCACTTTGAGAGGTAATACCTATTCCTACTTAAATTACGTTATTGTACTTTACTTATTTCTCAATATCCTATTGATTGTAGAAGATGTTGAGTATGTACTCATGTTTCCTTAAAGAGCCATAAAACTAGGTTCAACTAAATAAACTTTTTTTTCAAGACTTTATTCAGAACATTTGGCAATCATCAAAACCATTACAAACATATTCATAAGGCTCTATGGACAATACAATAAATTACATACCAAAAACAAAAAGAAAAAAGAAATAAAATAAAGTATGCAGTACATAGATAATAAAGTAAAAATATTTAAGGCTTTCTTTTTTTTTTCTTTAAACAAGGGGCGGAAAACAGTTTAATTGGTTAGCGGACACAGTGGGGAAGTGTTTAAAGATAATATATCAAGAATTTATAGATAGAAAGAATTTAAATTTGGGGATGATTCCACATTTTTGTGGATGAAAATCAAACCAAATGTGACATGGAGATAGAAGCTCAACTGAATATACTTGACTTTCTTTTCCTGGAGTGAACAAAGAGCTCAACAGTGCACATGTGCAGTGGAGCATCAGGAGAAGACATCTTCAGACTAAGCAGAAGGTTACTGAGATACAGCAGAAAAGGCCTAACCGGAAACTCCCATGATGCATTGTGGGATCTAATTTATCAATAGAATTGCATTTTCTTACCAATAACGCATCATAAACCCCAAGTATGATATATCACGGTGTTGCTCTTGATATCAGCTATCAGAATCATATATATAATTATACATTTTAAATTAAAAATTTCCCACCACAACAGATAAGTCTTGTTGACGAGAGTAGATCGGTTTGGAAGGAGACAGAGTGCGCATTACCTTGAAGCTCTAACAGACGCTCTGTGCTGTCCTTAAAATGGGATCTGCTGGTCGTGATGAAAATACTCATCTTAAGCATCTTTGCAGTGCAAAAAACAGCAACTAATTAACTGAACAATGTTCAAATAAAAGTACTATAATCTACTTATTAAAAGAAATTTCCTATCTATGAAAAATGTTCTAGACTTTAATAATTAATTTATAGAAATATAACTTAGTTGAACAAAGATAAGTAACATTTAGTCAATTTCTTCACAAATGTTACACTTAAAGGCAAGTACATTATACTTGAAAGAATTTAGCGCAAATGATTACAATAATTTTATTAAGTAAATCCTACCAGTTATCTTTTTCAGTGTACTGAGTAAATATAACTGCTCAGTGAAGGTCAGGCTAACTAAGCTTACTTAAGTTGTTAAAGATCAAGTTCATTATGCTTGCTGTTGGTGTAGTGGTTAGCACTGTCGCCTCACAGCAAGAAGGTTACAGGTTCGCATTCCGGCCTGGGCCTTTCTGTGCGGAGTTTGCATGTTCTCCCCGTGTCAGCGTGGGTTTCCTCCCATAATCCAAAGACATGCACGTGTTAGGTTAATTGATGACTCTAAATTGCCTGTAGGTGTGAATGGTTGTCTGTTCGTCTCTATGTGCCCTGCGATAGACTGGCGTCCTGTCCAGGGTGTACCCCGCGTCACGCCCGATGTCAGCTGGGATCGGCTCCAGCACCCCCGCGACCTCGACCCTGGGATAAGCGGTTGAAGATGAATGAATGAATGAAATAGATATAAAGCAAACCAAACTTAAGACTAATAGTTATACCTGTTTCAGTTCATGTGATTACCTGACCTTATTGTAAGTAACTTACAGCCTTTATTGTAATAAAAAGGAAAAAAACTAAAAAACTGATAATGACCCTTAGCAATTGTAATGTTAGTAACATTTCAGGGTATCATATGAGTATAAGAGTAATGACTGACTCTCAGTATGCTGAAAAAACTGATTCTAGCCCCTAGTATATGTTTTAATTGAGCTTTTTTCATTGATTTTAATGCGTTGGGGAATCTTTCATATATTTTTTAATTAATAGTAACATGTATTCCCACTTTTTTCAAATCAATTGTAAAAAATATGGGCAATTTAATTAGCATGTACTGCGCATGTGCAGACTGCGCTGACGCCGAATGAAATTTGCCATTTTTCTTCCTCCCGCTTCTTTGGTCTCCTTCAACGTTCATATCCAGCGGGCTCAGCAATTTCGGTAAGTAGGCAATATATAACCATATTATACTAAAAGATTGTTCTGTTAACCCTCTCACAAGCATTTTATTAGTTAGCTTACACCATTGTTGTGTATTTGTTAGATTCAATTTAGGTTAGGTTTTTTAAACTAGCTTAGCTTCAAGCTTAACATTAACAGGGTATTTTGCGGATTGGTTTTAAGTATGCTTTCTAATCGTGTCACTGTGATAACCCCTTGTTTACAGCAAGAGGTTAATGTTAGCAATAGTTCCAATGTAAAGTGAACGGGGCCCTGCCACTGAGGTTGAGTGCAGGCTGCCTTTTCAAACTATGATTCAAATGGTGTGGCTGACATGGCGGCAACAATCCGTTTTCTATAATCCTATAAAGTAGGCCTTGGCAAAGAAACTATAATGGTATCTTTTATAATTTATCATCTCCAAAAAGAATTGTTCAAATGTTCGCTAAAAGTCTGTTAAAAGTAATATTTACAGCCACCGGATGAGCAGGGGGCGCTGTAAAACACTTTATCCGTTAGTTGCCGACGGCCATTTATTAAACAGACAGTGAACAGTCCGGTAACGTGATGGACTAGTATCACTAGTATGCGCGTAATAAACTGTCACAGGCGAGAAATAGTGACAGACAGACAGACAGACAGAGAGGTATCTGAGGCCTTCAATTAGTTGCAATACTGATGCGCATGAGCAAACAGACGAGCTAACATTGAGTAATACTAGACAGTACCGCAGCGATAGTTTTCCGTTCTAGTGTCAAGTCCCCGTTTTGTAGCCTATATTATCAGATATGCTTTTTATAATGCCATAGACAATTCAGAGCCCATGATCACCATCTATAAGCACTACAAGACAGTGTTAATATTTCATGTTTTTAACAAATAACATAATGTGTTTTGTAATAAATTCTTCCCTCAAGTGAATTACACAATTTTTTAAACCAATAAATCAAATAAAATCCATGTATGACGGTCATGTTCTACCCTCTTAAAATGTGCAATTTGGTGCAGATTTTTATAGCATATATTTTTATAGTTAAAAATGTTTTTTTACTTCAGTTATCAGCTTTGATTCGTAGGCTTACAATGACCTGTGCTGCCTGTTGACACGAGTTAACTATTATCTGTCACTGCACTCTCTTCCTTTTCAGTGCATTTATTACATGAATAAAATGTGTAAATATTAAAATATTTACTTAAAATATTCAAGTTCCCACTGAATTTTAATTGTACTAAAATACTTATATTAATTTAATATATTTTACTATACCCAAAAGTCAGTATTTTATTGTGGTTAGGTTTATGAAAGATTGTGGTTTGGGTAAAAATGAGCATGTCTGTCTCTAACAAAGTTTCCGTTTGAAACTTGCTATACTACGCCACCTGACATCCGGACCATTTGCTCTTAATGTTTAATATTAACATGGATGGTTTTACACAGTTGAAAGCCTGGTACATGACATAAAAATACAAAAGGCTGCAATAAGCCTTTAATATCAATATTTCTGTGGTTTGCAGAAACAAACAACATTTTTTCTGAGAGGAAATGGGACTGTAAAACAGTAAAACAAAGAAAAGGCTCTCACACTGAGCTGGATTGTAAACACTGTGCTGCAACACGTCTTTCGATTTAATTAAATACATTTTTTTTCTATTATTCTACAAAAAATTAATACCCAAATCCAAAAATTGAAAATCAAATACGTATTCAACAAAAGACATAGCCCTAGATATCATGTTCAATATTATGCCTCAAAAAGGCTCATTTAATGATCAACAACTGAAGACAATGCAACATTTCAACCCAATACAAACAAACCTGGAAGGGCACTTGGAGAACACATACCTTGGCCAAGGCAGGTCCTGTTTCAAAATGATATTACAGTGGGGATTTTCCCAGTCAGGAACTCATTTTTCAAATTATTCCATACACCACATTAATGCAGCACAAATGTCCTATCTTGCAATGTTAACAAAGGTGAAGAATAATTAATGTATCCGCTCCGTGATTTGGATCATTTCCATAACTGAAAGTGTTTCTCCTTGGCCCATGCTACACCCTTCTACCACGTTTCATAAAAATCAAGCCAGTAAGTTTGCCGCAATCCTGCTGACAGACAAACAAACAAACAAACCAACAAACAGAGCCAAAAACATAACCTCCTTGGCGGAGGCAACAAGGCACTGGGAACATAGCTTACCTAGCTTTACCTAACAACCTCGGTGATCAGAGAGAACAGAGAGATAAATGGAAGAAACCATGTGCAGGATAAACACGCGAGACGAATGAGTGCAATATGTGGCTGAACAAAACAATGAAATGGATAATAGCATGCCAACGACAATGAGATAAGAAAGCAATAAGAAAAAGAGAAACACACCAAGGCAGAAAGGACTTAGTCCATTTTGGCCACCAGAGGCATACATTTGGAGCAGTCAGTCAACCTGCTTGTTAGCTGTATTTGCATAGTGTGAGGCGACAGAATGAAGTCCTTTCATTTATGTGTCAGAATTTTTTTCTGGAGTGGGGATTCAGGCCTGTAACAAAGCAACAGTCGCTCATCCCAGTGGTGATTAGTTTAACCAACCACTGAGAGGTTTGTCCTCTAACACAGTGAGAGCTGGCCTCTGTCCCTCTGCTGGCCATCACAGGGGTCACTGCTCTCCCTCTGCCAGTGTCACACAACAAACTCTCCTGGGACAATGCATTTGTAAGTAACCCTTTGAAAGGGAAGCACTTCATCAAATTCAGCTCACACACACATACTCACAAGTGAAATCACAATGTTTAAATAGCTGCTCTGGGCGCTGGTGGCTGTTAAACAGCAGCAGGTAACTGAAATGTTGGCTTTCAAACTCAAGAAATCTTGTGAGATTACATCAAATGATCTTCCCTCTCTCTAGATAGTTTTGTATTTTGAATCTAATGAGTTAGGGCTGCTTAACAATTATTTGAATTATCAATGAATCTGTCTTTTTTATTTTGTTCACTATAGTTTAGAACTAACAATTTCAACAATCCCTTAACATTAGTATAGGCCATCCTCATCCTTCATTAAGCCTTCATTTTTATTCAAATAATTGAATGTCCATTTCTGCCTCTAACGTGCACTCACACAAACAACGCTGCTATTGACACTGACTTGACACTTCTGGCAAACAGCAATCCTGGCAGCACATGCGATTGAGTCGACTGCTGCGATGGACCAGTCCCTCAGTAGAAAAAAACCCCTGAGTATTCCTGAAGAAAACTGTGCTGTCATCAGTGCCACCCCCAGCAAATAAGACAAATCTCCTATAAAGCATTCAGTGTTAGATAGCTAACATTAATGTAACAACCTAATATGGTTCTTGCAGATTGGTGGCTGGATGAAAGAGTTAACAGCAACAAGTGAAGTAAGCTCTTAAAAGGGAAGTGTGCTTCCCTCTATGTCATGACGATTTTTGAAACTTTTCTTCTATCTAGTCTGTAATGTTGTAAAACACTTGAGGCTGTGGCATACATCCATGCATACAGTGCAATAAACCCTCTGTGATGGAATAATCAAAGCTAGACTGATTAATAACTGTCTTAAAGTACTCCATATCAAATGCGGACTTAATTTTTTTAAATGCTTGGAAAAACACACTTTTTCACACAAAGTATAAAACCTGTGTATAGTATGAACTCCACTTGAGTAGCTCATGAAGTATGGCTGGCTGCTGTGACTGAGTTGTTGACTAAGTTAATATTTAATGGCTAAAACTGTTGCAAATTGCAGTATTGTTACATTAATTGCATTCTGTTAATGTTGTCGTTTGTAAGGTAACCAGTTTGCACTTACAGTTGTGAAACACTGCCTTTTATTTCCCCAAATGTTTTTATAGACCTTCCACACTAAAGAGGATGTTTAAAAAAGGGTGAAAAAGACCATAAACTAGTTCATTTGAAAAGCTGCGATAAAGTTGAGGTGGTGATTGTAGTTTTTAATTTGCAAAAACTGCACATCACACTGTGCATTGTACTGTACATGAAAGCTGTTATGAGCAACTGTTTTCCTTCATACAGATGGTATTCTGTAAAGATGACTGCACACTTGCACACTTTTAGAATAGCAATAGTTTATTTTTATTTATTCATGTTGGCACGGGGTAAAGATTACTGTATGTATGTGCAGCTCTTGATTGAAAAACTTTTTTTGTCTGGCTAGATTTATCTTTCAACCAATTACAATAGATCAACCAAAGCTGTGAGGGGTAACAGGAGCAGAAAATCTAGATGTGCAATCTATTGTACATCCAGACAAAGCTGTGAAGTTCAACAGCTGTAATATCCTTTCACCTGTGTCCAGAGTTCTGTGAATAATTTTGTGTTTTAGTGGAATATTGATGAGGCCCCCAGCTTTTTACAGAGATATACTGAATGAATAACCCGGTTAAAAGAGCCAACTCCTCTACAAACAGCGGTGACTCCCTTCAGAGCAACACACACATGCTCTCCTTGTGCAACACTGCTGCAGAAGCTTGCATCTCTGCTGCTGGTCCAATGAAAATCCCATAAATTAAACACATTTCTTGAGCACTGTGAAATGTAGCATTACAGGTACACATATTGTACCTCCAACAACGCCCCAAACCAATTCCTTCTTCAATTTTCTCATCTTGTTTCTACTGTGTTTCCATCGCAGCATTTCATGTATTGAAAGCCTGCAAGTGTCCCTCCAGTTAGAGCAACACAAACATGGGAAGGCGAGCCAGAGTAATTGAGAAAAGCTGTTTTCACACTGTTGTGTCGTGTGGATGTGGTAGCCACTGTGTGATGAAAAAGACCCGCTCATCTTTACATGTCAAACTCGTATTTGTAAAAGTAAATGCAACATACAAGGTTTGTACACATAATGGAGAATGTAAGTGAAATGTGAACTGCACTGAAATCCTGACAGTAACGCAGAGGTTTATTTTTCTTGTTTCCTCATATCAGATATGTCCTTTAAAAACTGCAATTCTTCCTGCAATGTAAAGAAAATAAATAATCATATGTAAAACTACAGTGTCCCCATTTCACAAAAAACTGTTTAACTACAAAATCTACTACTATTCTGCCTTACTGATGTATGTGAGCTGAACTTTCATAGTATTTTGTCTGTTCATTTCAACTAACACCTCTCGATTGTGCTGGGTTTTAATTCCCTGTATGATACAATTTTTTTTATTTACCACCAAACTTGCTGTAACAATATATTACTGTGCAAAATGGTCAGGGCAAGCAAAGCATACACTTCTTACTAACGTTTCTAAGTTTTAACGCAACAATTAATAACCCACAACTAACCCTCTTTGACAGGGCAAAACACCATATCAACGTATAAACAATTTGTAACATAAAAATAGTTAATTTACAAAATAACACCATAAAACTGCATGGTTATGTCCTCTTAACAGTAACAAAAGCTACTGTAAATGATTATGCGTATCACCACAGGAATTTCTACTCCTACAGAAACAGCACCAAACAGGGCCGTAAAGAATGCCAAAGAATGGATCGTTCAGCTGAACATACAATAGGCGATGCTCTACCATGTCTAAAGGATATTTACCCCAGACACTACAAGAATCATTAATGATCCAAAGCCCCTGGGTAACAGCCTTTTTCTCCCTGCTTAGTCAGGAAGAAGGTATAGGATACACCAGGGCAGCATTGACAGCCTCAGGAAGAGCTTCTACCCTCAGGCCACTAGGATCCTGAATGAGGACACTGCCTTAGACTAAGTATAGCTTTCAGACTGAAGACAGATTGATGCCAAGATGAAGCCCAAGCCTCTGCCATGGCGTAGTGGATTGTGATGCTTCATTTTTGCTTTTTGTTTTATTCTACACCACTCTGTCCATAGCAGCCTTGAACTTTACTGTGGCACTTAAAAGGTTGTGCCTGAAGCAAAAACAAAGATTTGATTTAAGATTTACCATTTCAATTGCTCATTCGACATGAAATTGCCTTTTTTTGACAGGGGTTGTAATAAAACCTTTTCAATGCAGCAACATTAAATATTCAGACTTGCAATTCAATATGAAAAGACATGAGCTTATTTATGCCTGGTAGTTGTACTGTCTGCACCTACCAAACAAATAAGCTGTGTAGCAAAAATCTAAATATTGCATTTAATTGAACAGGTATGCCAGACAATTAACCCTCTATTTATATGGCAGTCACGATAAGGAAAACACAAACAAAGAAAGACAACTACACTGCCTGCAGTTCCTCTATCACTCAACATTACCTGCAAGATGGTTTGTGGTGTGCACGCCACGGGGTGCATGACACCATGCCATGAAGATACACTTCAGTCCAGCTGAGTTGTATTTGATATAAACTGAGATTTTTCGAGGTGATTTTGGAGTGTCTATCTCGACTCCCCATTCTACTACAAATCGAATTTTCTTGCGTTATTGCTTGACATTATGTGGCTGCACCAATGCCTTGAAGAAGCCATGTGCATGCATATGAGGGTCCCAGCTTAAGGCAATCCAAGAATCAAACCTCCTATGTTTTTATCTGCCAACCCCCAGGATAATGGCACAGGCACAACTCCTCTCTTCTGGCTTCAGTCTAGCATGATGGCAATTCATATCGCACACAAGGGAAATGCATAATTCCCAACCCCATTTTACAATAAATGTAGAAGAATGATGTTGGGAGCAAGGTTTAGCACAAGTTTAAATGAGGAATAAACACAATAAAACAATAATATTCTAATCATGTGTCCTAACAACAAGTGAAACAAGCGAGCGTCAGTGATAAAATCTATTTGATTACATTGTTTTATATTGGAATGTCCTAACTGGCTTTGGACAGATGAACGAAGAACATCTGACTCATGAAGTTGAAATGAGCAGTTATCTATAGGAGAACTCTTAATTTTACTACAAAAACCTTAACAAATGTGTTGCTGAAGCTAAACAGAGCTGGATAAGGTAAAATCAATATATCAGAGGTATATTTCACAGCTTGTTCCACTCATTTTGTGAATAAGTAAGGACCAAGAGCATCAAAGCGACACTATAGTCATGTGCGCTGTTAGGACACGGTATTATAGCTTCACTAAAGCACTAAACAGTTGGATGCAAAGGATTGTGTAAGTTAATACAGTCTGAATTAAACCCTAAGATAGTATTATGCAGGGTGTTTAAAATGATTTGCTGGAAGTACACGACTGACAGAAATGACACTCCATGAGTGTATTTAGGCAAAAAGTATGTGGTGTTAGGAAATTTGTTCCATAGGAGACCATTCATGTTCAAAATCTTCCAAGATGTGATGAACAGCAGGAGGGAAAGTATACTGTACTTTGCTGTATTGCATCTTAAATCGTCTTGTTGTGAGTGGAAGTCAGTTTAGGATATATTTGCAGGTGTTTACATAAAGTTAAAACCCTGCATGACGCCTGGCAGTTTGTTTGGCTCCAGTCCCATTTTTTTGTTTTTTATTTAGATATTTTGCCCTGTAACATGTTGTCAAGGAATATGTTTAGAGGTAAAACAGACTGTCTACCCTTGTTTCCGCAAAGAGGATTTCAAGCTGCGAAACGCTGATAATGCTGTTCACTTGGAGCAAAAACATGTCACATCCATTGAATGAAGTGTTTCTAGCCAAGTAAAACAGACTTTCAACACAATTTATGGAAATTGTGTTGGGTGATGTTAAACGCATAATTAAATGAACTGTTGGGTCAAGCATCTTCACTTTGATTCCTCACTGGTCTTTCATGTCACATATATGTTCATGTCTCCTGCCTTGAAAGGAGAAAAACATAGAAATGGTGTGAAAGATGAAGAGGAGGTGACGTTCTCAAGGTCATTACATGCCGGAAAACTGGAAAAGAGCAGGTTGTCATTGTTGACAAACCCTTCAACTAAATGTAATTTAAATGTTCTGTGGCAAAACTGGGGATCGTGCAATGAATTAACGTAACCACATGTGAGGCGCACTTGCACACACACTCACTTCATCACCCTTCTGGCATATCAGTCCCTTATCTTTCAAAACACACTCACAGTGGTGTTCCGTGTCCCAGTGATGGAATTCTAAAGAAGGTCAACCTCTGGAGAGTACTTTCGGCCGCAAAGATAATCCACTTTGATGAATCTGTTCACATTCTCAAAGTGTCATCTTTAAAGCCTTTTGGAGTCATTGACTTCCACCTTGATATGAAATAGATACTTCATAAATCACCTCGGCTTGAAAACACCGATGTGCTTTATAATATATCAGCCTGAATTGAAAACTTGTTGAGAATGACAATATAATGTGTTGAATGTGGTACAATGAGGGGCACTTAACACTCTCAGCAGTTCAAGAGCAAAATTCAAACTAACACTGCAGCCAAAATAGTGACTTTTTGGGTATTGGCATTAAATTTGGGATGCATGATGTCAGTACCAATAAATTATTGGCCAATATTGTCCTATAACAGACACATCTGTATCTGTCAGTATTGAGTGGTGTCTATTTTTAACATATTAAGCAGAAAATAATGCCTGTTTATTTTGACTTATTCTTTATTTCCTGTGTTCATTTCTAAAATTGATTGACAATGTAATTCAATGTATGTGTAATGTATAATAATGTTAAATACAAGGGATGCCCAATATATATTGTTTTAAAGTTGGTTTGTGATCCCCCGCTTTGTATGTGACTGGGGACTTTTTTAAGAAAAGGGTCCGATGTGCCCCTCTTTTCACAGCAAATCACGGCAAGTGATCTGATCCTAACTGAAACCCCTAACCCTAACAAAATGCTGAATTAAATCAGCAAAGGCATAGGCTTATGCGACCAGGGAACATAGGAACAGGGGAACATAGGGATGAACCCTACATTGAGATGTCTGATTTGAGAGATTATATCTATCTATTTAATTGTAATACTTCGTAAAAAAAAAGCCAAAGTATGTTTGTGAAGGCTTTTGAGGTACACTAATCGAAAATATAAATGAACAATTGAATACTCAGAACCGTTGTTTTTGTTGTTGTTGTGGTAACAGTAGTGCTGTCAAAAAAACAGGTCATCTAGAATACTAAGTTAATTAATCATTTGTGGAGGGGTAAGGTGTGGCAATGGTAGATTGTTTTGTCTCTTTTGTTTAATTTTTTTATTTTAATGTGTAGAGAAACAACATTAATAGTCTGTTGAACATCCTTATTACCATTTGTTTTAATTGTTTTGCCAGTTTGCTTGTTTCTCTGCTGGTACCTTAATGTGTTATTGTTCCAGGTCTAGCGGGTTCTGTTCCCATTACTTTATAAAACTACATATCTTTGTCCCTTGATGGAATATTTAAAAAAGGCAATTGTATTTGTTTTTGAAACACATGTTGTTTAGCCCTGCACAATCCAATACAGTTATTAACAAATTCATGTTGGGCATGCCTAATTAAAATTTAGAGTTGAATAAGAAAAGCCAATATTGAAAAACATTTTTTTACCGAAAGGTTTTATTGGCATCAAATGACAATTTTCTGTCACTTTTGGCATGGAGAGGAGGAGTTTGAGATTAGGTTAGGGGAAATGAGTTCCAATACACTACTACTACTACTACTACTACTACTATACATTACTGTAGTTGACCTCCTCTGATGCCTTGTTGACTTTTTCATGGAGGAAAAGATCCTAATCACCACCTCCATGTCCCACTTTCTATGGAGACTAGAGGAGCTTTTACATGCAAATAATGGTGAATACAAAGGTTGTATCAATGGTGAGTTTCCAGGTTGAGTTTCCATTTAAACTCATGCCTTTTGCCAAGGAGAAATTATGATTATTATTATTATTATTATTATTATTATTATTATTATTATTATTGTTATTATTATTATTATTGCAGAAACTAATTTCGATTGTTAGGCACATTGTCACCCAGGCTCTACCACACTCATGGTCATAGAACACTTGTTGAAAAATAAAACTAGCTTTTCCATAGTGTTTCCTAGCTGCTGCAGATGCAAATGACAGCAGGGCTACCTGGGAATTTCACCACCCAACCTAATTCTTGGGCCTTAAGAGCTGGGACCCATTCATCAGTGATAAAACCTTCCTCCTGAGGGTTAACCTGCTGAGGCCCTACTCAAAATACCAGCTAACCAGGGTAAGAGTGACTCAACATTTGGAGAAATCTCTCGAAAAGGTGGAATAAAATCTCCTAAAGTTGCTGCAGTAACTTTCTACTCAATGGTCCTTTTATAGACTAGGTACCATTGTAACAAAGCAATTCCAAATTTTCATTAGAATCACATTTTCTCTATGTGATTAATTTTAATAATCTTAATTTTATAAAAATGGGTATACTACTCAAGCAGAGGAAAAATGTATCATGTTACATTGATCTCTCATCTTGTTTTCATATCCCTAATCTCTACTCTGAGCTCTCTGCTTGGCTGAAGAAGCCACAAACCAAATCATTTGCTGTGAGATAACTGATCCCAACACTTGGTTGGTAATAAACAATCATTACCTTCCATCCTAAGTTGTTCATTTACGGTAAATAAGTTAATTTTTATGTGAAATTTAAACCAGAGCTTAAAATATTAAAAAAAAAATCAAACCACACAAGCAGAATTGTAGAAACTTAGATCATCAACCACATCATAAAGTAAGAGTTGTGTGAAAAGTGGCATGAAAATAGTCTATTTTGTTCAACTACATTAGCATTAGCCAAATCACAAAGGTGCATGGACAAAACTAGATCTACTTACTGTGGAATTTATTATCTGCTTTACTTTATTTGACAGAAATGTACTTTACTTGTGATTGTTTGTGAGGTCATTGAAGAAAACAAACAAATGATCCTCTCATTGTGAGTGGCAGTAGGTACAAAGACTTGAGCTGTGAAAGTGGTGACAGTCACGCCAGAGACAGAACAAGCTAAAATACCTAAGCATCTCACCGCAGTTAGGTAAACTCTAATGGACATTATGTTTGAATTATATAATCATGTTGAAACAGCTGTGCAATAGAACTGTATGTATTGGTTGTCAAGTGGATGTATGTGTTTTATCTGGTGGGGATGAATAAAGTTTCTAATCTAATCTAACCTAATCTAAAAACACAAACATATACATAAGGGGGGTTCATTTTCCTTTAAACATCCCTTAGAAACTGTATTTTAGGACAGACTTTAGTTGTTGTAAAGTGTAAACAGTTTAAGATTTGGCATCAGGCTTTTGGAAAACAGTCCGGTCTCCATGATTCTCCTTATCCTGTGCCTGTTTGGAGTACCATTACACAGCCCTCAAGAGCTGCTGCTGGAGGAAATTTAGGAGGCTAGTTGGATCCATAGTAACCTGCCTGGCTACAACAGGATGCAGCTGCAGCTGAACCAGTGGCCAGAGACAGGGGCCATATTAGTGAATCAAGACTTTTTTTTTAGCCCAATATCACAGAAATATCAGATATAGCTACATATAAAACACACTAATACATCACATTATGCATCAAAGCTAGCTATGCAGCTGCAGTATCTACATTCACACTTACTGCTATATTCATATCAGCAATACTAGCAAAATAGGCCAGTTAGCAATGCTTAATAGGCTTCATGCATCTACAGTATTTACATCTCATATTTGCCTTCCATTTTTTTTTCAAATGTAAAATTATTATTATCTTTTCCTTTATAAAAGAAAAAGTCATGGCCTCACATTGCATCACAGTTCATACTGACACCTCCTCCCCATTATGGAAGTCCAATCCCTCCTGCTACCAAAGAATAAAACAAGCAATTAGCACTGAAAAAAATATCAAAATGTTAAATAGACTTGTACTCACACTTCTTGTCTTCTGACCACTCAAGACATTCATACACTGATGTCAGAGACTACCTGTCCATCATCTAATTTAATCATTCAAACCAAATTCACATGCACCGTGCGCAGCAAAGGGAGCAATTTTGGGTTGACTGTATCGCTCAAGGACACTTCAACATGTGGATCGGAGGATCCCCGGATAATTAGTCCAGCAGATTAAGTTCATATACCAGGACAATCGTTCACTTTGTGATACACGCACCACATTTGGCATGAATAATGCCTAAAACCTACTTTGAGAAAAGCATATTCGCCACCTGAAAATCATTTTTCAAGATGGCCACCACATAAATGGCTTTAATGGCTGGAACTATTTAATGATCTGGGCATCAAATTGTATGTATTTTGAAATGACTAATTCAATGGTGCAAAGAAAATTCAATTTTAAGGATTTCTATGTATGGTGGTTTATAGTTTTCCCTCCCTCAAATTTCATGGTTCATTTTCTGAGGTTGAATTACTTGAGTATTTGTCAGGTTGACCATGGCTGACGCCCAATATAATAATGGATTATTAATTATAAATATGTACTTCTTTGTTTAGGGGAGTAGATGTATTGTACATGTATCATTAACAGTTTAGTTGTTTAAAGATGTACTTTATAATATTTCATCTATTTAGTTGTCTTTTAAGTTACAACCTATCAAAGAGTGAGTTAAAACAATGGTGATTGATCGTATGACCCACTTATGAAAGTGCTTCTACTTGCCTTTTGCTACTCCAATCTGCATGTCTGTGGTGACATTCTCTCACTAGATGTTAAAACGCTGCCATGTTAGTGATGCTGCTGACAGCGGTTGGTCTGCCAGCCCAGATCGTCAGATCTGCAGGTTATGCTGCGTTCACTAGTAGTCGGAGAATTGGGAACTTTCAACTTCTGTGTCAGGCTTGGCAGAAGTGTAATACGAAATGTCATCATTTGACAAGGCAAAAATAGGTGAGGAAGGTTTAGGGACAATTTTTGTGATGCTCAAAGTGTCATACCTTGAGCTTCCACAGTATTGAGGGTGTTTTATTGAGGAAAATGGCTCAAGGCTTAAGACGGCAGGCTGCCAACCAGTAGCCCTAGGTTCAATCCCAACCCTACCCATACTCAGGCTACCCCCCCCCCCCCCCCCTACAAAAGAAACAATCACCACCTTTACTCTGGGCGGCTGTGGCTTGACACTGAACCCCGAATTGCTCCCCGTGCTACGCATGGGTGTGTAAATGTGGTGTGAATGGTTAGATTAGATGGTTTGTAGATGTCCACTGCCATCAGTGTGAATGTTTGGGTGAATGTGACAAACACTGTGAAGCGTCTTGAGTAGTCAGATGACTAGAAAGGCGCTATATAAGTACAAGTCCATTTACCATTTATAATACTTGGAAGAATATCAACATTTTTCAGGTTTAAAGTTGCAACTCATATCATCATTTTTAATCTTCATGTATCACTTTAAATTTGAAAACAAAGGATGCTGTAGTTCAGGTGGTATGTAGGCTTTTTCTCTTGGCCGTGATCCTGTCTCTGTGTCTCTGAATTAAGCCCCAAGTCCAGCGGCTTCCTGTGACCACCAGGACTGTGAGGAGATGGTCACAGGAGACCGATGAAGCTTTACAGGGCTGCTTCAAACTTACAGACTGGGAGTTGCTCTGTGATTCACATGGAGAGGACCTTGATTATCTCACGGACTGCATAACAGGGTACATCAATTTCTGTGTGGACAGCGTTGTTCCTACAGTGACTTTACGCTGTTTCCCCAATAACAAGCCGTGGGTCACCAGAGACATCAAGGTCCTGCTGAATGAGAAGAAGAGGACCTTCAGAGATGGGGGCAGAGAGCAGATGAGGCAGGTCCAGAGGGAGCTTAAGGAAAGGATTCAACAGGGCAAAGACAGCTACAGGAGGAAGCTGGAGCACAAACTCCAGCAAAACAATATGAAGGACGTGTGGAGCGGCATGATGAGCATCACTGGCTACAAACCATCTGGTAGCCAGACAGTAAGAGGTGGTACTGAACGAGCCAACGAGCTGAATCTGATTTGATGAAAGGGCTCTGGACCCCCCCAGCTCCTCCACAACCATCCACCTTCAAATCTCCAGCCCTGCTGACACACTTATGTGCTGGGGCAGCAGACTGAGGGCAGCAGACGCCAAGAAGATCAGTAGGATCATCAGGAAGGCTGGCTCCGTCCTGGGGGACCAACTGGACTCTTTGGTGGTGGTGTCTGAGAGGAGGATGCTGTCTAAACTGCACAGTATCCTGGACAACAACACTCACCCTCTCCACCAGCTGCGGACCTCGAGCAGAAGCACCTTAAGTCACAGACTCATTCTCCCTCGGTGTAACACTGAACGCCGGAGGAAGTCTTTTCTTCCGGTGGCCATCAAACTCTATAATTAATCTACCCCCGGTCAGGTAAGGAACAGTGAAGACACTGTGTCCTGAGCAAATGTCACTTTGTATCACTTTATATCATCACTGCATCACTTTATTTAGTTGTACTATTTAGTTGTACTGTAACTTAGTTCAGTAAGAAATGCTGCTACACTTTTAACACTGTTATCACTTATCGCTCCTTATCACTTATCACTTCTTTAGTTTGTACTTATTTTATTTCAATATGCTGCTAAACTGTGATTCTTGAATCTTGAATCTTGAATTGAATATCTAATAAACCCTGTTCATAATAATTTCTTATTTCAAAGACGGTGCTTCTCAACGCTATCACAACAAATTAACCTGGTGAAACTAATAGCTTCATTTATTCTCAATGCTTTACAGCATAAGGTTAAGTAATGCAATTAACATCTAGTGTGGCCCTAGTCTAAAATCCATTAGTTATGCTTATGGTGCAACCATCTATTTTGATATTATTATAATTGAATATTAGTTCACAATATTTCCATAAAACTATTGCTATGTCAATGCATTAAGTACAAACACCTTCCTCTAGACTAGTGAAGGTAGTGGAATGGGTCAAAGAGTTTGAGTTTGCCAATCAAGGAAATATGCAACATTTTAAGTAGACGTGATCACTGAAGAACATTTAAAACTACATGTTTAAAAGAAACTAACTGCTCAGTGTATCAACAACACTGTACCATTTCTGAATATTTCCTGCTGAGTGCTGTTTAGGATATGTAATTGTTCGTTTATATAAAAGTGAATCAGCATGACTAAACAGAGCTTTTATAATTTTTTGGCTCATGTCAATGCTCAGTGCCAGCTGGTGCATGTAGAAAACGTTAAAATGACTTAGGCATTTGACAGCCTTCTCTTGCCTTTAATGGCAGTGTAAAATACATTTTAGCCAGTTAGTGAAAAACTCTTCCATTATTATTGTGGTCATAGGTTCACATTTTTCTTTTCATTTGGTTTCCTTTCTTTCTTTCTTCTGTACCATTATTACCTTTCTTGCCCTCTTCCCTTTATATGATGGCAAAATGAGCGGGCTGTAAAGTGACTATTATTTGGAAATGAGAAAAAGCAATTTAATCATGAAATACAAACTAGTATACAGTATTTACCCCACACAGTAATAATATGGTTTGGATAATACAATTTACTACAATAACTTTACTATATAACTATAATATTTGAAGCCTTATTTGTTGAGCTAAGCTAACAAAATGTTATTTGTGTAAGAAATAGAAGACATCTTTTATCATTATTATTATTATTATTATATTTCCCGACTCTGTGTCACTGTCAATGTGACTATTCCTTTCAGCTTTGTTCAGAGATAGCACTTATTGTCTTGATACTTGAAAGCAGTATGATCAATACTTGAGTGGGACAATGACATAATGTCACTGTTTTGATAGTACACCGAGTAAATGTTTTTCCCCCTCTTTTCAGAGCAATCAAGTAACCACCACACTGAGACAGTCAAGTCAAGAGCAATCCAGACCTTGGTGAAGTCAGGTCAGTGATGAGAGGAGATGTGAGGGCTGGAAGCAA
Source organism: Echiichthys vipera (assembly GCF_963691815.1). NCBI lineage: Eukaryota > Metazoa > Chordata > Actinopteri > Perciformes > Trachinidae > Echiichthys > Echiichthys vipera. The sequence continues at coordinate 23,981,818 of NC_139830.1, forward strand.
TGGCCACCATGACCAGAGACACGCCCTGCTGTGGATGAGATGATGTGTCTGCTGGAAATGAGACAGAAAATGCACTGAATGCAGTGCCCAGACTGGTTCTGAGGCGGGTTATGTGGGAATTCACTTTCCTTCAACACCAGTCACACCACAGGTTCTGGCAACACAGCAACCACTTGGCCGAAAGTGGGAAATCCAAGGAAACTGCTTGTCTCGCAAACATCCCCCTCGACAGGGTAATTCCCAGTAGCTGAGTTCCCAGTGCCACGATTTACTCTTAATCCCTAAAGAGTCTCGCTTTCCCTTCTAAAACAATGCAGAATATTTAAGCAGAGCCACAAAAGAGAGGCAAAACAAGCCTCACGTTGAGCTTTTCTAGCCTTATTATGTTTATTGTTGGATTTAGTGCAATGAAATACACATTTTGAGAGACACAGATACTCAGAGGCAAAGAGACAAAAGAGCATGGCGAGAAAAAAAAGATAGCTTAAGGAGGAGATTGTTTGGGTTCAACCAAGGTAGGACTTACATTCATCCCTATGGATACAGTGGATTTCTCATGACACTTCCATGGCGTGTAATTGTCAAGGTGGATTTTCAAAGCGACAAAAGCAGAATGCAGAGCATGTTCATGCACTCAAAGATGTATTCACTATGATGTGAAAAATCTTCCACCGTGACCTACATGCGTCACACTGCACCTTTTTGAACTAGTTTGATTGGACACAGTCATTACAGTATTGCTTGCCATAGCTATAAAGGGCTGGCTCACCCAAATTCCAAAAGCACATTTTTTCTCTTGTAACATCAACTGATGAAATATGTCCTGATTTCTGCTTACTTCACAAATCAATTGAAGTTGATGGGGCTTTGTTTATTGTATTTAAAGCAATACAAATTTATATCCTAAAAAATTCAATAGTGATGAATCTTTCCTGATACAATGTCCCCTTACTTTGGATAATCAAAACACCTCCGTATAGCCATAATAGGAAATGATGACATTGTGTTCTGTGGATTATCCACAGTAACAGAAACACAGATACTGGCTGAAAAACGCTGACAAACTAATTCTGAAAATATATTTTTTTCTGTTAAATATTTATTTAATACATTAAAAACATTATACAGTATACTGCATACATTTTTGTTTAAAAAAAAGTCATACTTTTTTGTCACAGATTAAAAAAGTCCTACTTTTTAAAGCTGCTAACTGATAAATAAAATTGAATTCACCTGCATTGTACTGGGGTGGTTGTAATTTGAGTGAACTGATTCTCTAAGAAGAAAAACAGGTTTAAGAAGAAGGACTACTTGTTTTATTTACTGGTTTTAAGGAGTTTTCATGTCTGGCTTCACTGCATTTCACTGCCTACGATGCATCTTCCTCTGAGCACTGCCACATATTGTAATTCCTGAACACACAGGCTAAGTGGGCTCGATAAAGATATCTTAATGTAGATTAACATGGAGAAGCACAGAGCAAATAAAGTATAGGTTGAAGAGAATGATATGCTCTTTGTAAAAAAATATACTATGCCTTTCAAATGTAGCCTAGGTATTATTCCTGACAACAAAAACTTACCTTGCAATTAAATTCAACCAGAACCCGAATCCTTCACCCTCTACACAATGTATTTCATCTACCGCACAGAGTCACAGAAGTTTTCTGATGATAATTTTCCAGGACTTTTCTGGAACAGTTTTAGTGATGATCTAGCTGATATGACAGACAGGGATTGGCTCGTGCACCAATATGTTCCTCTCTGTGGAAGCCTGATTTAAAAGATGTGCTGTCTGGCTATCACTTATCTATGAAATTAACTCTTACAAGAAATGATGACACATTTCACTTTATTAGTATAACCAAGTTACAATGATGGTTTGGTAAAGTTCTAGCTCATCTGTCTTCTCTTACTTTTACTCCCGTCTCTTTCTTTTCAATACTGATACCAGTATCAGAAAAGCCTCCAATGCTTTCTACAATACTAGATCGGGTAAAAACGAGTATACTATGTGTCTCTGCACCGTTCTGATATTACATAATTACATAATACACTACCCCTCAAACACCCTCCACTTACAGTCATACAGAGACCGCTGCTTCCATGCACCGTACGAACACCCTCGGGCTTAAAGACAGACGAACGGGAGCACGCGGTACTCGTAGCAAGTCCCTCGGAAAGCGAACCTCAGATACTTTCTGTGGGGAGGATAGATCGGAATACGCGTCTTTCAGATCGACAGAAGTGAACCAATCGTTCTGTCGCACCAGGCGCAGCAGGGATGCGTGTTTAAGCATCCTGAACTTGTATTTCCTGAGATATTTGTTCAGAGCACGTAGATCCAGCATAGGGCGAATACCGCTCTTTTTGGCTTCACACCGTCGTTGCATCGATGCTAACGCGGAGCCAAAAATCCCCTCCGGGACAATGGGCATGTCCAGGACGTCGTCCTTCTCCCTGGCTGACAGGTTGGCCATGCTGAGCCACCGCGCTCTTTCCTGCAGAACCATGGTCCTCAGCGCTCTTCCGGTGGCCTGGACTGCGCAGCGTTGGACACGGAGACACAGGTCGGTGATGACCGGTATCTCCTTCCACGCGTTTGGGTCCTGCGTTAGCACGACATCTTCGCATAACTCAGCCTGGTAAGCCGTGAGCAGCGAGAGGACGTTGAGCGCTCTAGCTAAATAAGATCTGTCTGTGGACAGTTAAGCTAGCTAGTCTGGACGCGAGATATGCTCCGTGTGAGAAGAGGTGTTTGAATGAGGTGGTGCCATCCGCATGAGCTATTTAAGGTAGCTGGGACTACCTGTGGAGGACGGACACCTTTCACCAGCCAATCAGGATTGGCGTAATGAGATAAATAATTCTGAGGGCTGCAGCGAGGCGTGCATCCCATAGTGAGACATCGAACGAAATATTATGAAAGAGAACCCTTTTTGATGGAAATGTTATTCATTTTGAGGAGATAAGCTAGTAGTTCTTCCTCAGCCTAAGGAAAATCAGAGAATGTTGAAATAACTTTCTCAGGATGCCTGAACCCTGTTGGATGTATCAGTGAGGGTGAGGAGGCTGAATAGGCTGAGTACAGGGCTGTGGTGGGAAACTTTGTCATATATAGTGAGTAAAACCGTCTGCAGCTCAATGTGACAGAGACAAAGGGGCTGCTTGTGGGTCTGAGGAGGGCCAAAGCACTGGTGACCACTGTTTCAATCCAGGGGTCAGTGGTCACATTGCGGAGGACTACTTGGGAGTGTACATTGCTAATAAACTTGACTGGACTAAGAACACTGAAGCCCTCTACAAGAAGGGCCAGAGCCGCCTCTATTTCAGAGGATGTTAAGGTCCTTCAACATCTGCCGGACAATGCAGAGGAGGTTTCATGAGCCTGTGGTGGCCAGTGCCATCCTGTTTGCTGTGCTGGGGAAGCAGGTTGAGGGTAGTGGACACCAACAGACTCAACAAACTGATCCGAAAAGGCCAGGGACAATGTACGCAGTACATTTAGTGCTAGTCTAATCCCACCAAATTGCACTACAGGAAGTATATATACAGTATAGTATAGTACTATATACATTGCTATATACAGTAGTAGAATAATGTGAATGCTATTTATTTGTTACTTCTATTTTTTTATAGATGTATACAGTACTGTAACATAACGTACATACTTTATGTTAACATATTTTGTATTGTATTTCTTATTTATATTGTTGTTCTATTTATATATCTATTCAAGAATGGAGAAAATGTAATTACACAAAATTTCCCCCTGGGTATCAGTAAAGTATTTCTGACACAAGATGGCCCATTAAAATATGTGCTTTAACAGGTGAATTAAAATGGCTTCAAGGTACTAGAAACCCTGCGATCACACTTCTGTGACAAAACTTGAGTGTGCTGCAATTTAATGGATCAGAGTGCTGTGCATGGCAACAGATGGGGGTCTAGCTGGCATACCCCTCATTATTGAGCCTCCAAGCCCTCCTCTCTCGCGTTGCCACCTGTCCAGCAGGTCTAATATTATTCTCGCACCTGGGCAGGCTATCACAAGCTATCATCAAAGTTGTGCTCTGAGGGCATCCAGTCTTTCTGCAACATGTCACAGCAAATAGAAAGAGAAATGACACACATTCACCTTGAGACTGCATCATCTACAGATTACAGTTACTGACGTGCCTTTGAAAGCAGCTGTAAAACCTCTCGCATGAGGATATAGTTTTGAAAGACCCATGACTGTAGAAAGTGATAAAACTGAAATTTCCCTTGGCTAACCACAAGGGCACATCCACTCTTATCTCTCAGCAGGAGCAAAACTGTTCCAATCATGGGAAGGAGCAGCTGACTGCGATCCAAACGGGCTAGAACAATGCACTCAGAAGCAACTGAGAAATCCATATGTATGAAGATAACTGTGGCATCAAACAGCTGAGTCCACTTGTTTACTTCTTGCGAAACAGGAAACTTCATAAAGAGCAAGTCACATCTGCCATGCATCCATGATTATTTCTATATTTTGTGTAATGAACAGTCTTTGAAATATTTTGTTATTATTTGCCCTTGTAGTTGCATCCTCCTAAATTATCACTCCTGCACAGTAGTGTTGTGACCTACTGTAATAAGGTACATTCAACAACCCTGTTACTGTTATTGCTTTTCATAATATGTCACCCTATGATAAGAACAGATTTACTGAATCCTTATGCAATGGATATTGGCATTCTTCTATTAAGTTCTATTAGACTTTAGGAGCCTGCACTCAGAGTGGCAGTCGACTCAATTTATCCATGTGCAATCTGTTATTTTTGCTTGGATCGCCACAGATATCTGCAGCTAAGAACACCTCGTCTGTCATCAGGACTGTGTTGCACCATTTCACTCTGTTCACCTCAGATGATGCCAAGAGTATGAGGGGAGACATAAGATGTCAGGATGATAGCTTTGCAAACCTCTTTTGCAATGTGTTTAGGCTTCAATCCTTGCCAATGGACACAGTGTATGTGCTTCTTCATTGCTTTCATTAACAGATCTCTAAAGCTACTCTTCAGCACAAGGTCTTGTTGAAGTTGATTAAAGGCATGTTTGCTTGGAGGCAGGAAGAACAAAGGTTTCAGAGTGCTGCACGGGGAGCACAGTATCTGCACGGCTGCCATTAAAAACTGTAATATCGGTTTAGCCTCCCGGACCCAGCCATCAATAAGAAGGTCTTCATGACTGACAAAGGCAAACAGCCAAACAGCAAACAGCTCAGAGGCACAATCCCACCTGATAAGGCTCATAACCTCATTCACTCTTCACTGGAGGAGTTAATAGAGTCAGGCTGACATCATGAACTGAGATAATGCCAATAAATAGCATTTTCTAACACCATGTTCGATAATTATAGCTCTCTAATCCACCAATTGCCGTGGTCTAAGGGTGAAGAGACTGCTTTAAGATAAGGCTTGGTATATTCATTATTGTAATCACATGTAAACACTTTGTGGTAAAGAATTTGATCCATTTAGTATTAATAGTGACTCTGCTCTATGAGCATTTCATGTTGCCACCAGTTCTTATTCTCAATGCAGCAACATTCTAGTGAAAGTGGAATTAGTTTTTTGTTTAACCCAAGCAACTCATACAAATGGGTCTTTTCTTGCAGGGGTTGTTGTTTGTGCTGGACTGTTTCGCCTTTGCGCAATTATGTATTCATGGCTTTACTCTTCCCTCCAGAGGAAATAGGACATACATATTGACTGCTGTTGTCAGGACAAGCTTCTCACATTCTCAATAGAACTTCAACATGTTCTGATCTCAGTCCACTGTCCAAACAAGTGTCTCTTTCACTAATTTCTCTGTCTCCTGTGCAATGTGTAATTTTGCACTCTCATACCTGATATCTATGACAGTCTAGCTGATAGTTCCTTCATGGACTAACAATCATCAGATTTGCTCATGTCCCCATGTTGACAGAAAAACAAGGGCTTCAATTTTATCAGCATTGTCAGTTCAGCAGTCATCCCAGTCAAGCCACACTGAATGCCGTTGACAACAAAATATTCTCTGGTGCAGGCTATTATTCATATGTTTGTTTACCATATGCCACAAAGAAAAAGCATGCCATGACATTTATCCTACTTTTATTAACTCACCTTCCGAGCAACTTCTTCGTAATTAAAATAAGATCCACTTCAGCTAATGGCTCTTGATTGCTATGTGTCTGAAGAGATGGATTCATGGTGTGGGAAGGGCCTGTTCACACACCATTGCTTAAGTATCATTTCAGCCCCTGGAGAGAGGGCAGAGTTGTTGGCTAAGTGAAATCCCTGGCTGAGCCCTCCATCACACTTCTCACAAGATGGACAGAGAAAATTATCTTCCTCTGCAAAGATTGATTCCCAGCAGTTGGCTGTCACAGCTTAACCTTGTGAGTTTGGAAATGTAAGGTTCTATGCGTGTCCAGTGTAATTTTGATATATTTACATCAAAACGAGAAAATCTAATTTGCAGTGTAATAGGGCTGGGTATAGCCTTCCACCTCACAATTTGATACATATCACAATACAGAATCCGCAATACGATATGTATTGCAATACTGGCCTGATTATGGCCAGACACAGAATTTACTACTATAGCTCTTCTTTATTATTCTGTATTACAGCGATCACATAACTTAAAACACTTAAAAACCAGGCCCACAGACATCTTTTTTAATTGACAATTCCATAGTTTTTGAAGAAAAATAATATATATATACATAACCATGACAGATCAATACCACCCACCCCATCCACGTAATTGGGGTACACTCACGAAAAACCAACAGGGTAAAACAGATAAAACACAATATAATACATATAAATAGAAGGTCATCTCACACATACAGTCATATGAGCTGTACCCTTATATATATATAAGATGGTCGCATCACTTTACAAAGTCGCAGTATCATCTATGCAAACTGTTCATACAAAAATTAAATTTACAACAAGATTTGACTTTGAAAAGAAACCTGGGTAGTCAGATTACTCCTTAAGTATGAAGTGAAATAAATGGATAACTTAAAGAGAAATATACCTGAACTAATAGTGATGAGTATATAGGTAATTAGAAAGGCCGGTATCGTGAATAAGTAGGGGTAGAGAATGAGAAAGAAACAACATCAATAGATTAGAGTAAAATGTTACTCCTATACGTACAAATACATTCACATATATTCATGTGTACCAAAATACAAGCTCGAATGGATTAATTAGTTAAAAAAATAAGAATAAAAAAGTATATGTCTGCTGTGTACTACATGATGGCTTTAAAAGAATTTGTCCTTTGACCCCCTTAGGAGTATTTTATTTTCTCAGTTGTATAAATTGCATCAGGTCACTTATCCACATGAATGCTTTAGGTGGATTTGCTAATTTCCAATGTAATAAAATTCTTCTACGTGCCAACAATGTCATAAAAGCCATTATGTTTTTTTGTCTTTTCCTGTTTACATAATGTTCTCTATCTGTGACAATGCATTGGATTAGAAATCATTGTTACGGGCCTCAGACAGTGTTTTACATATCACAGATCAGTAAGTTCTAATAGTTGGGCATGACCATAACATATGGGTTAGGTTAGCAGGGGTATTACGATATCTGTTACAATAATCATCTAAATTAGGGTATACTTAAGCTAATCTAGCTCTCGAAAAGTGAGCTCGATGAACTTGTCTAACACTCTACTTTGCACAGGAAGTACTGTTTACTCTTTCTAAGGCGCTTTTCCACATGTCATCATCCATGTCTCCTCCCAGCTCATCTGCCCAGTTGGCCCTAATTTTTACAGTGGTTACATTTTTAAGAGAAGCTATACAATCATGAATTCTGGATATTAGCCGTTTTGAACTGAATGGGAATTTTAAAATTTCATCCAAGCCTGACATTAGAGAGACGTTTGGAAATACCGAAATAAGCTGGAACGGGGAGGCCAAATTTGTGAGATAGGTCATCAAAGCTGGCAAAAACACAAATTATATACTAGATATCTTTAAATTTAGAGATGCCTTGTCTTTGGAAAAAAAATGTAATCTGGTTGGGGGAAAGAGATGGTTATTGCAAATAAGACTTAAGGTCAGAAGTTTAAACAAACAAAAAAACAACTACTGATCTTGCATTGATGAAACAAGCTACATTTTACCAGCTGAGAATGTCACCTGAGATTCAAGTCATCTGTATCACATAATTAATGCTAATATTTGGTCATGGGTCAATTCATGATAGCCTGTTATGTTCCCAATGGATGCAGTCTGCATGGATTCACTGCAGCTGGAAGTCCAGGAGAGATGAAACAGTTCCTACTAAATGCCCCGCATCAAAGGAACCCACATATTTCTCTATTTTCATACATTATTGAAGATGCATAATAAAGATTGTGTTAATATTTGATTTGATTTGAGTGGTACATTTTTAAGTCATTGCAAAAATCTATTTGATTTAACAGGCAGTTTCACATTAGTAACAGCAATCATTTTACTATAGAACGAATGGAAGTAATTCTTCCAAGCACTTAAACTGGGAAACCTCAACTCAGTAGATTTACCTAATTCATGATGTTTGTATTGTTAATAGAATTGAAATCAGGCAATCTGAAATTGAATATGTTGATTGACAAAATATGAAATGTTCTTATTCTTGGCCATGTATGAAAAAATAATATGGATATTTTTAAGTGAGTTCTCTTCAGCTACAATGAAACTTAGCAATAAGACATCTCTACATATTACCTCTTCCCTACAAGGTGTTTGAATGCTGAGTCATCTAGACTGTGAGTCTAGAAAGTATTACCTTAAAATTAATATTTATAGACATTGATGACAAGAACCTAACTACCATTTTATGTTTGTATAGAGTGAGTAGAACAAGGACTATCAATATGTTACTAAACTCTCTGACTACCTCAATACTTTCTGTGTTTGCTTCACAACTAAATAGGCAAAGTTATAACATCAGATTTTTCATACTGAGAAACAATGTCTACTGCTACTGGAATACGTGAGTAATATAATAAATGTGAATGGTGAGATTGAAACATTCAGCATTTGTGCTGTAAAACCAAAGGAGTGGGCTAAACGGGGGATATGGGGATAACTATGAGAATTGAAAATTGAAAACAGCAATCCCCTCCATTGATTCACTGTTATTATTAAATGATTAATGGGACTTTAACAAAGCTAGCCACCCACAAGAAATAAAGTGTAACATAAAATGTAAGGCAATGTTATTCATCCAATCTGGTAATAGATCTGTTTGGAAAAATGAAATGACACATTTTTTGTTGATCCAGTGGATTGCGATCAATCTAATCTCCATTCTGAGATAACAACTTTCTCAATGTAAAAGTGATTAATACTTTGTTTGCACTCAGGATTTGGAGCTTAAGACAGCCTTTATACAGTAGGACAGAATTTTGGGAACATACATAGTATATATTTTGGGAAAAATGTTGATTGTTATTTCAACCAATGCCCAGTGATGCAAATCAGTAGTGTAATGATTGAATGAGGTACAAACATTCATAACAATGATACAGTCATTGTCATGAGAAAATCATGACACTGCCTGTCCAGATAAATCTGCCAAGCTCATGTTTCATTTGCTCTGGCATATACATCTGGCCCCCTTCCCATTCAGCCAAATTTCCAACTGACCTGGTCCTGTGCTGACCAATCCCAGCTGGTTATCCCAAGGGGTTATGCTTAAATTTATTACCAAAGATAGTTACTAGGGGTGTCACATTTCCCGAAATCCACAGTTCAATTAGACATTTGATTGTATGGCCACAATTTGATTAAATTTTAAATTTTAAGATTTCTTTTTCAGCACAGATGGCTAATGAAATCTAGACTCATAAAGATCAACAGATCATTGGCTTCATGCCCCGTCAACTGTCATTTTCTAAGTGGATGTAATTTGCATTCTCTGTCAAGCAGAACTTACTAGGCTCTTGAAAGTCAGATCCAACTGTAAAACTAGGCAGCGCTGATCAAATATGACTCAAGGTTCTGTGACTCTATTGCCTATTTTTTTTCTAAAAAGTTTTTGTCTACGTCTTTTCGTTGCTGAGATTGGTTGTAGGTCATGTTTTGTTGCTGTGATTGGTTATAAGTCCATCTAATTTTGTCCAGAAGCATTTTGATCTGCACCGTTGATAACGCCAGGGTTACATTTTTTAAATGAAGTTAAATCACTGTTACATTCAGTAGATGATATCCCAGATGAAATTGGGCATGACTTACAAGACCTGAGTTTATACCAGCATATAATACCAACAGCTCCAGTATCCGGGCCACATTACTGACACATCTGTTGCGAGCTTAAGATCCCATAACAGAGCCACAAGAAGAGATTGCTCTGGTTTTACAGGGCAGCTGACATTGGACTGCAGATTGCAGCTCAAATAACATTTTACACCTAAACTAAAAGTGAAGGTTGGAAAAACATCAGAACCATCAAAAGAGGACCATGAGTTTATAATGATTTGAAATGGGTGACAGAACATCAATTTATCTGGCCACATGCGGTCACAGTTAGGGTTCCACGATCAAGTAATCAGGCTAAACAAAGGTGTAATGATGAGAGTGAATTTGTCACAATATTTCTCTGTCTCTACCTGTACTGTCTCAAAGTTAATTCATGAGCCTGTGTTCAGGGTTTAGCTGACAGAGTTTGGAAATATAACACTCTACTGAAAGCCTAAATGTCTATATTGTCAGCCTTTGGGGAATAATATTTAACTTTGATATTCCTTGGGTACATTTACACCTGTCATTGATGTGATGCGAATAATGTCCAATTAGGTCAGACAAAAATAGCAGAGCAAATAAATCATGTTCTCTGCTCCTGAGAAAGGAATGCACATCACAGACTGTCAGGTGTGCAAACGAAATTACACCTCCCATGGGTACCGCATACCATGTACTTCATTATTCCTCTTTTGGAGGGAAAGAAAGTGCACTCATCGCACTATTCTTACCCATACACCTACAGCACCATTATTTCTGACACCAGCAGCTTGGCCTGACAGATCTACTATAGCATAAGCATCTGGGCCAACATCCATAGCCAAATAGGAGAACTAATGAGTGTCTTGGTCATGCTGTAGGTAGGCTACTGGACTGGGGAAACACCAGATCAGTTGTGTAGGTCAGTGTGTGTAAAGAGGATCAAGCAAGGCTTAAGCATGGTCAAAGACTGATTTATGAAGAATCAACCATCAATATTTGGTTAATAAGAGTTGTGAACTTTTCTATTTACAACTTAAATGACATAACTTGGGGTAGAGCTACAGTATCACAAGTGTTCTGTTCATTCAATTTCATTGGCACACAAGAAGGAGCCAGATTGAACAGGTTTAACATATCTGAAAAGAACCAATGACTCATGACAGAAGAACGGTATCCAATTTTGGCAAGGAAGCACATGCGGAAGACAGAGGCACAAAAATCACTGGAGTTCCAGTAGACTGTATCATCGGCTCAGCATGAATGTATTCTTTCACTGAAACTATTGAGCCTTGGCTTACCAGGACTCTTAAGCACACTACAACAACTCCTCGAACACTACTGCCATATATACAACTCAGACAACTTACATGATGGGCCAGTACAGTACAACATCCAGACATCTGTCTTTGTAGCTGATAGTATTTACTGTAGGGATTGGTCATTTTTGTAATTCCTTCTACTAACACGACTACCTTGACCACCAGTGGAGGGATAAATATAGACCATTTACTAAAATCAGTGGTTCTCAGCCTTGGAACCCAAAGTATTATATTATTAGTGGATTATTACTAACGTATTTATGTGTAAGAAGCATTTTAAATTTAAAGTTGGTCAAGATGAGGCACACTTTAACTACTCTGTGTAGTGTTGTGTAGGGTATTGTGATGTAATGTATCATATTATACAAGGTGATCATATGTTTTGGATGTAAAAACTTGAATGTAATGCAATGATTTTGAAATTAGACATTTCTTTCAGCAGTGAATGCAATGCCAATTTTAGATTGAGTCTCGAGTCTTAAGCCCAGTTCAGACCAAAGATGATCTGACTCCTCTTGTTGCAAATCTAGCTTGCTGATGTTGTTGTTGTTGCTGAGAGAGAGAGAGAGAGAGAGAGAGAGAGAGAGAGAGAGAGAGAGAGAGAGAGGAAAAAGAGATGGAGAGAGAGGGTCAAGTGAGCAATACAATTAATAAGGAGAGGGAGCGCTGGCCGTAATCCAGAACATAACAGTGAATCAGTGAAATAAAACGGTATTTTCACCATTTCATTACAACTAGAAATGCAGCTGTAGCAAGTATCTTAATATCTATGTCCTCATTTATATTTTATAATGCTACAAATTACAGTATATCCAGCTACAAAAAAGCCTTAAAAGTTGGAGGTTAGAACGGAAGTACTGAGAGGCATTGCTATGGAAACGATAAACCATCTCACCTTATTTTACAAGTCAAAAAAGACCTCCTAAATGTCAGAAGGGTATTTTACTATAAGAGCTTGTGTTTGTCAGATAGAATAGAATAGAATAGAATTACTTTAATGATCCCAGACTAGGTTAATGGATCCATTCCAGAACACTCATTGCCCTACCACTCGTTTTTTTTCTTGTAGTTTTATGTGAACTTGTGTGAACATGTGTGGTAACTACAATAAGAGAAAAAACTGAAAAAATATAGACATTAATAATATGCAATAATAATGATAAGCATCAACAGTATGGCATGAAATACACAATGCAATACTATCCATATGTAAATATGTGCGAACATGAGTAAATTAAGAGAACATAGACCTCATAACTATAAGGGAGTGAAAAAAATGAGCAAGACTCGTATCCATTACTGCTGCTACAGTGCATAGGGAGAGCTGAAGAAATGTACAATGGTTCTTTAATAGAATGCTAGTGCTTAAGTCAATACATTGTCATGACACAGATAAATAACATGCCGATGGCACAGCGATACATTACTATTCAACATAAATAACATTGTTTGGGATACTGTGCATTACAATGAGAAGCAGTCAAAACAATCAGCAATGATTAATTAGCATGACATGTCTGTCAAACTATTAGAGAGAATGGAGCTTCATCACTTTACATGAGAATACAATACCAATGTGGACTTCCGCAAGCTAGTTCAAAGTAACAGAATATTATCTACTGTAATAATTACTCACTTTCTCATAGACTCACAGGATGATAAACCACATGAATAAAGTAAAATATGGATGAGTGAAATCTCCTTCTTCAGTTTGGGTAGGACTTGAGGAATAGATCACCTTCAGCACAATTCTATAATAAAATCCACTATAAAACTACAAGATCCTAATACAATGATATTATAGTAATATACAATTCGATATTCAGCATCTTCTTTTTTTATACAGTCAAATACGGAACATACCTGTGGCATTTTTTCACACCTCAATATGGTGGCCACGCAAACATCCCTGAAATCGCAAAGATGGTATCTACGTTTTTATAGTTATGCTCCCAATAAGCTACACTGTGTCTTTAGCTGCATGCTAGCGCTTGGTAAGCTATGCTGTGCTACAATTAAGCAACTGTGGCTCAGAAGGGAGAGAGAGTTGTGCACTGACTGCACGGTCAGCGGTTTGACCCACAGCTCATCCTGTTAACATGTCCCAAATTGCTCCCAATGGTTTGCCAGTATCTTGCCTAGTATCCTGCTGCCATAGATCGGTAAAGAGATAAACAAGACTTAAAAAAGAACATAAGTAAGACTAAAACAGTAGGATATTTAAAGTGGCTTTGAAGTCAGATTTAACAAGCCCGATTGCTTCCTGAAGTTTGATGGGAAATGTCTTATTACCTTTCACAGACAAATCAGAGTATGGATTAACTGAAACAAAATACCACGTAAATCCACCAAATCAACAAAAGACTTGTTGTGAGCATTTGAAAAAGCGCAGATTGTACAGTCGATCAACCTTGTGCAGACAGATCAATGTGAATCAGGTCTGCTATGGTGTGTGACCTCACTTCAACACCTCCATATACTCAAATCCTCCAAATGAGTCAAGAATATCTATATGATTACCCACACACACGCACGCACACACACACACACACACACACACACACACACACACACACACACACACACACACACACACACACACACACACACACACACACACACACACACACACAATATGTCACTCTATTGTATGAGGGTTCGAAGCCACACTCTTAAATTAACTGGTCTACTGAAGCACTCAGGGATAAGCTGACTCTCTTAAGAATTATCATTATAGTGATAGGTCAAAAAGTCTGATTATCAGTGATGAGAGTGAATACTAACAAATCTCCCTGAAGCCAAGTAGCTTGAGGAAAGCGGGGTGGCAGCTGTTGCCCTATAAATCTGATCATTTTTCTGCTCCTGGAAGGGCTCTGGAGACATCCAGAAAGAGCAACCAGAACTGCCCAATATGTTGGCCTCGAGTATCAGTGTTCGGATGCACCAAATTCAAAACATCCCTAACTTCTTCTCTTTGACCTTAGAATTAGCTATCATTTTCAATGCCAATGCAGCTATTAACTGACGCAAGGCATGATATATCTATAAATGGTACAACCCTTGGGCCTTTCTAAAGTACAGCATTTTTGTTAATGCTATAATGACTAGTGTTTCAATGAAATTGGACAACAGCAATCCAAAAAAAGAAAAAGAACAGCTCTAGCAACTTTAACAATATCACTGGTATTAACATGTACATACAATATCACTTTATTACAACATTTGCCTGGTCTGATAAGTGCTCGAAGAGAGAAGAGCCTCTTATACTAACCTCTGTATAATCCCTCACAGAGAGCTGAGACAGTCCTCTGGAGCTCTCAGTGATATGTCCATCAAAACCATTTTCTCTCCTTCTCTAATGCTATAGGCATGGTGTTTGTCCTCAGCTAGAGAAGATAGAATGTAAATACTACCTGCAAACAACCTAAATATATTGAACATAGTGCATGCTGTCATTACCGTGGGTGAGAGGGACTCTGCTGGCTTTTATCACAATCCTGCAAACACACAATTTGATATCAACGAAACTGAAAGAGCCTGTGCACTTAAAAAGACATCAGTAAACCGACAGTCAGCACTGTGAGATGCTAAAGGCTATTAAAGAAAGCCACACATTTCCACTCATTTTGAATTATGTACAATACATCTCTGACAGACTGTCCATAAAAGAAAAATAGCTCTTCTGTCTGTGTAGCACATCCTTGGGGTAAACTCTATATCACATCAGAACCACAGGCCTTCCTGTAATAATATCCACTGCCCAGTGGTGGTCTGTGGTGCCATGGGGTCTGTGCATTGTGATCTGTGGCTCCATGACAAAGTGCTAACAGCCAAGGGCATTATTTCATGCTGTTCCACAGACCCATAGACTGACTCATCTTTTCTGATATATATCTAGCCCTAGGGATGATGTTCAGTTTAATTATGGATACACGGGACATCAGTCAAAGTTAATGTTGTTCTTGTTTTACACAGCCATCAATACAAGCTGCCTCTGTCACGCCGGGAACATCCCAAAGAGATTTGAAAGAGTGTCACAGAATCTTAGGGCCCGGAAGTGAGCAAAGAAGCCAGGTGAATCTTTGAATAATTGATATGGTCTAATTTTCAAACCGGAGCATGTCTCCAGCTACTGTCATCTAATCATGATTTCACAGAGAAGGCATCAGAGCTTTGTTGCAGCAACACTTAATATCAATGGGATTTTTCCTCTGCCAAAACTTGGAAAAGCTCTCTGCTGGGGTAGGAATGTCAAAGTGGTTCTCATACAGGATTCGTGACAAGTCCTGCGCTCAGCCCTCCTCTCCTGACAGTGGCCTCCGGCAACACTCATCCCTCCCCTGGTAGAGCTGCAGGCAGTATGGCCATTACCTTCAGCCCTGTGGAGCTTTACTTCCCTGGGTAGCCACACTGAGATGTTGATGCTCCTTATGAAGGCTCTTCCTTATGGCAAGAATATTAAAAATGTGCCTGGTGGTACCCGCTTGGGAAGATGTCCATCTTTATTGTGTGGGGATGTGAGCAGACTCTTGGAGCAATTGCACAGGTACTGCTCTCTCCCTGAGCTGACAGGATTAGTTTCACTGTGCTGAGACCATATTATGTTATTGTAAAATACTAAATTAGACTGTTTTAATTGTCTAGTTGAGCCTCATCTAAAAGTATATATTTAATGTATCCCTTCCTTATCATAGAGGCTTTTTAAATAACACGCAGCATAGATTAATTGCAACAGTTCCAGCAACACAACAGAAGCTATTCCTTCAAAAACATGCTGCTAATGACTCTGTGTCATCCTCCCTATGTATGCGCCTATGTGTGCATGCCAGAATGTAACCAGCCAGTCTGATGTGATAAAATAACAGGAAGATGCACAGATGGCTAAGGTTATTACTTGATTGATTTGCATTGTGATGTTTTCTTAAAAATGGATTATTACATTGAATAAGGGGAAAAAGATCTCTCCAAGAAGAGTTAATGACTACCCTTTCTCTGTGCTGACATATTCCCCAATTACCTCCATGATTTTCAAACGGACTATGAAGATTGTCAGGAGCAAAAATGTAAAGTAACTCCAACATTGAGACTGACACATGCTCTCCACTGCTGGAGCCAGAGACTCTTGGCTCCGAGTGAGAGCTTCCCAGCCAGCTCTTCTTGGCACCGCTGGCTCTCTGTCCTGGACATACTGATTCTCATATCAGGGTTCATTTACATAATCCTGCCTACGATTGGTCTGAGTTTAATGAAGGGTGGTAATGCATTTCTATAACAATGTTTCACCCCTCAACATGCCAACATAAACAGAACAGTGTGATGACATCTGGTAAAACCCTCGCTGACTCTATAACCATAAAGAAGGATAGCCAGTCATTGTTCAGCGGTGTCAGGGCTCTTTCATTTTCAGAGACAAAGGGAAAAACTTTCTTCTGTGCCCCTGCTGCTGTCTTCAAACGTGGCAAACCGTGACAAGTGGGCAGATACAACCTACAGTGGTAGCAGCCTACTCTCTAACCCTCTTAAAGATTGTAGTGTGTAAGTAAATGGATATTTTTTTCTTTCAAAGTACTGCTGTATGTGCCAGCTCATTATATGCTAGTGTTTGAAAAGGGAACATCATTTTAATCTTCCAAATCATACCCGAAGGAAAGGGAGCAACAATGCAGCAAGAGATACATATTATTAGTAAAATTGCCTATTTGATAATCTGGTAGAATCCATTTGCCTTTGACTTTGTATGTTTACTGTACTGCCGTATTGTCCCAAGTATAAGATCTCCCTTATTATATGACGACCCTCCTTTTTTAAGAATCATTTTTGGAAAAATACTTTTTGAAGACAAAATCTTGTTTAACAAAAAAAAAGTATTTTCTCTCAATCCAATATCCAATTTCAAACCCACGTTCCAATGGCCGAAACAAAATTAGTCTTTCTTCTCAAAACCAGAAAAAGTCCTTTTCAGAAACCCATTTAACAAACATGATCAGTCAGTTTCAAAATAACCGTCTGTCAACAAAAACAAAACCGAGTGATACCTGCATCTAACAGACCAGCTATCGGCTAACTTTTTTGGAGCGATCACTGTCTCTCCATGTTTCAGGCCCCTGTCACGGTACGCTAAGGAAGTCCATCCATCTTCGACCGTTTGTCCCTATCGGATTTGCGATGACGTCGGGCGCAAGGCGGGGTACACCCTGGAAAGGACACCAGTCTATCGCAGGGCACATAGAGACAAACAAAGACAGACAGACCATTCTCACCTATGGGCAATTAAGAGTCACCAATTAACCTAACACGTGCATGTCTTTAGACTGTAGGAGGAAGCCAGAGAACCCGGAGAAAACCCACACAGAGAACATGCAAACTCCACACAGAAGGGCTCCAACCGGGATCCGAACCAGGAGCCCTCCAGCTCCACACCACCGTGCTGCCCTGAGCTAAGCTAGTTGAACTCGAAAGGAACTTGTTTTAGAGATTTTTGGCGCCATCTGCTGTTGTGACTCTGACATGTAACAATCACACTGTGACTCAGTGACTGTGTCTCTAGAAGCCCTTACTTGGCCTTTAAAATCTAGATCCCGAAAATGTGACGATTCCCCTTTTTCAGATGGATTTCGAGGGAAAAAAAAACGTGAAATACATTAGTAATAGTTTTTATATGAAAGAGATTAAATAGATTTTGACCCTATCTTTAAATCAAACAGTCTATAAAAATGACTATATATTAATTTAATTCTGTGCTATCAATGCTCCAGTAATAGGTTGGATATCTAGGCAGCCCAAGAACAAAGGTAACTTTTTAAAATCATGATGGCTACGTAAGTTAACTTTCTTAGATAACATTCCTTACTTAACGTTCTTAAATAACACCAGGTATAAAGTAGATATTTTAGCCTCTTTTCTTAAGCCTAACCGCGTACTTAGCTTAAACTTACATAAGTAAGGTTAGTTTTGTTTAAATTGACAACTGGACTTCCAAAGCGTTAAAAGGTAATGCCAAGGGGTTCTGACTGAAGGGTGACCGATGATAACTGCCTTTTGAACCTATTAGTAAGTGTAGCAGGAGCCTTCTAATTCATATCTAGAAGGCTGATAACCATTGATAGCACCTATTTAATGAAGTAAGTTGCACTGATTTAAGAACCAGTCAGGTTAGTGCATCATCAACAATCAAACAAACTTTAAAAACACTGGCTGCCCCCTCTAAGTCAATTTATCAACTACTTAGCTGCTTTGGTCTCAGTAGACTAAGATTAGTCATTTTTATCCTTTTTTTCATGCTGTATGACTAATTTCCAGGAAACTAATAAGCATATCTGATAAAAACAAGATTTAAAATGATGCTTTTGCATGATTCTTTGTGGAAGAAATTCAGTTTTACAAATCTCGATTAGACGACAAAATCCCCTGATAGTTAGTCAACTAGGAATTTCTATAATTTAGGACAGCCCTAAAAAACATCGAAACAACTAAAACAACTTGCTGAACACCTAAACAGATGGTACTTTATGTCGGCTCTGTGAACTCCTGATGGGAAGTTGGGCTCACACCTCCAACCACCCATCACAGGGTTTCTTCTCAAACAATGCAGCCATGGTGGGGAGATTAAGTAGGCTGCCACAGGAGTGCACAATGCTTCATTAGGCCTAGCAAGGAGGGATGTCTGTGCCTGAAGCAATCTGGGAGCCAGTGAAATGTCGAAGGACCTCTAATGTAATCCTGCATGCTACTCATTACTGCCCACTGTATTGACTATATTAAAGAGAGCTAGAATGATTATTCAAAGGATCAAATCAATTCTTCCCATAATGCCTTCACTCAAGATCTAATCACAGCATGCTTAATGTATTTAATGGTGCCAAGGCCAGCAGTGCACGATAAAACCATATATGTGAAGGTGGTGATGTTAATGACTTAACTTGAGACTCTTGAGAAAATCCTATAACAAGTGCTACTGTGCTGAGACAGTGGAATCCTATAAAGAAACTTTTCAGAGTGTTAATTGCACTGAAAACTTAATTCTGTCACGCAAGCTAAGGATTTATCAGCAGCTTCTCTGTTGGACTCACAAGAGTAAATGTTCAATCAAGACTATTCAATAAAATAATGTATATTCCCTGCCTTTACTGTATAACAAGCTTGTGAATCATTCTGACATCCATTCAACTTACAGCATAAATTATTTCTGCTATTAGGGTATGAGGAGAGAGTTCTGCAGTAAATGGTTAATTTGACAATTCTAGGGGATATCCCTATTATCTGTGTTCTAAAGTAACCTTCCACTAATAGTGATACTGTGACTGAAATGAACCCAAAATAAAATAAAAAAAAGTGTTGAATGAGATAAAATATATGCATTTCCTTCCCATTTAGGTACGCTTCAGTTTGGTATTTAATATCATAGTATTTTTCATCCTGGACCCTATTTCCACATTATTTTATGTTTTTATTATTTATCTGTAGGTCTCTAATTGAAACAACTATTTAAAAAATGGTCCAGTATTGAGTGCAAGCCCCTCAGCCTGACTGCTGCGAACCAAGCTGCAATGTAATCGAACAGGGCATTTCTGCGACATCAATATATGTCCACTAAAATAGCTTTTTTTTGTCACACATTCTGGAAATAAAGTCGTTCTGAAATCTTGTTTTGAAATCACGTGATATGACTTGTTGCTGCGGATTAACTTCAGAAAGAGAATCACAAGCAAGTATTGTTAAGCATTGTGTCAACTAAAAGATTTTTTAATAAAAACAATGGTTTGTGTTTGCGCAATTTGGAATTGTTCCAAAAGATGGGGAACTACTAGCCTTGTGAGAACATCCTGATCTTGCTGATCTCTCCTGGTGATCCTTGATCATTGTATTTTACTCGCAGATCAGTCTGGTAATGTGCAAAGGGGAAAATTTGGAGAAATTTGCCAAGAGAACGTCCGATCAGCGTTGTTTTTGAGGCGGGTTTAAGGGGGACGGAAACAGCAAACTTCTCTAGTCTACCAAGCAAGCGGAAGCAACGCATGCAAATCGGATCTAATTTAGACACATTTTCAGACAGTGGTAGCCCTAATCCTGTTAGTCGCTCGCTAACACTTTTTTCTCATGGATCCTTATGTTGGAATACGGACCGGGCACCTGAAATTGTGCCTTAAATCTGTAAATTTGCTTTACACAAATGGCAAATATCCTTTACTGATATGTTGTTCACTTTCTGAGCTTTGCCTCAACGCTCTGTTCGTACATAATACGCTTCGTTGTTCTGATTGGTTGATTTGGCCCAATAGACAGATGGTTCATCCAATCAGCAACCAGTATTTTTGCCCCTTCCCAAAAGATCTCCAAAGGAGAGTTCCCAGATGGATATGCTGAGCAAATGCAAATCAATCCATCTGGCGGAGTCAGGTTAGGGAACTACAATTCCAGCAGCTTCCACAGACTAACGTTCCCGCTGTTTAGGACAGTAAAATTGAGCTACAAATGGATTTTCACACTCTTTATACACTGCGACTTGCAGACCATCAGGTCTGCAGTTTCACCAGGATGAATACTGTCAGCCGAAGTGGAGAAGACATCCTACTAGAGCCCATTTTCTTGAAGAAAAATGCTGTTTTAAGAGTCGAGAGCTACAGACAGAGCCGAGGTAGGCTAATGCTATACTGAAGTTACTGTGTTGACCTGCATCAGAAACTACACATCAAAGCATGGCAGGATAACAGCAACTTCTCCATCTTCCCATAATGTAGTCAGGCCACATCAGAGTGGACGCATATTAATAGTGCAGTGTTTCCCCATTTGATTACAATGCAGCCCGGTTCACAGCGACCAGGCTGCAGGGCTCACACTCAATACAGGACCAATTTTTAAAAAGTTGTTGCCACTAGTCACTTATACAGAAATACATGGGGAAAAAGAGTCCAGGTGGAAAAATACCAGAAGTCCTCTTTAACTGTTGTAATGGGATAAAAATGTTGCAGTAAAACTTCCTTGTCCTGATTATGGTGATGCAATGTAAATCCATGCAGCAGCAGCCAGCAACAGTGCAGTCCTGCCACAGAAGTGTGTACTTTTATAAGCTTGACATCTCTTGAGAATTGGGGAAATCCCTTCATTCATATTTCATGCAGCATACAAATGGCACAATGTAGAATAAAAACTGAAATTAAGTTCTATGATTGCATGAGTTTATATCCACTTCAATAATATACATGATTGTTAAAGAGCACACTTAAAGGTGTTTTTGAGCTGTGTTGAAAATGCCTTAACATGCCCCCTACTGTTATAAATCAACCCTAACCTCGCAAGTCCAATGCTGAGGTAGAGTCGACAGGACATCTCTATCTCATCAAATTTAAGTTTTACTCCATATGATTTCCATCTATTTAATTGCCTTTAAAGTTCCAATCTATCCAACAGTGAGTTAAAACAATGGTGATTGATCATATGATCCACTAATGAAAGCACTTCTACTTTTCTATTCTAATATCCATATCTGTGGCAACATTCGCAGGCTAGATATAAATAAGCCGCCATGTTAGTGACGCTGCTGACAGCGTTTGGTCTGTCAGACCAGATCGTAACCAATGGTTATGCTGCGTACAATTGTAATCAGAAATCGGAAACTCTAACTTCTGAGATAGGCTTGTGGTAAGGGCAGTAGTATAATGGAACATGTGTGTGTGTGTGTGTGTGTGTGTGTGTGTGTGTGTGTGTGTATGTGGATTTAAGAGGGTAACATATAGGGGACGGACTGAATGTGTTTCAATAAAGTTTATAAAAGAGAAAAAAAAACAATTGTCAACATACATAGTGACCATGAACGTGACAAGATGGGGGCTCTAAAAGAACAGGCTTGCCTGCAGTTACATCTTGCCAACAAAGAGGCCACTAGAAACAAGATATCCTCAACATTATGGAGTAGGACTTTAATAATGTTACCGCTCTCTAATCTTAGGTGAGCTGCCACCCTACTCTTGTCCTCTTTGCCCCCCTCTGAGCCCTTTGCACACTTTGTTGCATTTTTCAAAATTATGCAGAGAGTGGAGTTAGGCTCAGACCTGGGGGTAAAGTTACACTTTAATTTTGAAGCTATATTTATTTTACTTGTATAATAAATAATTTGTTAATATGTTCAATTATTATTTTAAACTGAAAACCAATGATTTTGTTTTTATTCAACATGGGATGAATATGACATTCTAGAAATGAGGCATGTCTTTTGTGTGAATACTGATGCAAGTTTGAATAAATAAAACAAAATGAATAAGGTCGAAAATATTAGGAGATCACAGTGTTTTCCTGTTTACAAAGGGTGACTCATACTAAAATGGAATTCAGGGGGGAAAAAAATTCCTGGCATCTTCAGATGAACCAGTAGCCTGAGCCTTGAATCTATTGGGACTATGTCAGTCATTTTCAAACAGGATAGAGCAAAGCGCATTAGCCTGGCTCTACACCGGCAACACTGTTGACTCATTTGACTCACAGATGAATACAAAATTATCTCTAATTCATTCAGAATGAGCAAATAGAGAAAACACCGTCCAGCAGGAGACTGGATGGAAGGTGTCATTCCAGGAACACTCAGCTTGTAGGACATGAAGGTCACAGTACAGGCTCAATGTGGGCCAGCTCTCAGCAGTGAGGCAGGTTGGAGGGGCTGAGCTCCATCTTCAGAAGGACAACACAGTGCAACTGTCACAGGGAGTATATACCCTCTATGCCACCGAGAGCGGTCAAGTGTAAGGGGCCAGCCCTTGAGCGGGCACCCTTGTGGGAGTGTGTATGTGTGTGAGTACATATGCAGAGAGAGCAATCTGGAGTATGCTGGAGGCTATGGTCTCTTTGACGTGATAGATTCCCGTTGCAGCTCACAAAGCCAGGAGGGAGTCAGTCAACATCCTGCCACATGCCCTGCTGTTTATCTTCCGAAATCTGGTTGTGGGTTGCATCCTCTGGGCATGCCCCAGATGCTCTCTCCTTTCACTGTAATCACCATAACTTATGGTGACATACGTTACCATGCGCTTTCTAATGTTTTTGTTTGATTGAAAGACTACTGCACTAAAACTGATTTCCTGCTACTGAGCTGAGGACAACATAACCTGCAAGTGGCATTTATACGAGTATGCAAATGTTCGCTGTGCTTTAACAGATTCAAGCTGAATCAGGTTTCCCGTGAAAAACAAGGTAGATAACTTAGAGCTCTGAGATCATAGCCTCTAACTGAAGAGTACAAGAGAGGTGGGAGCGGGGAAAAAATTCTATTCCAAATCTTCGGCTTCAAAAGTGGATGAAAGCTGAATGCAAATAAAGTTCTGTTTCTCTGTGTTGTGATTTATCACTGTGCCGAGCAGGAGTGCCGGGGCAGGCGGTATATTGAACGGAATGACTCTCCTCACATATTGGAAAAGCAAGTTAACAACAAAGCACAGGAAAAATGGAGCCAGACAGATGGATGACCTTCAGTCCTCCTTGGTGGGAATCGGTAGAGGAATTTGTTTAGAGAGCTAATCGTTCACTCCAGTAAAATAATTGTCTGAAGAGCCCATCTATACTTAAAAAAATCATTGGGAACAAGGCACTTTTGTGAAGCCAAATAAAACAAGGAGGGAGAGAAAGTAATGAATGATGGACTATAAAACAGGAATAAATGAAGCAAATAATATGGGTATATGCCTTTTTTTAAACTATGTTGGTACAGAATTACAACACTTTTATCTTTCATGAAGAATTGTTATTGAATAAAAGTTGCACAACAAACTCAATGTGAGAATAACACATTGAGTGCCTTTCTTATAAAGAGCCACATTATGGATGCACCATAACCAAATATTAAAAGAGCATTTGACATTTCTCTGTGGCACAATGACATTGACTCCACTGCATACCATGCACTGTTATACAAGCCTGTTGGGGACATCAACTGTGTACTATGAATCCTGTTTCACCTAACTGCCAAACTTCTGCGGAAAGGCATCTTTTTAAGCGCCTGTTGCTTGTTTTCCTCCATCTATAAAATCTAACTAAGGTTTACTATCCTCCGTCGTTGGACAAAATAGTGAATGCATGGGGAATTTTGGCTCTGCTGTTGTTCATTTAAGACATTATTTTTCCTAGATTATTTGTGAACCACTGGGATGCTGTGCTATTCAGCACATCAAGCAACTAAATAAAAAAAACATCTACTCTGGAACAAATGACAGCACTGCAAATAAAAAGCAAGTCAGCTCCAGGCTTCCTGTTTTACTGTACTCTGATCCTCCAATTTGGTGCTCATTCGGAATTTCCAGTAAACAGGATTGATTGAGTAGGGGCCTTGTGTTTTCCATCTCCCTTCTCTCCATATAATCCTCCGGTGATGAGTCATGTCACCAATGCTCTGCCATGGGTGAGCCTCAATCTCCGTGCCCAATGACTGCACCAGAGAGCAATCCTTCAATGCAGCCCAGGCATCAATCTTGCTTGGAAGCAGTTGGCGATGAACCTGGACTGCCTTGAAAAGTTCTCTGGCTGACAGCTTCCATGATCAGCCGTCACAGCTGGCTGTCTGATTCATACCTAAACGCCACATCAAGAGAGAGACAGAGAGAGAGAGGTCACCCTTTGCTCTGCTTCCATGTTGAGTGTTCACAACAGAGAACAACAGCACTTTCAATCCTCCGAATGAGTTACATGTAAAGTAAAGAAAGGGGAATCCTGTCAAACAATGGAAATACTTGGAGCAAACCCAAGGGAACAATGGGACCTCTAGCTTTATATTCATGTCATGTGGTTAAGTAAATACGATGCTGTCCTGCTGGCCACCTTTTTATTTCATTTTAATTTCCAGGGAAGCAAACAATGAATTCAGAAAGCCAGAGGTCAGTTAAGTTTTAAATATTTCATTTTCACCCTTAAATGCTAAATAAAAGCAATGTTGAAGGGTCAGTTAATTTATATCATAAACAAATGTCAGGGTATTGGAGCCGTGGAGAAGCAGAAGGTTCAGTTTCATGCACCGCGGTTTTTCAATATTCATAGATGAAAGTTCTAATGCAAAACCAATGCAGTGCAGCTGAATGAATTTCAGGTTGAAATGACAGCATTAATTAAAGTATTTAAAAATCATATTTGAATCTTAAATGGCAATGTGTCCTGCCACAAAAGTCATATGACATTAGAGTTTATAGCTACTAAGAACAGAGGCCACATGGAAACATTCTGTATTTCTATGGCATATAACTTGTACAGCAAAAGAACTGTACATACTTATGCTGCAAACACTGCAGTAATAATAGAGCGTTGAATTTGCTTTTTTGTTAAAGATAGTTTGGGCTCAAAATATAGTTTTAAAACTAAGATGTCTCCAACTGTAAAAAAAAGTCATTAAGATATACCGTAGTTAATCACATCTGCAGATATAGTGTACTGTATTTAATGTACTGTATTATTTTGTGCCATGGTGCAGTAAAAATAGCATTTTTTTTCACCTTTCTATTCTAAAATAGGTAGAACAAAACTGTTGTCCTTGACTGTAATATTTCATTACTCTGCAAAGGAATCATGAAACCTGATTCTCACATCTCTGAATCATGAAAATTAAACAGGAGATCTTACAATGCTGCCCTGTATCTCTATAAAAGGTGTGCAGAAACAGAGTGTTCTCACTAACCGACACGCTATTGCTCCTAATCATCCTCGACTAATCTTGGACTATGATTGTCATTCACTACCCTCCATCCACACACAGTATCTAAAAGGGGGACATCTTCTTCATGGTCATGTTAAAACTCTATTAATTCAGTTATCGGCTTTAGTGGAGCTCAATGTGAAAGCAATGGTGCCCTGTGAGGTGTTGTAATGTTAGGGCTCATTTATGCTTCCATTTCGAAGGTAAATAGAGATGTGTTATTAACGTTCTAAACGTCACTGCCCTCATGCTTTCATTTACGTTGGAATGGACATTGAGCAAAACATCCTCTAGAGGGCGTCGATCAGATTAAAAAGTCACTCCAATAAAGTTTGAAAAATAAAGTTTTTGACAACAACAAACATGGCGATGACAGAGAAACTGATGACTAACTGATGTCTGCCGGGGCTTTTGATGACTTTCTCACTCCTGCTATTCACGGCAGTCTTTGTGTACAAGATGCCATCTGTGTAAAAGTAGAGAAACCGCTAAAGAAATCGCTTAACAGAGGGGGAGGTCTAAGACACCACCTATCTCCAATTTACAATGCTGCCCTTTCATCCCTTCCCAGGAGATTCAACAATCGAACCTCAAAGAACAACTGTCGTACTCAACAAAGGGCATGCAGTGACTCCAACGACTGTCGTTATAACCCAGTAGAGAACGAAACCAACTTCCCACCAACAACTGTCACTCCAACGACTGTCGGTGGCACTTGGAGCACAAAGGGTTCCAGTGACATCATCGGCCTTGTGAGAGGTTAAATACCTGGAACTCCACACCAGTTAGTTGGACCAGTCCCAGCCTGGTCATATGCGTACATGAACTGATGAAGCCTCTTGGATTAGAGGTGAAACGTCTTCCAAGACAAACGAAAAGTCCAGTTGCTTTTGACTTAAATTTCTTTGGTGATAATGACCTGGACAAATGAGAACATTCACAGGCTTTGTGTACAATGCCCGTTTGGTCCGTAACCATACGCATCCGTAAACTTGCAGGGTACGGACAGAAATACAGACGAAATGTACGCAGCAGAGTTTAGACAGAAGGCTCCGTCCCTATCCGTATGTTCTCTAACGTAGAGCATAAATGAGAATTTACTGTAACTTAACACAGGTATGGACACAGCCATATAATATCACACTACTTACACACCCAACACCAAAACATGAATAATTCTTCAATCTGGCAGTTAGCTTGTTTCATTTTTATTCACTGGTATGTGAACCCTATTACAAACTGTAATGCATATGTTCCCATATTATTGTAAGGTCATGGCTGCAATGGTTTTGGCAGCTGCATGATAATGAATTATTCTTTGGCCCACTTCCATTACTTGCAAGTTATGTTTGAGGAGCCAACATTTGGCCAAGATATATGTGACCAACAATTACCCTCCCTTTGTGTCCTCATGCTGCAGACTCTTGCTGGCTCATTCCTTGAGGAAAGGAAAAATCAATTTACGCTTGCTCATATTTGAACACTGCATTTACATACAAGCCACACACACACCCACCCACCCACACACACACACAGAAAGATGCCCTTTTTGTAAGAAATACTTAACTAATACTAGAAATAAAATAGTTAAAATGTCTGTGATCATACTTATTCTGCCCATAACAGAATGTTATTTAGTATCTACACTCATGCTCTAGCACAGTAAAGAAATAAAGTAAAGAGTAAAGAAATCAAAACCATGACAAGCTTATAAAACGGCTTTCTTGTGTCTTCAAGCTATTATGCATTCTTTTGCCAGCACTGCAGAGGGGAGTTGTGCTCTAATTAAACTCACCTCCAAATATCCTTGCGGACACCTCCAGAATACTCAAAAACTTTAAAAATGTGGCTGAGATGGGAATTTGTTATGCATGTAGGCAGCATTGCTAATAAATCCCTGTTTAGACTTCAGCCAAGATTAGCGTTGCAACCTGCAGAACACATCTCCAGCGTGCCACTGAGTCACAGAGGTCACTATTCAAATTATTTGACACATGAAAGCCTCCTGTGATTGAACCAGTCCTCAGAGGTAATGCCAGCTGCCGGAGCAGGGCTGTGTGAACTGTTAACTACTGACTGCTGCAGCAAACATCTGCCTGGATAAAAAGATTTGCTACAATTCAACGTTATCAAAGCTAAGAAAATAAAGCTCAAACGATGAAGCAGCATTCCATCCAAAAATGGTGAGGGAAAAAGCGGCATACAAAACACTGCAGCACATTTTCTGGATGTTCTCTGCTGATTGTACTTATGAGAAACCAGGGAATACTATTCACTGCAGAAAAATAGTAAAAACAAGGAATTCTAAGAAGGAAAATCATCTATCTGTAAATGAGGAACTGATCGAGCTGAATACATGACTTAAATGTTATAAATTATCCTTAAATCTAAGCAAGACAAATATTTTTTTTCACTTCAATAGAAATTGAGATAATGTTGAACATATCTGTGTCAAAATAAATGGTTGAGCTATTGAGAGAGTGGAGTCCACAAAAATTCCTGAGGGTACATGAATTTTTAAACTTCGTATTTATGAACTACACAAAAAGATGTCTGAATGTGTTGGCTTTTTCATGTTTCTTCCATTTAAAGAACTTTTAACCTCAAACATGTCTATATTTGAGCCTCATTTAAATGATCTATATGTCATATGGTGCAAGACATTTCCTAGTTTTTTATGAAAATACAGATTTTACAGGAGAACGTTATATGTGCCATATCACGGTCCAAGATAAATGCTCCCACTGACCCTCTGTTCCAGAGCTACAGTCTCCTGAAGCTAACTGAATGTTACATCTTTCACAATGCCTGAATAATATTGTACACATGCTCAACGACAGACTCTGTGACCCTTGCATACATATGAGATGAGGAAAAAGCATCTTATAATGGGAAAAAAAGAAACTTAAAAATGTACAGTATGTGCTTTAGTGTGGTTTGCAGAAGCCCACAGGTGTGAATTGAGGTTAATAACACTACTGTATACTATACAGTACATATATACTAATTGTCTGTTTTCAAAAAGAGCCTAAGACAGCAGTTACTTCTAAAATGTTAAAGCTTGAATACCCTTAACGGCTGGGGAGTTTTAAACTAGTTATTCTGGAATCATTTGTTATTGTTCTGTCATTTCCACTTGCCTTTATTGTATTTTATCTATTTAACTAATCCTTAGACTAACAGAATAATAGGTTGTAATGTATAATACATGCACTTTTTTCTAAGTATTTAAAATAAGTACTTAAAAGTGTTTAATATCTGCTTAGTTTCTGGGACCCTAAACAGATGCCTCAGACAGCTTTACCAGGTTGTCACATATTATGTTATGATCATACTTGTTTTTTTAACTGTTTCGTGAATAAATCAAACTGAAACTGAATTAATAAGAAGTGGTCATGTAATTTTAAGGCTCAATCAACCCAGCATCATTTGTGCATCATAGAGAGGCAGAACCTTGGAATTGACGTCAAACAGTTGAATAAACATACCCTTCTCATCGAGGAGAGCAGCATGTTCATTAACAGCTCCATCCACACACACAGAAAGGAACACAGCTCTTCTGTGATAAAAGCTTATTAGCTACCTGTGAGGATTAAATCTGATCACTTGCAGCAACAGTAAATAGATGTGTTTCTAGTTTCCTTTTCACTTTGTAAATCGTATGCCTTTTGATTCCATTATAAACCCACATAAAATCTCTGCCTGGCAACATTTTTTATGCCCCGTGAAAAATGACATTGCTGTCACCTTTAGAGATATACCTTCAAACATGACTGCTAATCTACTGCATTTGCTAAGTGCTTGAGGGGAAAGGGTGAGTTATTAAGATTGAAAGTAAAGACATCCTAAACGATTAAACACATAATTAACAGCTACTGCATGAAGGGCATGACTTGTGAAATCTCAAAGGATTCCTGATCGGCCGGCTTAAATCTCCCACAAGTAATTCTTCTGCTCAAAACATAACATCAGCTCAGACACATATACTAAAGCGCTAAACCTGAAGCAAATTAAAACTTTCTCAATCTTTCAAAATATATCTGCCGTTATTCTTGTGATTATACCATCCAATCATTGAATCCAACCTGAATTCATCTTTCTGCAGGAGCCTTCCAAAATACTTTAAAAATAAGAGAGCTACATCTGGGCTTTATATGACAGCCAAACCAACAAGTAGGCCAAAGAACTGTTCCAGGCATAAATCAATGTACTGTGTTTCCCCCCCCCCCAAACCAAAACAAGTTCAACAATTACATCTCTTTGAGGAGAGATAATTATTCACCAATGTGCCAAATGAACAATTTTGTTTGTCCGACAACAAAGTATAAACCACGAGTCTTGCGTGACAATCCAGAAAATCAAGCTGAGCTTTGGCCACTGCCCCAGAACAAGCATCTGTCAAAACAAATATATAAATAAATAAACAACCTATGATCCATGGATGAAATGAAAAAAGGAACATTAAAAAAAGAACTGTGGAATCTCTACAGACATAAGTGTGACAATCATAGCAATTTAACTTTTTGTCAAAAAAGGAAAAAGAAACATCAGTGGCTTTTGGCATGAATAAATATGCAATATCCCAAAAGTGCAAGATTACATTATGAAGAAAATAAACTTTTAGGGAGCTGATGCTCAAGCATTTCTTTCAGTGAAAAAAAGCTCTAACAAATGCATGTAATGTCTTTAAATACTAACAATGAACAGCTTTATTTTGTGTGTGCTTAAATGAAATAAATCCCTGATTGTAGTTAAATAATCATATATTCTTCAGCAGAGGGACTACATTCACACTGCAGAAAGAATATATGTTAATTACCATTGAGAGATTAAATGAACCCTAGAAAGGACCCTGATCAATGTCAGGGCTGAAACTGTGCTCTACTTGGTGTGAAATATCCACAGATTTTTTTTTTCCTTTGGCGTACAGTTGAATTTTATATCAACAACATATTTGGCACATTATCTACAGCTGAATTACGACAAAGGACAGACAAAAACCCTAGAAATTTACTTGCCAACAGAGGATGCATCAGACGTGGATTTTTGACTCATGGGATTGAAAGGGAAGCCTTCACTGCGAGGATGATGCTTCACGTCCAAAATTTGCTCTACTGCTCTTCGTACATAACTAGTTCAATCAGATGTAAAAATGAACGATATGAAATAAATAATTCATTCACCCCCTTATTGTTATTCAGGGTCACAGAGACAACCCCAGAGCACAAGGCGGAGAAACATAACGGATGGCTCAACAGTTAATCAGAGAGCTTCAACAGACAGACAATCATTCACACTTACGGTTATGCCTAAGGGCAATGGATGTGACTTGCATGTGCTTTCAATATATATACAGTAAGGGGAATTCCATGGCATGATGTCACCTTGTCACAGTTGTTCAAGAGCAAGAGAAAAACACTGTGAAGCAACGCATTTATTTTACTCTACATAAAACAAAAAATAACCTAAACTTAAGCATGTCTTACTAAACCTGACTAACCTAAAACCTGATGATACACTCAATAATTTCTCCTCTTGCTGTGTGTCTAATTTGTCTCTTCTTCTGCACACAAAAATCACCTAAAACATTTCTTAATTGGCACATCATTTTTTGTCTGTTGTTCTTTTCTTAGAAAGAAACAGAGAGGGAAACCAAAAAAGTAGCCCCAGGGACACAATGAAGCCATCTCACAATGGCCACTTCAGCTGTAAATGACACCTACTCTGTGAGCATCCAGAGTAGGTGTCCAAATAATGTCTCCTCACAAATGTTCTACAAATGTTGCTGCCATTTCCCCAGTTAAACACTATTCATTCATAACTAACAGCAGGCAGCATGAGGTGATGTCAAACAAGACTGTGGGTGGTTGTTAGGTGAGTGTAAAGATATGTAATTCCCACAATCCCCCATGCTCATAAATGGGATAGATAGCCACTGTCAGTCAGCATCACACACACACACACACACACACACACACACACACACACACACACACACACACACACACACACACACACACACACACACACACACACACACACACACACACACACTTTCTCATCCTAACTGCTTATTTTGATTTGCATTCTCAAGATTTACAGAACAAAAGCATACTGCAGCACCTCTAGTGATATTATAGGATAACTGCAGTTGAATTACAGCTGACCTCTTCTGGATGACACCTCTTGATAAAACAATTTCTGGGGAAAAGGTTGCACCCATTCCCTCTTTTGTCTGTGTTTCAGTACAAATTTTATTGTTATAGAATGTTTCCTTTAAATAAGTATTTTCTGTGGAAAGGTATAGCTCAAGGTCAGGCATTAATACACAGTAGGCCAAGTCTCATCTCCTGTATTAAGAAAAAAAAAAGGGCAAAGAACAGTGTCCTATACTGGTCACCTAGTGGTCTAAGATGCAGAGCACGTAGTCGTAACTAGTTAGGCTTTACTCCACAGTACTGTGTCAGCGCAGGAATATGTTCTGGCCACACCTGTTCAAAATTCTGAGACGGGGAGGGGCTCTGACCTGGCTGTATATTTTGAAACCAATCACAATCGTCTTGGGTGGAGCTAAGCAGATGGTGTCCTTGGAAAGTAGATAGCGGAGGTAGCAATGTACATCCAGAGAGCCAAACTACCAGATAACTGCAGCTTCAGTTTCCAGTCCAGCCAGGGACCTTGTTGCATGCCTCTATACATGTTTCCAGTCTGTCTTCACCATATACTATCAAAGACAATAATGCCCCCCGAAATCCTACAAAAGGACAAATGTAATAATACTGATAATTCACAAAACTGAGAGAAAAACAGATAAAAGGCATGACTGTCTGTTGTGTTTGTCTTTAATTTAACCTGTTATTGTGCATTTGTCCATGAGGTCGGAGGAGAGCCACTGGAACGGTGAAGTGCCACTCGCAGCACTAATCACATTTTTCCTGCAGCAGGGAGATGTGGTCATGTGTTTCAAGCAAAAATATGTTAGCATGAGTTATCACATCACAGGAGCCACATGATAGGAAGGGTATTAGCCTATCTAGCTGCAGTCGTTGCTGCTTTCCATAGACATTGCACAGCAGCCCGCCGCCGACCACTGCTGTATTTTCGGCATAACATGTATGGTACATCATAACATAGACCCAACTAATCGATGATGTAATTCATTGCCAACTATTTTTTTAATCGATTTAATCAATGTGTTTTTGTGGCTGTTGTTGCTGAAGCTAAACAGGGCCAGATTAGGAAAATCATAGGCATCTCAGAGGTAATGAGTGTGTCTGGTGCTCTGCAGGGCTATTTGCATGGGCACGTACTGTATGCATGTGGTATAGAGCGGAGCCTTGGGGAGACAGTATGTGAAGTGACAGCAACGGCTCCTTATTTGTACTTTGGGAGTCAGCTGGTGCATGGGATATGTAGCTGTTTTTCAGAAACTTATTTTACAGCTTGTTCCATAGATTCCGTGTATATTTAAGGGATTCAGTGTGGACAGAGAGCATCTGACGCTTGCTTGCTTGTGAGGACACAGTGCTATGTAAATGTTCCAAAATAGAAAACTTTTCAACTTTCTGTCACCAGCAATCAATCTTAATTTACATTATAGTATTTTATGAGAGATTTTGCCCTTTCCTTTTTACTTATTATCCCAGCCTGGTCAGACGCGTACATGAACTGATGAAGCCTCTTGGATGAGAGGTGAAACGTCTTCCTAGATCAGGGGTAGGCAATTCCATTCCTAGAGAGCCACTGTCCTGCTTGTTTTAGGTTTCTCCCTACTCTAACACACCTACGTTTATCAATAATCAAACTGCTTGATAACGAGCAAATCCTTACAATCAGGTGTGTTAGAACAGAGAGAAACCTAAAACATGCCGACAGGACAGTGGCTCTCTAGGACCGGAATTGCCTACCCCTGTCCTGGACAAATAACCAAGTCCAGTTGCTTTTGACTGAAATTTGCTTTGGGGATAACGATGACCTGGACAAATGAGAATATTCTATAGTCTATTTATTATGGTTTTTCCTCTATTTAAAATTGAGATACTTCACAAATTCAAAGCAATAATTTTTCCTTTGCTTTTGTGTGTACCAGGCACAACTAGAGCCGTAACCCGCTCTGGACCAGCATTCCTCGCTGAGTCCATCATATTTCGTCATGCTTTGTTTTCTGTCACCAATCATGTGTCGAGCCCATTACACTGTACTTCCTGAATCAACAGAGCCAGCTTGTCAAAACAGACTAAATTTCAGTAAACAAGAGCTAATCAGTTGTATCTAAAAACAAATGATCCATGTTACGTCGCCAGATGAGCAGAACTCCATGATGGCCCCCAAAGGGGTTCGAGATGCTTAATAGAGAAGACTCCTTTTCACAATCACTTAACAAAGAGATTGGAGGTTAACTGCGGGTTATCACATCTTAATCGGTCTTGTATTCAAATTCATGAGAAAATCTGAGAGTAGAAGTTTACTTTATCTTCAACTGCCTTAGAGTTTGTCAGAAAGCTCAAAAGTTGTAAAAAATAAAAATAAAAAAACAGAAATAAATTTGAATATTTTCCCTTCAGAGCAATTTTGTCATATTTTCTAGTATTTTGATTGGCAGGGTTTCATTGTTCCTCTCACAATTTGTTTGTTTTACTACTGCCACTTAAAACATGTATAATTACACTTAATAGAGAACTACAATTGATTTTTTTTTTGTGACTCACTGTGTGGTGTGTCTTGTATTATGAAGCTAATTAGGTCATTTGCTCCATTAAAGACATTGTT
Source organism: Echiichthys vipera (assembly GCF_963691815.1). Taxonomy (NCBI): domain Eukaryota; kingdom Metazoa; phylum Chordata; class Actinopteri; order Perciformes; family Trachinidae; genus Echiichthys; species Echiichthys vipera. The sequence goes on from NC_139830.1 coordinate 24,016,816, forward strand.
GGGAGATTAAGGTGCTCTGACCCATCTGGCTAATGGCCTGGTAGGATCTCAACTCCTATTAAAATATCTGCCACGGAGGACAAAGAAATATATTGAATCCTATTATTGTCCTAATCTAATTATTCAACATCAGTGGAGTATCATTTCCCCATAGCCCCTGACCATTCAGCTGTAGTTTAATAAGAAATCTAAAAGGAGCTTTAAACATACATCAGTTAAATGCTGATCAGTTGTGCATTTGAGCTGTGTTATTATGCCACTTATTTCATTTACTTGAATAGTCTCATTAAAGCAAATAATGTACATTAGGGCCACAAAAAACATACTAAGATGACGATATTCACAAAAATAATAATACAAGTGAATAAATGAAAACAGTTCCAGAAGTCAGTCTCTTTTTTCCTACCAACTCTTCAGCTAAAATTGGTGACATCCATTCATAATGATCCGAAAGTGAATAAGTAATTAGGAAGATAACAGTAATAGCACATAGCTAATGGGATGCTTCACAAGTTCCCACCCGTTTCACATTTCATCAACCACTGGTTGGTGTAATCTTCTGTTTATGACTCATATCCATCTGCTTAGTCTGAAAAGGACTGCAGTGATGCTCTGGCCAGCTCACCAAATATAAAAGACAGACAGATGCAGTCTCTGGCATATGTTTCAGACAATGGCAAAATAAAGATAAACCTGATAATAAACCACTTAAAAGAGGCTTACATTAACTTACTGCCTTGGTATTGTCATGTTCCCATAGTTTTATAACTAAATTTTAAACATAAAATGGTGTTCTGTAGCCTGGCATTGCAAGACTAATTCACAAATGTGTATTAGTCTGGAACATCTCAGTATATTTTTTGAACCAAACAATGTTGCACTGAGGGACAAATGCAAGTTTGTTTGACTTTTCAAACACTATCCAGGCTTGGTTTGCTTCAAAACAGCAATAAAATGGCAGCTGGGTCACACAAAAAAAAAAAAAAATCGGCAGAAACTGATGCGTCATAATTAGTCTGCACTTATAACTAAGTAATTGATCTCATTAAAGGCACTGCACCCGGACATTTACATTTCATTATAAGGGCTTAATAATATTCTAATTTTATTTACATATTACAAAATTATTATATAAATTATCATGCATTCCCCACATATTAGAAAATTATAATTATTACACTTGTGAAATAACTGATAAATACTGAACTGGCTGAACATGCATTTGTTGATACATGCATGGTAAGTTAAAATAAAAACTATTTGTCAGTGTGAACGTGTAAACCAGTTCTTTCAATATATTTAATGTTACAAGGATGCTGTAAACAAAAAAATGTAACAAAGAAGTAAACAAGAAATACCCTTAATTATACACATTCCACCATGCCGATATGCTACACTGGTTACAGGAACGAGTTGACCAGTTGTCACTTATCAGCAGATAGCAATGTGCTTTCCTATGCTGTAATAAGAGTGTGCGGATGACGCATGAAGTTGTTAAATTTTACTCCTTTAGCATCTGGCTTGTTGTCTATTCCAGTATCTAGCTTGCTACTGGACTTTCAACCATGGCGCAGAACGAGAAATAGGTCTGCAGTCTATAAATTTCGGCATGGGATATTACTGTATTTTATGTGTTTATTTTGTGATGTGTAGGTACAGTATGTAGATCTTTTAAAAATGTTTATTTTGAAAATATTTATACCTATACAAGTAGTGTAAATATGTCTGCCAGCTCTGTTAAATGCTTTGATGAAGATAAGAAACAAGTACAACTCAACTTGACTAAAGTCATATTACTTTCGGTTCTGTGGATAAAGATCTTTAACTTCCCCTCAGCTGAAGAGGAACCACCTTCGTAAAATTGCATTTGATGTTATGCAGATTTTTCTGAGGGCTCTCCAAGCAGGCTTTTTGGTGAATTTTCAAGTTAAATTGCACACTTAATAGAGCAGAGCGTCCAGCTTTAACACAGATCTAAAGTTTGCTCAATCTCCCTGATTTTAATGGGGTCGTGTATATTAGCCTCCCACAATCAGGTACGACAGGTATCATCTGCCAACGCCTAATATCAGTGTTGTACTCTAATCAATCATAGGACAACTTGATCACGTAAAAACTGTTCTTTCTGAGATAAAATGATCTTTTAGTGTCATTATATTTCTAATGATTGTTGACACAAGCAGTATCTCAAACTGAATGAGGGAGTTATCAAAACTTGATAGAAGACAAACAGAAACTGAAAAACCCATAGTTGTTTAAATGATGGGGCAATTGTCAACTTATAATACATTTGTATGTAATAGCCTGTTTTTCTCTGCAAGCATTTCATTTATATGAAACTTGATTATGTATTTACACAAAGACTGAAAGCTGAGTGCTCATGATGCTCTTAGCTGCAATCCTGCATTGAGAAAATTAACTTAATTTGCTTAGCAGAGTGCTAAGAAACAGCCTTGAAATGGGACATCAAGGCCAGGATGCCAACTCTCCCATCTCCATTATAAAGGCTAATATCTTTTCAAGGAAGACAAACATGGCCACAAGCGGTGCTTAAGTCAAGCAACAGGAGGCCTCGCCAAGGGCAATGTGACTGCTGATAAACCCTCGAGTCAACAGCAGATTTAATCTCTATGTCCCACTTGGCACATAATGGGAGAGTCCAGACAGATATATCCTAGTCTTTGCACCTATGTTCGCCCTATTTTTTATCTCATCAACTGAATGTGGCACTGAAGAAAGTATGACAACTCTAAATTTCCATTGGGTGGTCATGACAAGGAAGCCCTAGATCCCAATGCAACAAACACATTTAATTAGCAAGATATAAAGCACTGTAGTGTACCTTCTGTTATGCCTGCAGAAAAAAGGCTTTAGTAAACACACACCAGCAACTTTATTTGGTAGATCTCTTCAACTGCTTGTTAACGCAAATATTTAATCCAATCATGTGGCAGCAACTCAATGCACTTCGGCCTTTAGACACAGTTAGTACAATCTGCTGGAGCTCAAACCAAGTGTCAGAATGTTGAAGAAAGGTGATTTAGGTGACTTTGAACTTGGCACGGTTGCTGTTGTTGCCAGGAGGGCTGGTTTGAGTATTTTTTTAAATTGCTGATCTATCAATTTGATGTCCACTAACAACCAACTCTAGGGTTTAAAAAATTAATCATTCTCAACCTACCAACCTAGTATTAACATTTCACTGCAAGGTAAATTCACAGTTGGTGAAGGACAGGTTAGCTATGTATTATGTGATTGTAATTATTTAATAGTGGGTCCAGAGATAATTACTTTGGAAAGGATATAAGGTGGGCAATCTGTGAACCTTGACAGGATGACAGAAACCATATTCAACCAGGCCCAGCAAACCTCTTTCACTCATAATAAATGTCATTAGCAATTCTGCAGTGTGCTTGCCGTATGTTGCTATCTATGGATACCAGCCCAGCTTGCTACCAGAATGGGCTGACCTTCTCCATCAATTATAGTTCCTTGTTTCCTGGCCAACCAAGTACAAGGATGATCGACTTTTAGGTTGGCTGTGGTGGCGGTTTAACAGACAATCATAGCAAGAAGAGTGCATCTTTTTAGGTTGCATACACAACTGGAACAATAAGAGACACATTCCTAATTTTGATGAAATTTAAACATTTGCATGCAGTTCTGCTTCGTATATAGTTGTTTTATTTTTTTAGTTTTTTAGTGCTGTCATACAATGATCAATGAAAATATCTGGATTTGGCGCTGGATGAGCACCAAGCCCCAACAACATCAAATTCTAGGTTTAACCAATGAGTTAAAAAGTGCCAAAAAATGCAATTTGCAGAGTGGCCACTAGGGACAGGTAAGCAATTTCTTATTGACCCCCATGTTAAACAGGGCATTTTCACAGCATAATTAAACCTATTTAAGGCCTAGCACAAAAAAAACATTCTAGTCTGTATGTTTAGATCATATCTCCATGACAACACTGTGGGTACTGGTACTTTTTATACCAGGTTAATTTTTATTCTATTGGAGGTTAAAATGTATTAATAATTAGGGGTGCGGCCTCTTGAGTGACAGCTAGCCACTTGCCTCGGAGGCTAGTTGTCAGGATTAGCATGCTAACTCTGTGATCTTGACAAAATGACTTGCTCTTCGATCAACTGTACCAACAGATGGCTTAGGAACACACAGCGTGTTAGCTCTGTTATGCTAATCAAATAGCCACACTTGCACCATGACTTGCAATATAGCCTACTATCTATGGGACATACTCTAGATGCTGATCTGAAGCACTGGGAGGATTCGGACCATGAGGGCCGGTGTTTAAGGGTCTATAGCCAAGGTACTGTGTTGAATATCGGTTTAAATCAGGGGTGTCAAACTGATCCAGTAAAGGGCTGCTGTGGCTGCAGGTTTTCATTCCATCCAAGCAAGAACACACCTGACTCGACTTATTCAATCACCTGAATTGCCTTTACACAGTTGATTTGTTTTTCAGGTGTGTTCTTGCTTGGTTGGAATGAAAACCTGCAGCCACACTGGCCCTTTACAGGATCAGTTGGACACCCCTGGTTTAAATCATAGATCATATGATTTAAACTGATGATCTGTGCCTGCACTTGACTCCCGGAGCTGGTGTGTTTTGCGCTACAGACACAGGAGTGGAAAAAAAACCCTGCTCCCGTTACAAAATACAAAATCTCAACATTGACTCCCACTCCAAGCTCTTGGGAAGTCGTGCTAATATTGCTAAAGTGGTAATGAGGCAGAGTTGAAATATGACAAGATGGCGACGCCTGTAGGCGAGGACGATTGGATCAAGTTGAAATAATTGACATCGACGTAGAGTTCACATCCATTTTATATACTATATCTATGATGAGCACATGACATTTAAAGCAGCTGTCAGTGTTCTGGCTCAGTCGGTGGGTAGCGCTGTGGGATCTGTACTGAACAAAGTTAAACAATGTTGTAATTTGGAATTCAAATTACACTCGCTATAATTCTACACTTCTATAATTATTGCAGGTGTACTGTGTTATATCATGGTTCTGGTGTTTGGGGTTTCTGTGAACATACAAGTTGTAACACTGTATTATAGAGCTATTCAATGTTTTCTGGAAGTCCATAAATTTACTTCAGTTTTGTCCATTAGTGGAGATATGGGATCGGAACCTCTAAACATCAGACATAAATGTCAAATGCTTTGGCTTTCGAATAGGCTTGTGCAGATGTCTGATCAGAAACTCACTAAAAAGATATTTAGTTGCATGGTCATCCCTGGGAAGATTTGTTGCAGATTTTGTGGTCATCGTATTGTCAAGCCTGTGAGAGATGACAGAATATTTTGTTTAAGACCAAGCTGTAAAATAACTTTGTAATGAAATAAAATGTAATGAAATATTTCAACACTGAAACCCAAATGTTGGTGTCTTGTGAACCCTTTGGGCACTTTATGTGCATGAAGTAAATAAAGAAACCAATCAGTCAATAAAGGCTAAACTAAGTAGTTAGTAATAGAGGGTTATTCTTCTTCTAGCATCATGCTTGAGTGAGAAACCAGTGTTACAGCAGAAACAGCAGCATGTGCATAAGGACACTGTCAAAAATGAAGGTGGCAGTTTGACTGAATAATTAAGCAGTTATCCACTGAAGGGAAAAGCTAATCAATAAAACAGCTATGATCTGAAAGTGCCCCCCCCCCCCCCCCCCCCCACACACACACACACGTACACGATTTAATCAAAACAGGCTACATAAACAAGAATATTCCTGTCTCTACCTGCATACCAGAGTCCTCCTTGCTCACCCTCATCAGCCAGCCAGCAATCACGCCTGACTCCAGGCTTCTATGTTTGCTTAACTATGCAGTCCTGAGGTGTACACTGAGCGGGATGGGGTAGCTGTGGGAAACACAAGCTGATAATATCTAATCCTTTGTGTGAAGGACATATTTGTCTCCCCACCCAATATCCCACACTTTTAATAAGCCCACATTAGCCTGCTGAAATCTGACTGCAGCAATGCAATTCACAGGCTTCTGAAAACATGCAGCTTCTCATTGTAATTCAAACCAATGATACTTCATGTTAGCGATAATATTCAGTAAGGGGATTAACATATTTGTTTCAGAACAAAACTAAGCTTATCAAATGATACAAATAAGGACTGAAAATGGTCACTATTGCTATGGGACATAGCAATAATATGTTGTTCTTTGAACCTGATTTGATCATTTTGTTTAGTCCCCATTTTTATTATTGTTTGTGTTGCACTGTTTTTAACAAATGAACGGTATCCTTGAGTGCCTAGAAAGGCACCTATAAATAAAATGTATTATTTTTATTAGTACTGTATATGTATTGATTTTTAAGACTAAATATAATGGATTTGATTCCATGTCAAATAAAATTCTTTATGTCATTTCTATATCCTGGTGAGCTAGACAAGCCTTCATAACTTCATCACTGCGTGAGCCGTGTAGATGGGAAGAAGGAATGATATCTCTTTCTGGTCCTGTGCTTTGATATCACATCATCATCTCAAGGATGTAAGGAAAAACTCCAGCTCTACAGTATTCTGGTGCCCGGAAAGGGAAATTATGGGTGATTGGGCTTAAGTGTTCAAAAGCTGAGGGTGCATGCGGTGCTCTTACTAAAGGTATGTTGTTCAGATTAAAAACCAAAGCAGCATTTGTGCCAGAGCGCTTGTAACGTTGTGACTTTTGTATTCACATTTTAGTGTTTGTTTGGGAGTGCTTACTGAAGTGAGCTGACACCCACTTTGCGAGAGCCACACTTGAATCTTTCCATATGCATAATCCTTGGTGAGACACATCTGGACGCCATTTCCTCTAAAACAATTTCACTACAGGGAATTGCCACCTTGCAATACTTGCATTATGCTAAACAGTCAAACCAATCAGGCCGATGCATGTACTGTATGCAAGTACCAGCTGCTGTAACAGAGATCACTCTTGATTCTCGTTTCCACGGCTTCATTTACCTGCCGAGGGCACTGGCAGCTGGATTGTAGTTGTACCTAGCTTGTATTTAGTGCAGAAAAACATGGTCCCATTTAATGGATATTTGCTTTTTAAATAACTAACTGATGTACTATAATTCAGCTCAATGTGGCTGCCTTTGTAATTCATAACTTGTAATTACCTATCAATTGAATAGCCAATTAAAGCACCTTACCTCAAAACATTTGCAAGGAAAATCAAGGAAACTGAAAGGGTTTTCAATGGGCCAGCTCCATGCTGAGACTTCTGCTGAACAGGGCGAGCAGAGGGGTCTTGCTCTCATTTGAACACAACACAGCTTATTCAGCACATTTTGTTATTGTTCTGATTGTATTCTATGTGGCGGCATTACTGTTAAGACAGATCTGAAAACCTTGAAATGTTGCTGCATGCAGTGAATCATGAGGGAAGAAATGTTTTTTACTAACTTTCATCCATTCTTGTTGGCGTCTGCTGTGTGTAATTATATCTGTCGAGGCGAGCAACGCACTGTAAATGCAGAGTAAACAGGCCTTTACATACTGATAACACAAGTTTTGTACCTCAATTTGTCCAGGAACAAGTGAGTGAGAAAAACATTGTCAGCACAAACAAAGCCTGGAGTTGAAATAATGAAGCTGTTCGAGAAATGTCAGTTCGATGTCTGTCTGTATAGCCATCCTTTATCACAAAATGTTAAAAAGTGACAAGTGATGGTGCTCCCGTCTTTTTTAATTCACATAACTGACAGAATTTCCGTTTATATTTTCATTGCGTTGCTCTCGGAATTGTACAATATGCATCACAGGCCTCTGGCCATTGAGTCGTTGCAGAGTAGAGCCTTCACTATGTTCCAAACAACTGTAGTGAAATTATATTAAGTTAACAGGCTGACGCCAGCCTTGTTATCACACTAACTGCCACTTAATAGAAAACAGCCACTCCTAAGTCTGTAGCTTGCTATAAACTGCTTTAATTTAGAATCGTTGTGTGCCAAGGGGTTTAGTGTTGTAAATGTGTGAATCAAAATATTGTGATCTTTCTTTTTCCATGTTTTCCAACGTAAACTGCTGTTAAATTGTGCTACAGTTTTCACTCCCACTGGATATTAAAAAATATGAAATGAAAAATATCTCCTAGGGAAGGTTATGAGGGTGGCCCACTGATGCAGGCTTTTCCACCAGTCAGCTTCTCTCACCCTTGGGCCCGAAAAAATTAGTAAGGAAGCAAGGTCTGTTTTGCTTAAATAGTCTTAAAGCGATAGCCAGCTTGTGCTCTGATATGACATGACACCTGAGTAATGCTGAGAGAACAGATTCTAAATGAGGGGCACAACACAAGGTGCTGAACCATAAGGTGCTGAACCATAACGTGAGTGATAAACAGTACCTGTTCCAGGGAGGTGGAGAGAAAACATTGACAAGCAAGCACCACTGGTGTGTGGCGAAGCAAACTGAGCAGCTCATAATATCATGACAATTATCACTGCTGCCTTGGCTTCATCAAGCAAAGGGGGGATATTTTTTTCCCATTGTTTCTGATTGTCACTTGAAACTTGAAGTAATTCACATTCAAAAGCTCAGACTGCAAACCCCCACCCCACCCCCACCAAAATGGAAGTTGAATACACCCCATCTTATCTGATTTGCTAGAAAGTCCAACTGAATTGACAACCATGGGGGTTGCAGCACACAAGTAGAGCACATTAGCTCATTAGGAACTACATTAAAAATGTGTCCTGTAATGTTTTAATGCTTTGCCACCTGCAGCTGAAAATAGTGCTGCTACAATGTATTGATCGACAGAAATCAAATCAACAACTCTAAGAGTTTCAGGTCATTTATCAAATAAAAATGTCAAATATCTGTTGGTTCTCAACTGTCACAATTGTATCATTGTAAATCTAACATCTTTATTTATCTGGATGTTGTCTAAAGCCATTTAAAAATGTTACACTGGGCTCTGGGAAAATGTTCCCGTTATTTTATTGTCTAAACGACTGCTCAAAAAATAACTGATAAGGGAAAAAAGTAAATTACATATTCTGGTGAATCCTGCAGATCTTGAAGGTGAGCTGTTTTATATCATTGGGTAAAATATATACTAAACTTTAAAGAGGCCACTTAGTAAAGATGAAACTTGATATGAAAAACTAGATTGGTCAAAAAGGGCATATTTTAAAAATAGGTCTAAAAGTTTTTTTTAAAGGTTTAAAAGATTGCAAAATAAGGATATTAAGCACTCACCTTGATCCCTCATAATTCTCTGGTTAATGTGTGAAAACCTACTTCAGATCCTGAAAAGACACAGTGACACAGTAAATGTTCTCTAGGGCCAGCTATCCTCACAACTTTATATGAATATTATGCTACCGTCATGATCCCAATGTGAGAGCAGCTATCAAACCATCACTCTGGGGTGAAGTGCTAATATCATGAAATGTCTTCAATGTGTCTTTATTTAACATAATATATGTTCTGTACATTATCAGTGTTTAATGGTGTCCCTAAAGGCAAGTGTGCTTTTTCTAGGCTGTACCGCTTTCATGGAAGATTTTAATGAATGCCCTATTAACTTTGGCCTTTGGCCTTTCGATACCAGTGGCAAAATGATTCCAGGTTGCTTCTGCTATGCTTTATACAGTACAGCCTTTCTCATAACCCTAAAGCTCAGTGTTTCAGATCTTGTAGGGCTTCACCTTAAAACAAATTGGGGTGATGTTTCTTGAAAGGCCAGTATTGCACTTTTGTTGTTTTCTGATTCCTCTACCTGCAATTCAGCAGAGTCTTTGTGAGAAGTAGTGCTCCCATGCTCTTTCCAGGCCATGGGCTGTACAGTAATCAATGTTGATGAATGAGTAGGAAGGCTCTCTTTATTCCAGCCCTCGCTGAATAGAAAGTTTCCATTATCTCTCACAATGTATTCACTCTATCAAAGTGACAGGGTTGAGGCAAGCCACACTCCATTGCCCTCACTGTGCCCAAACCTACCTTCATCCGTCTACTCAAAAGAACAGGGAAAGCCGGAAGAGACTGCTAAAATAACACTGCACAAACCTACAAAATCTATAAGACTTTAACTCTTGAGTATCATCCATCAAAGCTGTTAGGATACAATTACATGCATGCGTTGTGCAAAAATATCCACTGTAACAGGGAATAATTCAAGAGAGGATGGAGTTGGGCATTTCTTTCTTTGAACCATTTGACAGAAAATCACTTAAGTTCATTTTTAAGAAAAATGGCAGAAGAAAAAACACAATTCACCCACATTTTTTTCAAGCAATATTTCACATAGGTACAACAGATTTATTTTTCAGCACACTTTTGTACGTGTTGTGAATCGGCTAGTCATTAACCTGACACTACTAATGCAAAGACATTTGTATTCACCACATGCTGTCAAGCAGTTTCCAGTGTCTCTGTATCATGTAAAGCAATAAACAGACAGAGAAGTTGCATTAGTTATATTGTCTTTATCATAGAAATAGAATGACAGTAGTTCGGACATTGAACTGCTTGCCATGTTCATTTGACTAGTTCACGACAAAATGGCGACCGTTGTTGTTATGGTGACAGTGGGGCCATAAAGTGTGGCACAATCCCTAGCTTGAGAACATATTTTTTTTAATAAATAGAATTTTAAGACTTACTAGAAATATGAGGCAATTAAATCCCGCAGTTCAATCCAGCAATTCTCAACGGTCTTTTCAATGGCAATGGTAACCATAAATATGGCCACCGCTCTGATCATCCTGCCTTGTTGATTTGAATGGGAATGTTCATTCCACTCTCATTCTATTCCTATGTTTTTTTCCCCCAACATTTAGTGAAAGGCACAACTTTACTTACAATTTACAATTTGGTGATATCCTACAACATTACTTGTGATGTCGCCAAAAGGCTTCTAAAACTGGGACTTTGCATTTGACCTTCTTTAGGTTCTATTTATGCCCAATTGCATCAAAAACAATTGTACATAAAACCAGCTGATCACATAAGCTGGAGCTCTCCATGTGTATCTGAGGGTATGTTATACTATCATATCGCTCGGTACATCTGCTAACCTTTCAGTCACTTTAATAAAGAGCTAAAGTAGGATGCAGAGGAGCCATGCTGGCCATAAAGAGCAGCCAGTATGCACACTGGGTCTAGCTTCCTGTATTATTATGTTACTCTGCTGTGGTTGCCTTTTTAGAGGCTGAACTCATTATTTTTTCATGTTGTTGATCTTGGGACTTTACGGCCCCATGAAAATAGGGTCATGCTCTTCTCCATTAGTTCTGTTAAACGGCACGCACCTTCTATTGTTGCAATAATACAACACAAAACCAAAATCAGGTAGTGAATAGATTATTGAGATGGAAGGTAATGTTTTCCTAATACTGCTGGAATAGAAACAGAGCCTTTCCTCCATGATAATGTGACAAAATTATATGTTTCCTTTGTCTTACACATCACTTATTAATCTTTATTATTGCATGTCTTCACACTGCTTGTTCTTAGTGTGGAACATTCAGTGACCTGATGTCTGTTTTGAAATAATTTCACTGCTTGATATTATTGACAGTGCAGGGCCCAGTGGCTGTAATGATTAATATCAATGAAAAAGGAATATTACTACAAACCAATCATGAATGCTGAACAAAATCAAAATTCAGACACCTTTTTAAGTTCAGCAATTAATCTAATTATATCTGATACCCCACCTCTTCTATATAACTTTGTATTATGACACTGCTGCTTATCTCAGGTGCTCACTATAAAAAAACACTTAATGCCCACCTCATCTGTGTTACTCTAACTGCTTGTACCTCAAGTATGAAGTCAGCATTATAAGTTTGGAAGGTCATATGCCTCAATATTGGATTTTAGGATTGTAAAATCATTAATTAAAACGTTGGTGTAATTAGGAACAGACACTGAGACGTTTGAAATACTCAGCTGTCTGTGGAAACTAATTTCAGA